>NC_141910.1:60527500-61152500 GCF_057802395.1 Ceratotherium simum simum | reverse complement strand
TGCGGCGGCCTGGGGTTCGCCGGTTCGGATCCCGGGAGCGCACCAACGCTCCGCTTGGCAAGCCATGCTGTAGAGGCGTCCCATATAAAGTGGAGGAAGATGGGCATGGGTGTTAGCCCAGGGCCAGTCTTCCTCAGCAAAAGAAGAGGAGGATTGGCAGATGTTAGCACAGGGCTGATCTTCCTCACACACACACACAAAAAATTCATGAAAAACTCTGTTCTAATCAAAATTGTGCCAGCAGTAGTATTTTTAACATGCTACAAGATTTGGTTACTTAAAGAAAACCTACAGTGAATATTCCATAAAGTAAAGAATTATTTTTAAAATTAAATAATGTATATGATCAGAATTTTTATATGTTTTAATTTCTTTTTAATTTATAAGTTTTTCTTTTTTTCTAAAGAACTTACTGGAAAAGAATCTTTGCATGTTCGAGTATAATTCCACCTATATGGCAATGTATAATTTATTTTTCTCACAATTACTTGGTCAAAAGGAAATTTTGCAAGCATTTTCCTCTGGATTAAATAAAAAAAGAAGATTGAGATTCTTTAGCCTAAGAGAAAGATTGGTGTGGTGTAAAGAGGACAGGCCTTGAATTCTAATAAAACTGCATTGAAATCCCCGCTCAGTACTTTCAAGTTTCGTGACCCTGGGTAACTTTTTGTTTTCATCTCAGTCTCTTCCTTTATAAGATAGCAATGATATTACCGTTCTCATATTCTTATCATAAGGAATAATTGAGGCAACACATGGGACAGTGCCTCACACAGCTTCTGTCAATCAGCAGACACTCCTGAAGTCTTCATTGTCTTCTCTTCTGAACTCATGGAGTCCTGCCCAAGCCCAGACTCCTGGAAGATCTTGAGTCCAGCTCACCCCAAAGCAGGCCAGATGTTCACTTAACATTCATACACCCCTTCTAGAGAACTCACTGACAGCCTGCTTAAATGATCTGATGCTAGTGGAAAAGAGAGCGGATCCATTTACAATGCTACCATTATAAGTTTGCTTATTTTCTTAAATACAAGGGAGATCACAAACCTGCAGATGCCAAGTGACTTTCATTGAACAGTTGTAAAACAAAGATTAAATGGCTTTTTCTCTAGAGTTATTTTTGGCTGACAAAAAAAAGTCCACCAATGCAGATCACTCCTGATATAAAAGTAGAAAATAGATGAGAGTGTTTTATTTAATTTAACAATATCAGCCTTTGAACATTATGAAAAGCATATTTTATAAAGGAAATAATAAATTGATTCAAACAGACAATTTCCTATGTTAAACCAATTGAAAGGTAAATTTTGAAGGAGATATGCTGTCTGACCAAGGCCTCTGTCCTAGTAGAAATTATTTAATGGGCTCATACCTGAAGCTTGTGTGTGTTTATCTTCAACTCATTTTTAATTCCAGAAGGAAGAGTAAATGTAAGAAGAGCTCCTAAAGGCTAATTCAGAAGGGCAGAGAAGTGTGGGCTGGCAGAGGATTGTCTCTTTGCTATCTAAAGACTTCAGAGTCCGTCTTCATTTATTTGCATGTGTCTTTTTAGGTAATTTCTGGCATATTACAGGAGAAATGTACATGGGAAATACATGTACGAAAACTACATTCCATGTGTTCTGAGGAGTCAGAGTATATTGGATAAAGTTTGGATTCTCTCTTTCGCTGTTTTCTTTCATAGTGTTAGTACTTATGTGAAAAAACAAACAAATATAAAACAACAGCAACAAACCAAAACAGGAATTCAGATTTATGATAAGACAATGTCATCCCTTTTTGTTAAGAAATACAAAAAAATCTATATTCCATTGGCTCTTACTCATTTATTTTAATATTTATTCTATATAATAACTATAACAACAATAATCACTAATAGTTATTTTGTACTATATTACTCAGGGACTGCTTACTGCCAGAGTGGAGTCCTGGAGTTGAGTCTCACCAGCTCGTGAGATCCGATTGTGCACGTCTTTTCACAACTCAGCATTTAGTAACGCCACATTGGTAACTTGAAATTGGCCTTGGTGGGAATATTTACAACATGGAAGTTGGCAAACACTACAAATCAAGGCTTGCTTTTCAGAGTGGTGGTTATTAAATATTTACCATCATCAAAAACACAAGAGATGATAAGGGTTACTACAGAAATTGATTCTAGGAAAATAGGAAAAGATTAGTAGTGATGCATAAGGAAAGATCATGGGTTTCAGAGCTCTACAGATTTGGGTTTGATATTATTCCATCTTGGACCACCACCACTAATACTCTGCTTGCTTATGTTTATTGAGTGCATATATGTAATGTGCCAAGCATGATTTTAAATATTTTGTACTATGTATTATCTAATTTAATACTTGCAACAATTTTATGAGGTCAATACTCTTCTACTGTGCTAAATAGGAAACTGAGGCATCAGAGGATTATGTAACATTTCAAGTTACACAGTTTATAAATAGAAGATTAAAATCATGTAAAATATTCAACATATGGTTAATAGCTGAGTAAACTTGATCAAGTTACTTAACTTCTATGAACTGGGAATGAAATACCTACCTTCTTCAAGGTTAAAATAAAAGGAGACGTGAAAAGTACATATAACAGTGCCTGACACATAATAGGAGCTTGATATATGTGCATTGTCTTCTCTCTCCATTAGAATAAACCAAAACAGAGTGAGATTTTGCAGTGGCAGTTGTTGAAGATGTTATTCCCGGCAGAGGTCCTGGCCTTTATACAAAAAGAGCAGAGAAGCCAAGGAAAATCACAATAACTCAATGGCATAGGGAGAAGAGAGCCTCAGAGTGTCAACCATTGAGGCTGTCTCCAAGATCCACACATACAGCCTCCTTACACCAGGATCTCCCCTACCCGTGGTGAAGGTAATCTGGCTCTCAGCACAGCAGCAGAAGGTGCTGCCTCTCTGAGTTCTTTGCCAGTTATCAATTTACTGCCTATCAGCTCCAAATTCATCCTACAGTGACTGTCTTGTGAAAATATAAATGGGCCCTGTAAGTAATTTTTCTCTTAGCATAATGTTAAGCTTTGTCAGACATTACAGGAGGAAGGAGTTTTCCTTCCCGGTTCTAGTGTGCTCTCTCAGCAGGCTCCCACATCATGCTTAGCTTCTTCAGTACACACAGTTCCCCAGCGCCTGGCATCTGCAGTGCATGGCTTCTCCAGGACTAGGATCCTGGAGCATACATAGCTTCTCTAGCACCTGACTCCTGCAGTGTATTAGCAGCCAGCACCACCCAGCAGCCAACTGCTTTCCCAAGCAATCCCTTCAAGTGATTTTGTAGCATGGTGCCTCCAGCAAGTCACTTCCCCAGGCTCTCTAGAGAGCAGATTGGTATGCACCACAGAAACTTCTCTGCCACCATAAGAGCCATGACCATGCCCTACAACAAGGTGTGCATCTTAGCCCTGGGAGGCTCTTGGATATTTCAATCCTGACTGCTCCTTATATTTGCTATTCCTGTATCCTTTAAAGTCTCTTCTTATTAGCCAATTCTTTGTTACTTCAATCACCTGTTATAGCTATTAATTCTTTATATTAAATTTTCCCTGCTCAGATTACTGTGTGGTTCCTGTCTTGTGATTGGACCCTGACTGATGTAGGCTCTCGCTATTGCCCTTATATAGAGAGTAAAGAGGGCTCGGGACCAGACCAAATCCCAGAAGTGTAGCAAAGACTTTAGGTTCAAATCAAAGCCATAAAGCAAGTTAGTCCAAGGCATTATTAGAAGTTGCTATGAGTCCCTCAATCCAGTGACATTCCATCTTCTTGGGGAGAAGGAGTGAATTGAATTCTATTTCTCAGGATGATTAGAATGTTCTTTGCCTACTTTGTGTTTCAACACTAACTTAGCTTGATCTGCTTCCCTGTTAGAAGGGAGGGAGTTACATTTATAGACCAAGAAACTTTCTAAACAAAAACTCAGTGGCCTCAGGGTATTAAAGCGTCCTTTATGGGCTCTATAATTCCAGCTGGCCCTGTCTTTTGGCCACTGAGAAAATCTGGCTTTGCGTTTCAGTAAAATGTTGAAATTAAATTACTTTTAGCTAAGCTTGAAGTTGGAAAATTTTACCATGGGGTATGAGTAAATCACTGTAAAATGCTCTAAGTACCTCCTAGTTTTCATTTCTATGGCACTGAAATAATCCATATAGGTTTTCCTGGCTCCTGCAGGAGTGAATATGCCAATGAACTCTGATTAAATCAGTGGAAAATGTAGGGAAAATTCTTCCTTTTGGAAATAATTTTATTGGGTCAGATTTTCATCGTAAGAAATCTATAGAGATTTTGTATCTAGAAAAGGAAAACAAAAAAAAATTGAGAAATTGTTTTACTCTCTCTTTAAGTTGTAAGTACATCATCTTATGTAATCTCAAGGAATGATTACATTGAAAATATAGGAAAATATAATTTTTCAGATAAAAATTTGATAGGGCTGGATAGGACAATGATTTAGCCTATTGTTTTTAAATATGCATATCAATATGAACTATTGAGTCATTATTCGATGAATATGTATGGTAACTCAATTAGTGCAATTACCATTTGATGGTAATTTTTTTCTCTTTAAATTGAAAGATTGGGGTATAATTTAAATTTGCAAAGTTTAAACTCCAGCTCTTCTATCATTATATGATTTGTTTCCCTCCAAAATATTTTTAATTAGAAAATTTCCAAAATTTATCACATAACATTTAAGTTTTTCCCTAAGGCCATCCCATTCCCTCCACGTAAGATGGTCAGCTTTGGAAATATAAAAGGACTCTGTCAGGTCACATTACCACTAATAAGAACATTTTTTAAACATTATAAAGCAATACCGCCTAAATTTCAGTGTAAGGGTATTTTGTGCAAGAACATGGCCTTGTAAACCTCAAAAAGGCCTGGAAAATAGCAGGATTCAATAATTCTAAGGTATTAAGAAAATATTAGGTTATATTGAGCATCTTCGGCTTATCAAGGAACAAACTTGTGCAAAACATTTTTAGAAAAATTTAAATTTGAAATAACGATTTATTTTTAAGTTTGAGTACTTAAAAGGTTAAACCCTTAGCTATTCAACACAACTCATTCCCTAATGGGATTCTGATATTTGAGGTTTTCATAATTCGTTTAAAATATGCCACTCTACTCCATTTGTCAGTATTAGTAGGTCAAAATGGCTACTGTTTTTTGACTATTTACTATGCAATAATTCCTTATACATATATTCTCTCATTAAATATGTTATATTTTACTCACTTGGAAGTTGGGGCCGAAAGAGGTTAAGAAATTTCCCCAAAGCACATAGCTGGTAAGTGGGAAAAATGGAATTTGACACAGAAATATCTAAAAGATATGCACGTTTCTACTACCCCACATTGATTTTTCTTGATTCCATGGCTTAAATGGGTCCTTTAGGGTCATAGCAGTGACTTGGGACTGTGGGGGAATTTGCTTATGCTTGAAAAAAGGTATTTAAATATCAAAGCAATGAAATTAGAATAGAAAGAGTTTTAATTACCTCCTCTCATTTTTAGCTTCTTTTTCATTTAGCTTGCCCAGCTTGGTAATCACACAAATGTCTGGTCTATATTACAGAAATTTAGCAAATTTCCTTCTTTTTTTAAAGGAGCATTTCCAGTTCATCATTTAAAAAACTTAATACATATTTTCATTTCAAGTCAAAAAATATTCCTATTTCAAGATGTATTGACTTTTCTAATGTAGCTTTGAGCCCTTCTTGAAACAGTCACTGCCTGGAAGCCTGAAGAAAGTTTAATGCAACTTCCAAATGGGTCTCACCCTACTAGGGAGTAGCTTTGGCACTGGGAGAGTTTGGCTCCGCAGATTTCAGCAGAGTCCCAGCTCAGGAAGTCAATTAGCTGGGAAAGAAGAAACATCTGAAAATGTAAATTATTAGTTCAGTTGCAACTCTATGTGTTACATGTGTAGAAATGCAAAAACACATTTGTTCAAAGGATTTATCATTAGCTGCTACACTAGACAGTATGACCGTTTAGATATGCTCACATAAACACATGAGTCACCTTTTATAAAATACAATTTTCCATGTAAGCAAGCTATTGATGAATGTGGAGCCTAAGACATTTTCTCTTTGGCTGTTGTAAAATTTTCTACAAATGATAAGAAGGAACATCTTTAAATGCAACTAGTTCAAGAGGATAACTTGTTACCCAGGGGAGGGAAGCCAAGGGGTCCCAGCATCTCTCACTCCCATGTCCTGGTTCAGGCACGTTTGCCAGAAAGCTTTCACTGTCTGAGGTGACTCATGGGTCTTGAGAGCTGCCTCCAGCTTAGAAAAAGAGAGCCACAGCTTCCTCCTGCTGTCTTCTGAGGCTAACACTGTTTAAATGTCTTTTGTCTTAGAATTTGGAGATTTTTTTTTCTAAATCAGACTAGATAATGAGACACGAAGTGGCTGGTGTTTGGCGAATGTCCATGCTCTGAATCTTATTCCAGGTGACTCATGTTTCTGTCTCTTTCAAAACAAGTGATTAGCTGTATTAGTAGAATTAAGAAAGATGGCAAAATCCTGTTGTTTTTCAAAATCTTTATTATATGGTCCATTCTGGAACTAAAGACTGTCCAAAAAATACTACCCGAACACTGATATCAATTGCAGCTTTAACGGAAAGCACCCTGGCCCACCCTAATCTCTGCTTCCTGAAAGTAGTTCCTTAATCACTCTTCCCCTTCCCTCAAGCCTTCCCCATCCTCCTCTTTGCTGCCTTTCTATTTAGGATATATTGGCATTTGATCATACAAGGTTGTAATTATTTGTCAATTTGTCTGCCCTCCTCTTTCACTGGACTATGAGACTCCCAAAGGCATGGACTTCCTCTTAACCCATTTTTAAAAATCCAATCCCTAGTACTGGGACTGCCATAGAGACAGTGTGTAAATATCGGTGAAATACTGAAAACTTAAAATAATTAACTAATCAGGCATTTATTAATAAAGATAGGATAATTTATGGTACTAATTTAATGGTTCTAGACTTCTACAGTTAAGAATTCTGGATTTTAGCCATGCTGTGGCAGCGTCCCATATAAAGTGGAGGAAGATGCACACAGATGTTAGCCCAGGGCCAGTCTTCCTCAGCAAAAAGAGGAGGATTGGCATGGATGTTAGCTCAGGGCTGAACTTCCTCACAAAAAAAAAAAAAAAAAAAAAGAATTCTGGATTTTTTTTGGGTAGAATATTTCCAATAGAGATTATCTTCAGGCTAAATGTTATTACCTTTTCAAATATCATTTTTCTATTCTAATAAAATTTGATGTATTATGAATGCTACGGCAACATATAATAGGATGTTTTAAAGAGAGAAAAATATTATGTAATTCAACACCCTAACAACATTTCTACCGTCATCCTTACACCGTACATTCCTTCATTTTGTTGTAAGAGTATTTCTATCAAATTACTGCAGACACAGTTATAACCATAATTAAACTAAAGGTGACAAAATTGATGAGCAGTAATTGATGACGTTGCAAAAAATGCCCTTTAGCATATGGAAAATAACAGTTAAATGTTGACCTTAATTGGTAAGTACGTACTTGATATACATTATTAGAAACATGTTAGATTTTTTTAAAGTGTTATATTTTTCTCACTATAAAAGAAAGAAATTCATGATTCAAAATGTGAAAAATCACTATAAAAGAAAACAAAAAAAGTACATAGAAATAAGCAAGTATGTTGACACAGACACAATGACTATTACTATTGGATATATTTTTCTTCCATACTTTATTCTGTTGGGGAGTAAAAAATTTTCCTCCCCCTTTTCTAAGTTTTCTGGCTGGTCTAAGAATTAAATTGACATGAGACAGACTAACAGGAGAAAACGAAATTTAATTATGTATGTACAGGAACTCCAAAGATACGAGGTTCCCTGACAGGCAATTAAGGTTTATATGCCATCCTGAGGTAAGGAGAAAAAGGTAGGAGTCTGAGACTTCAAACAGGAGAAAGACAATTCACAGGAAGATGGGAAAAACAGATGTCTGGTAAACAAGTGTTTGCGCTGCCATGCAGAGACAATGGCACCCAGAGAGGACATCCATCTCCAGGCCCTGCTGAGCTCTTCCCAAACACCTAACCCATACTCTTTGTAGATATCTCTGGTGATAGTGCTTTCCTGGACCAGGCCCTCTATCTAAATTCGTTTAGGCAGTACATGGGGAGGTCAAAAGCGAAACTTCTTGAATCTTTCTGTTTCTTTAAACTTAATCTGCCTAAAATAATCCTCATACCAAAGAGGATTATTGTGGTGGCAAATTTTGTTCCCCCATATATTATCTAATAAAAATCAGTATTATATTGTATATAAAACAAGTTCTTTTTTGTCAGTTAATGTTAACTACTGGACTCTTTACCATGTCATTAAAGAGTCAGAAAAAATTATGGTTTCATATGGTTCCGTTATTTAGACATATCGTTGAGACTTCAACCACCTTCCCAGCTTAGACTTTTTGATCAGATCTGAGTTTTTATTGCATATAATTAGTTTTGTCATACATATATCATTCAACCTAAATCTTTGAATGGATTTGTGACAATTTCCATTAATTGGATACTCAGGAACACTTTGCATGTTCTTGATACATAACACCAAATTGAGTTTCAATTTGTCTGCCTGACAAAGTGAGAGCATTTCAATTTCTTATACTTTTACCAACATTAAATATTACGATATACAGGTTTATTTAGATTTTCCAAGTCAACAGGTGTAAACATATGCACAGTATTTTCTTGCAATTAAAAAAGTCTTTCATAACTATAGTTACAAGAAGACTCTTGGTTCCCATGTTATTTGCATTTTTTCTATTTTTCCCCTAAAAATTAGTTGACTTAATGAAATGCATAACATGGCATAAAACAAAATTTATGTACGTTAGAAAATATATATATAAAAGGAAACATCTCCCTTTTTCATTCCACCACCACTGTTTCCTCTTCCCAAAGGTAATTACTGTTAATAGTTTCTCAAATATTATTCCAGAAAAAAGTATATATGTACCTGTATACATGTGGAGATCCCTTTTAAAAACATACACAAATATGTCCTTATGATACAGACTGTTCTCCATTTTGCTCAATTCATGTAATGTCTTGGACATCTTTTCATATCAATGCATACATAAATATGCTTCACTTTTTAATAGCTACCAGGAGTATCATAAATTTCAAAAATTTATTAACTTAATAAGCAAGAGTGGTATCTTATTTTGTTTAATGTATATTCCTTTGATTTTAAGTGTGATTAAACATTATTTCTCAGATACTTATTTCCCATTTGTATTTCATTGCTTCATGATCTTTATCCTTTATCTATCTGGTGTAAGCGACTTCAAAAGACATTTTGGACAAATTATGTCTCACAGAAATTTCTGGGAGGATACTTTGCCTCTCTTCTAACCCCAACTCCAGCTCAGTCTTTTCTTCTATACTGAACAGGTGTTGGAGTGGCAACTAGGCAGAGCCCGGAGGCTGTAAGTCAGAAGCCAGCAGTGGTTCTCCTTTCTCTCTGGGTCTAGCGACCTGCATGGAAAACCTTAGCCCTGGGATCTGAAAGAGAGAGTTTCTGGGGAGAGCTTGACCTTTCAAAATATATAGATGCTCAATCTCTTCTCGATGCTAAGGAAATTCTGAACACTTGCACTGGAATGTCTCTACTTCCAAGGCAAATAGATCTTGAAGAAACGAAGGTACACAAAAGCTTCCCCTTGGTTTCTCCACAAAGAACAGGCAATCTGCCTGATTCTCCACCATTAGCTCAAAGTTTCAGAGACAGACATGACTAGTGTTAACGGATATCGGGTTCTCCTCCATCTCTGGGCTCATCGAAGTCTGGGCTTCTCTGCCTCCTTGCAGTTGGGTGAAGCCATGTGGCCATATCTAGCCAATTAAATGTAAGCTTAAAGTTTGAATTACCTTTGCATAATTCTCTATCTCTCTTTCACACTGCTGTGGCAAATTTTGTAGCCTTGTCTTAAAGGAAAGACACTTTAAGAGGGTGGAGCCTCTATTATTCTTGTTCTTGAACCACTGTGAGAAGCAGAGCCCTCCACTAAATCATATTAGACATATGATACCAAACATAAACATCTCGGCATTTTTGCAGTAGTATAATAGTCTATACCGATTAATAGAATACCTAATAAGAAGACAAAAGGAAACTTAACAACCAGAAACAGTAACAACAGGCTTGTAAAAATAAAACTGTTGGATGAAATAAATAATAATTTGAAAAAAGTTAAAGAACTTAAGGTGATTGAAATTCAAAAAAATTTAAAGAATGAAAAAAAGCATAATGATTGTTAAAGCTTGGTTTTACCAAATGGAGAAATATCTTAAATATTAACCAAAAATACAAAGAGAACGAAAGTCATAAAGAAAAAGATAAGAATTTTGAAAGCTAGATTCAAGAGAACTATTGTCTGAGTATTAGAAATTCCAGAAGTTAATATAAGATGGATATAAGAAAATAATAATGGAACAAAAAACAGGAAAAAAATCCTTAAAGTAAAAGAAACACCCAAGCTGTAGACTAAAAAGATTGAGGAAAAAACATACACAAATAATCAGGTATATTTTGGTAAAACTGCTAAATTCCAAAATAAAGTATGATGGTTCCTCAAAAAATTAAGAATAAAATTACCATATGATCCAGCAATTCCATTTCTGGGTATATACTCAAGAGAATTGGAATCAGAGTCTCAAAGAGATATTTGTATATCCATATACAATATGGATATATTGTGAACATATTGTATATGTTCACAGCAGCATTATTCGCAATAGCTAAAATGTGGAAGCAACCCAAGTGTCCATCGATGGATGAATGGACAAGCAAAATATGGTATATAATACAATAGAATTTATTCAGCCTCAAAAAGGAGGGATATTCTGATGTATGCTGCAGCATAAATGAACCTTGAGGACATTATGCTAAGTGAAATAAACCAGTCACAAAAAGACAAATATTTATGATTTCACTTATATGAGATACTTCGAGTAGTCAAACAAAATCATAGAGACAGAAAGTGGAATGGTGGTTATCATGGGAGGGAGAGGAGAATGGGGAATTATTGTTTGATGGGTATAGAGTTTCAGTTTTATAAGATAAAAATAGTTCTGCAGATGGATGGTGGTGATACTTGCACAAAAATATGAGTGTACTTAATATACTGAACTGTACACAAAAATGGTGAGATAGTAAACTTTATGGTATAGATATTTTATCACTATAAATAAAATAAAATGAATAAAATACTCTGCATATATATGGTGCCATTTACATAAAATTCATGTATATGTATAAAATTTTAGAAAAAAATAGCCATTCCATATTACTGACTTGTAGGAATATTTATGATATGTTGTCAAGTAGAAAAAATAATTTACTTACTAATATGTATGGTACACCTACATTTTAATAAAAAGCTACTAAAAAACTTTAGTATGTCTGTAAATATGAAGGTGGTAAAGGCATGGTTTATGTTGCATATATATATAGTGTATATATATATAGTATCACTTGTTTCAATAACCACAAATTACTATCATAATTTTAAAAACTAAATACAGAAAATGTAAAAAAAAATAATTTTGTTAGGGCCACATTATACGATAAGAGCTGTAAACCACTGTCTTTCACATTTGGTGAATGTGTTTTCTCAGTCTGAATATGCCTTTTAGTTGTGTTATGGTATAGAAGTAATATAAGATAATAATATGTTATTATCTTAAGTTACTTCTATTATATATTATAGTACTATATACATTATATCACACAGACATATATACATATATTTTTGCATAAACTATTCCCATATTATCTATGATATTCAGGTTTTTGGATTCTTTAAAATGAAACAAAAAATTAAAGACACTTATACAATGACTTAAGTGAAGAACTCCCATGATATCTCTCTTATGGGAGGCTAATTATAGTTATAACTCAAATTTCTTCTCTTTTTTGCAATACAGTCACACATCACATAATGATGTTTGGTTCACTGATGAATCACATATACGATGATAGTTTCATAAGATTAGTACCATATAGCCTAGGTGTGTAGTAGGGTCTACCATCTAGGTTTGTGTAAGCACACTCTGTGATGTTCCCACAACAATGAAATTGCCTACTGACACATTTCTCAGAATGTTTCCCCATGGTTAAGCAACACGTGACTATATTCATGACTTTTGTTAGTGCTTTCATACTGACAATAGGCTTAGACCATATGATTTGCTGTGGCCAATGGTACAATAAGTAGCAAACATGTAAAAAGACTTGAAAGGCGCTTGTGCATTAGAGCTTGTCTTCTTTTTGTTTTTGGAACCCTGCAAGCTCATGTAAAAGCCTGGGCTAGCCTGTGGAGGGTAAGAGACCATGTGGAGAGAGGCCCAAGTCATCTAAACTGTCCTCGGTTAACCCACCAGCTGATTGTAGACACATCAACAGGCTTAACTGAGATCAGCCAAACCTGACCCAGACAGGAGAATGGCCACTTAGTCTAAACCAAATTATTGACTTGCAGAATAATTTACTAAATAAATGGTTGCTGTTTTAAGGCATAAAAATTCTTGCTGGTTTATCACACAGGAAAAGCTAAAAGATACACTCCCACTCAACACACACGCGCGCACACACACACACACACACACACACAACCTTTTATATTTTCCTTGACCATACCCAACTCATGTGAAGTTTTTTTAGTAACTCTCCTTTACTTAGTTTTCATATAAACAACAACTTTCTTTTTTCATTTAATTTTATTATTTTATATAACCTGTAATTACATTATATAAATATAATGACATGTACAACTACCATAAATAGGTTTGAGAAGAAAAACAACTGATTCCTGGTAATCATAGAACTTATTAATGGAGAACAGAAGAATGTGGGTGAACTATGGAGTGACCTACAGTCATGAACACTCATCACACTGTTGGCATCAGTAAGTGAATGCATCCTGGGCTATGACAACATTTTAGGAGCCCTATTAGGCTGAGACAGTGTTTCCTGTCTGCCTTCTCTAGACCATCAACTTGTAAAAATCTTAACACCACTATCTTTCCTGCTCTACCTTGGTAACAAGTTTTCTTAATAACTTTAAGATGATCAGGATCCCATTAATAATTTACATATGCATTTATAAATGTGAATATAATGTTTAAAATATTAAAATTTTGAGAAATACATAATTGTATTTGAAAACATATATCACCATGATTCTTTATATTGCTATTACTCATGATAGGAAGATCCTTGCATTGAAATTTCTAATTGATTCTTAATATATACTGAAATAAAAACATCCATAATCCCAAACAGTGAACAGAGTCAACCCAAGAAATGCTGTTCAAGTCACTTTATTAATAAAAACAAGTATCACAAAGGTGCTATAACAAACAATACCAAAATCTCAGTGGCTTAAAATAATAGAAGTGTTTTCCTTGCTGAAGTGTCGTAGTTCAATGCTCGTTGGCCATAGTTTCTGTTCCATGAAGTTATTTTTGGATCCAGATATCTTCCATCTTATGGAACTACCATCATCCACACTTGGCCTCTAAAATCCCCAGGGAAAAAATAAGCGAGAGAGAGAAAATTGTAAAGCTCTTAACTGTCCCAGTCTAAAAGTGATATACACCAGTTCTACTCACATTCCACAGTCAAAATCTAGTAACATGGCCTAATTGTTTCTACATTAGAGCCAGGAAATGTGATTTAGCTGGGTGCCCAGGAAGGGGAACAGGATTGGTGACCATCTATGCAGTCTCTGCCACAGCCATTAAGCCTACTTTTTCATTCCACAAACCTGAGTATATTAAATTTGTGTTTAAATATAATGGAGAATTGAAACAAAGGATTGAAGTCAGTGGCAAAGAAATAGTTCTCACGACAGTTAAAGTGGCTTGGGGATATGGATAAAGCCAAAGAGTCAGCATATGTTCTTACCTTCAATTTGGTGCTTTAAGAAATTTGAACATATCAATGGCCTTTTCTAGAGTTCAGATTCCTGTTTATACTGGAAATAAGGAGTTAATCAATTTCCAATTTTAAAGAGAGATCAGCATATTGTTCTAGGAATGTTCTGTGATAATGTTGGTGACTGGGAAAGGACTAAGACAGGACCTCAGTTTGGCTCCGTGACCTTCCAGATCACTTTCTCACATATCTACTGACACCCTGTGTGAAAACCCAATATTCTGGTTTATTAATAACAGATTTTTTCCTTTCTGTACATATTTCTTCCCAACTTCAAAGCGATAAAGGAAGAGACTTACAAGCATGCCATATATAAATATATATATAAATATATATATATATAGCTCATGTTCTTAATTTCATTCATTCAGCATTCACAGTGTTTTTTAGTGATTCTCTTTAATTTATGTGTCTTTTATCAAGAATCTAGTTTGCGACAGGCTCTACATTGAGAAATGGGAGTACAGATAAATAAGCTGTAAATATGTCTTTGAGGAAGTTAGAGTCTAATCCAGAAAAACTCATCTATACGTTCATTTAACAAGGATTTAATGAGCTTCTACTTATGAATCAGGCACTGCTCTTGTGAAACTGGTCAGAAGAGACAGTTAAGCAAATAAATACATCAATCACATTGGAGTGTGAAAAACGCTATGAAGGAAAACAAATATAAAACAGGGATGGGAGACTAATTGATTGAGATTAGGTGGGCAGTCTCACTGGTACTTGAATTAAAAAAGGGAGACAGGCATGACAATTTCTATAGGCAGAGGGACCATTCCCTGAGAAGCCAGTCAGGAATGGTCTGGGTAAATTCAAGAGAAGAAAGGAGGCCAAGAAGGCTGGACATTCATGGTTGAGGGAAGCTGGGCAAGATGGATGCTTGGGGGGTTCTCTCCATCACCCCATTATTGTTCCCCATCCTCTGAGCCCAGATCCCCATGGAGACCTGAATGTTCCTGGCTACATCTGGGTAGACATTTTTCAGACTATATTGGTTTGCTAGGGCTATGTGATGGTTATCTGTCAACTCGACTGGGTCAGGGATGCTCAGATAGCTTGTAAAACAATTGTTTCTGCGTGTGTCTGTGAAGGTGTCTCAGGAAGAGATAAGCGTTTGAATCAGTAGACTGAGTAAAGTAGATCACCCTCACCAACGCAAGTGGGTATCATCCAGTCTGTTGAGGGCCTGAATACAACAAAAAGGTGGAGGAAGAGTGAATTCATCTCTCTGCAGATGGCAGATTGTGAGACTTCTCAGCCTCCAAAACCACATGAGCCAATTCCTATAACAAATTTCCTCTTTATCTATCTATCTATCTATCTATCTATCTATCTATCTATCTATCTATCTATCTATCTATCTATCATCTATCTCCCATTGGTTCTGTTTTTCTGGAAAACCCTGACTAACATAGGCTTCCATGTCAAAGAACCACAGTCCAGAGGCTTAAACAACAGAAATTTATTTTCTCACAATTCTGGAGACTGGAAGTCCGAAATCAAGTTCTCAGCAGATTTCGTTTCTTCTGAGGCCTGTCTCCTTGGTTTGCAGACAGCCACCTTCTCCCTGTCCACACTTGGTCATCCCACTGTCTGCGTTCTCTGTGTGGTAACCTCCTCTTCTCATAAGGACACTGGTCATATTGGATTATGGAACACCCATACGGCCTAATTTTACCTTAATTACCTCGTTAAAGGCTCTATCTCCAAATACAGTCAATTCTGATTTACTGGGTGTTAGGACTTGAACATAAGAATTTGGGAGACAGGGCACAGTTCGGTTCATAACACACACCTTAAATAAAATATGCACATTGAGAGTGGGAGGGTTATTTTCCATTACAATATGAAACATTTAGACAAGGGCTGGGTCATCAGGGCATTGTAGGCTATGAGACAAAGTACGGATTTTAAGAGAAATGAGAAACCACTGGGAGTTTGTCATAGTAGGCTTTAAAAAATAAAGATCATTCTGGTTGCTGTGTAGAGAATTAATTCTCTGACTACATCCAGAAATGCAGGTGACTTGGATTAGAATCACAACAGAGGAGATAGTATGAAATGCTCAGATTTGGGAACTGTTTTGAGGTAGAACCAACAGAATTAGCTGATGGACTAGATGTAGAGATTAGTAGGAAACAAAGGAATCAAGAAGGGCACAAATGGTGTAAACCTCTGTGTGGAGTCCGTGGATCCCAGCATGGGCTCTTTCTAGCTATGTGATCTCTAGGAAGTAACTTAATCTCCATGAGTCTCCATTTCCTCATTTGTAAAATCGAGCTAATGTTATTTTCTTCATAACTTAGTTGTAAGGATCAAATTACATGATGCCTGTAAAATGCCTTGCAGAGTGCTTGGCCCACAGTGAATAGTAGTGGATATTATTGTCAAGTGTCAGCCCTAACAAGGTGAAGAAGATATGTCCACGGAGCAGCTGGGCAGTATCTGATTAAATGTCCAAATGACAGAAACTGACAAGGGGTGCTCTCCAATGCTAGAAAAAAGGAAAATCAATGTGGACCAGGATGATAAAACCTCTCTTGGTGGGGTGAATGTTGGGGTGAATGTGGAAAACCTGAGCAAGACCTCTTTTCATTGAGGAACAAGAAACTCTAAAGTTTTACCTGGCTTGCCCAACATCAGGGAGAAATAGTTTGCCCTACATTAGAGAATCTCAGCTCTACTATTCCCTAGCAGATCCTGAACTTGTGAAATAAGCTCTCTGAGCTACAGTTGTCTTTCAGGTAAAACAGAGATTATGCTAGTTGGTCCGTAACCTGGAGCCAGATATTAAATTTTTTGTTAAATTATTAGATTGTTAAATTATTAAATTGTTAGATTATTATTAAAATTTTCAACGTTACTTCATAAGATAAAACAAAGTTGCAAATTAATGTTTCTAAAGTAAATCATACTTTAAAAAAATTCATTCATTTCTTAGAGCGTTGCTAATGATTCGTTGACCATTTTGAAAATTATTTAAAAAGATCCAGAGGAAGATCGCCATATTAATGCCCAACAAATATTACATCATTGTGCCTGATGGACTATATCAGTAATCTTAGCTATTGTATAATTATCTAATCACTTGGAAACCATTACTGAAAATGGTGAAATATTAATCACAAATATTTAAGGAAGAATAGTAATGAAGTATTGATTAAGGACCCAGAATTTGTGAAAGAATTAAATGTTACCCACTGCAGGCATCAATCAGCCGACTACTTTGTTACTTTGTTCTTGTGAAAAATGATCTGATTTTAGTTTCTCTAACAAACTTGAGGATCTGTGAGTATTAGTCTACTGTCTCCAAATGCTGACCTGGACCAGGTCCTGTTTTCCTCACCTGCCCTTAGTCTGGTGATAGTATCAGCCTCTGAAGGCAGCACTATGGCTTCTGAACTCCAAGTCCACAGCAGGGGTCCCCTCCTTTCAATTCCCCTTGGTCCCAGGCCAAGTGTGAGCTAGAGCTTCTGGGCACCAGGGTGAGGCAGAAACATGTAATATGAACCAGACTGGAGGTCAAGTCTTATTTTCCTCTGACTACATGCTTGCTGCTCCCCTGGAAACTGCCGCAGGGAGGGTTCTCTCCCTCACCTAATCATTGCCCCCACCCCTCTTAGCCCAGGTCCCCATGGAGACCTGAATGCTCCTGGCTGAAGCTGGAAAAGCATTTTTCACACCTTAAATAAAATGTGCAGATTGAGGGTGGAAAGATTATTTTCCATTACAATATGAAACATTCTGGCCTTTTTCCCAGAGCTTATAATAGCCCTTGGAAAAGGCCATCCCCCCTGAAGTATAGTCCTAGAAACCAGCTAGAAATGAACTGGGGAGTCTGGACCACTGACTTGCTAGGGAGGGAGAGCCCATGCTGATGGGAAGGTTAGAGCACTAGCCTTGTTACTTGCCTAGGTCAAGATTACGAAGAGCTGTTCCTTTCCACAGAATCCATCCGTGGTGTTATCCCTGCCCTCAGAGCCCTGCAGAGATTGATGTGGTAACTGAGGTTTAACTGAGGTAACTGTGGTAACTTTAGGATCCTGGAGATCTCAAAGACAGCTAAACACGATGAAAAAGGTCTCCACTCATTGATTCTATCTCTTTAATTATCTTTGATACTAGTTAAATTCAATTCCTTTATAGACTAACTGCAGTAATAAACAACCCAAGTCTCAGTGGATCAACACTGTAAATATGTATCTCTTGCTCACATCATGGTGAGATGGTTGTGTGATGCGCATCCTTCTACAACATGGTTTGGAGACCCAGGATCCTTCTATCTTCCAGGGCCTTGAAGTCTTCCACCAGGTCCTCTTCATTCTGTCTGGAGACCATTCTGTCTGAAGGACCTTGTAGGGGACTTTAGAAGCTAGGTATGGAAGTGGTACACCTTACTACACCAATGAACCATTGGCCAGAACTCAGTCACGTGGCTCATCCACCTTTTGGGCACTTTGCAAAATTTGCTATACCACCTGCCAAGGAAGGAGAGGAAACACACAGATATTGGTGAGCACATTCTCTGCTACATCTCACTAAGAATAAAAGTGTTAGTTTGGGTTGTCATCAGGCCTCACACAGCAGCGGGAAGGATGGGTCTGAGAGAAGGTTGAGATACAGAGAAAGGAGACTTTGGGAACCAGGGAGAGAGAAGGAAGCACAGCTGGAAGACTTCCTCATGTTATCTTTCCTGTTCACGGTCATAGACTTTTTTTACAAAAGGTCATAGAATGTATTAGCCTGCATTGTTAACTATGTGATATCTACCACCTCCCCTTGCAACTTGAGGATAGAGACACTTTCCTACTAATTTTTGAATCTCCAGCACCTACCACAGGACTTGAGTTATAATAGATGCTGTATTAATTTTCTATGCTGAGTAATAAATTATCACAAACAGTGGCTTAGAACAACACCCATTTATTATCTCACGATTTCTTTGGGTCTAGTCAAGATATGGTTTAATTGGATTCTCTGCTTTAGAGTCTCATCAGGCTTCAATTAACATGTAGGCCAGGCTGCATTTTCATCTGAAGGAGCAACTGGAGAAGAATCTGCTTCCAACCTACTTGCAAACTCTGTTGTTGGCCGAATTCATCTCCTCTAGTTGTAGGACTGTGGTCCTGGCTTCTTGCTGGCTGTCAGCCAGGGACCGCTCTCAGTTCCTAGAGACCACCTGCAGTTCTTTGTATGTGGCCTTCTCCAGAGACCCTCTCACAACACGGCAGTTTACTGCTTTAAAGCCAGAAAGAGAGAAAGTTTCCAGAGTCAGTCTGCTAGCAAGACAGTCTTATATAATGTGATGTAATCATGCAAGTGGCATCCCATCACCTTTTCCAGATTCTGTTGGTTAGAAGCAAGTCACAGTTCCCACCTACACTCAAGGGGAGGACATTATACAAGGGTGTGAATACCAGGAGGCAGGAATCATGGGGGCCTCCTTAAAGTCTGTCCTCCATAGGAGCTGATTTCTAATTTGATGAGTAGATGGAGAGATGAGAGGAAAGGACCGCAAAGAAAGAGGCTGGCTGTGAAGTGACTTATAATTTACTCTAAATCTTATTCTTATTACTTATAAATTGATAATAGTGGTATTCACCTCATAGGACTATCAGGCAATTTATAATAGGAAATATAGATAAAATATCTAATAAAATCCTCACAAAAGGAGGTGTCCAATAAGTCTTCCTTTTTCTAACTTGCTGATGGCCTTGGCAAGTCATTTCCTCATGCTGGGGCTCAATTGGCTCCTCTGTAAATGTGGAATTTAGCTCCAGGAGATGTTCTGGGGGTCGCTGCCAACTTGAAAACTCACATCACTAGACAAAGATGATTTGACCCAACGGTGACTTGTACACAGTCTCCTCATGAAAAGAAGAACTTGAAAAAACAAACTGAAGGCAAGAGATAAGGGACTTCCCTCCTCTCACTTAATCATGGACTTAAGGGCAGCGAATGCATTCTTCTTGGTTGTCCAGTTGGAGATATTTTGGAAGTTGGATATGAAAAGATTAGCCATTTAAAATTTTGTATGAAATAATCAGAGATTAGATCATCTAGTTCATTTTATTTGTAACTGTCTTTCTAACTGATTGCAGTCTTCAGGGAGAGAACTTCGGCTTTTTTTTTTTTTTTTTTTGAGTAGCTGTTAATACAACACAAATTTGTTCAACAACACCAACTCTGGCTCCATTGAAAATTAGAAAAATGAATTTCTAAATTTTTTTTAAAAATCTAGAAATAGAAACTTACTTTGGTTAATTTGCTTAAATAGGAATCAATTACTATATTTCATTAGGGAACAGAGAGAAGAAAGAACAAATCAGGATCAAGTCACCACTTGGACTGATAACCATGCTGGCTGACAATGCTCTGGATTTGCTGGGCTCTCATCTTTGAATTTCTCTCTCTCCAACTCTTTTCTGGGCTTCTCTTTCTCACACTCAGAGATTCCTGCTCTTTCCTCAACTCTCCTCCTTGACATCTATGTCTGGCACACCCAGGACAATCAAGCAGAATGAGATTGTTTACTTTTTTCCTTTCTCCAAGTGAGGTGTCTGAATGTTCAGAAAATTTAGCCAACACTCTGAGTGGACTCTCCTGGGGGCTTATCTCTGATGAGGACACTGTGAACATTTCTTGGGGCATTCTGAGGTGTTCTGACTGCATTCAGAATGCCTTGACTCCCCTAGGTTGAAAATATACCTGAAGGTGTGACTTTGTCTTGAAATCCAAAAGCCTGCCACCTCTGAGACAGGACATGGATAATCCCAGAGGCTGCATGGGTAGGGACCTGCACATGCTTGAGTGAGTGCCTCCTTAAATTTTGTGCCCTAGGTGCCTCATTCCCCTCCCCCAGTCCTAGCCCTGCCAGATAGGGCAGGAAGCTCCTCACTGAGAGCTGAACTGAGCTGGATATAAAGATTGTCTATTAGTTTCCTAGGGTTACCGCAACCAATTACCACAACTTGGTGGCTTAAAAAAAAAGAAATTTATTGTCTCACAGTTCTGGAGGCCAAAAGTCCAAATCTAAGGTGTCAGCAGGGCCATGTTTCCTCCAAAGGCTCTAAGAGACAATCATTCCTTGTTTCTTCCAGGTTCTAGGTGGCTTCTGGGTCCAGGTGTTCCTTGGTTTGTGGTAATGTAAGTCCAACCTCTGCTTCTGTCTTCATACGACCTTCTCTATCTGCGTCTTCTCCTCCTCCTATAAGGACACTTGTCTTAGGATTTAGGGTCCACCCAGATGACCCAGGATGAGCTCATCTTGAGATCCTTAATTTAATCACATTTTAAGACCCTTTTTACAAATAAGGTCCCATTTACAGGTTAGGGGTGGACATACATTTTGGGGAGTCACCATTCAGTCCTTTACAGAGTGGAACCAAGAGGTTTAAATCCATAAATCCAGACAAAGAGATAATCTGTGTAGAGTTATTTGTTCAACAGACTTTTGCCGAGTGCTTACTCTGTCCCTGACACTACTCGCTCCAAGTTAGACAAGGATGAAGATGGCAAAGGTGAAGCCCACACGTTGTGTCCCACACCTCCCCAAAACAATAGCAAAACAACCAAAAAACATTTCCACCTCTTTCTATCATGGAGCTTAAAACCAACTGGGAAAGACAAAGATGATTAAACAGAATGTTTGGTTCAGGGTGGTGAGTCTAATAAAGACACAAAGCACTAATTTTAAAAACATTGTGGCTGATGGAGTTCAAATGACTCAATCCAGTGTTCATGGAGCTCCAGCTCATCAATTCCTTGGTACAGTGTTTATTTTTAAAAATATTATTACTTAAGAAGGAAGAGGAGGATTCAACTGAAGGAAAAAATATTACATAAAAGTACATTTGATATGGAAAAAGTCACTAATGGCTGAGGTTGGTGAAGTAATGAAGTAACAAAAAATTTTCAAGTCACACTCTAAAATCAATCTCTACAACTCATCATTAAATACATATTCAAATTCTACCCATTCTCAGATGTCCAGATCAGGTTCACCTCTCCTGGGAAACTTCTAAACTCACCTGAATCTGAGGTCATACAATTCTGAGTTCATGTGGCCTCCCAAAAATATGCTGGCATTTCTAAGCCAGTTCCTTCCCACCTCTCCTGCCTCAGTATGTGGCATCACTATCCAATTCCACAGCAAGCTCTGCAGGCTCTACTGTGTAACACATCTGGATTCTGTCCACTTCCCTATTTGCAACTGGTCCAGAGCACCATGTTTTCTTGCCTGAAGCATTGTGATATCCTCCTAATTATTCTCCCTCTTTCTACTCTTTTCCTTCTACCATCTGTTCTCTGCAGAGTAGTACAGTAATTGTGATCTCTTGAAACATAAACTATGTTACTCCCATGCTTAAATCTCTCCAATGACTTTCTATTGCATCTGAAATAAAATTGCAACTCCCTACCCTGGCATAAAAGACCTTAATATGACCTTGTCTCTACATACCTTTCTGCAATAATCTTCCATCCACCTCGTCCTTTCAATCTAAGCCTCAGCCACAGTGGCTTTCCTTCTGTTTCTTGAACAAACAAAGCTGGTCCTTGCCTTGGGATCCTGCCTGTGGTTCCCTGCCTAGAAGCATTCTCCTGTCTATTTTTACAGGTCTGTCTGAATGGTCTCAGCTCAAGCATCTCTTCCTTAGTGAGACTTTCCCTGACCACTCAGTCTAAGTTAGTCCACCCTCATTCACCCTCTGTCCTTCACCCTCAATCATACCAGTCTGCTCCATTCTCTTCACTGCTCTTAACAACTAAAATAATCTTCATTTATTGATACTTGTTTATTGCCTGTCTCTTCCCACTAGAATACAAATTTCATAAGAACTGGGACCCTAACTGTGTTTTCACCATTGTATCTCAATGTCTAGATCAGTCTCAAGCATATAGAGGATGCTCAACAAATATTAGGCTCAATGACTGGGTAATGAATGCAATGTTGTCTATTATTCTTGATTGCTTAAATATACTAATTGTGTCTTTTAATAACATTAACTCTACGAGAGAAGGCATCATTTTATTGTTCTCCACACACAACTTAACACAATTTATAACATATATAAATATATATTTAGCTTTTTTCGAAAGCTGAACAAGGAATGGTGTTCTAGGATTCCTGCTGAATACCCTTTGGGTCTCTCTCATATTTTAGATACTCTAGCCCTTGTCTACTGTCTTTTGCTGTTTATTCAATGAGATAAGATAGTTTCTTGCGGAGCATTTCTTTCTCCTTCAGTAAATTCAGGTTGGGCCAATAGCTAAGAAATCTAGCATGAGCAGCTCTCCCTCTTTCTTCTGTCTCCCTGATTCCCTGGCTCCACCTCTTCTCCTTCTAAGTCTCTTACATATTGCAGAGAAATCCATCCACAAATAGCTTCCAAGCTCTTATCTAAAGTAATAAGAAACAAACAAACAAAAAAATGTAACAGCAATGACTATTATCTGGAAGACCATACTGAGCCTTACTGAAAGACACCCAACCAGACGCTTCAATCTTGACTTTCTAGAAACATTTGCCAACTTTCTTTAACGGCCATCTTCGTTGCATTTTATAGTACTTAGGGTTCTGTCTACTTATGATCAAGGAGGTCCTCTCCATATCTCTTTTTGCTATCAGTGCTCCCTGAAAGCAACAAGATTTGTGAACGATGTACCTCAGGGACTGTGTTGGGGCAGCCTGGGTCAGACAGACTCTGCTCTGTGTGTAGTAATCCTATCTGTGTGTGCTCAAGTTTTAAAGTTGACCCTCATTAATCATGGCTTCGGTTCCTTTAGACATTCCAGAGCTGATCTATCCACTTTTTCCCCAGAGCAACAATCCATATAGACCCCCAAATAAGTTATTTATTCCTAAGATGACTTGATCTGGCATCACCCAGCCTTCTATAACCTCCTGTGTATGAAAGAGAGAAATGAATGACTGGGGCAACATCAAAGTGTTGTTTTACTTTCCATATAGTCGTTAACTTTAAATGTTCCCAAACTAATAGTCCAAGACATTGTAAAGAGGTAATAAGTTCAAAGGAACATGAAACATAAAGCAGAACTCCGGAGTCATTTGAAAGTATTTTCTCTAAATGTGTGCAAGCTTTCAAGGCTGCTAGGCGAAGGAACCTGGATCGGCATTTTGGCGAGTGCTGAAAAGAATTTTCCCCAAGTGGAGTGTGTGAGCAACTTGCCAGGCCAACCTCTTTGAGAGCAGAAGCATGTCTTTAGAGGTTCTGCTGTTCCAGAGAAGGCTGCACTGAGCTGGCTCATTCTTCCTTCAATTAAAGGCCAATTTGTCTCTTTAAATCTCTCTTTCCTTGTTTGGATCTGGGTGCTCCAGGTCACTTAGGGAGGGTTGGTCTACTGCTCTTCAAGTAGGGTGTCTCTGTATAAGAGAAAATTATGGACGGATTAAGTTATATAAACTGAAGATCCAAGTTCCTGTTATAAAATCTCTTGTCATTGAGTTAAATAGAGTGTGGGGTAGGAGGTCAGAGCCCTAGATATTGCTCTGAGATATCAGAGCTAAAAATCTCCTTTTTTTTTTGAAGGGACAAAGCACATCCTTTGAAAAAGCCACTGGAGAATGGAATTTTCCACGAGCAGGCTTGCTTAGGAAGCTGTCTGTGGACAAGAAGTGCTTCTGCTGTTGCTCACAC
Organism: Ceratotherium simum simum; assembly: GCF_057802395.1. Classification (NCBI taxonomy): domain Eukaryota; kingdom Metazoa; phylum Chordata; class Mammalia; order Perissodactyla; family Rhinocerotidae; genus Ceratotherium; species Ceratotherium simum. The sequence continues at coordinate 61,127,809 of NC_141910.1, read as the reverse complement.
TTTCAGATTCTCACAGTTTCCCTCAAACTGGACACCATTTTTTTGCGTTCTAACCTCACATCCTGGGCAAAGATTTGTAACCTAAAAAGAGCATAACTAACTTTACTTCAAATAAAAAACAATGAAATTCATGACTATTTTAATTGTTATATCTTTCTTCATATATTTTCCTTTCCTCTTTCATTACATACAGATTTTTTATGTACTCGCAATTACAAGAAGCCAACTCCCTCTTATTCCATTTATTTTTCACTTAACATTATGCCATAAGCATTTAAATCCTGCTATGTAATTTTGAGTTACTTTAATGACCACTTAAGTTTCTTTTGAATGTATATCCTAGAATTTACTTAACTATCTACCTATAACTGGGTATTTAAATTGTTTCCAAACTTTTCACTATTAATGATAACAGCAATAAACATTTTGAGCATAAATATTTTTCTTCTTTCAAGGAAGTATGTCATTAGAATGGAGCCCTTATAAGGAATTATCAGGTTGAAGCATATAACTATTTTTACGGCTGTTGATAGTGGTGTGTATGTTGCTTTGCAGAATGCTTTGTTCAGTATTTACTTGGCACTGTTCAGGCACCATTCCACCACATCCACACCCACACTGGACCTGGTCAAGAGGGAAATATGCATTAGGCATCCCAGAGCTATCACTGGGCACTGACCACAGCCAAAAATTACAGCAAGCTGAATTGAGTCAAATTGAAAATTATGTACGGATACAACCTAACATGGATCTTGCTTTCATTGGGTTTTTATCATCATTTTCTTTCTTAAAAATATTATAAGAGGACACGTATGATTTATTACAACACATTTTGAAATTTGGGAAAAAAGAAAATAAAAATCACTCATACTGCTGCCATTTGGATCAGACATCACTAACATTTTGCAATAATTCTTTCTGGTTACTGTTCTATGGACATATTTTAAAAACATAAATAGAATCAAACAGAACGTGCTGGGTTTCAATCTTCTATTTTTCATTAAATAATATATGAATAACACACATGTAATAAACATTTTTTCCACAATCTCAATTGTAATGACGATTTAAATTTATCATATGAATATATCAAATCTCCTGTGGTTAGCCATGTAACTTATTTCAACTTTTTATCTGTCATAATTAATGCTGCATTGATAATTACCATTCTAGTAGACATACCTTAGTACAAAACTGTGATAATATCCTAAACATAATTTTTAAGAATTTAGAATTTATGGATTCAAATGTAAGCACATTTCTAAGGCTTGTGAGGAATATTCACAATCTGTCTTCCAGAAGTGCTGCCCTGCCAAAGTGTAGGAGATTATCCTTTTCTAGACGCTCAACAACATGACACAGCATCACTTTAAAAACAATCATTTCAGGGCCGGCCCTGTGGCTTAGCGGTTAAGTGCGTGCGCTCCGCTACTGGCGGCCCGGGTTGGGATCCCGGGCGCGCACCAACGCACCGCTTCTCTGGCCATGCTGAGGCGGCGTCCCACATACAGCAACTAGAAGGATGTGCAGCTATGACATACAACTATCTACTGGGGCTTTGGGGAACAAAAAAAGAAAAAAGGAGGAGGTTTGGCAATAGATGTTAGCTCAGAGCTGGCCTTCCTCAGCAAAAAAAAAAAAGAGGAGGATTAGCACGGATGTTAGCTCAGGGCTGATCTTCCTCACAAAAAAAAAACAAAAACAAAAACAAAACAATCATTTCAAATTTGATGGACAAACATGATACTGCTTGACTATAATTTGCACTTTTTGATCGTTTGTGAATTTAGCCATCTATTTCTTGATATTTATTTTAATACGTATATTTTGGGTGCATATTCATGTTTTTTTTACCTGTTTTCTTATTGCTAACTTGTCTTCTATTTAAGCTTCTAAACAGCCACGGAGAACAGTCTTCAGGCTGTTGTGAGCACTTGGTGTCCTGCATAATGTGGGCACTGTGACGCCCCACGCCTTCTTGCCTTTCTCCTACCGGGATGCTGGGCCTGAGTTGCCTCAACTGCTCTGTGATTCTCCTCGGGCTTATTGCATTGAGTTGATGCTGGGCTTGAGGTTGAGGAGGCAGAAAATTCAGAACTTGCACTGGGGAGTGGCACAGAGTACCCATGTAAGGGAGTGTCAGGAGATGAGACCTGAAAATAGACGTGCTATATCGTAAAAGTCCTTGAACGCTGGAGATCTCAGCGATAGGTAGCCGTTAAAGTGTTTGGATGGGAGGGACAGAAAGAAAAGATGTGTTTCAGAGAGGATCCAGCAGGTGGCGCCATTGTAACACATCTTCTGCCTGAGAGCTGCTCCCAGCAGCTAGAGCCTTATAGGTAAAGTCCACGTGTGAAAATGTACCTTTTCTGAAGCATTCAGAGTAGAATGGTCTAGATCATTCTGGTGGAATAGACTGCCATGGATTTTCCTAAAAGCTGGAAGAACTCTTACACAGCAGCTCTGTCCTTTATTATATCATTCATTTTTCCCCCAAAAAACAGAGCCTGTTTTTTGTTCATGTACAGATCTTCCTCCACTTACGATGAGGTTATAGCTCAATAAACCCATCATAATTTGAAAACACTGTAAGTCGAAAATGCATTTAATACACCTAACCTACTGATCACCATAGGCCCAGCCTGCCTTAAACGTGCTCAGAACACTTACAACAGCCTACAGTTGGGCAACATCAGCTAACACAAAGCCCGTTTTATAATAAAGTGTTGAATATCTCATGTTATCTATTGAATACTGTACTGCAAGTAAGAAACAGAATGGTTGTGTGGGTACAGAATGGCTGTAAGAGGACGGGTTTTTTACCCTCGTGATGGTGTGGCTGACTGGGGGCTGCGGCTCGCTGCCGCCTCCCAGCATCACGAGGGTACCGTCCGGCATATCGCTAGTCTGGGAAAAGACAAGAAATTCTAAGTCAAACCATCCTAAGTCGCGGACCGTCTGTATAGCTCTAGTGCCTTCTGGAAGACCTGGTACTTGGAAGAAAAGAGTTTGCTCAAGGGCCTACAGCCAGTGCTGGAGTCTACAGAGCCAGGAATAAGACACAAGTTACCTGAGTTCCAGTTCAGTGGCTTCATGTACGTTAGGCTATTTCTTCAAACATCAGATGCTGTTTCTGATGAGTTATTATTGGCCTCTTTAATGAAGGTTAGAGTAGTAACTTTCAACTCTGCAAAGCTGTAAATATATCAGTGCGGGAGGAGAGCTGTGCCCTGAACAATTCACTAAATAATAATCTGTTTCTCCGTTGTTACCAGTTGCGTAGTGATAAGTCCAAATGATTAGATATTCACTTTCTTCCATTAAATTCTTCATACAGATTAAGCAGTAATGACAGGATATTGATTACTGAGTGTCTTGAGATATATGAGGAAACTCAAGAATTCCTCCACTATGCTGAGATATTTTAAAATTTTTATCTTTTGTCATTTGATTCAATTTATTTGAAACCTCTCCACTTACGTGAACAAAAAAAAAAAAGATTCAGTACAAAATGTTGGAGTCCAAATGTTTTCCTCTGAACCCTCAATGGATCCCCTCCGAAAGACGGCAAGGCACATGTTTGTAGTTGGGAATCTGGCAGCAAGGAGCTCGAGTGCTGATGGTCAAGATGTTCTGGTTCAGAAGTTAGAAAATAAATAATTCCTGAGAGGAAGGATTCTTCGACTCTGGGCAGCTGATACGGCAATAAAATAAATAGGCAGTAAAACACACTTCCTGTTTTGAGAGTTCACATTTCGTATTGGCAAAGCGCATCTCTTAAATTCAATCTCATGCTTCCATAAATAAACCTGGCACCTTTTTAAACACTTTTCCATCTGCTTCGGAATGAGGAGTGCATTACTGAATACACCTCGGGGAGTCCCAGAAATGGGAAAAGACTACTTGTGAGGAACACACCATCGCAGTTGGCCTTGGCCCAGAGAAGCCATCGGGAGATTGTTTGAGTTCAACCCATTGTAACAAGACCCTGAGGGTGTTTCCCCACCCCCTGCTTCTACTTGAGGCTGTCATGGTGGGAGCTCTGCACCAGGAGGGGCCAGGAATGATCTCAGGTTGAGTCAGGGTCAGGCATGTTTTCAGGCTTCTTTTCTAAAATACCTGGGGTAGTTCTCAACCAGCTCCTGACTTCTTGTTCCAACATATTAATCCAGTTTCCTAGGACAAATAGAAGAGTCCCTCATCCACCTTTCTTAGAGCCCAGAGGAGGAGGTCTGGTGTACAGACTATAGAAGAATTCAGGGGGCTCCTATGGTTCACAGTAATCAACTCTGTGCTCATCTCCTTGGTGGTGAAAAGCATGGATGTGTGTCACAGAAAAACTAATCAAGTCCTAGTTTTGTCATTAACTGTGTGATCTTCCACAGGTAGGGAGATCATTGTATCCTCAGAGCATTGTAGGATCAAGAGAAGTAAAATCCATGAAATTAATTGGCACAGTGCCTGGCACCACATCAGCAATTCAAAAATGTTAGCTATTTTTATGCCAGTTGTGTGTTGCTTGATGACAGGGATACATTCTGATAAATGTGTCATTAGGCGATTTTGTTGTTATGTGAACATCATAGAGCATACTTACACAGACCAAGATGGTGCAGCCTACTACGCACGTAGGCTGTATGGTACTAGTCTTATGGGACCACTGTCATATGTGTGGTCCATTGTTGACCGAAATGTCGTTATGCAACGCATGACTGTATTTGACTTTCCTGAGTAAACTTCTTTGTGAACCAGGGACTGAGGACAGACCCCACCTGGCTCAGGTGGCCAGGAGAGGGAGTTATCATTCAACATCTACATTTACCATTTGAGGAAATTATTAAATATTAGATACTTTCCTAAACGTTTTTTATATCATCTAATTTAACACTTACAGTAAACTTCAAAGCAAGTTTTAATATTTCTATCTTACAGATAAACAGAAAATCAGAAATACTGCTAAATGTTATCAAGCGTAAAATACCACTGATTGTAAGGCTCGTCCTTACCTTGTGCACCACTACCAAAGGAAATAAAAAACTCTGATAATTATAACTGTAAGACTCCCCCAGTTGCAAGCCATGTCGGAATTTCAGAGATCTTAAAATATAGAAAAAAAGGTGCCTTTGAAACAGATGAAATACAATAAGGAACTTGCCAGATCTTACACAGAGTTAGTGGTAGAACCAGAATTTTAGTGCCGGGGACTCCAATAACTCCCAACTCTTTCTCTAAGTCCACGCGTATTAGCTCTTGTCAGCCACGCTCAATTCCCAGCACCGTCTCGGAGCAGCTCTGCCCTCCACTGGCAGCCCTGCTTTGCTGCTCTGGGGAGGCCTTTCCACTCCTCCAGCTTGTATTACAGCTCGCCCCATGGTGCTGCTCTGGCTCTGAGCTCCTTGAACGTGGGACAACCGACCGATTCAAGCCTGGCTCACGAGCCCAGGTGGCTGGGCATTTCAGGGATGAGTAGAAGGCAGAAGCTGCTTAGTGCTTAACTGGTGCTGATTGGAGTCCTTGAGGGACGGTGAGTGTTCAACAAATGATCTCGTTATTGCATGACTGTTGTTATCAGCTTGCAGGCCTACAATTAGATTGGATCGTGAGTGAGTTGGTTTTCGGCACTTCAGGATCCCCTTATCCTCTGGCAGACACAGCCCGGTCTTTCTCCTTGAATATCTGGAGCTGTATAGATGCTCTCAAATTCACATTGACTTTTAGTATTCCATCTCGGCTGGAGGTTTTCTTCTTTGGCTTTTGTTCTTCTATGAAATAAGTTGCTTCAACTCCTTCATTGCTTCTGACAAAATGACAGAAAGGGAATTAGAACTTGGGCTGCGGGTTCCAAAATAAGATGTCTTAAGATAAAGAAATTAAAAGTCTTATTACTACAAAATGTTGTCATTACAGAAACATAACAAGTTGTATACTTCCTTTTCATCTCTTACTAATTTTACTAAAATTGAGAGGTAAGCATGAAATTATGCTGCCTCTCAGAGGAAATACAACCAGATTAAATCTAACTTCCTGTTCTACTGCTGGCCAGCAGCATCATCTCAGTAAGTCGGTTCTTCTTGCTGAGCCTCAGTTTCCCCATCTATAATCCATGGAGTTGAATGGGATACTCTTTCTAATCCCTCTCAGCCCTGACCCTCTGATTCTCAGACATATCTCATCTTACTATCTTGGGCACCATTGTTATTTATCACACTTTTTCCTCGTAAACCAAAATGACCCAGGAAGCACAGAATATTGACGCCTTTCACGGTGTCACTGGAATCTTGAAATAGCCCAAGGTCTTTTCTCAGGAAGTGTGCCGCAATATTTGCTTCAGAAAACCTGGTCACTGTGCCTTCACCAAATGATCACAGAGCTGATTTCCATTGTGCTTGTCACAGCTTTGACAAGCATCCTGATGCAGCAGCATGAGAATGAGACCACAGATTAACTCCCCATTACAGCTCTCCAGACCAGTTGGGCCTCAGGGTGCAATGAGACACCCTTCCAGTGACTTCATGCAAAGCTAGATCCTGTGCCCAATTTTCATCTCTCCTCTGGGATCCCACCATGCCTTGCACACAATTCTACACCAGTGTGTGTGGTCGTTTATTTATATGTTGGTTTCACCAAATAGGCTGTCAGCTGCTTGCAGGTCTAGAATGCACCTACTGCATCTGTATCCACAGAATCTGACAGAGTAGCTGGGATTGCAATGCAGGATTCAGTGAGTGCCTAAACAAGAGATTTCTTTTGTGGGCAAGGAAAGGGGGAGGGAGCTTCCTTGGGATAGGTATCACGGGGCCACCACTGTGGGGAGAAGGAAGGAGACCTCAGAAGCAATTCCTAGCCTATCGTCTAACTTTCTTCTATCTACTATTGTGTGTGTGTTAATTGACTATGAGGTTTTCCTGGCAGCCTTTCCTCTGGGATTCTATGTATCCATGCAGTGTACTATTCTAGAATGCATTATCCTACATGGTGTTTATGTTGCTGCTCAGTATCTGCCATTTATTTTACTAAGTATTGACATCATCCTCCTGGGAAGGAATTATCACTCTCTTTAGGAAGTTACAGCAATGGTTCCTGTTTTATAGCCCTTGGATCCTCCTTTATCACCTTTCAAGTTGCCTCTGGAACAATGTTCCAATTATCCCACCATCTCCCTCTGTGACCTCTGAGCTTGCCTTTGTTGAGTTGTTCCCTTAGATTTTCTCCGATGATAAGGAAACCTTTTCTGATTACCTTGGTTATTTCCGTATCTGAGTCATCTTGGCAATTTCATAATTTATCTATGTTGCAAGTTCTTTTGATTTATTACGAGGTTTCATCAGGCACATTTTCCCTTGCTCCCCACCTCAGTAGATTAATCCAAACTCATTTGCAAAGCTTTTTCTGAGAGGGCTCAATCGTTCCTATTCATTTGCTCCCCTTCAGGGCCATAGAGATAAAGCTCTGGGACCTTGCCAGCCACATCCAGTGTGGCTGGTCAACCTATCTTAGCTTTCCTCAGATGCGCACACCGCCGAGTGTGATATATGTGAAGGGTGGAAAAAGTGAGCTCCTGGAGAGTGTTCAGATTCTCCAAGGTCCAAAGTTAGGGCAAGGTTGGAGGGTCAGAGGCATACCTCAGGCCATCGGATGCAAAGCGTGTATTATGCTAGCATCTGTCCCGCTCTCTGAGCAAACACTGTCCACAGCCTATAACGTACAGAGAGCATCAGCCCTTTTGATCCAAGAACTGCATCACATCATTTTGACCCTTGGAGGAATATATGTAACATGGGCCAAGTGGAGCCAGATGACTTTTTTTATTACTGGAGCATAAAGCAACATTAAATGATTTCATGAGTTGTAGCCAGAACATCTGTTATTAAACGTTAGAATTCTGATTTATTCAATTCTAGCTAACTGGCACTCAGCCCTCTCTAATGTAATGCCTTGCCTTTGGGGCAAGAAGGTGTTATTTTCCAGTTTTCTTTTTGAACATATCCCCCTTTCCACATGTCACATGACTGCTCTTCTCTCTGACAGTTGATGCCCCTATTGGGGACAAGGACTTCCCTGGGCAGAAAGGTGTCAGGGATATGTAACATGCTCCACTGTTTCAGAGGCAGACCAGCAGATCTAGAGCCATAACCCCCGGAAGGCAGCCAGGTTGTCAGAGGTGGGCAGGGAGACATAAAGGAGGAAGTCTTATATGGAGAACTCTGAGGGCTATAAACTGACCCACAGAGTTGAAAAGCAGGTAGTTCTTGTGTCAATGGCCAGCTCCTCCAAACTGGCCCCCGTTTTCCTTCAGCTCCACTTCTGCAGCCTTATGGGGCACACTATTCTATTCCATATGCAACCATCCCCAGACTTTGGGAAAAATTCACGTTCTCAAATCTTTCATTCATCATACATGATGGAGCATTTCTCTAAGAAATGTGAGCCTCTGATCCTTGGGACATCAACGTTTTGCATAGATTAAAGTAATAAGTGGAAATCATGGCATCCTGCTCGTGGGATTTCAGACTTTAGTCACCTGGTGAGTGTGGATTGGTGGGTCTTGGGACAGGTAAAAGGGATAAAAGGAGCAAATCTTTCGCAATATAAAGGCTGCCCCCAAATAATCACCTATTATTTATGAATAATAAATATTATTTATTTAATATATAAAAAACCTATGAATAGTCACCTATTCACTTTATTTCTGTATTCCATCATTCCTTCGTTGCTTCATTGACACATTCATTCACTTAATTCCTTTATTTTTCAAATATTTACCTGTGCCAGTCACTGTTCTAAGCATTGGGAGATCTACAATAAAAGTGTAAAGAAGAGGCCATCCATTAGCTCAAGAAGTTTACGGTCTGGTAAGAAAAGAAAGACACTGACACAAACGATGAAATAGAAAGTTACAAGTCATGAGAGAGTCACAGATAAAGGACTATGGAAAGTTGAAGGGGAAAGAAAGAAAATGCCTACTGGAAAGTTCTAGAAAGGGTTAATGAAGGATCTGGAATTTGGATTGGGCCTTAAGGAAGGACAGGATGTTGGAAGAGAGAAGGAGAGGCAGTGGTTAATGTAGAAGGAAGTAGTGGCTCAAAACAAGGTGTGGGTATAGGACAGCATGAGGCATGTTTGAGTCCTGGCAAACCTTTGGTGTCCCTGACACTCTCAGTCCATGGAGAGGAATCATAGGAGACAAAGATGGAAGACAGGCTGAGGCTGTATCTCAAAGCTTTAAGTGCCTGGCAAAGGCATAGTCAGTGGGCTGAAGGATTCTAGGCGTGCAAACAGAACTGTAATTTAGGAAGATTAACCTAAGACCATAAGTAAATTGACAGTAGGGACACTTGAAAAAAGGCAGGTGAGAGATAACAAAAACTTGAACTAGAGTAGTTGGAATGGAGAAGAGAGGATTCATAGAGAAGATTTACAACAGAGGGATTGATAAGGTTTCAGAAGTTATGTGTTGTTATAAAAGACATATGGGTTTTGGAATCAGAGAGACTCTAGGATGAACTTCATTTTTCCTTCACTCTCGGAACTACCTGGAGTAAGTTCACTTCTCCAGGCCTCCCTTACTTCCTCTTTAGCAATGTGCATGTGCTCGTGTTATTGAAGGCATGATGGGGGGGGGTGCTCATCTAATCCCTCCCAGGTTGTGACGAGGCTCAGATGAGATAATGTATGTGGAAACACTTCATAAAGTCTGAAAAACCCTCAGAAGTTCGTTGCGGTTATTTAAGTGACTATCTGGATGTGTGTGATGAGCAGAAGGGAAGGATCTCAGATGAACCTCAGGTTTTTGAACCAGGGTGACTCTGAAGGTGGATAATCAAGTGCTGGCAAATGAAGAGAAGGAGGAAGGGAAAGGAGGTCACCACTCACTCAGTATCTCAAAATAAACTCCAGATGGATCAAAGATTTAACTGGAAACTGGAAACCACTGACAATATTTTATAATGGGGCAGTTGAGAAATTCTATCTAAGAATTCCAGGGAAACTAGGAACCAAAAATGAAAATATTAATAAATTTGGTTGCATTAGAAGTTACAACTTTTATATAACAAAAATTAATAAATAGTATCAGAAAGAAAATAGAAAACAGGGAAACTTGTTTGCTAGTCATGTTACTGACATGGAGTGGATTTCTGAATACATAAAGAGTTTTACAGAACAATTAAAAATACAAATGAGTTGGGGGCCGGCCCAGTGGTGTAGCAGTTAAGTTCACGTGCTCTGCTTCAGCTGCCCAGGGTTCGCAGGTTAGGATCCCTGGTGCAGACCGATGCACCACTTGTCAAGCCGTGCTGTGACGGCGTCCCATGTAAAGTAGAAGAAGATGGGCACAGATGTTAGCCCAGGGCCAATCTTCCTCAGCAAAAAAAGAGGAGGATTGGCAACAGATGTTAGCTCAGGGCTAATCTTCCTCAAAAAAAAAAAATGCAAATGAGTAGCCAAATAGAAACATAGGCGAAGACTGTGGATGAGTAATTTATAAAAGAAGAAATACAAATGATTAATAGACAGAAGGAAACCGATTAAATCTCAAAGATATTCAAATAAAATAAGGTCTTTTTTTTCACCTACAAGATTGGTGATTCAATTAGACTGAAAATCCCGTTTTTATGAAGGATTAGGAAATGATTACTCTCATGTACTGATGGAGTGGGATGAAATATAAAACACGACAGAATTTCTGGTGTTCAATTTGATAATATACATCAATATGCAAAAGTGACATATCCTTTGACCTATCAAACCCACTTCTGGGAATTTACCCTAAGAAGATAAATATACAAATGTGAAAATATAAAGGAATAAAGATGCTTACTGTATTATTGTTTAAATTGGCAAAAAATTAGAAACAAATATACAATAGATTATGTAAATACATTGTGATAAACCTAAAATTTTCTTAAGCTACTAAAATTGATGACATAGACCTTTAGTTATTGAAATGTAAAGCTGTTAACAATTTTTTTCTTTTTTTTAATATCTATGTCAGATGATGGATGTTAACTAATATTATTGTGGTAATCATTTCACAACATATGTAAGTCAAGTCTTTATGCTCTACACCTTAAACTTATACAGTGCTGTATGTCAACTATATCTCAATAAAACTGGGAAAAAAGAGCTGTTAGCATATTACTGAGTGAAGATGGGTAGTACCACATTTATTTAAAATATTATACAAATAAATATATATATATTTATTTCTATATAGGATATGTCTAAAAGAATGTTCACCAAAATGTTACCGGTGTTTTTCTCATAATATTTCTGGTGAATTTTTCTATATTGCTTCAGTTTTTAAATTTTTTAAAGCACTTTTGACCAAACAATCGCATTTTTAAATGAAAGATATAAAATAAATTGAGAAGGAGCCAAAGATGAAGAGAGAAAAGAAAGGTGGGAGGGAGGGAGACAGGGATCAAGAGAAAGGAGGTATATTAAAACGTACCCATGGGATTTTTATTTACGAACATGACTGAGTGATGACACAGAGAGGTCAACGCCATTGAAATAAAAGGTTATTATCTACAATTTTTGAGACAAGGGGCACACCATGCCATGCAGGGCCATGTGAAGAAGCACCAGGTTTGGCTGGGAGACAGAAGCAGCAGTGAGGGGAAAGCAGGGCCTGGAGCCTTTGTTGGATTTTCTGTGAGCACAGTAAAGCAGAGCAGGAGTAGGAACTTATGATTGCCTAGTTTGAATAATGTTGATGGGCTCTGGGATAAAGGACTCATCCCCTTCTATCTGGTGCCTAGCTCTTGGTTGATTTAGGGCAGGGGAAGTATTGGCTTGGTTGTGGGAGTTAGATGAAGGAGGTGGCTGGGGGTATGGACTTGGATTTGTTGGTTTGCATGTGAAAGGTGTGTTTGCAGACAGGTTGCTTATTATCTCTAGGAATAAGCTAGCCCTGGGAGGGGCAGCCTCTCCCTGTCCAGCTAGGCCCCCAAGATGCCAAAATATCATAAAATTAAAAACACTATTAATACAGGATGGAGACAATGGAGGGAGTGAAAGAGGGAACAGTTGTTGGGACAAGGCTCTGACAAGGTGGAAATGATGGATTCTGAGGATAAGTGGAGACTCTGAAAGAGGGAAGGTGCTTCCCCCAAGAATGAAGAGAAGCAGGAGTGAGAGGCTACACAAATTTTTGCTGTATATTTATAAAGAGAGAGGCAAAAGAGACTCACCCCTAGATGGCCTCAATCTTAGCAAAGTAGTCTAACTTATCCTTAGAAAATGATGAGGGTAGAGTTTGGTAAAGAATTTAAGGGGGCCAGCCCAGTGGCATAATGGTTAAGTTCATGTGCCCCACTTTGGCGGCCCAGAATTCATGGGCTCGGATCCTGGGCATGGACCTACACAGGGCTCATCAAGCCATGCTGTGGCGGTGTCCCACATACAAAAAATAGAGGAAGATTGGTACAGATATTAGCTCAGAGACAATCTTCCTCAAGCAAAAAGAGGAAGATTGGTAGCAGATGTTAGCTTAAGGCCAATCTTCCTCACCTAAAAAAAAAGAAAAAAGAATTTAAAAAGAAATGAGGTTGTTTTAAATAGCTGTTGAAGAAAATTCAGCATGTGATTTTCTAGATGTAAGTAAAAGAACAGTCTTTAGAGTTCAGCTGAGGTTATAGTCAGGCACAGAAGAAAGGATAAGTTTGACTCAGGGTTAAGCTTGGATATTTGCTAATAATTGAATCAGAGTTTTTCAGCCTTATTCTTAAATTTCAAAGTCTCAAACAAACTAGCTTCTGCACCAGGAATTGGCCTCCTTGGCAGTCCGGCCAAGATTATTCAAGAACCCGTGTTGGCTACCCTATAGACCATTGTCCACCATCCCAGTTGGCTCTTGACTCATGTGAGAAGTATCCTGGAATGCTCCTTCTTCTCCCCTTCATTGTTTGCTGGAAAATTCACCCCTCTACGCACCAACTCCTCCTCCCTACATTTCCACCTTAGGAAATAGTTAATAACAATTAACCTCCCAATTCCTGATGTGACATGAGAAAGGGGTAAAAAAAAAAGCCAAACATGTTGTCTTATCGCTTTTCCCAAGATTCGATATCCTGAACATTTTCACATATGTGTCTGTTTAAATCCTTCTCCTTAATGAAATTGAGAACAACCCTGTGACCAGTCCCCACATGAGACTCACACAGGTAGGAAATAAATTTGTTAATGTGTGAATTAATTATTTCATTCTTATTTCAATAGAGCTTTGCCATGTGCGGTGCAATATAGAAGATGACCTAATTATCATTGCTTTCCCTCTCCATGCTTGGTTTAGTAACTGATGTCTCCAAATGTTTGAGTGAGGGCAGATGAAGGAGAGAAACATGAAACAGCCCCCAGATGTCAACTGATTCCACATGACAGAGGCTGGCCGCGTGAGGCGATAAATGGGTTCTGTCGACATCTGGCTGACAGTGCCAATATGGACATATTCAGAAAAACAACAAGCCAACGTGATCGTTTCTCTGGGCCTCGTCTTCTTTCTTTCCAACCGAGCTGCATTCTTTACTCCTGATTTGAAGGCTATTTACAGTATATCCCAGGGAGCCAGCTCGTGGTGTTGACTCTACTTTCCTTTGGAAACATTAGAATTTGCCTCCTGAGGGAGTCAGAAAGATTGTTTGTTAGTTTAAAAATAAGTCATACGTTTGATCATGATTGTGCAAGACTCTCTCCTTCTCCATGAAGTGTCCATCTCAGGGCTGGTAGAAAGGAAAATGTCCACAGGGAGACTGAAGGCAGGACAGTTGTCTACGGGGCACACTGTCTCTTATCTGGTGAAGAGAGCCAAGAAAAGAAGCAATAACACTGCAGGGACTGCCTGCTTGTAACTGATGCTTTTTACCAAGAAATGAAGTCAAAAGGGAAAAGAATTATCCATCAGTGGGAGGGGACTAATACCCAAGCCAACTATTCCCATAGCATCTCTAGAGAATTCTGTGAAATAAAAAGGGCAGAAAAAGCAAGCAGGAGTTGTACAATACCTACAGACATCCAAAACAGAGACTTTGAAAGTTCCAGTCCAGTTCAATAATTGCCCCATTCTACATCACGCCATCTAGGCACCTGACTGGACCTTCATTCTGATTATACGAAAAACATCTCTTTGAATCACACAGATAATTCCCTCTTTTTTTTATCCAACCACACATTCTCTCTGGACTATCTTGTTCATTCTCATAGCCCAACACCACATGTAGGATGAGAAGACCTAGCTTGTAACCTTGTAACTCAGTCTCCCTTCTGAGCTCTAATCCTTTCTGCAAAGCTATACCTGATTGTCTCAGAGATAACTTAAGCACAATGTCTACAAAACCAAACCCATCATGTTCTCCCAATGACAATACCTCCTCCTTCCTGATATCTTGGTCAATGGTCACCATACCCAGCCTTTCAAACTCAAAAAGTATGTGCACCACTACCAGAGTTATTGTCCTAAAGGCTTGGTCATATCAGGCCGCTGAAAAAGAAAAAAATACGCACCCCAGCCTGAAATGATCAGTTGACTGAAGTCACGGAGCTGTGCAGATTGTCTTTATTATCTCCTTTGCACCCTCTGAGGCATTCAATGCCTTTGGCCTCCTCCTTCTTGGAACGCCTTCCTTCATTCCTGTAACCTGTTCCTTTATCCATTCTCTTTGTCATTTTCTTGTTTTGGTTCTTCCTCCTTCTTCCCTTTGGTGATACTATTCCCTAAAAACATATTATCTAATCTCCTTATCACTGCCTATTAGAGTGCCTAAGGAACATCCTGAGATCTTGATCAGTAGCTCTGGGATTTGTATTTTTAACGAGCTCTCTAGATGATTCTAAGTGGTCTGTGTAAAACCCTTTTACATGCGATTTGTGAGATAAACAAATGTAAGGTGGTACTAGCTTTAGAAACAGAATGTATACCATAATATGTCTGTAACCTATGCTTCTCCTGGCAGAACCGAGTGGCAGAGACTGGCTAGATGTTCACCAAACTACTTCCCCTACATCCAAGACATTCAGATCTCTTGCCGTTCCATGAGCCATGTGTCTGAGTTCTAGCTTGTGAGTGGAAGTAATATGCCCGGAAATATCTTCCATCTGTACTTCTCCATGCTCTTTTCCTCTGCCGGTTAGCTGAGTCAACACCCATGGAAAACTTGGAAGTTGTGCATTGAAAATGGTGGAGGCTCTGCCCTCCTGAATCATTAACATACAATACAGAGGAGTTTCCCTGCTGACCTGTTCACTGCTCCCAGTGCAGTTGCCTAACGAAGAAACAAACTTATATGGTTCCAAGCTGTTGAAATTTGGGGGATATTTGTTATAGCAGCTGACATCTCACTGATACTGTTAGATGAAGGGTAACAGTAAGTCAGCCGTTCCCATGGCGTATCTCAAGAATGTCTGACTACTCTTTGAGCTCCCATGCCTAGTGACTGCCTAGTCAATGTAAAATTGCTTAACCCAAGGGTTATTAACTTTTCTTGTGTCATGGAGACATTTGGCAGCTGGGTGAATCCTACAGATACCTTTTAGAAGAAAATATTTTTAAATGCTTAAAATAAACTGTACACACACACACAAAAAATATTACAAAAGGAACTTATTTGATTGAAATAGTTACAATAGTCTTAAAAAATTAAAATTTATGATATTGTGAGTACCTGTTAAAGACCAAAACAGCACATTTAAAATGTAAGCAAGTTAGAAGCGGATTTCATTTTTTACAAATTTATCAACATGAAGGCTGGCTAGCGTTGCTTGCCTTGAATAAGAATATTGAACTGTGGGGTGGTCTTTGTCAAGGCAACACACATGTCATATTGGGCGTTTTGTCAATGTTGATTTTTTGTTTTGATGGTTGCAAGTGTAGAGATCCCAATCCATAAAGATATATTGAGGCATTTGGCATGAAAGCTTCCATAGATGGTATTACAAGGCCAGGATACTCTTCTCTCAAGGAATACCAGAACTCTCCAAGGATTTTTGAGTTAGACTCCAGTGCAGTGAGATTCTAGTTTTGCGATCAATGAGCTCATATTTGGCTAGATCAACATCTTTGATACAGTTTATATCAGAAACTGTTCAGTAACACATAATGAAAATGACTCATCCTTTTCCACATATTGATCAACAAACAATTGTAGAGTGAGAATGTATTGCAGATGTCTCGGTAACCAGTAGTTGGTGGCTGAATGACAACTGGCTTTGGGTTCCCTGAAAGTCGTCACAAGACTGTGCACATTTCACAAGACTGCGATCATGTGTCATCTACTGCTAGATCTAATAACTACCACAGTTTAAAAGAATTTTTAAATATCTGCAACAACTGTAATGCAACAGGGCAATATCCGATTTCTTTTGGTGAAAAGTCACAGGCACTGCTAATGTTCCTGTGAATTATTGTTTACATTTATAACGAAAAGAAATGCTAAATTTCAGTTAAAGCTATTGAAAAAAAAGTGTAAATTTTTTCTCATTCAACTTCAGGAACCCACTGAATTATGCCCATCGAACCCTTGGGGAGAAATGTGGACCCCAGGTAGAAACCCCTGCTCCAGTCTTTTGAAATACTATTGTGCTGGAATAGAAAGCTTCCTTCTTGCCAAAGGTGCAGGCTGTGCCTGTGGATGTGGCCTTTATGTGGCCAAGCGTATGCCCTGAAATGGGGAAATAATTCACTCCTCCCCTTCGTCCAACTCAAATGACCTCTGTTACTTTTTTCCCTGCCCTGTACTCTGTGGCAGAAACCCCCACCAAAAGGACAAACTGCTAGGACCCAGGCTCCAGCCCAGGCCACACACACTCCAATCTTGCCAGACATCTAACAATCATCAGTCTTTCCCTTTTCTCATTTTCTGTTTAGTGGTGGGATTGGGGACCTTATTCAAGTTTTTTTCTATCCCATTTCTTCCCTGAAAACTGTCTTGTTTTCTCATAATTTTATATGAGTATAGTGTAAAATATAGGACATTATATAAAAATGAGGTAGAATTAACCTACATAGACACAAAAATACAAATAAGCACAAGTGTTCACCATGTTTACCGTTCCTTAGCTAGGATAATTACCCTAAGCATTAGGTTTAGCTCGCATGCACACACACACATACACACACACACACACACACACACACACAAAGAGTGTGGCATTAATTAATTAATTGGCATTATCAGCAAATCAGATTGCTCATGGAAGACATCCACTAGATTATGAGCTTCACAAGGAACGTAATCAAGTCTTAGACCTCTGGGATCTCTGGTACCCGGCTCAATGAATGGCACAGAACACATACTCGGCAAATGTTTGTTAAAGTGAACTAAAGCCTGATAGTTCAGGGATGATTTTAAAATATCTTGGATAGATATAAATCTAAAATAATTGGAGAAACAGTAGAGAAAGGAACATCTCTTCAATAAACAGTGTTGGGAAAACTGGACAGCCACATGCAAAGAATGAAAGTGGACCATTATCTTACACCATACACAAAAATTAACTCAAAGTGGATTAATGACTTGAATGTAAGACCTGAAACCATAAAACTCCTAGAAAAAAACATAGGCATATGTATATTCTTTGACATTGGCCTTAGCAGGATCTTTTTGAATATCATGTCTCCTTGCGCAAAGGAAACACAAGAAAAAATAAACAAACAGAAGTGCATCAAACTAAAAATCTTGTGCACAACAAAGGAAACTGTCAATGAAAAGAGAACCTAACAATTGGGAGGAGATATTTTCAAATTATATATTTGGTAAGGGGTTAATATCCAAAATATATAAATAAATCATACATCTCAACAACAACAACAACAAAAATAAGCAACCCAATTAAAAAATGGGCAGAGGATCTGAACAGACATTTTTCCAAAGAAGATACACAAATGGCCAAGAGGCATATGAAAATATGGTCAACATCACTAATTACTAGAGAAATGTAGATCAAAACTACAATGAGCTGTCATCTCATGCTTGTCAGAATGGCTATTGTTAAAAAGACAAGAAATAACAAGCATTGGAGAGGATGAAGAGAAAAGGAAACCCTTGTACACTGCTGGTGGGAATGTAAATTGTTACAGTCATTATGGAAAACAGTATGAAGATTCCTCAAAAAATTAAGATTAGAACTACCATATGATCTAGCTATACTGCTTTCGGGTATTTATCCAAAGAACATGGAAACACTAATTTGAAAAGATAGATGCACCCCTATGTTCATTGCAGCATTATTCACAATACCTAAAACTTGGAAACAACCCAAGAGCCCATCGATGGATGAACGGATAAAGACGTGGTATTTATATACAATGGAATACTACTCAGCCATAAAAAGATGAAATCTTATCAGTTGCAACAACATGGATGGACCTTGAGGGCATTATGCTAAGAAAAATAAGTCAGACAGAGAAAAATACCATATGATTTCACTCAAATGTGGAAGATGAAAAACAACAACAAACAAACACATAGAGACAGAGAATAGATTGGTGGTTACCAGAAGGGAAGTGGGGAGGGAGGAGTATGAAATGGGTAAAAGGACAAATGTATAAGGTGATGGATGGCAATTAGAGTTTGGGTGGTGAACACGATGTAGTCTTCACAGAAATCGAAATATAATGCTGTGCACCTGGAATTTATGTAGTGTTAGAAACCAATGTTACCTCAGTGAAAAAATAAATAAAAGAAAAAAAAAGAAATATTAACTTTTTACTCTTGTCCTTGTATTCAGTAACTTGTTAAATTCACTTCTTAGTTTTAGTAAATTTTGGTGATTCCTTGGGGTTTTCACTGTATATAATCATTGTTGTCTGTGAATAAAGACAATTTTATTTCTTCCTTTCAATCTTTATTCCATTTATTTCTTTTTCTTACCTCATTGTACTAGCTAGTAACTATGTGGAAAACTGTAAATTTTTGCATAGATACATTTTATCAGATTGAGAAAATTCTCCCTGTTGGTAATATGTTGAGAGTTTCTTTTACATATTATAAATAGGAGTTGATTGTAAAGATATGATAATTTTTTCTACTTTATTGTGTTAATGTAAATAAAATTGATTAATTTTTAGGTATTAAATAATAAAATAATTGACACAATTTGTTTTTACCTGCAGTGGGGAGTGTTGAATGTAATATAGTCTTTCAATAATCCTGTAACCTTGGGAAAGTTACTTAAAGCCTCTGCAACTTCCTTCCCTCATTGGTAAAATAAGGATGATAATATCTACTCCTTAGAATTATGAGGATTAAGTAAATTAGCACATGAAAAGTGTTTAGAGAATAATAGTTGGCACATGGTAGGCACTCTGTGAACATCAGCTATATAATTATTACTAGACGTAGAAGTATTCGTGGTAGTAATTTCATCACCATCAGAAGTGCCAAGGAGTATTGAAATGCTCAGAATTTAATGTTCTACAATAAATTCTAGATCTTATTGCTTATTAAGCTCTTGTGTCTGTTTTTTTTTTTAATTTTTTTTTATTTTTGTGAGGAGATCAACCCTGTGCTAACATCTGCCAATCCTCCTCTTTTTTTTTTTTTTTTGCTGAGGAAGACGGGCCCTGGGCTAACATCCGTGCCCATCTTCCTCTACTTTATATGGGACGCCGCCACAGCATGGCCTGACAAGCAGTGCGTCGGTGCACGCCCGGGATCCGAACTGGCGAACCCCAGGCCACCGCAGAGGAGTGGGTGCACTTAACCGCTTGCGCCACTGGGCTGGCCCCTCTTGTGTCTGTTTTTAAATTTCCTTTGTCTTCTACCTTCACTGCCAGCCTGTCAGCTGTCACCCTGAGTTACTCCCTACCCCTACAGTTCACCTCTAAATTGCACTTTGTAATTGGCTATGAACTTGGAATCAACATAATGCGAGACTATATGGATTGTGTACAAAATGGTATTACATAGATGGATCTGTGTAACCCATAAATGAATCTATTTTCCTGATTGACTTTTACGATAACTATATCTGGATACCTGGAAAGATTCATTTCTGGATAAGTAGATGTGTCTGCCAATAAGTAATATATTACTATATGTTTGCATGTGTGCTAGAATCACTTTCCTTTTATTCCCTTTATCACAATTACCTTCTCCATCCTCACCCTGGTCATAAGGCAACAAATTCTCTCAAAGGACCACAAGGTCATGGTTGGAAAACAGTGAATTTCAGGGTCAGTGGCCACTTCAATATTCTACGATTTACATACATGACCAATTCCAGGCCTCAGGTGTATTTAGATGAGCAGGACTGGCTAGACACCACAATGACATTTCTTCTCATGCTTTAGATTCCAGCTAATAAAACAAAGGATGATATTTCTTCTTGTCAACACATGGACATGCCTGGTGTGATTGCCTGCTCCTGCTGGTGGGCAGAGGCAGGGCTGTGGCTGAGCCACACTGGTGGATGTGAACACAGCTCCTGTTTCAATGGAGGAGCAAATACCAGAATGTTTAGCTCTGCAGGTGGTGGTGTCATTCTTGATCTATTTCTTGCTGTCTAACCAGTTGGTAATATAAAGTTTATAAATCTAATCCTATGGTGGAGACAAGTTGGATGGGAGATTTTGTGTTTAGGAAGAATGTACCTATGGGGCTTTTGAACAGAACAGTATTGAGTTGTTTGTGTCACTGTTTTATCATTCTGGATAGTCCAGTCTAGCTGGAAAAGATTTCAAGATTTATGGTAACTTCAGGCTAAAAAATGGTATATTTTTAACATGCTCACATGTCCCCTTCCAGCTGAGGGAGACTTATCATTGTTCCTACTGCTTTGGCTGGACCAGTTTCCATTCTGGCTTCTTGAAGAGGTCTGTGTCTTGGGATGAGAGCCTTCCCAGGATAAACCTTGGCCTTTCTAATGCACATCAATAATTTGGCCAGACAAGAAACAAATCTCATGGCAAGAGGAGCACCTTCTTTGGGGAAGTATGGTGCAATGGGAAGTTCAAGGGACTAGGAATGAAAAACGTTGACTTCAGTTCTCAGTTCCGTCACTGAGCTAACCATGGGATTCTCCTTGAGCAGGTGCCAGGGCCTCTCTGGGCA
Organism: Ceratotherium simum simum; assembly: GCF_057802395.1. Lineage (NCBI taxonomy): Eukaryota > Metazoa > Chordata > Mammalia > Perissodactyla > Rhinocerotidae > Ceratotherium > Ceratotherium simum. The sequence continues at coordinate 61,106,762 of NC_141910.1, read as the reverse complement.
TCAGTGTAGCAACCACGGAAGTGCAAGACTCAGATCTCCCTCAAGGAGAAGACTCCCTGTGAGGATTGTGATTAGCTGACACCTCCAGCTGCTGCACGCGCAGGATCCACCACAGCCTTCTTGTCAATGCCACACTCTTCCTGGATGCCCCAGACAACAGAGGAGCACAGGGATTTAGAGCAGAGATGTCCTGCCCAACACAGGACTTCTCTCATGGGCAATAGGTGCCCTTGGGTTCCTCAATGCCTGGTCGGCATGCTCAGAGCTACACTGGAGACTGAGGCTCTTCCTATACAACACTCCTTCCGTCCTCTCTCTCCTTTTGCAGGTCTCAGACCTGCATCCCCCTCTGCAAAACCCTGTCTGTTCCTGCTCCTTCACAGAAGCTTTCTCCCATAAATCTCTTGCACACCAATTTCCATTTTGGCTTCTGTTTCTCGGAGGACCTGAACTGACACAGTTAGTGTGTGGATGTGTGTGATTCTTTGCCTACCTTGTACATTTTCCCCCTCCTTATAGTAATGCAATCCCCACATACACCCAACCACCTTCTTGTAGAACTGCTCTTCTCCAACTCCAAATGTGGGGTTATGGTGGACTCTCAAGCAGATATCCTGCCTCTTTGTTCTGCTGCCACTGGGGTGGGCACATGAGCCAGGTCAGATTAATTACAGTTCTCATCTCCCTGGTCAAAGAGACTCAGGTGGACACATGACCAAAACAGTCCAATCAAAGTCCTCACCTGGGATGTGACACACTGACATTTAGAGAGGGAGCTTCTCTCCTTCCTGTTAGAGATGAGCTAAGGGTGTGAACTGAATTTCTGATAGTCATGCCCCTTACCACAGAGAGGAGATGGAGACAAGTAGGCCAATGGTCAGTGAGAGTCTCGGGGTCCAGAGTACCCTGTCTGGAGGCTCTCAGAGTGGCCCTCCTTCCTGTCGTTTTTCCTTTGGGTCTGAAATCTACTCCATAACTCTTCCACTATATCCTCTATATTTTAATTTTTTTGGTTTAGGATGATTGAATTGGGTTCTGTCAGTGATTCTTGAAATCATTTTTAACAATAGAATCAGTTTCCACTTAGAAACTGACTCTATAAACTGAAGTTGATCCTGCCTCGGAAATAGAATGGAATGTGGAATGATAGGAAATGTCAGCAAAGTGCCTGACACAGAACGGGTAATCAATTGATATTTTTTTAATTAAACCATAGAAACATAAGAAAATGAGAGAGTACTGGCCCGAGAATAAGGGTATAGTTTCCAAAAAGGCATGATACTGCCTAGCACATGGTAAGCACTCAGTAACTATTTTGTTGAACTGAACTAAGAATATGAAAATACTTGGCTTTATGACAAGTTTGTTTCACCAGGTTACCTGTGCCTGTTAATGACAAGCCAGGGTGCTGAGAATTACATCCCTTCTAAGACTGTGATCCATCTTCTGCTTCCAAGTCAGAATTCACCAGTGGGAGAAGAACTTCAGGGAGAAGGGTAGTGAGGACAGTCTAGAGATATTCAGAGGAAGCGACAAGGGGCAGAAAGGAGGAATCAGAAAGGAGGTGAAGAGCAGGACATCCAGGAGCTGTCAAGGACCCACGGCCTTTTTTATTGTTTCAGTGACAGGAGCCTCTATCCAGGGCCAGGCCGAGATCCATGGGTTCTCCAGGCAGACCAGTATTTTGGCTCTCCATCAAACCAATATTCCTTAAATATTTGTTCAACACTTAGTTAGTGGGGATGAGTTTGTGTCAGCAAGGAATTTTGTTGTTGTTGATAATTTCCATGCCAGGCCACTGCCGGGTTTGACAAATGAACTTATTTACACATGATCCATATGTTAGGAGTCCCATGCGCAGGGAAAATCGGCACCACATTGGTAACTTCATTGGTGTTAGCATATCTCTAGGTAGGAAATCTGATACTAATCTGTGGGTTAATCAGGCTCTGCTCATACCAAGCAGTAATAATTGGAGAGGAAGCCTGGAGGAAACATTTCTCAGGTTGACAGCCCAGTGCAGAGGAACGGGTGGTCTGGGGACAGCACGATCAGTAGGGCTGTTTTCTGGATATCTATGGTATATCTATCTGTATTTATGTCTTTATCACATATCATATATTGTTCAGCCTCTTATCCACTTTACATGGAAACATCCATAGTAAACTGCATTTATTTGTAATCGAAAAGTAAACCAGTTTCCATATAAAACTTAGCCCTGAACCTACAAGTACTCTAAGTATTTTTTTAAGTTTATGGAAGCATTTCATTAAATATCTGGGTGGTCGACTTACTGTAAGTAAGACGGGATGACGTCAGAGGGCGGTAATAAAGCTGAGCATGCGTGACCTGGCAGATCACACAGGTGAAACGGATCCCAGAGATTTTATCCCGGGAGCCATGTCGGGTCAGGGAGTGGCTCCTCAGAGGCAGCAGAGAGAGTCTTCTGGGTGACAAGCAAGGGTAGGACAGTAACCCTGAGCTGAGCATACTGAGCCTTCTGAGACGCCGTCTCAGAACCCACAGGCTCATTTACCTCAAGAGCATATTTTTGCATCAGTTGTCCCCACTGCTTTCCCACTGCATTTCAGAGTCAAATACTTGAAGGCCATCTTTGTCTCTGTTGCTTCTGACTTGCCTGGAGTTGCCAGGCTCAGATGTGAGAACTTCCCTCTCCTGCCTCCCAACACGTGCATTTTATTCCCACTTTCTTCTTAGTGAAAGTGCTCCCTGCACCACCATTGAGACTGTCATGCCCCCATAACCACATTTGTCTTACCTTTCTTGACCTGGCAATCTAACTCACCAAAAGCCTTAGCTAACCCCAAACCCTTTTGTCTCCATTCCTCTCCCCAAAGAAAAAATTGACTTCCTTGTTTCGTAATAGAAGCAATCAACAGTCATTAATTGAGCTCTGAATAACAGCATTTGGGACACAAAAAATGATATAAACTGGGCCCATAGACCCTTCTCTGAAGGAGCTCACTTTCTAGTGGGATTAGTCTGAGGTATGCAAAACCAGTAAAAGATAGAGGGAGTGCTGGAAAACAGTCAGAGAATTCTGACTAGGGAGGTGAAGGAAACTGTCACGGAAGGCGTGGCATGGAGCTGGGCAATGAATGACAGGTGAAGTTTCAATACATAGGAGAGAGGAGGATGTAGTCCACGCTAAGGGACCAGCCTATGCTGAAGTGGTGGAGGTGTGGCTGGCGTAAGAACAGGGGAACTAAAATCTGCAGGCTGCAGCTACAGAAATAGAAATTGTACTAGCAGACTTCACACTTTCTGCTACATTATTTTACAACAATCCTTGGAGATTCTATGTCTGTTTATAACTTTTTTCTCCATTTGTTCCTTAGAGCAGGAAGCTGGTACCCTTCTCCACTTTCTGGAGCGGAGACTGGACCCTAGCAGGTGCTCAGTGAAGGCCTGATCTGTGAGTGGGTTCTCAGTCTGCAGAAGAAAAAGCAACAATGGCTTCATCCCGCAAGCATGTGACCACTCTAGGCAGTCTGTTTTCCTAGGACGAGGTCCCAGTCTCAGAAGGGATGGGCCACTCTGGTACAAAACTTTGGGGAAAAGCCTCACAGCTGGCCTGTGTCTATTGGCCCGTTGACTTTGATAGAGTGAGCCTCTACTTCTCAGTCTACTTTTAGGCTGTGGACGTGGAACCAGAGCTTGGTTGGTGCAATCACCACATTTTCACCCAGATTTTTGCCAGTTGAATGGTTACTGACTCAAGCAAGTCCAGAGATTTGCTAATGCATTTAACATGAAATGGAGCCTAGTTCCTTTGCTTTCTTTTTCTCCAATAGATTCTTGAAGTCACTTTTCAGAACTTCTGGGCTGTGTGAGCTTTGAACTTAGAAGGAAAGGAATAAATAATCAATGGGGTCTTTGTAGACAATTCTGTCTTCTGGTCGAAAAGGGCCTCTGACTCACTCAGAAAAAATCCTTACAACTTTACATCGTGTTTTCCTGTCAGTTGATATTGTTAATACTGACACATAATAAATAATAATTATACATTGACTAAGTGATTGCTTAACTGATGGGCAATGGGATTGTCTTAGGGTTCACTTTCTTTTATTTTCAAAACCAGTCCTTCATTCCAAATGTCCCAGACACCCACCCTAATAACAGGGCCATGTCAGTGTACTCAGAGATCCCACTGTCTGTCATCCATGTCCCTCTATTGTTAGGGAGTGAAGATACCATATTCTTTGTTGTGCACTCCGATTGGAGTGGTATTTGCTTTGTCCCTGCCAAAGAGCTATGTTTTAGTCAGCTGGTTTTCTTGGTTATGGCAAATCCCGCTTGATATTTCTCAATTACAAACTAATGACTCATATTGCAGTATCTCCTGATTTAAAATTTGCACCACAGATTGGATTTGTTGGATCGAAGAGAGCTGGAAAAGCAAAGCCAATCTTTCATAGTCAGTGACAATCTCTGTAGTTTGTGGTGCCATTGTCAAACCTGAAAGGAAAGGCAGAGGGACCTAGAAAAAAGAGTCTTTAATCCACTAGGAATTTGATGGTTTAGCCTGAGTTGTGGGAGTAATTATACTTTGTAAGATCCTGTGGAACAGTCATTGTGCTTGTCAAAGTATAGTCTTAAATTATGGCGTAGTAACAAATTAATCCCAGAAATCTCAGGACTTACTACAACAAAGCTACGCTTCTTTGCTCACAGGGCATGCCCAACACAAGTCAGAGGAGGACTCTACTCAGCACAAGGATCCAGGCGGGCAAAGAGGCTCCCTTCTCTGGTCTTTGTGGCAGAGAAGAAGAGAAATAACAGTAAGAAGAGAAATAATTTCACAGGAACCTTTCACAAGCAGCCAAGAAATGACAATTGTTATTTCTGCTCATATTTCTTTTGTCAGAACCAGTCACATGGTCCTCCTCAGTTGAAAGGAAGATAAATGCAATTCTCTGTGCACTTGGAAGGAGAAAAGACCAAATATTGGTCAATACTAGCAATGTTGACATGTGCCCTTCTGGTCATCAAATGATTGCTTCATTTTTGTTCCTACACAGAAAGCATTTATCCTCCTGCCCACAGTAGAAAACTCAAAGTCTCATTCATTTATCAAAAGTAGATCATCCAGGACATCAGAGGCGTGAATGGTATTCTCTATATTAGGTTTGGGAATTTTTTTCTCTTGATCCAAAGACTCATATACTAAAAAGGCAGTGAGCAATCACAGAACAGGGGCAGGATTACCATAATAAATACTGGAGGAGGAAGGAGACCACTCATCAGTCACTGAACTGATAGTTGTGAAATCCAGATGGGGAAATATTCTGGGGCCCTCTAACCTGGGGAAGGAGAATATTCCTTGATTAGGCCCTGATTCTGCTCTCTGCAGAGGGCACTCCTTAGTTCTTTGTTTTCTTTGGCCCCTGGATCTGCCAACTGGGAAAATCTTCCTTTTCCATTTTCATCCTTCTTGGCCACTTCTGGTATGAGTGTTGAGTGACATATCCTCTTTGCTGGCTGAGTGGCTTTCTCAGAGTTCTTCTTCCCATTATTTCTACATTAAATTGGTCAATTATTTCCTGAGTTCATCTCTTTCTTATAATATTCTGCCAAATGCTGCCACTATTAACACGCTATAAACGTCCTTATTTCTCACTCTGTCTCCTAGAGCCATAATTCCTTATATTTGTAATCAGTCTCTCACATCATTATTGGTAATCATTTTACCAAACATTTTTGCATTGCATGCCATGAATCACCATTTTTTACCACCTGCAATGTCAGTATCCTCAGGGGCCTCTTCCTACCATCTGATGTATAAGCCAATGCTACACATTTGAAGTTCTTTAGTGATGCTCTCTCGGTATCAGTTTTATAGCAACCAGATTAGATTAGGTTATGCCGCAATAATTACTTAACCCTATAGTCTTAGAAGTTTGATATATCAAACGTTTGTTTCTCTGCTCATGCTAAATGCTAGTAACTAACTACTCGTTAAATATTGTGCAGACTGTGTAATCCAAGACACAGTGTGTTAGGATTCTTGGATTTAGATGAGAATGAGGGAAAACAGAGCTAATGTTTATGGAGCTCCTGGTATACTCCAGAAATTGATTAATGTTTTCATACATTAAAGATCTTAATTAACTTACTCCCAGTGACGGCTTCAGAATTTGAACCCAGTTCTGCCTGATTCCAAAGCTCATGCTTTTTATATTTCGTTTCATCCTTTTGAATTTCTACATTTGCATTTGCAGTGCTAGGCACAGGAAAGAGGGTGCTTTAAAGAAGCGCTGCTAGAAATTTCACATGCACACAGATCACCTGGGGATCTTATTAAAATGCAAATTCTGATTTCTGGGGAAAGGCTTGAGATTCTGTATTTCCAACAACAGCTCAGGTACTACTGATGTTGCCGATCTGGGGATCACTCTGAGTAGCAGGGTTCTAGAGTATGTTTGTAGTAATCAATGACAACCTTGTGGGAGACAGTTATCCAAAGCAATGTTTTGTCTGATCATCTAGAAAGACATTGCTTAAATCACACATCAAATAGGCAATAATTTAAAAATATATGTTTCCTTCTCTGGGTCCCCCTGTAAGGGATTAGTCTGTATGAATTACACCTCTGGAGTTGTCCATTGCAAAATTGCATGGCTGTTTATGGTCCCTTTGCTTCAAGGGCAAACTGAAGTCGCTCTCTGCATAATATTTTTCTAACTTCACATGTGTTTTCTAATGTAATTACTGGTAATGCTTTTTCCCTATTATTAATTTTCTTTGGACATTGGTAAGTTCTTGAGAAGAGAGTCAGGATAGTTCCACAAAGTATACCAACCTATCTCTCACCTTCAATCATTTAACTTCCCCTTGCTAACTTCCACTGCCATTTTTCTAACTTTACATGTGTTTTCTAATGTAATTGCTGCTAATGCTTTTTCCCTATTGTTAATTTTCCTTGGACATTGGTAAGTTCTTGAGAAGAGAGTCAGGATAGTTCCACAAAGTATACCAACCTATCTCTCACCTTCCATCATTTAACTTCCCCTTGCTAACTTCCACGGCCATGATGCCATGATCATACTGGTCTCTGTGGAGTGGTGTTTCCTCCTATGCTCTGGCCCAAGTATTGAAACAAGAAAAGATACTTTGGAATCATCATCTCTTATTTTCACTGATGCAGAATTTGTTGCTCCTTTGTCTGAAACAGTCCCCTGCTTTTCCTTTGGGAAACCACCACTGCCCCACTCTATGTGGCCTAATGGGATGTTCATGGTGCCCTATCCCATTCCTCACTCATGTGAGTGACCCAGGGTGGGCAATCAGAGCATACTACCCCTTGACAATGGTGATTGGCTCAAGGATAAACATATCACTCAACTACAATAAATCAAGGTTGGCCCTAAGAGTTGATTTATTTTCTTTGGGATAGAAATCACTCTTTTATTCAGAAATCAAAGGCAATAAAAGCTATGCAAGCCTGGAGCTTACTAGGATCATCATCCTCAGCTGCTTAAGAAACACATTGCCGGATAAAGTAAAAATAAGTTAAACAAACAAGTAGATAAATATGAAATAAAAAATAAATCAGAGCCCAACGTATGGGAATAGAAATGACTTTGTTAAAGACTCTGGATCCAGCCTTGCCTTCAGCTGAATCCCTGGATTTCACTTTGTGGTGAGTTGGATGTCTGTCATCTACTACTAGAACAGTTACCACTAACAAACTCCCTTACTTCTCAATAGCACAGCTGATATTCAACAGGAAGACTTCTTTTTCCTTTCCTTTTTTTTTTTTTTGGAAGGGAAAGATTAGCCCTGAGCTAACATCTGTTGCCAATCTTCCTCTTTTTTTTTCCTCCCCAAAGTCTCAGTACATGATTGTATAACTTAGTTGTAAGTTGTTCTAGTTCTTCTATGTGAGCCACCACCACAGCATGGCAACTGTCAGACGGGTGGTGTGTTTCCGCATCCAGGAAGCGAACCTGGGCCACTGAAGTGGTGAGAGCCGAACTTTAACCACTAGGCAATCATGGCTGGCTCTCAACTAGAAGACTTAAATAAGGCTTTGCTAAGAGTACAGGGATAACAGTAGGGAAACAAACAAAGAGAAAAATCCAATTAGATGGGCTGGCTTATATAGCATAAGTTCCTCGTATTTATCCTACAATCAACTACATCTCCTTGACTAGGATCCATATGTCAGAGGACAGCAGTCATCCCTCCACCAGACTATCCCAAAGAGGCTTCCAAAAGCTGAACCCGAACTACCACTCTGACCTCATATCCTGCCCCGACCTGTCTCCACTCCATGCACCTGCAGCCTAATTGCCCTGGACCATCTGTAATTCTCCAAATTCACCGTGAACTTCCAACCTGCTGTGCCTTAGCTCATGCTGTCTCTTGACTACAATTGTCTCCTTGACCAAACTCTAGCCAGGCCCTCTGAGCCCTTTCTTGAAGAGGACTTAACCTTGGCCTTTAAAAACTTGAACAAAACACTAACATAGTTTCTAACAGCTCAAGGCCACATCCCTAGGATGACCCTACCTTTCTTAAAATGCCTGCCTAAGAAAACTCAAGACCGCTGAAAGAAATTACTGCTTGTTCCAGCTAGCATCTGAAGATCAGGCCTCTGTCTCCCAGTATCTGTGGATGAGGAGGAGCCCAACTTCGATAAGTGCCAGTTAGCAAACCTGATGCGTTTCACATAGAGCAACCCTTCCTCCCTGCTTTTTGTAATTTTCCATGTTCTGACTCTACTGAGCCCACACTCACCTTCCTCCCTATCACCTCATTCTCCCTTTAAATGTCCAGTCACCTCTGTACAAATGGAAGTTGAGTTCATTTTATGCTGGACTCTTTTCCCTATTGCAATAGTATATTACTGTTTAAAATCTTTCCTTGCCACTTAAACTAGTGTCTGGCTTTGTTTATCTTTGACACTCTCATCCTGGACATCTCTTGCTTCATCCTACCCCTTTCCTAACTTTAAAATCCTACAGACACAGCTTAAAAACTTCACATCACTGTCCCCACATCTCCAACCTGTGTCTTTCTCTGCATTCCTACAGGATACAGCTTATACTGCATCTCAGCCCTTACTTACCTTCTGTGTTTCACTAGGGTTTGTTTTATCTGCTCCACTGGTCACTAAGCTCTTTGGGAGAAAGAACTATATGTGATTACCTTTGGGTTCAAAAGCATAGCTTAGATCTTTTTGTTGTTAGTGCCTGAATTATTGCCCTTAACGCCATTGTCCACAGTTTTAAAATGGAGTAATGTGGCCAGATCTCTAGGCTCCTGCCTCTGGGACTCTGATTTCAATAGAAATATAGAATCATTTATATGTTAGTGTGGCAAGAAGCTATGATATCTTCCCTTCCAAAGCTGACTGTTTTCCCAATGGCTTTTCAATAAAGGAAGGCTGTCTCCTGAGAAGGCACATGTGGTGGCTGGAGTCTCTCTTTCACGTGCTGTGCTGCCCTAGAAGGCTCACTGGGTGGGGCTCAGTGACATGGAAAATTCTGCCACATCTCTGCCCAGCTCAGCTAAGGCCCCTCCACATAAAACAAATATATCCAAACACAACACATGTTACATCATTGCATCCCACCATGCCCTTATGTACACATCGCACAGCAAACACTTGCCATCCACACACAGATACTCACCCACAACGTATATTGTGCAGGCATACACGCTGGGGGTGGAATAAACTGTGATATCCTTGAGACATATTCTCAATAATTATCAAGAAGGATGTGGACTGCTCTAGTCAATGAGTTATTTTAAGTAGAAATATTGAAGTAGAATACAGTCAACAAATCTGCCTTTTCAGCCTTAATTCCTTCTGGTCCACTCCAAATTCTTACCCTCCAACTCACCCTGTTCTCTTTTTGTGCTTGAAAGTATCTTGAATTCTCCCATCTTTTTTATTTCATTTATATTGTTTACTCAAATGCCTTCCTCAGTTCTAAACTCCTAACAAACAAATCCAGTATTCAGAGCTCTGACCAAAATATACTAAGTTCAGAAATTTCTGAGAATCTCAGCCTGCTGGGAGCTAAATCCTTATAGTGTAAATTAAATATCCATTTAAATGATTCATTATGTTTTCACGTTATAGTAATTTGATTGTAACGTCTTGAGGTTAGGACCTGTGTCTTGTATGTATACACTCGGTGCTTAATGCAGTACTGCACACATACTAGTTGCTCAGGACATCTGTAAGGACAAGCCATCTATGGGAGAGGAATGCATGGACTCCTGCTCTAGCATGGTGTGCAATTTGCTGGCCCTTTGCCATAGGGCCTTCCTTCTTCAGACACTCTCTTGGAGAATAGGTTATTAAAGCCATAAACCCAAGATCATAAATAACTTACCCAAGTCCCAATAAATCTGTATTTCATATGAAGCATGTTATTTTTGACAAAAGGCCCAATTCCTTTGGAAATCACGTAGTAAGAAATAAGGGAAGTATCTTCCACAGAGTCGCGTAATGGTTTCACATAAGGCTCTTGTCAGTGTTCACTCAAAATATAACACATTAGCCAATCAGATACCACTATGTTGGTGGCTTCAACCCTTATAACTGAAAGCTCATTTTCTTCCTGTCTCTTGGGGCTGGAATTTCCACTGCCCAGAAGCCATTTGTCTTGAAGATTTCATTTTCAACATCAGTGTGAGAATTAAAAAAAAAAAAAAAAAAATGTCGTTTTAGCCCTGAACAAGACTGAGATAAATCAGGCTTCTCTTTTTTTTTTTTGCTTCTTTGGGACTTCCTGGCTCTGGTGACCCTATAATGGTGGGCATGAGGGGAAGGCAGCTGCTAAAAGATGCTAGGTTTCCCATGACTGAGGAGTACAGGCACATTTAATATGTCTAGGATACAACACATTAATGTCCAAAGCCCAGAGAATTGAGCTAAATGTGGGAAAATATATGGGCTTTCTGAGTGGACCAAGTGGTATCAACTTACTTCTAGGAGCAATTCACTGGACTCTGATACTGGAGTGAGTTTTATACAGTTTGTCTTTGGAAAATGACTGTTAAATAATGACAAATTCATAATTAGGAAAAAGTCTGAATCTTCCTAATTTAACTTATGTTGAAGTATCATAGACCATTTATCCATTCATTCATTGATTTAACAAGTATTTACTGAGCAGATACTTTGTGCCTGGAAGCTACAGATACATTGATCAGGACTGCCCTTTGGGTATGCAGGGCTCTAGGCAAATAATTTTCTATATAAAGCATTTGAGTCCTCAAAAGTCATCATGTCCGCAGCACCTGGTAACAAATCTCCTGCCATTCCATGGATGAAATACTGTGCTGGATAGTTGGAGCTATCTTCTCCCCAGACTCCCTCCAAGAAATCTAGAACCAGAGCCTGGCCACGTGGCCCCAGGACAACTCCATCCACCTGAAGGGGACTGCTAGCCCCACCAGGTCTTTGGCACTGGAGGGGGACTTAGAAAATTTCCCAGAAGTCACTCCCACGTATGAGGCTGCCTGATGTGCAGGCTGGGGCAAGCACCCCCTTGCCTGGGTCAGAGGTGGTATTGACATTGGTGACTAAGTCATGATCCCTGCTCTCAAAGAGATATCCCATGGTATGGAATGTTCTTCTAACTCTGCCTGCCATGTAATATAATAAGTGCACTCAAGTGTCATAGAAGCCACGATAATGACATGTGTATGGTGTAGTGGAAAGTCAAAAGAAAAAGAAGTCACCGTTTGATCAATCTAAATAGAGGTAAATAAAAATAGATTTCTGTGATTATGAAGTTGGGCATTTATAGTCCTGGGATATCATTTAAGAATGATTTGGGGAATTCTTTTGTTTAATTTCTCATGCTAATCACGTGTCTATGGAAACTGCAGCATTTTGAATTACCAATCTGAAATTAATCACACTGGAAATAAGAAATTTGGATGTAGAGAAAATTGCATTTGTATTCCAGTTCTATCAACCACTTACTAGCTGTACGATGCTGAAGCAAGTAACTCATCCAAGCTTCAGTTTCCTCGTCTATAAAATGGGAGTCATTGTATCTATTTCACTGGGTTATTTTGAGGTTCAAATTACAGATTTATCTGTAAAACCATGCTTTATATAGGTTCATTTGTTTTTGGAGTAAGAGAAATTGCATAAAATATATGAAGAAGAAAATGTTTTTAAAAAGATTATCAGCTCAGTCTAAGATAGGAACCTCCATTAAGAGCTTACTACGTGGAGGCATGGCCCTCAAAATTTTAGGTTCCAGGCCCTGCAATGAAAGTCAGGCTGGACCAAGCAGGATGGGTGGGCTTCCAGGCTGAGATATGCATTCCTCCAAAGCATTTTGGTATGTAAATGTCTATCTGAGCCTCCAGGCTTCCTCAGTGTCTTAGTCAGTTCAAGCTGGGTTATGGATTGAATGTTTGTGCCACCTCCCAAAATTCATACATTGAAATCCTAACCCTCAATATGGTAATAGGATGTGGGGCCTTTGGGAATTAATTAGGCCATAAGAGTGGAGCCCTCATGAATGGGATTAGTGCCCTTTTAAGAAGAGACACAAGAGCTTGCTCTTCCTCTCTGCTGTCCGCCATGTGAAGATATAACTAAAAGATGGCCATCTACAAACCAAGAGGTGGGCCCTCCCCGGACACCGACTCGGCTGGCACCTTGATTTCGAACTTCTCAGCCTCCAGAAATTGAAAAATATATGTTTGTTGTTTAAGCCACTCAGTCTATGGTGATTTGTTAGAGTAGCCTGAACTAAAACCTCATAACCTCATCTAAACCTAATTACTTCCCAAGGGCCCCACCTCCTAATACCACCCCATTGCGGGTTAGGCACCCAACACTCAATTGTAGGGGGACACAAACATTCAGTCGCTAGCGCTGTGTCTTAGTACAGACTCAGACCCACAGGAATGAAGGTTCCTGAGAACAGACGGTTTGGAGGAAGGCTGGGCCCATTAGATTTCTTGCAGGAGACGTCAGCAAAGCTTCTTTGGTACCTGCCTCTGCCTGTGGAAGAGGCTCTGCATCCCCAGTGAGTAACGCATGAAGCCTCAGTCCATTCAGACTGGCCTACTGACCTAACCTGCTGCTACCCCTAACTCTTGGAGCACAGCACAGCCTTAGCTTGATGGTGAAGTGGGGGATGAGGAGTGGGACCTATAGATGGGAATCAGGGTGGGGGTCGAAGCTGGGAGAAGGAGCAGAGGAGATAGACCAAAACCATCAAGATGGGTTAAAAGACTATGTTTGGGAAACACAGAAGAAGCTAATCTGGCTCAAACTAAGCTGAGCTCAGGGAGGGTAGAAGGGATTGGGGGGCTTGGGGACTAAGGGGGTCTCTCGATATAACACTTCTACTGCATAGTTTGCCGAAGGTCCTGCTTTCCCCAGGGACTGCTTCTCAGTAGAGAAGTCGGGAAGAAGCCATCTTTTTAGCACTTTTTGATTTTGCAGTTGGAAGCCTGAAAGCAAAGCACCAGGATATTAAGAGAATGTTTTGCACACTTGTATAGAAGGGGCCACTGTTTTGGAATAGAAACATCCTGTTATAATAAGTCTGCACAGAGAAACAGATGGAAAGAGATAAGTATCAGGCTCTTGCCTCCAATTCTGTCAGCCAAGAGAGAAGGAAATTTGAGCTGTTAGTTATGGAGGTTCCTCAAATCCAGGCCGGCGCGGAGTTTTTGTGGTTGAGTTACTTCCCTTTTTATCAGAGACCCTCCATTGCCTAGGATGCAAATATTCTGGAAGAGAAAATCCCTTTGAAGGAAAAGAGAGGAAACTATCATTTTTATTGAATGGCTCTGCCAGACTTATTTGCATTTAATGTTCATAAAAACCTGGAGGCAGGGATTATTACCATCTCTGTTTTTACAAGAAGCAGGCTCGATGCTGAAGTGACTTATCGCATATCATACAACTTAAAAGGGCCTGGCTCAGAGTCTGCTAAATGCCTGGATTCACGCTTAGCACTTGTACAACAAAACTTTTCAGGCTGTGGGTGCACTCTTTCCAAGTGGAAAGGTGCAGTGGCAAGAAAAGGAGACATTAATCTGCAGATACAGCCTCAAGTTGGAGCAGGTCATTAAAGTTCATGACCATAATCAAGTCTGGTGTCAACTCACCAGATGTGGGAATTGCCAGGGCCCAATTAGGGGATCTGGGGCCCTAGTCCTGTCACTTAGCCTCTTTGGAAGTAACTTCAGCGTCATAATAGTCCACCTCCATGGTCAGGCTAGATTTTCAACAATTGAAAAGCTGTGCAAGATGTGTTGAGAGGCAGGAGAGAGTTGATGGGTCCAACTAAGCAAAAATTCTTTTGTACAATAATTATAGACAATGACAGTTGATGGGTCAAGCTACACTCTTTTGTACAATGTAAAGCTCCACATTCAGAATAGGGCATTAATGAACACTGAAGTTAGGGGTATGAATGAATGAATGATGATAAAGACAAGCATGAAAGAAGACACTATGAATTCCTAGACCTATCAAAGTAGCCTAAAGTCCACTGAGTTTGTTGTTCATGCTTACACTATGATATGAAGTGGTGATGGCTGGAGCTGTTAGCCATCTTGGGTCATGAGGACAAAAGCCACAGCCTGTATCCTGTAGCATGATCTTTGGGATGGATTCTGGTTCCCACAGGATAGTGGCACTATCAAGCCAGCCCTGGACTGCGCAGACTCTCCTCCCACCCACCATCCACCCCTCAACTAGGTTCAGTGTATCTCCACCCAGTGCTTGTCTCACATCTCACCTATCACACTAAATCAAAATCGTCGGTTGACCTGCCTGGCTGCCCCACCAGGCTGTGATCTCCCAGAAGGCTGGGACCTTCAAGGCTGGACATCTCTCATGTCTAGCAAAGCACCTGCTATATAGTAATGTTTGTTGTACAAGTGAATGAGTGAGTAAGTAACTGAGCTAATGGAAGTTTTGTTATGAGAACATTAGGGGCACCATATCTTGAGAGGTGTTCTAGCTAGTAGAATCCTGTGGATGTGGACAGCTGCAAAGACAGATCTCTTGGGGCCAAATTCACGCTTTGAGGGGCCTTCTATTTCAAGGCATATCCCTCCCTTCCAGCCCTGTGAATACACAGCAGGAACCAATGATGACACTGACTCATTCTGGAATGCGAGGCTCGAGGGAGGCCAATCAGGGGCTGAGGACTAGCAATTGATGAGGAAAAGACACCTGCTGCAGCTGTTGTTCTCTCCCTCTGCTCTGCCTCCCACCACTTCTGCCTGGGGCGAGCCCACCCCAACCTGCATCCTGCCCTCTCTGGTCATGACTGATGATCTCACAGGCATCCTCCTTCCTTCTCACCTCTGGAGGGCCTGGGTGAGAATCTGTTTGTGGCTCCCTTCCACTCTGCCGTGTCCTCAGGGAGCCTTAGTCAGCCTGCGTGGGCGTTGTTTATCTTCTCATCCACCTCCCAATCCAGGACACATTCTGTTAAGTGAAACACGATGGCGTAGAGGCTTCAGCGGCAGATGTAGTGTTTTCTTTCCTTCACACCTCTTTCCTCTTAACCTCTGGTCTCTTTGGCCTTTTCCTCCAAATTTCTTGCCATAGACCTCTCACCATGTGTCTCTCTTTCCCTAGCTGCTCCCTGAGAGGCCTGAGCTGTGAAAACATCTCTGGTGGATCTCTAGATGAAGGACTGCCTCTCCTCCTTTCATTGTGATGACCCAGGTGCAAGACTTTCTTTCCTCTTATTAGCTAAGTGACTCCAGGGACTCCTAAACATTTCTGAACCTCAGTGTACTAATTCATAAAATGGGATTGCAAAGGCTGACTGTACAGTGGGCTGATCGTGAGGAATATAATGTGGAGAAAGTAGATTGAAAGGTCTTAGAAACTGTACATCACGATAAAAAGGTAATGAAGGTGTTTTCATTATTTACAGGTACAGGAGAGAAGAGGCAGAGGCCCGTTCTCTACGCCTCACCACTGAAGACGCTACCTTCACCTCTTCTCCCTTTTCTCCCGCTGTTCTTCCCATTTGTCTACTCCTTTCCATTTCTAGCCATACTCCAGGTGTTCTTGGAGGGTCAACCACTGCGTGCTCTGCACCAGGTGCACTGCACTCTCCTCCTCTCTTCTACAAGTCGGGCCTGCCTGCAGTGACCGGTGAGACCCAGAGACCTGAAACAGCCACCCACCCCACCCCCACTCCCACACACACACTGCAATGACCCTGAGGGCTAAAGTTGCTCCAGGAGTGGAAGCCAATCAGAGACAGTGGAATGAACTACTGACCTCAAAATTCTTCTTGCTACAGTAATTTGATAGCTACATATTTTTTTCTAGATAACTCTCCGATCCTTATTTTTCTTCCTGTCCTTTTGTGGCTCACAGAGGAGTCTCCTGACCTGTACCCGCAGATATTGAGGAAATGACCACTTGCTCCATCCAATGATGCCCTCTGGGCCCTGTGCTTTGTCCATTTATGGTGCCAGGACAGAGTGGATTTTGGAACCTCTCCTGAATGGTGGGCTCTGTGATGCATGGACCATCAGGAGAAACTGATATAAATAGATGACTGAGTCAAGGAGGCAGGAGGGGGGCAAATCTCTACTATGAGCCAAGCTTGCCCTCAATCACGCTATTTCTCCTTCCCAGTCTGGATACCCCAGTACCCTCATACTCAGATAGGCCGCATGCTTGGGAACATCACCCAGCATTGCCTTTCATGGACATTCAAATGAGGACAGAACTTTGTCTACAACCTTCCTGTCCTCACTTTGCCATCAATAAAAAGGTGACCTACAACTGGAAATACAGCCAAGATACTCTAAACCAAAATACACCCAGAGAAAGCCAAACCTGGGGCATCTGTTTCCCATGGCCCCTGAAAACTAAGTCCTGTGCCGTCTTGGACTGAAGAGGGTGGGAGGTGAGGGAAGAAGAACTCTTTGGTAGGGAACTCCCGGGCTTGTAGCGCCTAAAATTCCAACAATATGCCTTATGCTGGACATCTTTTTTCCTGTTTGGCATGAAATGTATTTCATGCCATGAAGTACCTTTCCTCAAGGTATTTTCTTTAAATAAATTGTGAAAAAAACTCACTTTGCAAATTTTAGCAACTAGATATTGGATCCTTAGTGTGTTTGAAGCAAATGTTTTAAATCAAGGCTTTGAGTGGATAATGGTTTATAGACTCACCTTTTCCCCACTTGCCTTTCACAAAACCATCTTCAATTTCCTATGAAAAGCTGGAAAAGTAAACATCAGCATATTCATTTAATTTTCCTTTGGCTCACCAGGCCTTGTTTCTAGAACTATCTTTGATTCCCTCTGACAACTCTACTATCTTTCTATTTCCCTAATCTGACATCATCCCCGAATGTTCCCTCTTAGCCCTCTCAGTTTACATCATTACATTTTTCAATTTGTCTCTACTAGTATCTTAACTCCTCTTCTGGTAGTTTTTCTGATAGTTTGTGTAAGATGATGATGATGATGGTGATGGTGTGGGGGGTGCAAGGGAGAGTGAGAAAGATTGAGAGAGAGGGAATGAAAATAATTTGAGTTTTGTCCTTTTAAAACTCTGCTTTCAACCTAGGATTACATGTGGACCTGTTCATTCACTTGGCGTACTCACTCACTACTACATAAATTTTCATGACTCATAAATAAATCTATGTGTTGCTATATTTTGGACATTTATGCATCCTCCAGATTCTTCTTCAAGATCCTTCTTCTCCTCCTCCATTTATCTTTTACGAAAGTAGAGGCTTCTCAAATGCCTGCTAGGAGCAATCTTGTCTTCTAAAAGACTATGCTACTTCTGGGAGTCAATTCTTCTCTTAGATCCTCATCTGTAAGCTGAAGGGTTGGATATGGTCTCTGAGATCCCTTGGATGAACCTGTGAAAGATTAATTGAGATCGTAACACATTAACTGAGCTGATGTCAGGGAGGAGCAAGGAGAAATAAAGCTCTAATAGACATATGCTTTAGAGTCACGGGTGGCTTCAGGAGGAAGCATTAGAGAATAGAGAAAGAGGGTTAGAATTTTAAGCAAGGCATTAAAATATTTCTCAAGACATTGTTGTCCCTCCACTTCTCAATGCCCTCACATGTGTCCTTGGAATCTAGTGTGGTGTGCCCTGTGTTCTTTAGTGTAAATTATACAGTGTGAGTGGCTACAGTACCACTACTGGGGGTTGTCACATATCTTGACAACAGCCTTTATGGCTGGTCACAGCAATAATTCCATTGCAATTTGGTGTCCATGGCTTTTGAGGATCTGGCCTCTCTGAGGAGGATAAAGAATTAATTGGTGAATGGCAGGGGCTGATTTTGCCATGTGGGCAAATGTCCACCTGCATGTAGGGGAAAAAAATACACTTCTCTCTGCTCATAACAGCCTGACTTCAATAAGGGAAGGTTTGGATTGCAGAACTCCAAAGCGAGACTCTAGATACCATACCCTAAGCCTCCCTTCACCCTTACCCATTGGTCTGGAATCCTCTCATGTTCATGTTGGATCTGCTGTAGGCTTGTGATGAAAGAGGCAAACACTGACCTTGCTATACTAGGTCATTAGCTAAGCGTGGCCTATGGATGAAGTAGGCACTGCAGCTTGTGTTATTGGGCACGTTTGTATCCCAGGCGTAAGCCAACATCCCCACACTACCTTGTGTCTTTCGGGTGTCACAGAGTCACGGATTTTCTATCGTCTATGAATCTGAAAATTTAAAATACTTGACACATTTAGAGTATAGCAAATATGGGACAATATTTTAGTTGTTTCTGTACCCTCAGAGTGACAAGCACAGAACTTTGCAGGAATCAGTTACTCAGGAAATCACGTGTCAGTTTTGATGATGATGATCATGATCATAATGATCATGATGAAGATAAATGATAAAAAAATAGTAAAATCTTTTTCAAATGGGTTCTATATATAGAGAGAGTTATATGAAGCTAGCTATCTTGCTGTACTTGAACCTTAGAACCGTGTTAGTATAATAAAACGTTTCAGTATCAGAGTGTGAGCCTATGGAGAGTGAAGACTATTTTATTCTTCCCTGCATTTGCAGCCCTGATCACAGGACCTGGGAAGAAATATATGCTTAATGGTATTGTTGTACGTTTACTTTGTGCACAAAAAGCCGTATTAAGTGTTCGTTGCAAAGCAGCAGGGCTGCCACTCATGTGAGTGGAAAGATTGGGTTGTACAATATAAAGAGTACTGTTATTTAACATTCAATGCAATGTGAACAGTGTCCTCCGAATTGCTGTGTAACCATGTTGTAGTGTCTCTGAGAAGCAGTCAAGAAAAGAGTCAAGTTCCTACTCTCTTGGAACCCACAGTTTTAAAAAGAAAGACAAACAATAAACTCATTAACAAATAAGTAAATAATATCAATTCAGATAATGAAAAGTGCTCCAAAAAATAAAACAGGATGATGGCATTAACAGTAATGAATGCTGAGGGAAAGGCTATTTGGCTACTGGCGTCTGGAAAGACCTCTCTTGAGGAGGGAAACTTAGATTTGAGGCTCAAATGATCAGACAGAGGCAAGCATACATTAGCTTATTTCATCCTCACAACACTGTTAGGTGGATATCGGTTCCATTTTGTATGGGAAGAGATCAAGCCCCAGAAAGAAGTTTGCCTGAAGTCACATGACTAGTAATTGGCCAGACAAGAATTTGTTCCAGACCTGTTAATTTCCAAAACCTTTGCACGTAAATGTTATACTACACTGTCTCTGGTAGAGGATAAAATGAATGGAACAAATACATGGAACAAAGATGCAAAATCTTATGCATCTATAGTCATTTTTATAAACATATGTCTAGATGTATGGTATTGGTCTACCTACTGGGTACTTAGATACATTTTTGAAAGATGTCTAGGATGAAATTCTTAACAGTATTGATGCATGTCACCAGATTTTCTTAAGCAATTTAGATTTATTATTCTTAAGTCCAAATAAAGTGACGATTATAAACATAATGCACAGACAGATTTGAGGAGGAATCAGGAAAGCCAGTCCCAGTACTGACTCTGCTACCAAGCATCTACGGGACCATGGGCAAATCACATTTCCTATCTGAATTTCAATTTCTATATCTGAAGATGGATATGATAAATGTCCAGCTTATTTTAGGACAATTGTAAGACTCTAACGTCATAAAAAATGTGATAATACTTTGAAAAATAAAAATATAAGTAATTTTGAATGCATTATTTATTTATTTATTTATTTTTGGTGAGGAAGATTAGTCCTGAGCTAACATCTGTTGCTAATCCTCCTCTTTTTGTTGAGGAAGATTGGCCCTGGGCTAACATCCATGCCCATCTTCCTCTATTTTATATGTGGAACACCACCACAACATAGCTTGATAAATAGTGTGTAAGTCTGTGCCCAGGATCCGAACCTGCGAACCCCAGGCCACCAAAGCGGAGAGCACAGACTTAACCACTATGCCACCGGGCCGGCCCCAGCATTAATTATTTTGACAATCATTAAGGAAATACAAAATATCAGACTTCATAATCTTTTTCTTATCAAGGCCAAGACTGTAATGCGGTAGATGCTGAAAAATGTTTCTGACATATCATCATAGCTAGGTCTACCTTCCAAAACCATGCAGTCACAGTCACTTTGCAATTGAATTATCAATCATACCCAGGGAACACTTGCCTTAATTATCCAAGTGTTATTTGGTGATAAGTAGCTAAATTCTTTCCATAATTTTCCCATTTATTGGCCTCACGTAGGTTTGTTATGAGTCTTGCCTTGGAGATAAAGATCTTATCACCATCAAGATATTTGTTCCAGAAGAGAGTCTTGTATTGGATCTATTACAGAGACCTTGGCATTAGCTTTTCTCATGCTCCTCCCCCTGAACTTCCTGCTGTAAGAGCCATTCCCTTTTTTTCACGCTCCTTAGTAAATATTTCATTATTACTGATACAAATCACAATACTTTTTTATGTTCATAGTGCTTTTGCAGCATAAGAACTGCCTGCACACACATTTTCTTCATTAATTTTCACCACAAATCAATGATGTAGGTTTTAATCCTCATTTTACAGATAAAAAAGAAGCTCGGAAAGGTAAAATGATGTAGTTAATATGGCACAGCTAGGATGGGTGGAGCATGGCTTCACACCCAAAGCTATCTTATTCTCCGAGCCCTGCATCCTACCCCCACACGTACTGATGTTGAAAGAGCTTAGCCCTTGCTGGATTTTAAACAGACATTATTACATTAATATCTTTAAGTATCTTAATTAGGTCTCGCAGGAAGGAAAAGAAATTATTTGGTCACCAAAACGTCCTGAGGATTCCAACTAGAAAGAGTGTGTCTGTTTCAGATCACTAGATAGGGTGGTGGCTCCATTCGGCCAGGGAACTTCAACATAAACGATGAACCATGTGTAGCATGGGATGCTTGGATAAAGCCCCCGGCCTGTGAGGAAATGTGACTGTACGTTGGTATGTGCACCCAACACCTACAGCAAACACTCCCATGGCCACCAGTGTTGGATTCAATTAAACATTAAATTCATCATCTTTAGCAAGGAAAGAGAACAGCAAACAGTTGCTCTCTCATGGCTACACACCCCTCGGATTTGCTGGCCTTTGATTTATTGGAAGAAACCTGCTGGGAAGAACATACTGTGTAGCTGATTAATGTCAGCTTCTGTCATCAGTTTCCACTTAGATTCTTGGCCAGCCCTGACATCTCCTCCCTTAAGGATCCAGAAGAATTTGAGGGCTGATCCAAGAGCTTTACTGGCATGGGATTTGCAGAATGTGGTGTTTGCAAAATAAGGAAGATGAATGGAAGTGGAATCCCATGTTCTCCACTGGACTTGTTTCTTTAATTTCATTTCTCCAGAGGCCCCACTCCATGCCAGGACCACACCAGCAAGGGGACTGGGGAAAGTGTGTTCCCAGGCTCCAGTACAGATGTCTTGCATTTCCTGTGCTGCCTCCTCAGAGCCCGTCAGACTAGGAAGGGGTCCGAGGAGGAATGCAGTGCATATTCACCATCAGAACCCTCACTGGGACCACAAAGCCTGTGGAAGAGTGGGCACAGGAGGAGCAGGCCCCCTCCATTGGCCAACTGAGGCACAGAGAAGACCCACTGCTCCCCAGTTCTCGCACATGTGCCTCATGTTTCACAGGGACATGCAGCACCATTTTTTCCCCAGTAATAAACCATACTTAACGGCATTATATTTAAAGTAAGCAGAACTTTCTATATGTGTTCTTCTTGGTTTTCTGTTGGAGGAAAAGCCCACTACTTGATTTCTTATAAATAAGGCTACCTTTTCCCCTCCGCTCTAGTATGAAAAGGATCTAGAAAGAGGTGACAGTTTTAACAACACTCTAAACCCTCTCCTTCCTGAACTCGTTTTTGCATGAGGGAAAAAAAGAGAAAGATTTCAGTCAAGAAATAAAAATCTGGTCTGGTTATCTATTCATGTTTAACAAATCACCCCAAAACCTAGTAGTCTAAAATAATAACACTCACAGTTTTCAAGGGTCGGGAATTTGGGGAGACTTGGGCTAGACAGTTCTGATGTGGAGTATCACATGTAGCTGCAGTCAGGGGCTGGAAAAGCAGGGTTGAAGCAAAACCAGTGGGAACTTGCTGGGACATCCTTCTTTCTCTCTCTTCATATAGTCTCAGGGTCTTTCAATGTGATCTCTCCACCTGGGCTCATTTGGGCCTCCTCATAGCATGGCAGCCTCTGGAAAGCCAAAGTGCTTACATGGTGACTGAAGGCTTCAACAGTGAGTATTCCAGTGGGTCCAATTGTTGTGTTATTTTTAGTGTACTGGTATTTGAAGATAAACAAAGGGCTTTAAGATTATTTATTTGCTTGGAAGATTTGCCCTAAGCTAACATCTGTTGCCAATCTTCTTCCCTTTTTTCTTGAAGAAGATTAGCCCCAAGCTACCATCCATGCCAATCTTCCTCTACGTTGCATGTGGGTTGCTGCCACAGCATGGCTGACGAGTGGTGTAGGTCTGCACCCGGGAACTGAACCCGCAAACCAGGGCAGCCAAAGCAGAGCATACTGAACTCAACCACTATGCCAGAGTCTGGCCCCACTTTAAGATTTAATCTTTAAAGGTTTAGAATTACTTCTTTATCATTTTACCAATCAGTTGTAAAGATTGGGTAGGAGATTGGACCAAATTACTTCTATGTTCCTTTCACATCTATTCGTCTAGAATTCTATGGTGTATTGTTAATAGGTGTCTAATCCTTAAAAGTAAGATAATAATAATAACTCTGTTGATGCTTACTGAAGTGTCAGGTACTGTTATATTTTTCAATTGGAAAAAAAAGTATTTTTCAGTACTTTTCATGCATTGAACAATTTAATTATTGCAAGTGTGCTAGAGATTGGTACTACTTTTTTCCTTTACAGATGAGAAAATAGAGGTACAGAAAGGTTGAGTAACTTGTCAAAAGTCATATAGCTGGTAAGTGGCAGAGCCGGGATATGAATCTAGGCAGTATGATTCAAGAGGTGAACCTCTTAAGCATTATCCTAACCTGCGTCCCCTAAAGAAGCCATAGTCCAATGGCTTCACACTTAAGTCACAGAGAATTTTATGCATATTTATACTATATATGCACAAGACATAAGACTCACTAGACAAGCATCTGGCAATCCAACTGAAGAAGCTACCAGCATGTGACAGGATCTCAAAGAAGACCATAGGCAAAGGTTATAGGATTCATAAGAGGAGAGAACTGTGAGTGAGCTGGGTATTAGGAATGGCTTTCTGATGGAGGAAGGAACATAAATGGAATCTTAAGAACAGACAGAAGTTAGACCACCAGAAAGATGGAGTTGACAGTCTAGATGATGGGATGAACTTGCTTTGCCACACTACTGGTAACATTGCCAGTTCCTGCCATGAAAGAAAAGCTGCCTCTTCTACCATGACTGCATTGGCTTTCTTTAGGTCCTGAGCATTAGATAGTCATATTAAGGGAGGAAAGAGGACAAGCCTTCTCCCTAAGGATGAGTCAAGAACGAGGTGCCTCTGGCAGCCGGGGCACCTAGGTATTTCTCATCCCAGGACTCCCCCGTTGACCTTGTAGAACTCCTGAGATCCCACAAGATCCAGCTTCCTCTAGGAAGAGTGGTTACGGCAGCAGCCCTTAAAAAATAATAATAGTAACACCACTAATTCTCTGTCCTCGTCCACACCTACCAGGAACAGGAGACCCTCTTTGCCCAATTTAAAGCCTAGTCCTCGTTTGAAGACCAGAACAGGGCCAGGAATTATGAAAATGGAGAAGGATCCCCATTACCCTCACATCCACAGCACAGTCCCGCTGCTGCTAGGTACACCATAAGCTCCAGGAGGCAGGGATTGTGCCTGCTTATTCACTAATGTGTCCCTGCATGGGACATGTGATCCATACTCGGTAAATATTTGTTAAATGAATGAATGAATGAATTGAAGAACAAATGAACAAGTGAATTTGTACCAGTGATTTTGGAAACCAACAACAGGATCCCAGGGCATTAGAATGGAAAAAGGGTGGTTTCTCTCTCTACCTAAAGGGCAGTTAGTTTGAAGTGAGAAAGAGTCCTGTGTCCAGATACCTGGTTTTCTCCTGTGTGGTAAAATTCACACTTCCTTCTAGAGGCATTGAAAAAGTGTGTTGGGATATTTAAAAGATTAACTAATGTAAAGTTCGCTATACTTAATTCTAAAACCTTTCCTTCCAGGGACTCAGAACTCAGGTGTGAATCTATTTTGTGGTAATCCAAACTAGAGTCATCACAAGCGTAGACACAATGAAGCATGCTTACACATTACCAAATCAACTGAGTGTGATGTTATCTTTGCCAGCAGGTGGCTTAATTTGAATGACCCAATAAACAGAAAGCTCATTATCCTTTTAATAAACTTCTCTCTTATTGAATAATGGTATTTACTATAAGAAAAGATTTCCTGCTGACAAATGTTAAAGCAAATTAACATTAGTCACCTCAGAATAACTATTCAAAGTACATTAAGATCCCAGGTAAGAAACTAGTTTGCCCCAACCAGTTGTAAATGATAATTTTTTGGTGAATTGAGAAATTAGGAAATTTGAATATAGTCTGAATGATAGATTTACTGAAAATTTACTGAAAGAGAAAAAGGTGAAATAATTGATTGAAAAAAAAGCTTCCAAAACAAAATGAATGGTATACATAGCAGGATCATATTTTTATAAATATAATATAGTTAATATAATAATAAGTATACTTAACGATAAATGGTATATGTATATAACATAATTATATATATTATTATATATGTTATATATATAATATAATTGAGAGAGAGAGATGTATCCACTATGATGTTGATGGTAGAGCTCTCTAAGGTGATAGAAATGTAATGATTCTGTTTGTTTATTTTTACTCAACTCACTGACTGGGAAACCCACCCATCTGTACACATCTCTATACCCCCATGATGCAGTCAAGTCTCCTTATGCTTTTATTGTGCCAGCAATAATATTGTGCCATGGTTCATGCTGGCCCCTCAGGCATAAAAATCTTTCCTTGCCTTTTCTACTGTCCCATTCAAGGCTCATGAAGCTTTTCTAGAGCCTCATTGTCAGCCATTTACATTCTTTCTGTGGTTCTGTATCAAGCTTCTTCCTGCACACATTCCACTCTGCCTACCAGTAGACCTGGTTGCTTACAGAGCTGTGGTGTGGCAGAGACAAAGTGGGTTTGAATTAGGATAGCCAGATTTATTTATTCATTTATTTATTTTGTGAGGAAGATCAGCCCTGAGCTAACATCTATGCTAATCCTCCTGTTTTTGCTGAGGAAGACCAGCTCTGAGTTAACATCTATTGCCAATCCTCCTCCTTTTTTTTTTTCCCCAAAGCCCCAGTAGATAGTTGTATGTCATAGCTGCACATCCTTCTAGTTGCTGTATGTGGGACACGGCCTCAGCATGGCCGGAGAAGCGGTGCGTAGGTGCGCGCCCGGGATCCGAACCCGGGCCGCCAGCAGCAGAGCATGTGCACTTAACCGCTAAGCCACGGGGCTGGCCCAAGATAGCCAGATTTAAAGTCCAAACTGTACTTCCACTTAACTGTTGGATTTTAGGGCAGTTGTATAGTCTCTATAGTATTCACATATCCGAGATGACGATAATAAAACCAATTTGACACAGTTTATGAAGTTGTTGCAAGAAAATGAATGCAAAAATCGCTCTGAGATGCTAACATATCATGTGTGCGTATGTGAGAGATGGTCACTGCGAAATGTGTAATGAGAGCTGAAGTTCTATTCACAGACTTACTGTGTGACCTTAAATACGGCTCCCCCACTTTGCACCTCAGATTCTGACCTAAAACCCAAGGTCTGAGCCCGGGGTCCTCAGAGGGACTGTAGGAGAGCCAGGATGCCCCTGACACTGTACACAGAACTGTGTCTGTTGGTGCATTTGTCTGGGTGGAGCATTCATGGTTTTCATCAGATTCTCAAAAAGGTCTGAAATCCAAGGACAATGAAGGAAACTGAGCCAAACGCTCATGAAGTTTTTTTCTAGCCCTGACAGTTTGTGTCTCTAAGAACTTTAGTCCAACATGTTCTTGTAAAAGATACAGAAGTACATTTTGTAAGACCAGAAAGGGACTATCCCAGATGAGGAAACTGAATCCTGGAAGGATGAGGTCAGGTGCCAGATGTTATGAGCTGGCAGGTGACACTGGAAACCTACCGGGGTCCCAGTGACATGGGTAATCACAGAATCACAGATCATTTCTTCTTAGATTTTAAAATCAGGGTGGGGTGGTCAATAGCAAATCCTGAGAGAAGCCCTGCCGTGTAAATAGAAGGCATTTAGTTTAAAAAATCCTGGTTTGGGTTGTACTTTTGTAATTTCCTGCCTATGGTGCTGTGCTAGAAGCCCAGGACTCAGAGACACATAAGGCTTTGTGGGGTCCTCATGCCAATGGGAAGACAACCTTACAGTCAACTGACTACAAAACTAGTGAGAATTTAGAGGGCCCAGAGTCATATTTGGCTGGATATTCTATTTGGTTATTAAATGTTGAACCGAATGGATTGAATGAAGGCCCACAGATGCCTTTCACACATCATTACAGCATCTATGTCGTGTGATAGCAGGCCTCCTGCTGAGTAATTTGCATACGTGATCTTATTTCATTCTTACACCATTCTTGCAATGTAGGTTTATAATCCCTATTTAAAGTTGAGGAAATGTGGCTCAGAGAAGTAGAGTAACCTGCTTTTGGTTACACAGAGAGAGAAAGGTTTCCAAGTGGCTTCACTTCTCACTGGCCTAGTGCCCCCAGGGCCTCCTTCCTTGTCCATCCCAGCTCTCTCCTTGTTGCCCAACAGGACTGCCCAGTAATTCTGTCCTAAGAAGGTCACTGGGGCCCCAAGTCTGTCCAGCTCCTGAAAACTCTGGGCACTAATACTGTTCTAGAATAAGACTCCAGAAAAGAGGAGCCTAATCGAGGTGTGGGCCAGTCTGATAATGTCTTACTATGCCTGGGTTCACATTTGGAGGTGTTTTTCTGATGAGGGTCAGGAAAACAGACTCAGGGCTATAGAAGTAAAATGAAGGCAGGGGTATCCTATGGTCATCCCACCTGCTCCTTGATCCAGGTAAGTAGCTCGATGCCAGATCTTGCTCCATATTGAAAATATGGATCCCAGCTGATACTTTGACCTGTGGTAGGCATAGAAAGGTGGTCTCTCCTAGAGACCATTTTACTTATCTAAAAGTAACAGACTGGATTTTCCACCCTGTGTCCACCTGGGCCATGTCTGAGGACTGGAGAGAGGATGGGAGGACAGAGTCTTTGACTTCAAGAATCCCACTAGATGATGAGACAGAGGTGTTAACACAAGTGTGAATAATAAGTTTTGGGAAGGCCATGTGAAGTCCACACTCATTTGCTGGGCAGTCAACTCGTTCTAAAATCTGACTTCAACACACTTTTTCAAACCACTCACTCATTCCTCTCCGCTACACACAGAGTGCTACAGCTGCCTGAGCCACTTGCCATTCCCTAAGCAAACTATGCTTTTGCTCATGCCCTTCTCCTCTCCCACAGCAGCTCCATCCCCACTCCCTACCACTTCTGATTTGTACAATGCTACTTAGCCTCCAGGACCAGCTTAGATTCCACCTTTTACAAAGGGGTGCCAGAGCCCCACAGAGAGCGTCAGCAGGGTGCCTTCCTGACACCAGAGGGAGAGACAGGCCCAGGCTGCAGACCCATGTCCTCATGCTGCCTCATGGACTCACTGAGCAGGAAGGCTGGGGCAGCTCCGAGGCCTCCAACAAAAGCCTGCTCATTGAGCCATGAGGAAACTGTGAGTAGGCAGGAAAGGTGTCCAAGTCAGTGGCAGAGCTGGGAAGGGAACCAAGAGGCACTGGGGTGCTGACTCCCTCCCTTGAAGCCTCTGACCACCCCAGAAGTAGTGAGAACAAAGAACAGAAGTGATGTGCCCTTACAGCGGGGCAGACGGGGTCAAGATCAGATTCTGTTGCTAATCAGTGATCTTGCTCACGGGCACTGGGAGAACACTTCATTCAGGTTTTCTCAGATTGCTGTTAAGAGCCTTGTGGAATGCCTTAAATGTTCTTTAAGTCACCGGGTAGAATGTTCTTTAAGTCACCGGGTAGAAGCGATGGTAGGCACAGCCAGAACTGGAGCGGAGCCTCCTCAGCTCTCTCCCAGAGGCTGTCTTAAAGTAGCAGACGAGGCAGTAGGGAGGCTCTCAAAGGGCATGGCTGAGGAGGATTCAGAGGCCTGTCCACCAACCCCACACACTAACCCTTTGTTCTGCTACTCGTGAATAATTGGGCCTCAGTTTCCCTAAATCTCTGAACTAGGGTATAGAATTGAGTACGACATACTGTAAATCCGGAAATATCCTCCTAACCTGGAATGGAGATTCTGAGAAGTAATGCATTAGTTCTTCTGGCATCAACCTCCAAATGGCCAATTTTCTCATTAAAGCCAGAGAATGGACAATTTTAAAGAGATTATTTCCGCCAAAGATAGTAATCTGTAATTTAATATTATAATATCATTTCTTGAAGTCAGTGGTTAGAACAGCTGCTCAGAGAAGTTATTAACTTCCTGCAGTGGGCTGTGATCAGGAACTCACTGGCCAGAATGTCATTATTTTTTAAGATGTGCATTATGCGTAGATGTATTGCCTAGAAACTCAAGTGCATTGTAAGTGGCGGTGCTTAACTGTAAGGCAGCTAAAAGAGGAGTGATTTAGTGGAGTTAGATTTTATTGTGTTGCGGAAACACATGGAAATTGATGAGAGGTCAGGCTGAGGCACACGTAGGAAAATGCATATTGCATTTTAGGTCAATTATTAGCTTGGTCACTTCCTCGGCTAACTCTGCTCTGTTAAATCTGGAAAGTAATAGAGATGAGCATTAGGGTCACTTTGAGCATCTGCACCTTACTGATCTACTCCAAGGGAGGCCTCCTGTTTTTTCTTTCAATAAGGCAGGGTATCTCAGCCTTGGCACTCTTCATATTTGGGCCAGATAATTCTTTGTTGTGGAGACTGTCCTATGCGTTATTGGAGGTTTAGCCATATCTCTGACCACTACCCACTATATGACAGCAGTATCCTTCAGTTGTGACAATCAAAAATGTCTTCAGACCTTCCTTGCCAAATAGTCCCTACAGGTTAGGGGGTGGGGCAAAATCATCCTTGGTTGAGAACTGCTGCAGGAAGAGAGACCTGTATTTGTTTAACTGGAGGTCCTTCCAGAGGCAGGAGGTGGACCCAGTAACCTCCCACATATGCTCTAGCCCTAACATCCCAAAGTTAATTTAAAGTAAATGTATTTCATTTTAGTCCCAAGCTGATTTCCAAATAAAAAATGAAAAATTGTTCCATGCCTTGCCTTTTTGTAATTTACAATGAGTAATGGACAATTTTTAAACTTCTTCTTAACTTATGAGAGCAAGAAAATGTACAAAACTTCATTCCTACAGTGTGACTATTTAGCTTTAAGAAGGTAATGTTTAACCATCTGTCTAAGAGTATGCTGTTAAGTAGGAAATAGATACCAGTTCACGATTACCTTTGATATGACTATAAAATAACAATTTTAGCCATTTTCTCTGGATAACCTTATCCTGATATTCAACTTTTCTGTCTCTTCCAACTCCACCTAGGCCCCCCTAAGCCTAAAAAAATATGTTCAGACAAAAACTATTCTCTCAACAGAGATGCTAGGTCTTTCCTCACCTCAGCCCTAAACATGATTCTATACTGCCTCCCACTCAGTTCCAAATGAGGAGGCTGAACATGAGCTTCAGATTCAGACAGACCAGTGTTCACAAGTTGTGTGCCCCTCAGCAAGACACTTAGCCTTCGTGGGTCTAGTTTCTTTCTATCTAAAGTGGGTTGGCAATGTCTACTTCCTGGAGTTTTGAGGGATTAATGAAATAATGAATGAGAGAGCACCAAGCATGTGCCTGGTTCACACACACACATGCACACATGCACACACTCAGTGTTTGTTTCATTCAAAGGGTGGTCAACCCAGTGTAGTGTAGACCATGTCTGTAGGACATTTCCTTCAGTGTGATGGTATCCAGCCACGATTCCGAAGATACCAGTCTAATGCTCATCTTTTTACCCCTCCACTTCGCTTAGACTCTTTCACTCCAAGGCTCCATTTGGAAGAACAACATCACCAAGCTGAGGCCTTGGGGCCACTCCGGATGGCTGGAGGGAGCCCACTGGGCCAAGAGGTCTTTCTCCAGGACCTTGCCCACTGGTGGCCAGCTTGAGTTGATATTTCGAGACTAATGTCTATTTTGCAGTGAATGATGGTGCTTAGTAGGCTAAGGCCAAAGGCCTTCCCTGTGTGAGAATGGCTAAAATTTTACTTTTAGCCTTCATGATCACCTGGCATCTATCTAGATTCTAAAGGAACACTGGTGAGGCTTTTTAACTTGGGACATTATGAAGATGACAAAAGCATTGAGAAGAGCTGAGTCGTCACCATAAGTGAGACTGGACATAACTCACAAAATGGAACAACACATGCATCACATTTAGAGTAAAACACCAGGAATTCTCATACCAGCTTTGAGATTCTGCTTATCGCAATTCTTGTGGGAACCTCTAGCCAGAGAGTTGGAGGAACTAGAACTTGTCTGTTTGCATCCCCCTTACTTATCCTAGGTTACTTTATTATTTCCTTGTTACTACTTGCAGAAAATCTAAAATTTTTACTCGTGGGGTTAAACCCACTTTTTTCCCCTAAGAAATGTCTTTATTGATTGATTTCCATAGAGATTTGCTCCCTTCAAACAGCTCTATACAAGGCTACTGCCCCCTTTTCTTGAGTTAGCCTCAGAATGGCCTCCTTTAATTTATTAGTTCTGCAACTTTCTCTCAAATCTGACCACGCTGCTCTGTAACTGGGTTCTCTCTCTCTCTCCCCATCTATTCCTCATTTTTTCTTTCTCTTTTAAATTTAGTAAACAATTCTAAGATACAGAAAATAATATAAAAATCACCCATGTACTCAGGAATTAATCAGTGTTAAGCTTGTATCATATTTGCTTTGGAGTTTTATTTTGTAATTAAAGAAAAAATATTACTGAGGAACATGAAAACTTAAATTTAGGTCTTTCTAACAACCCTAAAATTAATATCACATTCTCTTCCTAAATAAGACGAGAACCTTAGCTATAATTTCCCTCTCAATTTCCTTCTCTCCTGCTTTGTGTTTTTAGTGTCTTGTAATTACATCACACTCTGATGTTAACTTCCCTGAATGCTACTGATATTTGTGGTTGATAAGATTTTGGCATATCGCCATATTGTTACCGTCATCTTTGCTCATATTACTTCTTGTTAGATTCCATTCTGTCCTTCCGGGTTTATTTTTCTTCTTGCTTTAAGTACGTGATTTAGTATTTCTCTCAGAGAATCTGTGAGTAGTAAACTTAGTCTTATTTCAGGGGTTCGTGTTTAACCATTTAATTCCTTTCCACTTTCATGTGAGTGAGGTCAGCTTACACACCCGACCTCCAGCATGACCTGGGAGCATTTTCCACAGTACTCTTTGGAGAGCCCCAAAGTTGAAATAGTGTTCTCTATTTCATAGTGATGACTAACTATTGCTGTGGCTATTTCTTTCAGTACTGTCCTGAGGATTTATGGCTTGGAATTATATCTCCTTTGATTACAATAATATTTTACACAACACATTTAAAAAGGAATAAAATCATATGACATTACAGAAAGAGTCCTACTAAGTGACAAGGTATGTTAGCAAGGTTCCCAGACCTCTCTGTGTCCCTGCCCCTGAAGGGCGGGAACAGGACATTCTGCTCCCCAGCAGTCTCCACCACCCTCCTCTCTCTCTCCTGTTATTGCTTTGCTTCCAGACTACTCCCTGTCCCAAAGGAGGATGATCATTTGAGTTAGTTTGCCTCTTCTGCTGTCCTTGGAAAGCCTCTTCCCTCTGCTAGCAGTTTCAGGGATCAATTGTTCTTTGGCAGAGAAAGAGCCTCAATGACAATGAAGAGTTTCCATTTCTTCTTCCTGCAGCTGCTGACCCGAGGGAGAGCACTAGACCGTGCACCTCCTCACCGGAGAGTAAGCAGCTCGAGTCCTGGAGGTTAAACGGATTAACTCTCCCACTTACCTGAGAAAAAGAAGACCGAGGCTAGAGAGGCCTTCTTCTGAGTGGGCCCATCTGATGGAAACAGACAAACCATCTTCTCACACATACAGATATTATGCACCCCAATTCTCTATGTCTGGATGCAAGTATGGAGAAGTTAACCCATTTACTGATAAACCAATCAGTCTCCACTTTCCTAGGGAAGAGCTGATGACATACAGAAGAAAGCATACCTTTTGGTTAAAAAGACAGTAAAGTTAAAAGGAAGTGAATATAAGCTCCTTATTGATTTTATTGCCAACATTCTTGTCCTATTTATCAATGTATTCACTTTTTTGTCAAAGCTTTTAAGTAGAAATCGAAGAGCTTTGCAACATCTCTTTTTTTCCTAGGTATTTGTTGATTTTTCTTTCTCTCAAACGGTAACTTCAGTATCAGCTGAGGTGAATCAAAATCAAATTTGTTTTACATATGCCATGACAGAGAGTTAAATTTGAATGTGTCTCTTGTGAAGGAAAAGATAGGCACAGCCCCTTTTTTAGTTCCCAAGTACTTTATCTGCCTCTCTTCTTCTCACTGTGTCTTTCCCAGAACATTCTGGATGAAAGGTATGGGAGAGCATGTGACCCCATGTACCTCCAACTAAGTGGTGTGGTACAAGCAACGCGATGGGCCTGCAGTGGCTCTCTGGAGTTCCTTCTTCCTTTGGGGCAAAGGTGCTTAAGACCTAACCTAAAATTGAAGGAAAAGGAAGTCGGAACATCAATATCACTTCTCAATTACAGTTCATTTTCCTTTCCTTACTTCTCTCTCATAAACACATGCATATTTACTTAAAGCAGTCTTATGTTCCAGAAGTGAAGACATTCTTAAGAAAGGAAAGTTAGAAAATTCAACATCCAGTTGCCTTTGCCCTGATTGCTGTGTAACTGTTGGTGAGTCATCATTCTTTAAAAATTGAGGGTGAGCATCTCAATGATTAATGAAGGTTTTCTTGACTGGCAGGGGGCCTTACCCAGATGCCAATAAAATTTTCCACCTACGTCTTAGTTTTAGAATGAAAACAGTCGAGAAAGGAAAAAATATGCAAGTGCATGCAGATTTTTGTAAGCTCACTGCTTTTGATACATTAAGGATTTGTGTGATTAATCATGGTGGTTACAATTATTCACCTGTTTTTCAATTACTAAATCAAACTTTTCCTTTTGAACTTGGATTTGACATTCACAAATGGGTTTCAAAGTAGAAATCCTATTTTTCAGAGTGCCATGAGTTATGGTTTCAAAGAGTGACTTGTAGACTACTAGTCTCTCACTGTTAAATCACAGACTACCACCACCCATGGAAGTATCCTGAATCTGCTAGTACTGTCCTCTCTCAGGGGTCCCAGGCATGGCAAAGGTTGCCTAGATGGCAGTTGCAACTTTGGTTTCTAATCTTATTGCCAGGAGGACACCAAATTCCATGGCCCTCTTAGAGGAATACAAGAGGTACCTTTGCAGCTTTGTGGCAACAATGAGAACTCTGGGGACTGTGTTTACTTCCCCGCTGATGATCAGACATATGAAAAAGTTGGCAAAACTCGTCTTTCCCACCATGTCACTTTCTCTTTCAGTCCCCTACTTCTATCTACCACACCCACCCTAACCCCTAGACACATTTTCCTGGGGAAACCAGTGCTTATCTACAAATCAACCAATTCTCCTCCCCTTTTAATAGAAATTTGCTTATTTTGGTGATTACCACTAGCTGTACACCAAAATCTATTCTCCCATTTTTCCTGAGCACAGAACTGGACTACATTTCCCAGATTCCCTTGTGTTAGTTGTGGCCATGTGACTGAGCTCTAGCCAATGAAATTAGGAAGGCCCCTTCCAGGCATCACCCGTTAAACCTCTCATTTTTGCTCCTCCATGAACTTTTACCTTTAAGGCTAATTGGAGTCAGGGCCCCCCAGGGTAACTTTGTAAGCACCATGTTAACAGTTGTAGAGCTGCTGCCATCCTGGAGTCCTTGAATGACCACATGGAGCAGAGCGCCCTCCCTCACCATTCACAGATCTAGAATCATCCTGGGTGACTAAATCATTCAGAAATAAACTGCTATTAGGTGTAATGACACACATATGAGCATTTTTGTTACCTCAGACTAGTCTACACAAAAAATTTACACTTTAGTGCTCCCTTCAGATGAACTTGTATTTTATTATTGTGTCATCTGAAAGCCTTCAAGATACAATAAAACTAGCTGTTCAGTGGTGGGACTCTGATGATTGGTGAAAGGCAGGCTCTGGGCTTGAAGGTTTGTGCCCATCAAAGAACAACCACAAATAAAATACCAGCTGCATAGAGATAGCACATCTGTTATTCAGTTCACAGCAACCTTTAACCTCCATTCATAGGTGAATCAGCCAAAAATAAGAGGAGTTGGATAATTTTCTAACTGTCTGTGCTGGCTTTGGATGGGCCTTGATGCAGGAATGCATGACCAGCATTTCATAGGTCTTGCCTGGTAAGGGGCCTTGTTTGAAAACATCAGTTTCTGGTTCCCTTTCCAAGGGGCATGGGTTATGGTTCTGGTGTCTGGGAACCTGGGCTTGGCACCTGTGTGTACCCCTGATGCCCAGGGAGGGGATTGAGCACCTGGGCTATTACCAGGAGCAGTGTCCTTCAGGGTTTCCTGTCAGATGACAGATACAGTGTCCAGTACTGGATCACCACATTCAAATGGGGACAATGAAAGGGAGTGCCAACAGACATGGGCAAATGGAGCGGAGCTGGTTCATGTGGAGACCGGGAGAGCTAGGTGGGAAGGTGAGCCAAGGAGGATGAGGCTCCTGATGATGCAGGTCCTGGGCAATTACTGCAGAAGAAGGGTCTGTTTTATGCTTTGTTGCGAATAACCATTTATCTGATGAACTACATTGGCCTGAAGAATCTGATTTTGTTGTTGTTAGCCCAAGATCAAACTTGGGCAAGTGACTTCTCTGTTTCTCCCTTTCTCCCTTCTTCCCTCTCACCTTCCTTCCATCTCTTCCTTCCTTCCTTCCTTTCTTCCCTCCTTCCTTCCTCCTCTCTTATTTATTGGTCACATTCTACATAATAGACATTATATGCAAAGCACCATGGTTAAAAGAATAAATAAGACTCATTCCCTGGCGCAAAGGGGTTCACAATCTCATGGGGAGGAGCGACATGAAAACAGACAATAACACAGTGTGGTAAGTTGCAAGATACAGAGTGATAAGGAAGCAAAGTGGAAAAAGGTCTAAACCTGACTTTAGGCTGCTCTTTCTAGATCCCTGACATGTCTCTCCATTTCAGATGTCAGCCCTCCTCTGGTTCTGGGTGTTCTGCAACTCTGACATGGACCAGAAACAGGAGAACCTTGAAATGAATCAGGCCCATATGGAAACCTCTACTCTAAGAAAACTTTAAAGAATCCAACCCCAGAAGTGTTTGCCCTGGAAACCCTCCTCACCCCCTGGAAGAGGACTGCTCTCCCACTCAGAGTGATGTCCTATTTAAGTTTGGTAACACAGAGCCAAGGTCAGCCTGGAGTTTCTCACTTTACAAATTCTCATCTGTCAAGAGTTGCTGAAGGCACCGCTCACAATCAAATGTACCCCAAGGCCATCAACATTTAAAACCAGCCATTGTTTACCAAGTTCTGTCAACCAGAATCAGGTATTTCTTACATTTGTTTGTTTGAGGAAAAAGTTATTTTGCTCTCTCGAACCATCCACCCTGCAAAAAGGAGAAAGTGTTTAAATAAACAAATTTCACAAAATATTCCTTTTCCTTTACTTGAGGGGGGGCACAGGCGCTCTACACTATGGTACATAAAACTGACTTGGTCAACAGAATGAATAAACTACGAACACAGATAGCTGCTTTAACCTCACATGTATGCTTTCAAACCCTCTTTGCAAATAGTCTGTGTGGACCTTCATCTGTTTTAATGATGCTTTGTAAATTATAAAACTTTTTAAGATATTTTATCTTATTTAATTCTTACCACAACCCAGCGAGGTGAGAAAAATTATTTGTATTTTAAGGATGATAACCAGGGTGTTCAGAGGAGTTTGAAAACTGTCAAAGGTTACAAGGCTAGAAGATAAGTGGACTTCAGGTTAGTCAGACTGCAAACTGAGCCAGTGTCCTTTAGTTACAGTCTTCCTTTCCCCCAGATTTAAACAGCCAGGGTCCTCAAGAGAGGCAGTGCAGGGCTGAGGACAAAGGGACAAAGGTAGATGGGGGACACTTGAAATCTCAGCCTAACTCCATGTTCGCTCACATGTGGCCTTTCCAACTGAGTTGTCCAAAACTAAAGCATGCTCGAATTAGAATGTGGTGCATAGAATAGTCCACACATAAAACCAATGCAAGCGTCACCACAAAGCAGAAAATCAAACCATCAGAAAACACAGAAAGGACAACCCTGCAAAGACCAGCGTTGATTTCTAAGGACGTGGTGGAGCTGCTAAAAGGTGCCAGTTTCCAAAAGGTTCCAGTAACCCCCCTCCTGCATGCTCCAGAGAACGCTATGAAAGAATTTTGGTTTTGTGACTACTTGGAATATAGAACTCACCCTTCGTGGAAGCACCCAAACCTCCATCCTCCAGCACTTTGTGTGCTCTACAGCAACTTAAAAGGAAAAGAAAAACATTTAAACCCCAACATATTATTTTAATTTGGGGTTTCTCAACCTCAGCACTATTGGCATTTGGGAATGGATAATTCTCTGTTGTGGGGGCTGTGCTGTGCAATGTAGGATGATTAGCATCCCTGGCCTCTGCCCACTAGATTCCAGTAGCACCCACAGTTGTGACAACCAAAAATGTCTTCAGACATTAACAAATGTCCCCCTGGGTGCAAAATCACTCCCTGTTGAGAACCACTGCTTTAACGTTTCTCAGAAGAGGACGCTTTGGGTTTTTTTGTTTGTTTGTTTCTCTTAATGATCTGGAAGACATTAAAAATATTACATGCTTTAGCTATTGTCCAGGAGACAGATTTTGGATTCTTTATAGCTTTCGTGTGACCCTCCCTCAGTTAGGATAATCAATCAGTAGTTAAATTCTTTAATTGTTAGAGGATGTCAGAGTTGCTTTCATTTACAGACCTTGAGAAAATATGCTGTGGCACGGACCGTGAAGTGGATGAAAATGAGTGTGAGTCCTGAGACCACCATATTCGAAATGTGTGAACTTGAAGTTAATCTCTCTGGATATCCATAACCTTATCTAATGCTTTGAAGAGTGGTTGTGAGAATTAAATGAAGCAATACATATATCTGTCACATACAGGGTTACCAGATTTATCAAATAAAAATACAGGACATTCAGTTAAATTAGAATTTAAGATAATTTTTTTTAGTATAAGTATGTCCCATGCAATATTTAGTGACCTTCGTTATATAAAGTAAGTATTCAATGGTAGCTATTATTACTGTGAACTTAGAACTGGAGAAAGTCCGTTGAGAAAACCATGTGCAGCTCCTGTCTTCAAAGCAAAGGAATGTTTAAACCAACCAGGATAAGGAGACACCTGGAATCTTCCTCAAGAGCCAGGTATAAACACTTCAAACCTTTCACAGTCTCTTATTCTTTGTTTGATTTCCTCTCATTATTCAGAAGTTCTACTAGGCAAGTGACATAGCTTCTGCTTTCTTTTGCTCCTTTGTTATTGCTCACACCTGTAAAGATATGTGGATAAATAATCAAGAAACAACCTTCCACGTATTTTGAGATATGAACAAAATCAAAGTTCAGATAGGGGGTCAGAAAGAGCTGTGTTCAGATCCCTGTCTGTCACCTACTAACAGGGTGAGCTGACAAGAGTGTCATAACCTCTCTGCCCTCAGCTTCCTCATCTATGGAATAGCATTACCTGCTCTACAGGGCTGCTGGGAGGGTAAAGTGAGGTCATGCGTTTGAGAAGAACTGTATATGTAATGCTTGCGAGCTAGTTTCCTTTCCTTCTTTGCTTTTCTTTCATTCCTTTTCCTACCCTAGATATCCTTCTTCGCCTATCTTTCATTCCTTTTTATACCCTAGATTAAGTAATTTTGATTTTTTTTCTTTTTTGCTGAGCAAGATTTGCCCTGAACCAACATCTGCCGCCAATTTTCCTCTATTTTGTATGTGCGTCGCCGCTAAAGCATGGCTGATGAGTGGTGTAGATCCGCTCCCGGGAACCCAACCCAGGCTGCTGAAGTGGAGTGTGCCGAACTTAACCACCACTGTCACTGGGCTGGCCCCAATTTCGGTTTTTTTAACCCTTTAAAAAGAAATAGTTGGCTACAACTAAAAGATAGAATAATTGGAAAATAGTAACTCACTAGCTAAAAAAATAGACAGCTTGTTAATTAATTTTGAGATAAAAGAACAAGGGATTTGGAGTCAGTCAGATCTGGTTTAAATCTTGTCATATCGTCTTACTAACTGATTAGCCTTGGGCAGGGTACTAAGATTTTCTGAGCTGGTTTCATTCTTTGATGATGTCTACAAAATATTTACTGCTCAAGATTGTTGTGAGAATCAGATAATATATACAAAGATTCTTTCTAAACTGTAGATCAATATATAAATGTTGGCCATAAATATTACTTTTTTTGTCAAAATAAGAGAAATTGTATCTCTGAGTTCAGGGAATCACACCAACCGGTTAAGTTATGGTTTGAATGGGAGCTGCAAAGCACGGCTGTAGAAGAGACTTAGTTGCCTGTGTAATATTCATTCTCACCCTCTGTTTTATGAACAAACACCTGATTTATTTAGTGCTGCAATACACGCAGCTGAAAGATGACATTTCTCAGCCTACTTTACAGCTAAAAGTGGCCAATGAGATATAAATCGAGGCAAGTCAAGGCACTGGAGGGGTGGGCAGATCTTTCCAGAAGGTTGAGAGATGTGAGGATCTATGCTTCTCCTTCCTGCTGCCTGAAAAGTGGATGGGATGGTCAGAACCACAGCTGACATCTTATGACCACGAAGCAAACTTGAGGGTGGAAGCTATATGCTGAAGTGGAAAATAAAAAGAGAATTAGACTAAATTTCTGATGACCCTGGAGCTATCATACCCACCCAAACTACTTACTTTTCCTATGTAATAGATAAACAAATGAAATTTTTACCTTGCCAAAGCTTCTGGAATTTTGTTGTTGTTGTTGTTATATGCAGCCAAACTTATTTTTAGATAACGCACTAAGAAAAGTAAAGTACTGTTACATGCATTCCCTTAATATCAAGGAAGGTTTACCCAAAAGAGTTGAAAACTTTGCCCACACAAAAGCTCGCACATGGGTGTTTATAGCAGCTTTA
This sequence comes from Ceratotherium simum simum, assembly GCF_057802395.1. Taxonomy (NCBI): domain Eukaryota; kingdom Metazoa; phylum Chordata; class Mammalia; order Perissodactyla; family Rhinocerotidae; genus Ceratotherium; species Ceratotherium simum. The sequence goes on along the minus strand of NC_141910.1, from coordinate 61,066,756 downwards.
TTCATAATTGTCAAAACCTGGAAGCATCCAAGGTGTCCTCCAATAGGTGAATGGATAAATAAACTTTGGTCCATCCAGACAATGGAATATCATTCAGCACTGGAATGAAATGAGCTATCAAGCCATGAAAAGACATGAAAGAACCTTAAATGCATATTTCTAAGTGAAAGAAGCCAATCTGAAAAGACTACGTACTGTATGATTCCAACTTTATGACATTCTGGAAAAGGCAGAACAGTGGAGACAATAAAAAGATCAGTGGTTGTCAGGATGAGAGGGGAGGGAGGGGTGAATATGCAGAGCACAGAGGAGTTTTAGAGCAGGGAGACTACTCTTTATGATACCATAATGATGGATACATGTCATTATACATATGTCCAAACTCACAGAATGAAGAACACCAATAGCAAACCCTAACGTAAACTACGGACTTTTTGATTATGATGCATCAATGCAGATTCTCCAACTGTAACAAATGCACCATTCTGGCGGGGATGTTAATAACGAGGGAGGCTATGTATTTGTAGGGGCAGGAGATATATGGAAAATCTCTGTATCTTCCCCTTAATTTTGCTGTGACTAAAATTGCTCTAAAAAATAGTCTCAATTGAAAAATATTTCAAGCAAGGACCCTAGAAAGAAGTACTTTGCTTCTTCAATGCAGATGCTCTGAACCTAAGCTTATATCTGACTCCACAGGCATCATATAACAGCGATTTTACATCTCTTCATTCATATTTGTTTCTCATCTCTGAGCAACAACAGTTGTACCATGTATAAGTGCCAAGGCCATAACTGAATCTGTCACTGGTAATCTGATTAATGCAAGGAGCAGATGAAAGGGTCTCCCTCCTGGCTGAGTGTGACATGCCACTTGGAATACATAATAATGAATGTGTAGCAATACTTCATGTTAGTACTGTGGCATTGTAGACTTCCTGGTAACTTGTGGTTCCCTATCCTTTCTGGGAACAACTGTGTAGGTGCTTAAAAAATCCTTCTTATTCATCTCTGAGTGGTTTATCCAAAGTTGATCATGATGAATTTGGGTCTAATAAATTTCTTGTTATGTGGATAGAATACTATTTCATGTATTCAAACTTTAAATTTTTCTAACAGTTTTGTATAAAATTATTACCATAATTGTATTTTTTATCATCGATATATCTTGATTCCTATCTCTAGCTTATTGACAAGCATTTATTAATCCAAAATGTTCTTTCCATGCTTTTGTGTATGGAATTCAGTGGTCAGCCTTGAAAAAAAATCTCAAATAATTTAGGAACTAGCCAAAATTAGACCAAATTACTCATAAGAAATCTAATCATCTTCTTTCATTTTTTCTACCTCTTCCAGAAATTATTTACTGCCACATCAATAGATAAAACAGAGAACGATGGATTGACTATGGCATAATCACACTATTACAATAAAACAATAATATCCATTGATGAGTATCTCACTACAGACCAGGCGCTGTGCTAAGTGCTTTGCAAATGTGAACTGAATTAACTGTCCTCAGCACAACTCCATTGATTAGTTTGAATTCTCTCCATTTTACAAAAGAAACTAAAACTTAAAGATTTAAATAGCTTTCCCATGATTGCAAAGCAAGTAAGTTGTACGTGCTTAGGCAGGCAGGCATGGGACAGGGGTGAGAGTCAGAATTCAAACCCAGGCTTCATTCCAAAACTTATTCATAATCTTTCTGTTAGATTCCACATCTCATTCTATGTTACCCTAATTTCATGGTGCACTATGTAAAAACAAGCAAAAGGATTATTTGACTTCAGCTTCCTCCCCACAAAACCCGTCATACTTCCTGTTCACTTAAGAAGGTGCCCAAAACAAACCATGGATAGACAACCTCAGATGCAGGAACATGACCTTGTTTTCTCACGAGGACAGTGTGGCTCAGGAGAAAAAGATGTGTTAGGAGTCGGGGCATGTTCAGATCCCCAGATGAAGGATCTCACTCTCTGAACTTGGACAAGCCACTTTCCTTCGCTGAACCTTTCCTTCCTCCCCAGGAAACAGTCAGAGGTTGAACTAGGTGATCTCTTTTATTTCTAAATCCACTGAGTTCACACCCAGGCCACGGGGGAAAGTTTGAGATGAAACCATCTGGAAAGGAGAGAGGAGAGGTAACCTCTGGGGCATCAAGTCCTTTGCATGGATTTCAATCTATAGAAAGTGTTCCTTTCCTTTCCATATAATGCTCTGGAGAGTGTTACAGAAGTAAAGAATTCTGAATCTGAAGCAAAAATAATATTTTTCTCATATTTTTATAATGCTTAAGAACTAACAGGGTGCCATTACATGTGTTATCCTCACAACAACTACTATAAATAGTGATAGCACTAGTGTTCTAACCTTGTGGGGAAGAAGTTAGTCCTCCAACAGATTGAGCGACTTCTTGAAATTACAGAGCCAGTTCCTGGGGGTGCCGGATTTGGACCCTGTAGTGTTCTTTGATCCAATGCTCCTTCCGCACACCAATCTCATTATTTCTGTAATCAGAGATCAAGAAATATAAACACACTGCTGCTATTGGGACCAAAGATTCATTATTATACTCAGGATGAGTCTTTGTGAACAGTGGTCCACAATAACAATTTTTGCAATGTGGAAGTGTCAGCATTAATACTTTTTGGAAGAATAAAGGAAATTATATCTCTGACTTCTAGAAATCATATCAACCTGAAGTTCTCTCTCTTTCTCATCCTCTCTCTCTCTCCATGTATATACGTATGTACATGTGACATCATTGGTAGAAGTGTGTGTTTTTATTTCCTTCATTTATTCATACGATGTTTTGCATTTATTCCTCTCACAGGGCACCTACTGACGGCTAGACACTGTGATAGGTATTGGGGATACTGAGATAAATCAAGCGTCTCCATCACCAGCACCTCAGTCACAGAACTGACAGTCCAGTGGGGGATTCAAATGCCTACTGAAATAACTCTAACACAAGGAATGAAGTATTCATTTTATAATGATATAGGCAAAATGCCGTGGGAGCTTAGAAGAGGAATTGATCCCTTTCATGTTTCTTTTGAAAACAGAGGAATCATTAATGGAAAAGGGTAAGAAAAGAGGAAGTCTTAACCAACAGAAGGTCATTTTGAGAAGTCGCTCAAACGTCCCTATTTCTGTCCTGATAGCACGGTGCCTGAAATGACACCATCTATTAGAAATCACTTAAGAAATGATTTCTGAAGATCTCCCAGAATAAAGAAGTAGTTTGTTTGGACTCTCAACATATTGTCATTTTAGTTGTGGGAAGAAAAATGTCCCAAACCTTAGCAGCTTCCTTGTTGGAGGCCCAAGACTGACTGCTCTTTCTGGAATCCACTAGTTCTCTTGACTATGTAGATGGGGAGAGAAAATATTTACCTGTTAAATGTTAAATAACTAATTTTAACATAATTGAATATTGCAAATCTTACCAGCATAAGCTCCTTTTCAGCATCCTCTATGAATGTACACACCCATGATCTAAATACCTTTAGGCCACGGTCTTGCTCTCAGGACCCCTGCCTTCCATAGCCTTCTCTCAATTCTTGCACGTACCTCCACCTCCTTTAGCTACCTCCTCAGTCCCGCCATGACACCTAACCTAAGTCCCAGCTTTTTTTGGAGGTCTTTCCTGTGCTAGTCCCAGAACCACCCCCTTCTCTCTCTCTCTCTTTCTCTCTCTCTCTCTCTCTCTCTCTCCTGTTTATATCACTGATTTGCCAATAATCTTTTAAAAATTATATCATAATTTATCTGAATTTATCTAATAATATATCTAATTTATCTGAAATGACTGCCTACCTCAATATTTTTTGTGTTCTTTAAAGGCAAGGGATGTACCTTCAAGAACTGTGCATAAAGGGAATTCTATTTGCCTTTCTTCAAGTGACCATTCTTAGCAAGTATACTCATCTGAATGAAAGAATAATGAGATGCAATGTTAGCATCTGGGCAGAGCTGTTCTAAGATCATGCTTTAAGAGACCCAAGCCACATTATGCCAAACATATTCAAATGCACTCACATTTCAATTAAACATTGTGTACGTATGCATATTTATACATGGATACCACTACATATACACATATATACGTATGGATCTATATATGAATTGAGTTCTATATCACTAGGTAACATAATATTCTGTTTCCTAGATACTTAATTGACCATATTGATTTCAATTTTCCAGTTTTCTTTTTTATTTTAGAGCCAATATTTCTTTTGGGACATCATTGTCATGGGATCTTGACCATATTATAGGCTGTTGGCACTGGGCCTAGAATGCCTGAGGGACAAAGTAGACGTGTGTCAGGTGCAGGATGGGTGCAGGGGTGATCCATGACTCATGATGATCACTGTTGAGCCAAGGGGAGTTTGTGGTTTTGCCCCAGCAGCCCAGCCTCACTGCAGAGAGGACATCTTTGGGGAATGTTAGTTGTGTTGACATAGACATTAGGTTACATCCCTCACTGCTGTTTCCACTTGTCCTGATTTTTCCTAGCGTCCTCTTTTGCTCTGAGATTTTCCAGGATTTTTCACACCACTTAGGATATTTAGAGATGGAAATTTTGAGTAAAATGTGTTCACTCATTTTCATGTTATGCAAGAGTGAAAACAAAAAAGCCTCAAACTCAATTTAGGATGGTGTGGGATGGGGTGGAGTGGCGCTCATGCACGAACAACTCCAAACTGCTAAATTGCAAAAAGCAAAACTTTCCTTGAGTTTAATTTTTGGTATGGGAGATTCTCTGGAGAGGTTTTGGAAAAAATGACGGAATTTTAAAGCAAATGAGAAACACCACTGACATGCCTCCTCACTAACATGGACTTTAAGTGATATACCCATTTCCATGTTTAAGTTGACAAGTGAGGGAAGTTACCAGGAGTGGAAGTTACTGCTAGTGGTTTCCTAGGGTAACATGCAATAACTATAGGAATTTTGTTTTCAACCTCCCCATTGCCACCACCCCATCCTCTTCAATGCCCCATAGCTTATACAACTCTATCACTATTTTACATTTTGATTTTTGTTCAAAGTAATATTCTGACTTGATTAAACCTCGAAGACACAATTATAAAATTTCCTATTTTAGGGAAAAGAACCTTGTAATGATTACCCCATGGAGAACAGTTCAGAATGGACTTATGACAGTTGCTAAGCGTCTGTGTATAAATTCGATGCAGATTGAGCATTGAGCATTGAGAAATTTGCTCCATACTACCCTATCTTCCTTCATCTCTGCTGATGAAGGCTTAGGAAGTTATCTTGTGCTTTCAGTCATTATCCTTTCAAACTTGTGTTTTGTTCATTCACATAATCAATCCATTTTCATCAAATGTCTACTGCTTTTCTATTTTGTGGCCATCTCTGAGTTAAATGATGAGAAGAAACAAAAGCCAGTCATATGCCTGTATGGTCTCTTATTCAAGCAGATGGGGGAATCTGGGTAAATAACCATGAAATGTGAATCATAATAAAACAGTAAGAGGAATTGTGAGACAAGCTTGCTGAAAAGTCAGAGGAACTATTGGTGTGGACAGTAAGAACTTCCTTTTCAGAGAGCAGAGTCCTATGGGCCAGCATGACCAGAGAAGTCTCCTGGAACTGAGAGAAGGCAGAAACCTGAGCTAGCTCTTTATGGAGTAGCAGTATTTGCACCATAAGCTTACTTCACTTTAGTTCTTTGAGCCTGAGTTTTCTCATCTGCAAAGAGACAATACATCCGTGTAGAACTATTGAAGATTAAATGGGATTGTGTATATCAAGCAACTAGTGCAGTGCCTGATGATACATAGTATGGGCTTAATAATTAGTAGGAGTATTATCATTATTTTCATTTTAGCTGGGGCAAATCCTAAGACTAAAATGTATCTATGGATAAATCAGAATATTCTTAAATTACTTTTATATTACCTATGTGTTAGGAACATGGACACTCACCCACTCCCTCCATTAATATGGTCAGTTGAGAGATGGGTATAAGTGGTTGGTTGACTAATTGCTATCCCCCAGTGCTGGAAGCTCCAGAAAAACAAAGAACTATGCTCGCATTCCTCACATTTGCATAACATCACTTCATTTCCAAATTATATTCGTGAGAAAGTGGCTGCTATTAAAGTCATGTTAAAGTGTGTGTGAAATTATTTCAGTTCTCTGGGAACCACTGAAAAATAAATTCCCCCACAACTTGAAATTCTGGAGGATATGGTATTTATCTCCTTATCTTGACAATAAAGAAGTGGCGGAAGCAATAAAAAGTTTGTGGCATTTCATCTCTGAAACGTGTCAAAACTCACTGAATGGTGTCACAAAGTAGGACAATCAGAAATGACTCAATGTTGTCAAAGGAAAAGAGAGAGAAGGGAAGAAGATGACAGAGAGAGAGAGAAAGATGTGACTGAATATGTTCTTAATTAGCAACTGCAGCAAGGGAGAGATCTTAAGTGCTGGAACTGGACATTCTGAGATGTGGTCAGGGGAAAGAAATCACGTTTTCTCTTTGCCTGAGGGTAAAACATTGGCAGTTCCTCACAGAAGCAGAGTAAAGGCTCAGGTTCTTGAAATCCAAGGCAACATTGGTTTGGAGTTTATCTAGATCAGAGGTGAAAGGTTGAGGTCAGTCTGGAACTTGGCATTTGAAATTTTCATTGCACTGGCAACTTGGAGCGATGGTTCCTTCAATGTTCCAGAGGAAGGTATCCAGAATGATTATGACATATCCAATCATCCAAACAACAAGTAAATCCCAACAGTTGGATAACAACTCTAGGGAAGGTTGGGATTTGACATTTGCATCTGTTAAGTCTATCCAGCTCCCTTCTTCCCTTCCTTCCTTTCTCTCTCTGTCCCTCTCTCCCTCCCTTGCTTCCTTGTTCATAACATTTTCATATTACAAGATATATATTTAAAGGTACATGAAACATATATGTGGAGTTTAATGAATGAATACAAAGGGAAAATCTTGTGAAAACAGCACCCAGGTCAAGAAATGGAGCATTTATAGAACCCCAGAAGCCCTACACCTGCCTCTACCTGATCACAACCTTCTTCTCATCTACTAGGGGTAACCATGATATATATATACGATGACTTCTTCTTTATTCAAGACTCTGTGTTTGGAGATTTATCTGTGTTATTGTATGTAGATGATTTCATTTATTTTATTTTCTGTATAGAATCCCCTAGTTTAATAGACCATAATTAATGTAATCATTCTACTGTTGGTGGACAGTTGAGTGTTTCCAATAGGTGTCATTGAGTCATCTTGAGAAGCCCTGGGGGCTTGCAATCCTGGAAAATATTTTCAACTAGCTGCGTGTGCTGGATGTACAAAGGAATAGGCCTTATTTTATTCCTGTAATATTGTATGACACTGTAACTATACATTAATGTTGTCACTTACTGTAAATGTACCATGGCTTTATTAACAATAAACACTTGTTAACAATGAAAAAAAATGCAGATCATTGTGGATCTGCATATTCAAGGTCTATGGTGCACATGTACAAGTGTTTCTCTAGTAGACCTGGCTAGGAGTAGAAAGCCTGGATCATAGGATATATGAATCTTCAACTTTAGGAGACAATGCCAAATGGTTTTCCCAAGTGATTGTACCAGTTTACATTCCAACCAGCATTGAATGAGAGTTCCCAGTATTTCACATCTTACCAAAGTTGATATTGTCCAACATTTTAAATTTTTGACATTCTGATTTGTATTGTCGTTTCATTACACATTTTTCTGTCTACCACCAAGGCTGAACACCTTTTCATAAGCTTGTGGCCAGTTTGGAAGAACAAGTTCATCTCTTTTGACCATTTCTTGTTTTAGGTTGCCTATCTTTTTCTTGAGGATATATGTAATTCTGTATGCATTCTGTTTGACAGTTGTATGTGCTATAGATACTTTTTCTATTCTATGGCTTGAATTTTCACTCTTTTTATGTTGTCTTTTTAACTATTATATCTTTGATACATAGAAGTTTTACTTTTAATATACTGGTCCAATTACTAGTCTTTTATTATTAATATAAATTTTTGTCTTCTTTTTTCTAAGATCCTGAAGATATTCCCTTATATTATAATCTAAAACATTTATATAACTTTATCTCTCTTGTGTAGGTCTTTAAGCAACATGTAATATTTTTTGTATATAAAGTGAGGTAGAGATATGATTGAATTTTTCCATATAGTTAATAAATTATTTAGGCATCATTTATTGAAAAGACCACACTTACCTTAATGAAATAAAATGATACTCTCTCTAGTAGTTCAAGGGTTCATATGTACATGATTCTGTTTCTGAGTTGTATTGTTTGCTGTTGGCTTATTGGCTCACCCTGCACCAATACCACTTTGTCTTCATTACTATAGCTTCACAAAAATTACTTATTTCCTTTAGAGCAAATACTCTCTATCTGTTATTTTTCTAGAGTGGCTCTGCTACTCTTTTCCCTTTGCTTTTCCACATATGTTTTAGAAGCAATTTGTCAAGTTATATACACCAACAAACACATACACCCCACTTGTAGGATTTTGATTGACATTGCATTGAATCTATAAACTGATTTGGAAAGAATTGACATCTTCAGAATATTAAGTTTTCCAAATATCATAAACAGTCTAAGCTGCCGATTACTTAAGTCTTCTGCAATAACTCTTATCTAAGATTCATAATTTTTTCCAAAAAGTCTTGCACAACTTTTGTAAGACTTATTTCCAGATATTTCCTATTTTCTGATGTTATGATGAATTATATAATTTAAAATTTCCATTTTCTAATGGCTTATTGCATATAAATATATATATATATTTGATTTCAGCAACCTCTTTTGTTATAATTCATCTTAAGATTCTTTTGGATTTCCATAGATAAAAATTATTCCATCAGCAAATAATGACAGTTTTGTTTCTTCTTGCCTAATCCCTAAAATTTGTATGTCTTTCTGTTGCTTTATCAAACTTTTTATGACATTCAGTATAACGTTGAAAAATAGTGATAATAGCAGACATCCTTGTCTTGGTAAGAAACTCAGAGAGGAATCTTTTTCAACCATTAATTACAATATTTGTAGCAGGGTTTTATTAATATAAACTCTCTTTAAAATTAATAATATCTTCCAATTTCTATTGCTAAGATTTTTTAATAATACATTGTTCTTGTTGAATTGTATCCAATGCTTGTTTGTTTTTGTGTGTGTGTGTGCGTGTGTGTACATGTGCGTGCGCGCATGTGCGTGTCTTGAGGTGGTGCTGGGTTTATCAATTACTGAGAGGTGTATTAAAATCTCCCTCTATGATTATGAATTTCCTTATTATGGTAATTTTGTCAATTCTAGCAAAATATATTGTGAAGTATATTATTGAAAACTTACAAATTTAGAATTGTGGGTTTTTTTCAGCAAATGAAAAATTTTCTCATTATGAAGTGACCCTATTAATATTTTATATACATTGTCTTATAGTTTATTTTATCAAATATTACTATAGCTACACCAGCTTCTTTGGTCAGTAATTCTTTTCCATCTTTTCACTTTAATTCGTTTGTATTGTTATGGTTTATATATGTCTCTTGTAAATAGCTTGCACGTGGATATTTTAATTTTGTCTAATATTCTTTATTAATTAGAACATTTATTCCATTTCTATATCATATTATATATTTGGATTTATATCTTTCATCTAATTTTGACCTTTTTATTTGTTCTCCTATCTTAGAGTTTTTTTTCCCTATGTCTTAACTTTCATGGGAGGATTTGTGATTTATTTTTTTACCATTTTACTTTTTTAACTTCTAGTAAATATGTACTCTGTTTCTATGATTTTAGTAATTACTATCAAAATTAATGCATAAATACTGAACTTATAAAAGTCTAAAATTAATCAATATTTTTACCTTTTTTCTGCACAATGCATGGACTTTAGATGACATTGAATCCAGTCACCATCTTCATAAATTGTATGTTTATTTTTGTCTTGTAAACTCCACAGACATTATTATAATTTCTTATGCAAGCAGTGTTTGTTTAAATATATTCAGATATTTCCACTTTCTCTGTTTTCATTCCATCTTACATCTCAGACCTTCCACTTGGCAGTAGTTTCTTTCTTCCCGAAATAACCTTTTTTCAGAATTTTCTTTAGTGAGGGTCACCTGGTGCAAATCTATGTTGTAATTTGTGTGAAAATATCTTCATTTTTCTTTCATTCCTGAGAGATGTGTTTTCTGGATGGACAATTCTAAAGCGGTGGTTCCTCGCTTTCCCTTCTACCCACAAACACACACACAAAATGAAGATACTATTCCACTTTTTTTTGGTTTCCATTGTTGCTATACTGAAGTCAGTTATTAGTCTGCCATTTGTTTAAACATAATGCTTCCCCCTCTCCTTCAGCTTTTATTTCTTTGTTTGTAGTGTTTGGCAGCTTTTCTACAATATGTTTAGGTGGATTTTCTGTAATTTATCCTATTTCAATTCATTGAATTTCTCAAACCTATAGATCAATGTCTTCTGTCAGTTCTAGAGAGGTCTACGCTGTTATATCTTCAGATATTTCCCTTCAGATATTCTGTCTGTGCTCTCCCTCTGAAGGTCTGATTGGAAATAGGAAAGACAACTTCACTTAATCCTGTATGTCTCACAACTCCTCTATCACATTTTATGTCTCTGTCTCTCTATGTTACAATCTGGATAATTTCTTCAGAACCTGTCTTACAATTTACTAATTATCTTTCCAGCTGTTTCAAATCTGTTGTTAAACATGATCATCGAGTTTTTAATTTCAAACATTGTCTCTTTATTTCTAGAATTTATACTTCCGGTTTAAATTTGCCAGGTCATATTTTGACTTCCTATTCTATAGATATTTTCAACATTTTCTTTTAATTTATTTAAAAAAGTATGGATAAATATTATGGTATCTTAGGTCTTTATGAAACTATTCCCATCGCCATTTTTTTTTTTCTGTTTTTTATTCATAGGTCATAGTATCCCTGTTATTTTTGGCTGTGAACTGTTCTGTTTACTGGGGAAATTATTTGGGGGTCTTCGTTAAGGCAGCATGATGGTGCATTCCCTTGTAAAGTGTTGACATTTGCTTCTGCAACTTTAACCTCCATGGTTTGAAAATTTTTTTAACAAGTAAACATGAATTTGGATTGCCATTATGTGCTAGATATAATTTGTTTTTACAACTTCTCAGAGACTTTATCTTCTCAGTATCAAGGCAGCTTTCTATATGGCTCCTTCAGGGAAGGAGACACACAGGTTTATTTTGGGAGATTAGGCAGAGCAGGTTTATTTCTGGTTGGATCACAGCTTTATGAGCATGTGTTCCCTATTAGAGGCTCCTCTTGTGAAAGCTTGGAGGGTGTCTTCTGAACTCCACATGCGTGTTTTCATCTGGTTTTCTCCTTACCCTCAGGGAAAAAGCAGCTGTGGGGGTCTCCTTACCTCTTGAGTTCCTGCCTCTACCTAGATTTTGACCGGATAATTTCTTACTATATTATCAGTACCTTTGTGTCTGTAATATAAAAAATATATTTTATACAACATTTTAGATGCTTTCAGAAGGAGAATTTATTCGAATAACCTACTACTTAATCTGAAATTTTCTCATTTCTTGACATCTTAGATATGTTGGGTAACCTCAGTCTTGTGGTTCTAGTGATATATAAGGGTCTGGGAGGAAGGGACGGCTCTGTGACATGGATTTCATGGTTTCTAACATTTAGGACCAGACAGTAGTTCATTCCTTTGATTTAGAAGATAAGTTTTATAATTTTTTTCTGATAATGAAAACAGTAGGAATTTGATAAAAATATAGAAAAATAAAATAAAATAAATGAGAAAATTGTTAAACACCCAGAGATAATCACTGTTTCACTGGTACTATTTTGGTATTTTATATACACATGTGTGAATGTGCATATATATATAAATTGTATACACATACGTATATACATATATATGTGTGTTTAAAGTTATATTTATAGCAGTAGACAACATTAACCATGCCCTCACATCTATTTCTTCCTGATTTAGATATACGTATTATGTACAATCAATCTATCATGCCTTATTTGAACCTTCTCCTACTTCTGTTTTTTTTTTTAATTTCTTATTATAATAAAAAATTAAATTAATATCTTGGTACATAAATCTTTGCTCCCATTTATTATTATTTTCTCTGGAAAAATTTTTAGAAGAGAGATTGTTGAGAAATAGTTTTCAGATATTTTGGAGGTTCTTGATATATTCTGGCATATTGATATTTATTCTAAAGTTAAATGGTAATCTTTTGTAATATGGGAATAATAATACCTCCCTCACCTAGATGTGAAGCTGTAAGAATTAAACGTGACAAGTTACATAAAAGCCAGGCCCTGCGTAGGTACCAAAAACTGTGTCCCCATAGCATAGCTATTACTTCAATTCCTGCTAACATAGTTGTGCAATTGTAATCAATTAATTCCAAAGTGATGAGATTTCCAAAAGTCTAAATGGCCTCTTTTCCTGCCTCACTCTTTGAGCTTCCCTCTCTTCCTCACCAGTCATTTATCCCTCACCCTCACTAGTCATTTACACTATTAGTACATTTTTTTAAAATCATAAAGTTGCAAATTGTTCTTCCGTTCCATAGCTCAGAGCCCTATCTTTAGCTTGAAATTCAATAGTATTATTTGATTTGTTTAGGATTCTTAATACATGGAAGACTGCATTGCACATTGCAAAGAATGACGGAAGAAGCCAGACAACTTGGGGTCTTATTCCCAGCCCCACCATAGCCTGCTGGATGATTCTGGACTACTCATTCCATGCTGTCCTCTGTACTGTGGGAGGATAATAACACTTGTCCTAGTGGCTACTTGGGGGCTATTGTAAGAAGCAGACTCAACGTGGCTGAGAACGTGCTCTAGGTGCACACAGACAGGGTGTGCACGTGTGAGGTGCCGTCCATGGGAGCCAGAGTCTAAACTTCTGGGAACACATTTCTGGGCTGTATTCCCAGCTGCTTTTTCCTTGGTTTGGTGATTGTAAGCAGAGCTGTTGAGCTTCAAGAAACTCTGTTAGTCCATGAGTGCAAGATGATGAGAGAGAAATGATAATATTTCTTTCTCCATGGGGAACTTCCAGCATCTCTGAGGAAACAGAATTTCTTTTGATCACAGAAGAGCAGAAAAGGATGTTAACCATGGAGTGTCCACCAGTGAGAGGATTTCTGTGCATCAGCCCTTGCAGGGCACAAGGAGCCTTGATCAGGGAGAATAGGCTGGAAGTAACTGGGTGTGCTTGCATGCAGGTCACTGGCTGCACCAGCTTTGGGTGCAGCATCAGATCTCGTGTCTTTGGTGGGCCGTACCATGACTCCCAACATCTTCCCAGAGGTAAAGGGAGAACAGACAAATTTGGAAGCTATTAACAAAGCAGATATCAGGGACGCCTGCAAAGTCCACTGCCTACAGGACCAAGCAGATAAACGTGTGTGAGTCTGCCAAACAGGAGCACACATACCATCCAAAGGAGACAAGCCACTCAGCACTGACGCCTTGTTGCCATATTGGATAGAAGGAAAGTGTGTGTGTGCGTGCGTGTGTGTGTGTGGGGGGTGTGTAGCAGGAGTGCTTGGCAGTGGAGGTGGGCCTGGACAATCAGGGCATCTGTGGAAGAGTGGAAGCAGGAGCAGAAGCAACAGTGATGAATAATCACTCACCCACGTGACTCTCTGCATTGGATCCTTCCAGGAGCTGCCTTTGTCTAGGCAGTGCCACGACAGTGCCACTAAGAGTTAATGCCCTCCCCAGGCCTAACTGAGTCTCCCTCAGGGTTAGAGAGCAAATTTCTAGAAATAATAAGTTTCTCAGAGCCAACCATATGCCTCTGTTTCAAAGGGACTCCCCAGGCCAACCCTGATAGGGCCAAACAAAATACTCTCGGGAGCTGGATGTGATCTGTCACTGCCGGTTTGAGTCTTCTCTTCTTAAGGAAAGGAAATCTGCTCAAAATCAGCTTCTAAGGTAATGCTTCACCCCTATTTCAAACAGTCATTTTACTTCCTTCCTTTCTCTCTGTTTTTGACATTTTCTTCTTCTTCTGAGAAAATAAAAGTTTTCCCTCCTTTCACATTCTCCTAATGCTGAATTCATAGCCACAGACCCAGAGAGCCTTCACTGAATTGGGCAGAAGAACGAGACAGAAGCTGCTACTCAGAGGGAGTCAGATAGACTACTTTTTGGCATAGGTCAGAAAAGATAAAGCTGGAAATGATTTGCTTTGGGTGCCTCTAAGTGTCAAAGTCTCACATACTTCAATACTTCAGAAATGATAACTAAACTCTTTTCAGATTTGGTTTTGGACCTTCCACTAGGAAGAGACAGCTGCTGACAGCAGTGTTTGTATTCCTAGGACTACGGAGGACGGCTTTGCCATAGCACTCGTCATTTCCTGGAAGAAGGGGAGAGAATGATCCCCATGAGTCCCCTACAAAGGTGGCCACAGATAAACACTGCAGACACAGTCACACTGAGTTGGGCCCTCGGGGTCTCTCTGAGGTTTGTTGGCCATGTGGACAGCATTGGAGCTCCTTACCAGCCATCGGGACACGCGTAGGTCACAGGTCAAAATGTCATCTCAGACTTTACCCTCTGACCATTGAGAAAATGTCTCTGGTTAGTGCCAAAGATAGTCCCATCTAGCCTTGTGGAAGTAGCACTACTGAAGCATAAACACACCTCCTTCTCCCAGACACTTGGGGCTCTGTTTACAGATTAAATCTCAGGATGTATATATTCGATGTTCTTATTCCAGGATATTAATGGCAAAATGAACTTGTCTGCTGATGGCTCCGTCACATTAATGTCTGATGGACGGTTCAGATGTGAAAGGTGCATGGGGCGTGCTGAGGACCCTGCATGTGTTAGTGGGAGGCTGCAAGGCTGGAATGTGAACTTGTTTAGAGTGAACCCAAATGGAGTCGATTTAACCCTGCAGGAGTCGAGTCATCTTAAATACCACAGCCCCAGAAGGCAGGGTCTTGATAAATAGAATGAAATGTGCACAATATTTACTTTGCGATTCGCAATCTCCCTAACGTGGTCTAGCAGCATTTCTAGGAAGCTTTACGGGTTTTAACCATTATTTCAAAATCTATAGTCAGTTCAGAGATTAACTAGTGACAGGGCTTTGCAAGTACCTAAAGCTTGTTTAAATCTTCCAGAGGTACCTGGGTCATCTCCTGCCTGGAGAAATCTGGAGAGAATTCTCCCAGAAGGCAATGGGCATGGCTAGGCTAGAGTGATCTCTTGGATTTATTGAACATTTAATGAACATCCACACCATGCCCCTCACTGAGCTAGGCAATGAATGGGAGGAACACAGGTTTTGGTTCCGGAGGTTGTGCACAATCTGATTGGGAGGTAAGGCCAACTCACAGGAAACAATACAGAACCAAATGGAAATATTAAACCTAAAATCTAGGGGTACAGTAGAAAATACAGCCAGACGTTGAAGGACCTAGTAAGATTTGACAATGTTCTCCACCAACACAGAGTGCATTGGCAGCTTCAAGACAAGAGCCTGAGGGTGACCCAATGTGAGAACATAGTGAGAGCCATCTCACAGCGTTTGAAAGCACTTGGTCTTGCTTCACACATCATCTTGAGCTAGTGTGTGTCATGACAGGAGTGACTGGAAAAAGAGAGATTGAAGGGCAGTGGATTCCTTCTCTCTGTCCGCTTCTGTATCTGCTAGCAAGTGTCTCCTCTTTTTCCTTCTATCCTCTCCACACATCCTACCCACAACCCTTTAGACATGACAGAAGTCACAGAGCTGAGGAAAGAGGGACAGCCCTGGGACTCCCCTGTCACTTCTGCTACCCGACTCTCACTTACCCATCAAGAAACCACCTTTCCTAGTGTGTTGGTAAGGACATGGTAAACCCTCCTGTCTTGCTGAGGGCACTCCAGAGTCCCAAAGTCAACCAATCAGAACCCTAAAAGTTGACCCCAGAACCCTAAAACTAGTAGAAAAGAACAGCTCTGATAAAAAGGTTTAAGTTTAAAAAATTATTATAAAAAGCAACTTTAATTTTTCCTGGATCTTGCTTTGCTTTATAATAACTAGTTGAAAGCAAACATCAGATGCATATGTATATTTATACAATTTTAGTCATTTCCAGAATATTTAACTAAATATAGAACTGCTTTAAAAAGATGAACATTTTTTTCTGAGAGTAAGTTTCTTTGTCTCATGGACATATAAGAAAATAACAAAAATATTTTAGCTCTTTGAAAACCCATTCTATTAGAAACAATGCCAACGAGAGTGGAGGCACTGGCTTCACACCCATGTCAGTAGTCATTAATCCAGCCAACACTCACTGAGTGTCCCTGCGTGCCAAACACGGTGTCAGGTACTGAGGATACAGAGGTGACTTGGACATGGTCACTGCCCCTTGAAACTACCTTGCTCCTGAAGAGGCTGTAGCTTAGGAAGGGCTCTCTCTGGGCATCTCTTCTGTAAGACAAAGAATTCCCCAGGAAGCACTATCTAGCATCTTCCATCCGTGCTCTTTCATGACTCACACTAAAAACGTCCAGGCTGGATTGAGCTTGAAAAAAGAGAAAAATGAGAAGTAAATACATTTGACAATAAATTTGAAATCATAAACCTTGGGATTCTTTTTATAATACCACGTACTTCAAAATCAGGCAGTATTTTTCATTCGACATGGATTTAAAGGTAGCTCAAAGAAAACACAGGATTAACTGTAAGTTGTGGGATAGCGAGTGTGAGCCAAGCTTCCAAATAAACACATCAGAGGCTTGGTCTAAAAAAAGACAGAACACAAATAACCTCCTCTTGCTGTGCCTACAGTTTCGTTTAACTGTTCCCCGGTCATGAACTAATTTGCCAAAAAGAGGTGAATCCCAGTGCAGCAAGGCAGCATTTCAGGAAACAGGTTTTGTGCATGTGGCCTGTGGAGGCTGGGCCACTCGAGGCCCTGCTGGTAAAATGGCTCTCAGATGAGCACTTTTGAAAATGCTTTAGCTTAAGTTAGTAAACGGACAATGCTTTCAGAAGTTGGAGAATACAGGCCTTAACAAACATGGGCTTGGCTTATACCCAAATGTTGATGGCTCCAAATTAAAGAATTAGCCTAAATAAGTTTGTTTTGAGAGGCTGTGTGACCTTAGGCAGCCTACTTCCATTCCTAGGCTAGGTATCCTGCCTAGAAAACAAGGAGCTCGGATGAGGTCTCTTACAAATCCCTCGCAGAACACAGAGGCCCTTCCCCAAGGACTCAACACAGGAAGGCTGGCCTCTGCCGCCAGAAGCTTCCAAATGGAGGAGAACAGTAAAGTAGCCAACGTGCTAGGAACTCAGCTGTAGGGTGATTTCCATTCATGCTAATCTCTCCGAACTCTGGACTGGAGGATGAGCAACGGCATTATATCATTTCCAGGCAAAGACCTTAGCTCTCTTGTCAGATCACATGATTTCTCCTCAAATTTTACACTTCATCATTTGCTGCCTTATCTGACCTAACTCAGTGAGTCTCCTGATTTTAATATGTTTGGAAATTACCTGGGGATTTTGTTCAACACGCACATTCCTGGGCCTTGCTTCCCATAATTCTCATTCAGCGGGTCTGGGCTGGGGCCAGGAAATAGGCAGGCTTAACAAGGACCCTGAGGATTCCCATGGACTATGCTTCGAGGAACACTGTTCTAACTGTTCTGAATTTTGGGGTCTCTCTCCCTCACAGTATCCTGAGGGCCAGAGCCCATCTGACACTGCAACGTAACAGAGAACATAACTAAAGGGAAATGCCAGATATTACATCAAAATTTGTTGGGGAAGAGAATCAATTTATGAATCAGGCACATAAAATAGGGAAGGTCATTATCACCGTGAACTACCAAACATGGAAGTCACATACAACTCTTCAGGCAATGCTGGAGAAGCTAACGTGAGCAGAAGGGGGCACAAGACAGGATCCAAAGCTGGGTGTCCATTGGGCCATCAGAAACAGTAGGCAGCTTGCAAAGGGAGGCTTCTTCTATAGCAAACACATTTGTCCGGAGGGAGTCCCTAAGCCTCCACTATATTTTAAGACGCATCCCTCAAAATGTCAAGACTGAGATTAAAACGTGAATGATTGTCAATTCACTCCTGTCCTCCTGGTACTGTGCTGAGCATTACAGGCCATTTGGGGACATAGGGCAGCAGGGGAGGGGAGAGGATGGGGACAGTCTTTAAATGTAACTGAATAGAGTGAGCTCCGGTGTGTCTTGGGGGATAAAGCAGTTCACAGGCTGCTACTTTTTGTGACATAGCTTTTATGGGGGGAAAGCCAGAATATTAAGCTCATTGCTTCCAGATGGGAAGGTTGGACAAGACAGAGAGGCCTTGGCTCCGAAAGCCTGGACACCGTGGTGTGATATGGATGTGACATATTGAAGTAATCGAGATAGAAGATCTGGCTTTAGCCAAAGCTGTCAGATAGATACTTTTTAAAACATTACATGGTTTGTAACAAGGTATTGTGTATCCTCCCAGAAACCCTGCCGCCTCAGTCTCTGGGAAGGCGGTGGGGGAAAAGTGTGCTTATTTTGCTTGAGTTACTAAAGCTCCTTTTATATATGAGGAATTTGGCATCTCCTGGCTGGGAGCGGCTGAGCCAACAGTCCGATGCACTTGTAATGTAGATCATGCTAGTGACTCGCTAAGTAAGTCCAGGTGCTTGCATAAGAGGCAGGGTCCTAAGCACTCCCTTATTTGAGCCCTGAAGCAATCATGGCGCAGAGCCTCAAATGAGCCTCAAATCTGTTTAATAAATCATCCGTCTATTTATAGAGTTAATCCAGGGAGAAATCCTTCAGGTTGTCTTGTGGGACCTCTTCCACCAGAGGGCGCGCAATGCCCGCCTCATTCCATCGACGCTGCTCTTGATTGATGGGGATTTCAGTTCCCCTGGAAGCCCTTTGTCCGGTCCTTTCCTTCAAGTGTAACCTTCAGACCCCGGATGCATGCCTAGGAATCAAAGCAGGGTGGGATGGGGAAGAAAACCCAGACTCCTTTGGAGGATTCTTCTCTTCCAACGTCCAGAGCGAGAGTTTTGTTCCGGGTTGGCCTGCTCATGCACCCTGCAGAAAGGGAGAGGAAGTCCAGCTGGTTTACTTGTAATTCTCTCCGTTAGGGGACGGCCCCTTCCTTGGTGAACTTCACGCCTGAGAACAGGTTGGGGCGTCCCTATGGACCCAGTGACTGCTTCGCATTTCAAAGGCTGAGAACTGTTAAGCTTGTATTTTGATTAAAATTTTGCAGTACCTTTTTCCCCCCTTTCAGTGTAATTTCAGGATATTTAATTTCAACCAATCATCTGAGGGGAGGGGCGAGGAGGTATTTGATGTGAAACAGCACACGGAGAAAGCCAGCCAAGTCAGCAAGAGAGCAGCTCGGGGCTGTGTCGCTGTGACAATCCAAATCTCTTTTGTTCTCCCCAGGCAGGCTCTGCAACTGAAGCCGGTCAGGGATGGGAAAACTAGCCCTAAGCTTGGAATCAAGGCCACTGATGGTCCAGGCCACCTCCCTGCTGCCTCGGGGGCTTTGGGCAAGTTCCTGAAAGTTTCCTGGCATGGGTCACCGGGTTGGGCTCTGGGGAGAGAAACGCCCACTATTTGCCACTGGCCGTGGGGATTTGGAAAGAGAAACAGCAAGTCTTCAGACAAGTCAGTCTCTGGAGACTGCAGTGGACATTAGTTATAACGTCCTAGCTTCGAAGTGACTCAAACTTCACGTTATGATGGTTACACTAAGATGAATAAGGGAACATTAGTCAAATATTAGTCCCCTCTCAGTCCTGCTCTAGAGTGGCAGTCACTTACTGAAATGTCTGCAGGGTCCAGGCAGGTAATGCCAACATAATTATGAGGTGGGGCCTGACATAGAGCAGGTGCACAATAAATGCTTGTTGACTGACTGAATGAATAAGAGTGGGTCCGGTATAAGACAATAGAGAGTGGTGGGGACCACGTTAAACTGGAAAGTCCATGCCCTGCCTTTGATGTTCAAATAATAGTTTTTAAAACACTACTTTAAATATCACCTGGCCCAAGGGCTACCAATTTGTATCTCTACATCCATTTTTATATATTTTAGGCCTTCTTAAAAGACCAAGAAAGGAGGAAAATAAATTTGGTAGAATAGGGTGCCCCGAATCTGCCCAGTTTTAATTTTATATCCTATCTTTGCTCATAAATACAGTTCTATTTGTCATTCTACCTACCCACTTTGCATTAGGTAGACTCAGTCACTTAGGAAATGGTATGGATGGATGGTACCATACAGAATGAAGGATCATAGCAACATTGTCTATTGCAGTCCTCTGTACGGAGGACAGACTGATAAGCTAATGATCAATCCCTCCATTATCTTCCTCAAGGAACACCCCCACCAGCACAACCATTATGATGGAGACAGAGGGAAAGCTGACCTGATTTTAGACCTGGTCATGGAACTGGGCTTCAGTTCCCTAAAATGGGGATCCTTCTCCCCCAGCTCTCCTTAGATGACAGGCTGTCTGTGAGGACCCATGAGATAATGACATAAAAAAGGGTCTTGTAAATTGCAATGTGCTGAATGAATATAAAGAGTTAATACTGTCAATTTTAGGGAGAAACTGGAGGAATAGTCTTTATACTGGTTCATTTCATCCATTAAATTCCTTGGACTATTGGCATGGTTTTCTCTATAATTGAATTAAATTCTTCTATTTATAGGGTCAACCTTTATTTTTCCTTAATGCTGTTTCTGACTTGAGTTAGTGAGTCCAAAGCTCGTGTTTACATGTCGTCTCTGACCCTCACTCAGTACTCACTCACAGCTCTGCCCCATCCTTAGCATGGATGTGGGGTGATGAGCCGTGGGGCTGGACACTCCATAGGCTGCTCTCTGTGCTCTGCCTCCTCCAAACCCCAGCGGAGGGTCCCATTCTCGTCATCAGCTGTTTGCTTTTCTGTTGTATCTTTACCTCAGGGATTTTTAGTTGCAGATTTCCTACATTATATTTTAGGTAAATGTGCAGTGTGATTTCACCCTGAAGCCTAGGAGAATACACCTAGCATTGCTCATAAGCAAGGAAAGTAGAGGGGTGGCTAAGGCCAGCTCTTTCTGCCAGAACCTAGCACTGCTCACTGCTCTGGTGGAGGCAGATGCTTAGAGTTATGTTTCCAATAAGAGGCGTGGATTTGCACTGCCTAATGATCAAAGACAAACTCCTAAGCCTGGAATTCGAGGCTCTCCAAATCTGGCAATATCTTTCTTGCCTTATCCTCCCCCACTTCCTTATAAGCACCCTGAGCTTCAAGCACCCTGGAGCACCCCCCCTTCCATGTACACATCCCACATTTTCTCAAAACAAGCCTTTATACATATAATTTCTTTTGCCTGAAGTTTTTTTTGGAATGTCTGCTTGCTACAACCATGAGCATTTTTGGAGAAAAATGCTTCTATGGCCCTCATATTTCCGTAGAGAAGAAGAGGCAAAGTGGAGAGTTTCTCCATACTCTCCAGGAGACGAATGGATAGAGGACCATCTCCAGCCATTCTTTCCATCTTTCACCCATTCTTCCTCAGGACCTAAGCTCAGCCCCACCTGCCCTCCCTCTTTGCAGGGCTCCTTCTGCCTGCAGATCAACAGAGCCTTCTGCCTGGCTCCTACTCAATTCCTTTGGCCAGAGATTAGGGCTGCATTCTAGAAGCACTCACATACCCCATAGTCCGCTCTCCCTGCATGTCCCTCCCCTGCAGCAGAACTGGCCTGAAGTTGTGTTGCCCCAGCAGTAGGCAGCATAGGCACATAAGCTCTGCAGACTCAGCCCTGCCCTCCCAGGGGTCTCCCAAGCTTTAGAGTTGGAAGGGAACCATGTTCTCCCACCCAGAGGTAGCAGCAGGAACGTGGATGGTTTAGCTCGCTCATTCTGACTCCATCTCGCTTACTTTAATTAGTTCTGAATCCTGCAGGAGAAAAGGGAAGTTATTAATGATATCCTCAAACCTCAACACCCGAATATCACATCTTCAAAGAAGTCTTCTCTGCCTCCCTTACCGGATGGACTCATTCTCTCCCTTTTCCTCTTTGCATCTCTCCTATAGAATTGCAGCTATACTTCATTTGTTCATCCGTTGTTCAACACATATTTACAGGTGTTTGAGGAGCTGGGATTCCCCTGAATTTAAACATGATGAGAAGTCACATGTCGAGTTGCGATTTCCTCTGAAAATCCAATTCTTGGCATTTGTATGGTATAATGAGAACAAAATTAGACTAAAGGCCTGGATTTTGGTCTCAGATTGAGGCCTATAAAATATTGAGAGGCTATTAGGTGCTGGTAACCGTACTAGGTGCTTTATGAGACATAATCTTGGGATAGGTGAGTAAAGTTATTGTTTCCTTCTTATAATGAAGATAACTGAAGCTCAAAGACAAAAACAAACAAGGAAACAGTACCCAAAACAACAATCAGGAAACCCATGGTCTGCTTAGGGTCACACAGCCGGTAGTTGGTCGAGCCAGGGCTCAGACCAAGGCTCTTAACTGAACGCTCTGCTCCTGGTGCCTCATCACACACTCTCTCTGTGCCTCTTGTAGCCCCTCTGCAGTGACAAGAGTACTACAAAATACATCCATAGCAACACAAGGCAGTAAAGGATAAATGCCAAAATAAGTGCTTCAGGCCATGAGTGTGCTAAGGATTCCTTGTGAGGCTAATCCTGTGGCCTTGTATACTCATGGCAGGCTTAATGGAAGGAGCAGAACTGATTGGAGCCCTGGCAGGAGAATTCTTGTGTAGGCATAGAGGACTGAGAAGGGCATTTTAGGCAGAATTTCCCATGGGAGCAAAGGAACAGAGGCCAGAGAGAAGAAGGGAAATTTAGAACACAGTGAATTTACCAGCCTGGCCTGACCCAAGGTTGATATTTAGAAGAAATGGGAGGCAGAGTTAGAAAGGACAATTAGGTCTTTATTTGACAGGGTAGTGATTTCCAATTTAGGATGAAATAAGTTATCGCCGTTTTGAAAATAAATATCCTACTGATATTAGACTTACTGAATCCCATTCTCTGTAGATGGGTTGGAACAATTATCATTATTATTTTTAATCCTCCACAGATGACTGTGCTGCTGAGTAAAGGCAGAAAATCGTTGAGAAAGGCAGAAAGGTCGCAAGGCCAACACAGAGCCTGGATTTAGATTCATGAGTCCTGGAGTTGTGTTCCAGTCTTGACATTTATAATGCTCTGAGCTGGGGCAAACTACTTTCTCATTTTTAAGATGGGAGCAATAATAGGACTGCCTCCCTCCCTTGAAATGTCATTATGATGAAAAAGCAAAATGCTGCATTTGAAAGCCCCAAAGCAGCACGTGCCCATAGGAACGCACAGGTAGATGTGAGCGGATCCTCTGAGCTGGGAGGTGCTGCAGGTTGCTTATGAGAGCATTTGAGGCCAGTTGGGCACAGGGAGGACTGGAGAGTACTGGATAGTGGCTAATGCAATGATTCACGTGTGAGCTGATAGAGCACAGCAATGGTGAGGCTTTGAGAACATCTGTGTGGCCACAGGCCAAAAGGAGGCAGATTCTCTGTGGGGGAAAGGCAAGGCAGTATCCAAACCTAAAAATCAAACGGGCCTCTCTCAGCACTGGACTGGGCACCCTGAAGCGATGGGAGGGCAGTGAGATGCAATTCTAATTTTAAGAAAGTCAGCTCCTTTAATACAAATTCAGAAGCAGCTTTGCTGGAGGAAAATGTCCCATGGTACTGTGTCTTCTAGACTATTGTCAATGATCCCAAAGAGATGTCAGGTACAGAAGTACTGAGAGAGGGACCATCCTGGGACCTCTGATTCTGGCATCTTCCAGCAGGAGGAGAGAAGGACAGGGAACCAAAGCTCTGGAGATTAAACAAAAGACTGAGCTGCGATTTCACATTCCTAATGCTCCCATCTTGGTCTAACCTGGGCCCCTGGAGCAATTCCCTCTGATCTCGAAAGAGTTACTGCACCTCGGGGTAGGAGTAGGGGGTCCCTGCTCCCCTTCCTCCCTCCTGGCAGCTACAGGACCCATTATCTCATGAACTTTCCCCATATCCCTTGGAGATAAGTATTTCCTTATGGTAATGATTGTTATTCTCATTTTACAGCTGAGCACATGCAGACAGAGGGATGGCCCTGAAAAGAGGGAGACATTTTCTTCCTCTTCTCTGGACTCTGTCAAGTTCAAATCATAAAACAGGGAAGGTCTCTGAGCATTTTCAAACCCGAGGTAGCAGGGAGCAGCACTGGAGAAGGAAGACTCATTGTGGGTTTGGTGGGCTGTAAAATTTATGTTCAATTTTTTGGAGGAAGGTGGATAGTTCCTTTTTATTTTCATATGCCCATAAAGAAAGATGGGGTTTCAGAAATAATCTCATGCAGCCTGCATTTTGCATATGAGGAGATGGAGGCCAAACCAGGGAACTTGTTAAACAGGCGGTGAGGGGACAGCTGAGCCCCCAACTCCTAGCTGCATTTATGCCCTGCTGCCTCCCCGCCTGAACAATTTCTCGTGCTCTGTGGGCTGATTCTCTGGGAAAGGCACATCCAAGGGTGATGCTGCCTTTCCTCAAGGTCATCGTGAGAGCCTGGCTGGAGGCCGGACTTATCTGTGAAGTTTGAGAAACATATTGAAATTATCAAGACTTGGAACTCGGCCGTACTTTGCGCCGAGTTTTCCCCGCCTTATCCAGTTCCTAGCCTTGAACTTCTCAATGTTTAGCCAGTCAGTTTTATTCGCCTCATCAGAAGCCCTGCAATCTTAGGCTTGTCCCCTAGGCTGATGGTGAGGGTTCTGGGGGGTGTAGGAGCTGTACCAGCTCCACAATCCTCCAACTACTGACCAGGCAGAGGGTTCTGGGAAACCTCACCAGACAGAGAACAGCCTGGGCCCTGGGCCTGGTGCTGGGAGGGGAACAGACTGCGGCAGCCTGTATGGCTGCTCTCAGGACACCTTCCCAGGTGGGAAGACAGGCCATCAAGACAGAGCTGTGGGCCTGGGCTATAAGAACCAACATGGAGAGCAGCACAGGCCGACTCCTTTCCATGAAATAATTTGTTGCGGGAGATTTCCCATAAGTACAAATTTGAATAATTCAAAACTAATTTTCTTATAGGCATAAAGAAGAAAGGATGCATTTTGGAGACTTATAAAATCTATAAATGCTGTAAAAATCTAATTTAGTTTTTTGCTTTTGAATTGACTTTTCAAACAATATATACATAATATATAAATAAAGATTTTCAGGAAACTTAGAGATATTTGTTGCTGCTTTTTTTTTCCTTGAGGTTATCTCTAATGTTTTCCTAAATCGACTCTAAATCAACTGCTTGAGTTGTTCTGCAGATATTTGGTCATCTTCGCAGTATTTTATCACATCTAAATCTATTTCCTAATGTTTTTATTCTTAGGAACGTTTCTCAGCAAAAGTACTATCCTCACCACATAATACACTCTTGGTTAGCATTGATATAAGATATAGGAAAAAATGTTTAAATTATAAGAACACTGAGTAGTGAAAGAAATGACAGCGAGTGCCCCTCCCCCACCTTTTTGGGTAAATGCAAGGATGGACAGGTGAGGGATTTGTGTGTGCTGACGAATATAGTATCGCCAAGGGACAATAGTGAAAATAGAGTTTACAAATAACTCAGCACTATTGATCATTACGCAATTCTCCATTTTTATAAATTTTGGAGATTTGAGTCATTTTGGATTTTGATTATTTTGTGTACTATGTTTAAATTCAGACAGGTCTGGAGGCTTTCCACATAGACCCCTTCCACAAAGAGCTCTCCTTCCTCTAAAAACCTTCCCCCACTGTTTTCCATGTATGCTCCACATGGCATGATCTAGAACTATATTCTGTCTTCTCATGTCCCTCAGATCAACTCAAAGCCCCTTGAGGCCGGGGCAGTAGAGTGCTACAGAGCTTGGAAGGAGCTCTGTACAGTATGGAACTTTTTACAATACTGTACAATATACAAAATAATACGGAAGTTCAGAGAAAGAAGCGGGAAAAAAAGATTAGAATCAGGTTTAAAGCTCACAACTTTTGCTTCTGGACAATTTCATATATGATTTACTCAGCAATGTATCTTCTAAAGATGTACCATTCTTACATTCTTAGCATATTTGGCACACCCAATTGCCTCTTTCGGGGAAAATCATTGCCAAGGAGACATTGTATTAGGTCCATTCATTTTATTTAGTTCCCATAACAATACCATAATGCGTTTCTTTATGGCCAAGTGCCCATGGAGTACTTGTGTCATTTCCCCGAGTCTCTAGTTTCTCTGGAATGCAGCCCTTGGGTCCTGGCTGCTTTGGCTGTTCCTAACTCCAATGTTTTCTCCTCAGCCCCTTAAGATTGCCTCTTAACTACTCTCTGCCAACCTGCTAGACCTCTCCCCCTGCACCAAGAATTGGCAAATGCACCAGATGAAAACAATGTTCAAAAAATTGTATATACAACTTAGCCCATAAGTCTTGGCTGCCCTAGTAGCTCTCTGCTGCCTTTTATTTTATCTACTTTTCTTATTGTTCTCTACTACAACAGTTGCTTGCTACAGCTCTTTCATCATAAGCAGAAGTGGAAGTCAGTATATGTCTCTGAGATTTGTATATATAGATCTGGGTCATTCTTTTTAACAGATGAATAAATTTTACATATATAGCACATTGCATTTATTTATAGATGGACCTTCAGGTGTTTTCCAATTTTTCACTGTTAAAAACAATGCTGCAATGAATATTCTTATACATGTTTTCTTGTGTACATCTTTGAGAATTCCTCTAGAATATACATCTGGAAATGGAATTGCACAGCCGGAGAGGATGTTCATTTTTAATTTAATTACTTATTGCCAATTTGCTTTCCAAAGTAGATGAACCACTTCACATTTTCCCCAGCAGTGTATGAGTGTTTGTGTTTACCACCAGCTTTGATAATGTTTGGTTGTGAGACCATTTAATTTTTGCTCATCAAATGGAAATGGATTCGTATCTTTTTATTCTGATTTTTAGTGGAGTTCTCAAGTTCTTCGCATTTCAGGGTTTCTCTTCTGGAAATGCCTATTCACATCTCTGGTCTATTTTTCCAATGGGTTCCCAAGCCATTGGGCCACAGATCTGACGCACAGGAGCGGTCCTTGCAGCTACAAATCTCAAGGGTGACTTCTCCAAACAGGCTATGCTGAAAGCCTAAGAGTGCTCTCATCCCTTCGCCCTGAGCAAGGAAAGGGTAGCAATCACCTCAGGTTTTAGTTACTTCCTGCTGCTCCCCTGTTCTCTCTTCCCAACACTCCGGCTGACCTCAGTTCTGACTCCTCCAGCAAGGCTTTCCACACAGAACCCTTCCACAAAGAGCTTCCCTTCCTCTGAAAGCCTTCCCCCACTGTTTCCCATGTATGTTGCACATGGCTATGATCTAGAACTATATTCTGTCTTCTCATGTCCCTCAGATCTACTCGAAGCCCCTCGAGGCCAGGGCAGTGGAGTGCTACAGAGCTCGCAAGTTGACAGGTCAGGTATGTGGGCTCTACATTTACCAGTGTGTGAGCTTGGACAAGCTACATAACCTCCCTGAGCCTATTTCTTCACCTGAAAAGTGCAGATAGCAGTACCAACCTCATAGAAATGCTGAGAAGATTAACGCCTTTACACCTTTAGCAGAATGCTTGACCTAACATTCACTCAAAAATCTTAGCCATTTCCATTAGGATCATGCCTTTGTGTTTCCTTCCACACTTGTGCAATACTACGTACCTGAAGCAGATGCCATACACTGCTAGGTTGGCCTTAACTCCCAGGAAGGCCTCTTATGTACCAACGTTCACTTTCTCCCCATTACCTCTTGCCTCTTTGCTATTTGACTCCTCGCACCCTCACCCTGGGACTGCATGGCAGTGAGTTTGTCCTCGACTTTAGGCAGTACGGTAGCAGCACATGGGGAGTATGCTTGAGGATGGTGCTTACAGGTCTCAGGTAACACATGGAACCCATTCAATAATAAAACCAAGATGAGAGGTCCTGCTGCATTCTACCCCACATGAAATCCTGTCCAGCTTTGGTGCCCAGGCTTTGGAGAGCCCAGGTCTTGGCTGCTGCTCTAACTGTGCCAAGTCTGGGAAAGCGTGTTTTTCCTTTGTCAGTTTACCCAGATCAGAAGCTTGTGAAAGTCCAATGCCTCCATGAGATTATTTGCTTTGTAACAATAAGAATCCCACATATTTGTATAGCACTTTACAATGTGCCAGGTACTTGCACGTCTCTGATGTTACACAGTCTCCAAAATAAGGCTAGAGGATGGTCAGGTATCATTAACCCCAGCCCATAGATGACTCACCGAGGGGAATAACTTGCCCAGGTTCATAAAGCTGAGAAGGGAGAGGGCCGGGCTTGAATTCGGGTCTTTTGAGTCTAAACGATTATTGCGATAGTTGATATTCGGCATTCTCACTGTGTGCCATGCCTCACATTGAGTATTTTTACTCATGTTATCTCATTTACATTCAGTTTGCATTCCGATGAGATAAGCTGAGAGAGATGAAGTGACTTGGCCTGGGTCGCATGGCTGGACAGCAGAGCTGAGGCTGAAGCCCCGGGTCTGTGGTTCCAGAGCCTTTGTTTTTACCCACACACCATGCAACTCTCAAATCGAAAGGTGTTGAGGCATCAGAGGCAGGAGGATGCTTCATGCAGGCCCTCTACACTGAGGTGATGCTCATGCCCAGTCTTCAGAGAACAGGGATGCCCTCGTTCTCACCCCTCACCTCTCACCCTGCCACCTCACCTCTCCTCAGACCCAGGCCCTCTGCACAGGTTGGCCCAGCTCTTGGGGAGCATCTAGCCTGCTGAGGATAGATACCTGGGCCTGAGTAAAGAAATATAAATTTTTGACAATAATAATTATGCCAACTTTGACAGAGAAATGTAATCCAGAAGCAGGCTTCATTTTCCCGCAAAATAACTCAGTATTGAAGGAGAAGGTTAGAGAACTTTTGAACATGTGATTTATCTAAGGATCTTCACAATGACACTCTTTTCAATGAAATAAATTGTAAAACATCATTTTGGTATAAAGGAAACTAAGAAAAACATCTGTAAAAAAAGCATATGGAGTTCTTAGAGGAGACCATAAAATCCATTCATTATCACATCAATTAGGCTGGGCTGCCCTGAATTGGGCTGGGCAAGGCACCTCTTCTACATCCCCCAAGCATGAACTACTAGTTATAAAATACCCTGGTTAGAGGACGAGGGAGGGCAGGGCCATGGAGACATGGACCTTGCTAAGTACAGACGGTCTGACTGCAGACTTTCAATACAAAGTTCATGGGCTGCAGGCCCTCCATGTACAGCAGCGTCTGAGAGCTCTGACTCTGGGGTCAGAGGGTGCCAGGGCCAGACTGAAACTTTCTCCTTGTGCTTTCTTCACCTCCTGAGAAGAGAGAAAAGTTTATTCTCAGCCCACAGTCAGTATGCTCCAAATCACTGGTCTGCTCAAAATCCTGCAATAGCTCCCCACTTCTCTTAATAGAAACCTGAGTCCATAAAAGTGCCCCTAAGGCTATACCTAATGTGACCTCTGTTATCCTCTGATGGCTTTGTTCATCCCTACCCTTTGTCCACTTTTCTCTAGCCACATTGTCCTCCTGGCTACTGTCCCTCAAACAATACCAGGCACAGCCCCCTCTTCATGACCCTTGAATGCTCTTCCGTTGGCTGCCCAACTCATTCACCTCCTTTCACATCTTTGCCTAAATGTCACCTTCTGAATGAGACTTACTCTGTGATCTTTATTTAAAATTATCACCATCTCTGCAGACCCCCCTTTACTGTCCCCAATTTTTTCCTTTTCAGAAAATTATACTTTTCTTAGTATAATTAATTTATTAATTTTATTCTTCATTGATGTCTTCTCCACTAGAATTCAAGCTTCATTAGGGAGGGATCTTTGTTTTGTTCATTAATTGATTCCAAGGACCTAGCACAGTGCTTAACATATAGTAAATGCTCAAGATATTGTGGCTGAAAGAATGAATGAATAAATGAATGAATAAATAATGCTTGCAAGCCACTTAACCTCTCTGAATCTGTTTCCCCTTCTCTAAATAGGAACAACAACAGTACTGCAATGAGCAGCTTCTGCCTTTGCCTACCTGGTATTTCTTCTACTACATCTAATAACACGGCTCCTCCTTCCTGTGTTAAAGCCATTCCATGTGGCTTAGATGGCACTGACCACACGGGTTGGTATTGTCACTCAAGCTAACCTGGCCATCGGAACCCCACCTCCCTGGCTATGGTGGTGCACAGGGGGGCATATGTTTCAAGCAGGGTCAATCTGTGAGATTAGATCCGTGTGCTCCGGGTGGGGGGTGGCTTGGAGGAACCCAGGCTGGCAAGGCCATGTGGGCTGGGGGCTGTCAGCAGCCAACATGTGAAGGTATTTTGCCTGAGGATAAAGCCAAGAAGAGGCAGGCAGAGCAGAGACAGTGGCCTCAAGACAGAGCAGGCCTTGTGTTCTTTCTGCTAGTGAGGATGGGCCAAGAGTCCGCTGAGGCAAACAGTGTCCTCTTTAGTCTCCTCTCTCCCGCCACAGCAGGGCCAAGTCCCTGTGCCTCAGCCCGTGCTTCCCCTACTGCCTAGTCCTCTTCTCTCCCTTCTTCCCTGGGGAACTCATGCTTCCCAGGCCAACTCAAAACCACGTGCCGATCCAAAGCTTTCCCACCCATAGCCATTAGCTGTCCC
The DNA here is from genome assembly GCF_057802395.1 of Ceratotherium simum simum. Taxonomy (NCBI): domain Eukaryota; kingdom Metazoa; phylum Chordata; class Mammalia; order Perissodactyla; family Rhinocerotidae; genus Ceratotherium; species Ceratotherium simum. Next base: position 61,035,884 of record NC_141910.1, on the reverse strand, counting down.
TTGAGCTCTTTATAGTAGACTCAATCACTTTGTATTATAGCTATTTTGTATGCACATATTTATCTATACCTGCTACACTGTGAGTATCTTGCTGGGAAGAAAATCGATCAATGTATTGCCAGCACCCAGCACAGTACTAAATATAATAGATACTCAAAAACTGTTAGTAGAATTCTTCTGGATGCCTAATATGTGCCAGGCATAGAGACGCACATGGATCTGACCTAGAAATACACACAACTTACAATACTGTGTCACCAGCTCGAATGGGGGGCGGTGGGAAAGGCTTCCTGTAGAGATGGCATGTGATCTGGGGCTCATCACACGGGTAGTGATTTTATGAAGGAAGTGAAAAACAACTCCCGGCCTATGCAGGGTAAAATCAAGGGGAAGCATTCCCAGTAGAAGTAAGTGGCCCAACTGGAAGAAAATAAGGAGCAGCCAAAAAAACTTCAAGAATACTGAGTTACTGGAGTTAACTGAGAGGTAAGTATCATTTGCTGAATGTCTTCATGTTGAAGTGAAGGTCCTTGGCTTGCAATACAGGTCACCTGTTTTCATGAACTTCCAGATAGCAGAAGAAAAGGCGAGAGTCCACATATGGGATGACTTAAATTGGTGCGAGGGAATGTGTGTGTCACTCTGATCGGGGGTGGTACGTGCTGCATTATTAGGCCCAGGCTGAGGCCACAGTACAGTCATAAATCAAGAAGCGGGTGTTTAAAAAACAGTGGAAGTGTTAAGGAAACATGAAGTGGCTGACCTGTGGGGCTGGGCTGTTACTCCCTACAAGAATTTCGATGACTAATGATGTGAATAAATAAGTGCTTAACTTTCTCATAACCACACGTGTAATTTATTTAATTCTGGGGTATTATGCAGTTCTGGAAGCCCTTTAAGATAATGGTGATCGTTGAAAAAGTTTTCCCACTATTCAGAAGCGGCTGGAGCCTTGTTCTCCCAAGCAAGATTTTTTCCCTGGTAACTGGGATTAATGTATAGAAAGGTGGGATTTAGGAGTAGCCACCCACCTTCATAGTTTAATTTATAGTTTTTGAACTTCTACCAGTAGATAATCATTCAGTTGGGTCTTTGAGAGCCTTTAAAAAAATAAAAGTAACTGGGAAGGAGGTGGGTCTCACCTTAGGATATTTTGGATCAGATTTACAGAGATTTATGGCAGTCTGCTGAGGGAAAGGCTTAAACGGTTGTGGGATTGAAGGATGACAAATAATTGAAGCCTGAGAATGCCCTCCTGATGTACCATGAATTAGATGCCACTTCGCATCTCTGAGCCTCAATTTCCTCATCTCTAGAAGGGGGCTAATCATATCTACCTCACAAAGTACTGTGAAGATCAAAAGGCAAAATCAGATGCCTGTTTTCACACATGATATGCTTCTTAGATATGTGTGAAAGTCAGATATATTTAAGTTGAACATGCAATATAAATATATTATAAGGAAAGTTTGGTCCCAGATAATTATAAACTAAAAAATCCCTAAGTGGACCTTACCGTTTTGGTACAATCTTAGAAATACTATTGCTAGCATTTTGTTTATGTTCTGCAATATATATATATGTATATATTTTACTTTACAACTGAACACAGAGATAATGAGCTTGAGCCCAATGAACACATGATTGAAGTTATAGATTGTTTCCTTTCAGTTCAGTACACACATTTCATTCATTCATTCGGCAATGACAAAAAAAAAAATGAGTCTCCATTACTTGGCGTGTTAGTTTCAAACGTGTTAGGATTATGAGATTTATAACTTTCCTTTTTTTAAGTTTCAACTTATTATTTAAAATATTGATAAAATGCAATCAATATCCAAATAAGTTCCCAAACACTGCAGAACATAGACAATGCTCCTGCTAAACAGAGCTATTGGCTAGCAGCAATGTATGAGGGATAGCTCAAATGTTTTTGCATTAGTGATGGTGAAACTCTAAATTCAGCATAGAGATGTGTTTTAAGGGTTTCAGTGTAAAATATATGCAGTAAAAAAGTTGAAGACCACCCATAATGTATTCAAAATGTTTTGATGAAGGAAATCCAAATCTAAGGTAATATTAGGAATGGACATCAGAGGGTGACACCAGAGTGAAAGAAGAAAACAAGAAAGCATGCAGAGGAAGCAGAAGTCCTGTTCCCAGATACAATGCTTCTCGGAGAATCAGCTCAGACCCAGGATAAAGATGGCCTGGTTTCTCCATGAGAGCTTCTTCTTCTCTATGTCATTAAGGGTAGATTCTGTAACTCAGTGGTTCTCAATCCTGGCTACATAGTCAAAACACTTATAGTTCTTTTAGGAAACGCCACTGCCTGGGCCCCATCCAAAACCAATTAAATCAGAATTTCTGGGTTGGCATCCAGGCATGGATTTGCATCTAAGCTTCCCCCGTTACTAACAGTGTGGTGCTAGGCAAGTGACTGTACTTCTGTACAACAATTTACTCAACCTAATGTTCACTGATTCCTATCTCACAGATAAGCTGCCTAGGTTTGCACCTGATACATAGAAACTGCTCAAAATATACTATTTTCCTCTCTATTAGTAGACAATGCTAAAATAGGCAGAGGGACAGAGCATTTCTGAGAGACCTTGTAATATTATTAAATAAGGCAGGCTGGGAGGCTAAGAAACTTAATATCTTGCAGCCAGGGTCGAGGGGTGGGGTAGGTCGGGCAGGGGAATGAGACTGAGACTGGAGTAGAAGAGCCCACAGAAGTCTGAATGCACAGCCCTGGCAGCTCAGCTATGTGAAGGTCAGGGACTTGGATCAGAAGAAGTGGTTTCTTGAGACACAGAATGGAAACATCTGGGTCAACGAACTCAAAACTTTTAAACCTCCAGATTCCCTTGAAATATCTGGCTCTATAGCAGTACATCTGATCATCTGCTTTGTGTAGAAAGACAACTGCCAAGGCAAGAATATATATGGACTCATGAACAGTAACAACTCGCCTGGGTTTTTAGGTCAGGGACCTGGTAAGAGAAATATCGGAATATTAGGGACAAGAAAGTGGGAAAGAAGCACGTAGATGGACCCAAGAAAGTGGACACAAGTGTAAAGATCTTTGAATTATACTTTAATGCCCACTAGAGAGCATCACCATGGGAGATGGACTAAGCAATCAAGTAGATAGAATGACATAGTGAGTTAATGTCAGCTAGTCTCTCATTGGCCATTGGCCAATGGGTGCATGGCTAGAGTACCCCTGAGAGCAGTGATGGAGAATATCAACGGGTCCAGCACCATAGGCTCCCGCTTATGGAAATTGAACTAGCTACCGCCACAGCTGCATTTCCAACCTGCCCTCAACAGACATCAGTGCTGAGCCCCTGCTATCACATCATTCCTTGAGAAGGTCAGCCAATCACTTGATGGCAAGTTGATTAGATTGGACTCCTCCTTCTCTAGAAGGACCAGTGATTCCCCTTGATTAGAATTTACAAATATTCCAAGTTGGGGTTGCTTTTCCTGACCATATGACTCAGCCAGCTACACTATCCATGGGCATACAGAATGTTTGATTCACTGACATGAGTTTTTGCATAAATCAACTCAGACAAAGAAATCAATTTATGGCAAAATAAGTGCAGCAATAGGTATGACCGTGGGATCCACTTGTCCTGTTACATACCATAGCCATAAGCTGTCGGCCTGAAAAATGGAACAGCTTAAGGTGTAGCCGAGGCACCATATTGAAAATGATACAATATCCACACTAAATCAATAGTAATTATATAGTGCCATGTCCCAAATAAATTTAATACGTGGGTCTGGGAACAGAGAGTTGGAAATAGAAATGATATCTCTTACCGTGACTTTCATTGATTCATTTGGGAAATTTGTGTTTCTCTTATCATCGCAACTTTAGTCTATGCAAATCCAGAGGTTCTTGTTCCTAAAGGAGGATCATTTCCACCAGAGGGCAAGCAAGAATTCAACTAAATTTTATACTAAGGTTGTCATTCAGTCACTTTGGACTCCAAAATGACCATAGGCAAGAAAAAGAGTCATCATCCATCAGTGGTAATTGGTCCCAACATAGGAAGAGGCAGGTATGTGGTTACACAATATGGTAGGGAAGAATATGTTTGGTACTCAGATGTTCTATTGGGAAATCCCTTGGCACTTTCCTGCCTAATATTGATGGCAAATAGACAAGTGCAGCTGCTATGGCTCAAGAGGAGAATGGTGACAAGGAGCTCAGACCTCTCAGGAATAAGGATCTCAGTCACCTCACAAAGGAAGCTGCTTAGACCAAGAGAGGTACAATCTGAGGGTGAGGGGCATCTAAAATTGGTAGAAAAAAGAAAGTGGTATTGACGATCAGTTGCTGCCCAGAGACCTGCTGTAGTGGCAGTGATTGTATTATATTCCACTAACATCCCCAGGGATAGAGACCAACCAGAATCCTGGAAGAGCTGTTCTCATATGAGATGAATTTCTTTCACTAAGAAAGAGAATTTGAATGTTGTAAGAAATAGGATGTATTAGAAGCTACGGTTCACCTCACCACCCAGATGCCCCCTCCAGGGACGGAAACACTCCCTAGCTATCAGCTGTGTTCCCTTCCAGAAAACCTCCCTCAGTTAATGGCAACTGTCTCATCAAAGTTACGTACCCTTTCAATGGGCAACCCCCATACAGGCACTGGTTAATAAGGAAGTACAAAAGTCCAGCCCCTTACCTCAACTGGAAATATCTTTGAAGGACCATCCCAGCTTTAGAGCTCTTTGCAGGATTGGCTGAAGCCTTTGCTGTAACTGCATCTCAATTCACCTTCTGCCACTACCCAATCTTGCTTTCCTTATTTCTTTACATGGAATAAGCATTCTCCAAGAAGCCACTGGTATGCATATCTCTATCGGAATCTGCTTCCCAGAGAAACTTCCTTGTGATGTTCAAAAGACTACAAAATGGAATTTGGGGTTGCCAAAATGTTAACATAGGCGGATTATAAGTTTTGGAGACAGAGTCTGTAATACATGTGATCCTATATTCATTCTGACGCGACTCCAAAAAAAAAAAAATATGTTTTTTTTTTTTTTTTTTTGTGAGGAAGATTAGCCCTGAGCTAACATCCATGCTAATCCTCCTCTTTTTGCTGAGGAAGACCAGCTCTAAGCTAACATCTATTGCCAATCCTCCTCCTTTTTTTTTTCCCCCAAAGCCCCAGTAGATAGTTGTGTGTCATAGCTGCACATCCTTCTAGCTGCTGTATGTGGGACGCGGCCTCAGCATGGCCGGAGAAGCAGCGCGTCAGTGCGCGCCCGGGATCTGAACCCGGGCCGCCAGCAGCGGAGCGCACGCACTTCACCGCTAAGCCATGGGGCCGGCCCTAAAAATATGTTTTAATTTACAGAATAATATAATTTTGGCAACTCTATACAGGGTAGTAGATTATCATAGAAAAAATAATTCAGATCGGTCAGAAGGGCAAATATGGATCATTATTCATAAACTAGAAATCTCTTTCAAATATATATATGTCCTTAGACGGCAAACTTTAAAGGAAATATGATGATCTTTAGGTACGTCAGTTACTTGCATGGTTGAAAACTGTTCCTCTTGGTCAGATGAAGCACTGCATTGCACTTCCGTTTGCTTCATACATTTTGTTTTCAGAGAGTGTAAAGGTAACTCATTTCATCTCCAAACATGCTATTAACAATTCTCAATTAAGTCAGTCTAAATAATAAGGTTTTATTTCATTTACAATTACTTTAGGAAAAAGATGCATTTCTAGGATACAAATGTGATTATTTTAGTAATATTAAAGCTATACTGAAAGCATCTGAAAACTAACTTTACTTCTAAATTCATTTTCTTTTTTTTTACTTTTTTATTTTAAAAATGATGTACACACCAAAAAAAAAATGCGTAGCACGTGTGCAAATAGTTTAAAGTACCTGAAACCAACTACTCCAGAGGCAGAACATTCCCAACACCCCAGAAACCCTTTCCTGACCGCCACCTTCTCCCTCCCTCCTAAAGTTGTTCACCATCCTGCTGTCTGTGATGCTCATTTCCTCAGTTTGCTGTACTGTTTCACCCCCCATGTATGTGTAGCAAATCTCAGATGATTACAAAGACCTGAAACTCCTCCCATAGAGAAATGAGGGTTCATGCTCCCTCCTCTAGAATTTGAATGGGCTCTATGACTAGTACAACTAATAGAATCTGGCGATAGTGATGCTATGCAGATTTCCAGGCCCAGGGCTTAGGAAACTTGCAGCTGCCACTTGAAATCTAAATGTCACATTATAAGAAGTCCAAGCCATCACAAGGAGAGGAATCAAGGCCTCCACCCAACAGTCCTGGCTGGGCAACCAGCTGACAGCTAATACCAACCATCCGGCCATGTGAATGAGCCATCTTGGAATTGGATCTTCCAGTCCAGGCAAGCTGCCCGGTCAGGGCTGCCGACATATTTTGTGGGGCCTAGTGCAAAACGAAAATTCAGAGACCTGTATTCTTAAAGTAGGAGAAAAGTGTTTTTTCTTGCTTCCATGGCCTCTCAGTTGATCTTCCATGGTGTTTTTTGTTTGCTATTTAATGTCGAGCTCCCTTTGGCACAGGGATACATGCCAAGTGAGCACAGACCCTCAAAGGTACCCAGACCCCCTGCAAGAATAGAGAGGGTTGAGGCAGGTGTCAGGTGGAGGCAGGCACCAGGAAGCTAGGAACCCTCCTTGGGAGGCTGGGAGAGGGCAGAAGGCTAGACTACATGTGACCTTAGGCTCCAAGCCTTCACTGTATGCTCTGTTGTCCCATTAGACTACACTTACGAAAAGAAATTCAAAGAAACATAAGATAGAGATTGCAGAGCCTTAAAATTCAAGCACAGGGCCCTCTTATGAACATGAGACCCTCTGCAACTATACTGGTCGCACAACCCTGAAACCAGCTTAGTTCTCAGCTATGCCAAGAGAAAAAGAGATGATCAATCCATGTAGAGCCCAGCCCCAAATTGCAGTCATGAGCAAAATACATGGTTGTGTTATTTTAAGCAACTAAGTTCTGGAGTGGTTTGTTTCATAGCAATAGAGAAGCAGAATAAATTTTAGTACCTGGAAGTAGAATGATGCAAAAAGCCAAAAAATGACAATGGTTTTGGGACGAGAGAGCAGGCAGAAGTTGAAAGGGTCTCAGGGAGATCATTAGTGAAAGCAGGAAAGGTCTTAAAAAGACTGCCAGTGAGGGCTTGAAGGGCAGTGAGTGATATGGTTTATTTGTGCCTTCTCTACAAGAGGTAGGTCAATTTTACAAACCCCTTCAAAGACTCAACATTGTTGTTCCTCTCTCTTATGTTTGCTTTCCAGTTTCATTAACATCTGCTCTTATCTTTTAAATTCCTTTTTATTTAGTTTTCTTTACTCGAGTTAATTTTTCCTGTACTTTCTTTAACTTCTGGAAATGAACGCATAGCTGATTGATTTCCAGCTATTCTCTATTTCTAATATATCTATTCAAGGCTATCATTTCATTATCATTTTTTCAAAGTATTTTAAAATTTCCGTTTTTATTTCTTATTTGACCCATTGAAAATTTAGAAGTATATTTGTTAATTTTCAAACACATGAGAGTTTCTGGCTATCGTTTAGCTACTGACGTTTATCTTAAGTGCATTGTGACTAGGGAATACATTCTATGTAATGTCAAACTCACGAGATATGTTGAAACTTTATACCCCAATATAAAATCACTTTTTGAAATTCTTCCACATGTGCTTGAAAGGTGATGTATTCCTCAGTTGCTAAGCGCAGTGTTCTATATCTGTCCATTAAATTAACTTTGTTAATCAAATTGTTGTTCAAATCTTCTCAGGCTCACTGACATTTCCTCAGCTTTGTCAATCAATTACTGAGAGAGATGTGTTTAAAAATAGATATTTTTTTGCTTTTTGCTTTGTATGTTTTGAGGCTTTATAATTTTAAATTTTTGTACAATTAGGTTTACGCAATTTTTAAAAAAAATCTATTACATCTTCCTGGTGAATTAAAACTTTTATCATCATGAAGTGACCTTTATCTATAATAATGCTTTTTGGTTTAAGTTTTAGTTTGTCTTCATAGAGTTATGGCATTTTTCATTTGGTGACTCTTTTCCTGATGCATCATTTTTCCTTTCTTTTGCTTTCAATATGTTCATACTTACATTTAAGATGTATCTTATGAAATAGCATACAATTGGGTTTTTAAAAAACAGCCTAAAAATCTCTTTTTTGTAGGAGTACTTAATCACTTACATTTATTATAACTATACATTTTGGTTTAAATTTACTGTATTATTTTGTGTCCTACATTTGTCCCACATTTTCTACTTTTTTCTTATTTATTTTCTTTCAGAAAGATTATTTTTATTATTTTCTGGGTTTTTGCTGTATTAGTTTGAAGATTATACCTTCTAAAAATTATTTCAGTGATTGCTATATGTTACGTCATGCATCCTTGACTAACAAATTTGAATACCGATTTTGATTTTTGTCTTTCTCCTGGATAATAGAAAACCTTTAGAACACTTTAACTCAACTTACTCCTTCCTGATTTATATCCAAATATTCTCAGATAAATTGTCTGTTATTTTCCATTATTATTTTATGTACATTATTATTTTATATAATAAATGTTTACATAATTCTTATTTCATAAAATAATTATCAGTTTTATACTTACTCAATATTTTCTTTTGTCTTTATTATTTTCTATATCTCAGGACTTCCACCTGGAATTACTTTCCTTATGCCTGAAGTAAATTGTTTAGAATGTCCTTTGATGTGGTTCAGCTGTGGCCAGTTCTCTCCATTTTGGTGTGTTTGTTAACATTTTTATTTTACATCAATTCTGGATATATATTTTGATTGGGTATAGAATTCCAGGTTGGGAGTTATATTCATTCAGTCCATTGTTATCTTTCACGTAGGTATGTACTTCATATGTAGCCTTTTCAGACTGGCTTTTTTCACTTAGCTGTATGCATTTAAAGTTCCTTCACATCTTCTCATGGCTTGATAACTCATTTCTTTGTAGTGCTGAATAATATTTCATTGTTTGGAAGTACCACAGTTTACTTCTCCATTACCTACTGAAGTATATCTTGGTTGCTTTGAAGTTTTGGCATTTATGAATAAAGCTGCTGTAAATACATATGTGCAGTTCTTGTGTGGACATAAGTTTTCAATGTATTCTTTTTTAATGTTATTGTTTAGAATTAGGCTTGTCAAAGCTGTGGATTATTGTTTTTCATCAGTTCTGGAAAATTCTTTCTCATTATCTCTTCAAATATTGCCTCTGTCCCTGTTCTCTCTTTGTTTTCTTTCTATAACTCCAATAAAAATGTATTATATATTTTAATTCTATCACATTTCTTAGTCTCTCTCCTAAAATTTCCTTCCTTATGTCTCTCTTGCAACATTCTAGATAACTTCTTCTGATCTGTCCCTTTAGTTCATTACTTCTCTCTTCTATTGTGTTCAATCTGCAGCCAAATCCACCATCCGAGTTTTTCATTTGTTACAGTAATTTTCATTTCTAGAAACTCTATATCATTCTAAAAGCTGTCACTTTTATAGTTTTTTTCTCTCTGCTGAAATTTTCAAGCTCTTTTTTTATCTCTTTCAACATAGCAAGCATAGTTGTCACGTCATCTACGTCTGATAATTCTCACCGCTGAAATTTTTGCATCAGTGCTGCTGATTCTCACTCATGGTACCTGTACTCATAACCTTAGCACTATTTATTGACCTTGAAAAAATTATTTATGGAGGTTGTCCAAGCCCTTTTATGAAGATACCTTCCTCTGAAGAGGATTTGGGTTTTTTTTTTCTGCTGGTCATCTAGGGTAATACCAGTCCCTAACAATTTTAGACCAAATTGATGGTTTGAGCTTTCTTGGATTGCTCTGGTGAAATCAATTTGCCCTTCCACATGGGGGCCAGGGCTTAGTTTATAGACTTCCAGGGATAGGTTTTCCCTTCTTTTATATGTTCCATCTTCTTCTCAGTGTCAAGACAACTCCCCTGTTCCATGGGACAGTTGGGAGTCTAATATAATGTTAATTCTTGCTCACTCTTACCTTGAGTGATTTGTCCTTCAGAATCCCAGCTTAATGTGAATTTGTGTGGGTGTCTGTCGAACCACCGATTTTGTATAGGCTTTCACCTCTATCCTCCTTCAGGTTCTAGGCAGTCAAAACAAAACTTTACATTTATCATTGTTCTTTCCAGGAAGATAAATGTCCTCTGGGCAAAAGTAATTTTGCCTTCTCTCTTAACTTTTAGGATTCTTACCTTCCTGTTTACCTGGTTTTGATCTAAGAATTTCTCACCATCTTGTCAGCACTTTGATGTTTTTAAGATAATATATTGTTTTCTATTTTCACCCAGAATTTTTATTTGTCCTTAGATAAGGATTGATCTAAGTAAACTAGCCTGTCATTTCCAGAAGCCAAAGTTCTTTCAAATAATTTTTTTTGAAAAAGAAACACAAAATATCTCTTCCTTGTCACCTCTCACTTTATTCAGAAAATTTTACATGAAATAATATTGATATGTCAAGTATTTTATCAGCTGCATAGTGGGGAAACTATTCTAAGTATTGGAATCTTTAGTGGGTTTTCACTAATAGGATATGTGTAATCTTTTTGAATTGTCAGCAGATGGTGGAGAATTAAAACTGTTGTATTTCAAAAGAAATGGATGTGTTTACTATAAAGTACAGTAATATGGTTCTTTTGATCATTGTATTATGATTTAACTGAGACATCTTCATTGTTTGTGCAATTTCTCCAAACTCACAAAAGATGATATATATTGCTCTGGCAGGAAACCAACACTCTGGATTAGGCACTGGGTTATTTAACCACTGTGATAAATAATTTACACTTGGGGATATTATGCAGAAACGTTTTCAATTAACTTGTGTTGACAGAGAAACTAAATATAATAGTCAATGAAAGAAAATTTTTTAAACATTCTTGACCTATCAGGTAGAAATAACCTTATTTAAAATATTATCTACTCTAAAAAATGAATATATATTAAAGGGAAAGATTGGGAACAATAATGATTATAGATATGAAAATTAAATACTATTGTTTTGATTTTAGAGAAAATTGTAACTTTTTCTATGTACTTTATTTTAGTTCACTAAAAGAAGTGTCCAATGGTAGGAAGGAGCCAGAGGCTCTAAAATCTGAAAGATTTTGGTTCAAATCCTGGGCTCATCAGGCTTCAGGCAAGTCACTTAGGCTTTCTGAAGCTCACTTCCCTTATCTGTAAGTTAGGAATAAGAATACCTTGCAGTGTTGTTACAAGAATTGGAGACAGTATACATAAAATATCTCATATAAATACTAATTATTCTAGAAATAACTTTCTCTAGTGATTTAATCACATCTCCTAATGTATCCTATTAATTGATGATCCATAATCTTAGGGCTTTGCAAGAATATGGCATTATTTTAAAAAGAAAATAAGCCCTCTTTATTTTTTTATATATATATTTATTTAAAAATTAATTATTTGCCAGAGTAAATATACACCGGTTATGGCAGAATTATTTGTGTTGGCTTTAGCAAATTATATCTAGTCAACTGAAGGAAGACTGCTTACTAGAATACACAGGGATCTGCAGAAAGAACTGGAAGGCAGTAGTCAATAATATGAATTATATAGAAGCTTCTAGAGGAATTTGTGGCAAGTTTAATTTTTTTTAGCCTGTGACGTTTGTTGACATTCTAGCTTTCCTCATACGAATTCCCAATTACCGTTGACTACAGTTGTCAAAATGGCACGCTTACTCAAGGCTATTTCATCCTTATTATTTCCTATTTTGAAAGAGTGTGCAGGAAAGTCCTGCATTACTTTTACAAGCCAGAGAGGCTCTCTTCTTGCTGTCAAGGTTGAACTCATTTTCTAGGATATAGGAAGAGACCATCTGCCAGGCCAATTAAATCAGCTCCATCTACCCTGGCCATCAATAGAGTGATAGACACCATAGTTTTTAGGTTATTAATTAACTAATTAAATAATCAACCTACTATCCGTGAGTAATTGATATATTACAGCCCCATGCCAGATGTTAGCAGGAAGCAGAAAATGTTAAAACACCTCCCTGCCTTCAACATATTATAGTCTGGTTCTTGAAAACTCACATCTAGCCTTTGAATCCTCTCTTACCTTTACTTCTCTGATTCAATTTGCAGCAGATAAATAGAAATAAATATTCCTAGGGTAGCCAGGGTTTCAGTTATGAATGTCTTTCTAATCCATTCACACTACCCAAAACACTTATGCAGGATTATCCATCACAAGTCATTCTACAATCTTAATCAAATTGCCTGCTGAAGGAAGCCTAGTATTTATTACATTTTTCCTAAATGGAAAACAGCTGTGATAAATGAATCTGTTCACGAGAAATCTCATATTAGGAAAGATTCTCAGATATTCTCTTAACCGCCAGTCTTTCCGACTATGAATAATATATTCCTCTACCCCACCTGTGTCTTTGAGTGTGGCTAATTCGTTTGGCTCCTTCTACCTCTCTGTGAGGTACACTAGAGGTGAAATGTTTCCTGAGCCAGACCAGCAATATTTAGATGATGAACACATATTTACAAAAAGAAAATGTCACTCAGAAGGCAGCACAGTTGGCAACAACAGAACATCCTTACAAGACCTACTTCAAGAGCCATATCCATACAGAGCACAAATCTCGTGCGTATGGATCCACCTAACGGTGGGTATCACTGCTCATGTCACCAAATATTCAACCTCAGAATTAACTTCTTCTCTTCTGATTCTATAATAACAAGTCAAGCTTCTGATTATAATTTGGTTCCCCAAAGGGATTTCCTCCATGGGATACAATGTGCTACCCAAAGAAAAGAGGTTTCCAGTTCCTTTGGTGGTTTCTCAGCATCAACTAACATTTTGACAAATTTAAATATCTGAGGCTGCTAAGTGAAGGCCCAAGCGCTGTGCTATTGTGATTTCACCAAAGAAATGCCATGTTGGCTGCCTCTCTTTCATCAGCCCCCTCCCTTTCAAGCTATAATACTCAATTTCTTGGTGCCTTTTGCATATGCCTTCACTTGCTCATTTGCAAGGTGGTGTTTATTTAAAATTTATGTTTCTTCTCTCTGATCAGTAATCCTGGTAGTCTACTCTCTTTATAGGAAACAGAATCCGTTCCAGATATTTTAAGGAGGAAGGGATAGAATACAGTAAAGTAGGTGCCTACAAAATAATGGGAAGACCTGGAAGAGTGGGATAGGTTAAGGTAAGAGAAATGACTCCAAAAATACTACAGAATTGACCTGCAAGGGGGGCCACTACTGCCATGATCAGGAAGATGGGGACCTGGAGGGTGCCAATGGAAATGCTGACTCACAACACATAGCACCACGATTCAGGGATCAGGAAACTGGAATCAGGATGCCACCCCTAGCCTATGCAAGATAAAAAATGGTGCTCTAGGTGTAGATAGGAAAGAAAACTGAACACCAATTGACCATATCCAAGATATTTCAGGTTCTATTTTTCTTCTTATGTTTCTATAAACTTAATATAAGTTTTATCGAAGGTATCCTATCTTGCACATAGCCCACTGTTCCCATGTAATCTCTTTTTTTTTTCCATTTAATCTCTTAATGCATATGTATGAATTTATGGATATAATCCAAACTGTGCACTGGAGTTAGTTGTAAGTTATATCTAGTGCAATGTACTGCGTGAGATCCTGAGTTGTAGCCAAGGAGGCTACAACTAATGAATAAGTATGTAACCTGTGTATCATTGAATCCCCATTTCACACACAGTGTGAAGAAAAGCAAGACAAACCCCCACAGGGAAGAAGAGCACACTCTGACTTCTTACCTCCCACATTTACTTGAGTGAGATATACACCCCCTATCTGCTGTTCCTGTCCTCTCTATGCTGCTGCATACAGTTCTAATTTATGTATATTCATTTGAATTATTTTTCAAAATATTCAAATATAGTTCTCCTCTTTTCCAGTTCACAAAGAACTACAGAGTAAAACACGTGCATTCAGAGAAAAATGGAAAATATATGTCCAAGCCTTCTCCACCCTCCTCCAAAAGGCTTCAGTGACTTTTGCAACACCCCTAACTTCATTTATCTATAGGATGGCTCTTGATAGCTTTGTGTGAGCTTTTTAAAGTTCAGCCAAGCCAGCTGCATGACCAACACAAAGACAATAGCTCCCACACACGGGGCTACATGGATTAAAGAGCCCGACCCATCAGTAAATCTGCCAGATGGCAGTGGAAGAAAGCTTGTAACTCTCTCACTTTCATTTCAACAGCAGCAAACAATGTCCAATGTTTAAAATAAACTCTTCCAGATGAGCTAAAGATAAACTCTGAGGTGGGTGGACTTGAGCTTGCTAGGCTGCAGCTCTGAAGTGTTTGATTACATTAATACAAGAGCCCTGGGTAGAACCCGCTTCTGTCAACAGAATGCTTAGGCTCCAACACCTACTACATGAAGCCATTTCCTGTGCTTTCATGGGCTGGTGGCAGAAACTTGTTTTGCTTTTTTCACAAACTAATAATGATCATATATTTCTCTGTGCTCAGCATTTCCTCAAGCCATGTGTACCACTTCAAGATATACCCTAAAATGCCAACACTGTTTGTAGGTCTGCACAGATAAACATCTTTTGAATATATTTACAACTTAAACTTCTATTTACTCATTCACCTTACTGCTCTCATGGTAGCAAAAAGGTGCTACCATGGATTTAGAACCATTCAGGATTTAGAACCATTCTGCTGATAACTGGATAACTATCTAGATCTATGGGGGTATACCAGAAAAAAAAAAAAAACAAAAAACAGAGAGAGAGAGGAAAGGAAAGAAAGGGTACAAGTATATTCCTAAGTCAGAATTTTTAAAGGAAGTTAGGAACTTCTTTTTTTGCTGTTGAAAGTAACTCTATTAGGCATTCAGGAACTTAACTATTCAACACAATTAGTAGGAGCTTTAAATGAGAGAGAGAAGCAAAGGCGGTTGACAATGAAAATAAATCTTAGTTTGCAAAAACCATCGGGACCAAATATATCAAATAATCAAGTATACTGAGACATTTTAAAAAATAAAACATATCTCAAATTTAGATTGGAAGTTTTGGGGGAAATATGATTCACTACCCAGAACACATTTATTGCCAATTCCTCCAACCTGAAGCTCTCTGATATATTGGCGATAGCTCTATTTTCTACCTTAGAAACCCTCTTCTTTGGAATAGGTTGGTTACTTGAAAAAGCTGATTAAAGAAGGAAATTATAAAGATGAATCATACTCACCACAAAATTATTATTTGAACTTAAAACATATAACATGTTCATTTATTTGCCTATCTTCTGGTATATGGCTAAGGGCTTGTCTTTGTTGTTTTTCTGAGTATGAGTTCGCTTGGCATTCCATATTCTTATATTATGCACACTTAAATAGAATAGTATACGATTTTCATCTTTTGTGCCTTTAAAGTGGAGTCAAAGTTTAAAGTCACTTGCAAAGCACTAAATACAGACACCTTTTAGATTTTTATAATCTCTATTTTTAGTATTTAACAGTTGTTTTGAAACTTTATTCAACAATAAATTTCTATTGTTTCACCTTCATTTAGTTTTTACCAAGCCCTCGGCTTACTTTTCACAGAAATTCTCTTTTGCTTTGTACTCATATTTCACTGGTTTGCATTATAGTTAATAATTTCTATTATGATTAATAACAAGCACAACTAGCATACACACACAGGTCTAGCTGGGATTTCTTTGTTGCCTCTTGTATCCCCAGAGACTAGAATAATGCCTGGTACTTAATAGGTATTCAAAAAATATTTGTTAAATGATAAATGAATGGTACACAACTCACTCTCCCTAAGTATGCAATAGAAAAGGTGGGAGCAGAACTGCCAGGGGTGTGCTGGAGGGGAGCCTGCCAGCCTAGAGCATTCGCACGTTACGGGCATCAGTCAGTGTTTTACTAAAAGAATGGAGAATCAGTTATTACAGCAAGTCTGTTATATGATGTTTGGTTAAGAGAAAAATGAAAAATATATATCCAAGCCTTTTCCACCCTCCTCCAAAAGCGTTCAGTGACTTTTGCAACACCCCTAACTTCATTTATCTGTAGGATGGCTCTTCATTAAACATCTAACTTAGCAAAAACTTTTCCTTGCATGCTGCATAAATCTGAGTGCTCTAACTTTCCTCTAGGAATAGACTACCTTCCTCCATGTTAACCTGTAACTAATTTAACTCCCTAGTGTCCAGAGAAGGTTTGTGAAACATCTGAAGCTGTCTCTCGGGGCCAAGCTCCTGAAGGGTGATTAGTAACACGTTCTCTCTTCAGTGTTCCTTAGGACATTTGGAATCAATTAAATATTCAAATATAGCTTCTCTCAGATCTCTAGCCAGGCCCAGCAGGTTTGTGAGGGGAGACTGTTGAAGGCAGATAACTGCTATTCCTCACACCAGCATCTATAGCTGGAGAGAGATTTTAAAAATATACTCTGAAGACTTCCCGGGTCTGCAAGCAAATCGTCCTACAAGATTAGAAATAATATGGAGAAGCGACAGGAGCCTTATCAAGAAATAGGAGTCACCGTATACATGAGAGCTGCTGCCACGCACAGTGTCTTAAAGACAAACAAATAGGTGAGTACATCGGCCTATTGCAAAAGTACAATAGTATGGATTGCATGAGCTAAGAATGGTTTTATATTTTTAAAGGATTGTAAAAGAAAAAAAAAGAATATGTAACACAGACTGTATATGGCCTGATAACTTTAAATATTCACAATCTGGCCTTTTATGAAAAGTTTGCTGACCCATGGTTTAGTTTTGTTTCCATCATATGTACTCATCTAAACATTACTAATTACTATTATTATTAATAGTAATAATTAGGTGCATTGAGGAAGGGGAAATGGATGAGTGCCCATATGTGCCAGGCACTTTGCTAAATGCTTTCCATACTCTGCCAATTTATTCACTGAGAATTCTTTAAAGTGGGCATTCATTATCTCAATGATAGAGCCAAGAAAATAGAAGCTCAGAGAGGTTAAGTAACTTGCCAGTGTCACAGGGAGAAATTAGTGGAGCTGTTACTAAAACCCAACGTGGTGGTGTGTTTAAGCAGTGAAATCCCTTTCCCAATTAAATGCTACTTAGAACCTCACTATATAAAATAGTTACTTTGAGTAAAGTTGAGGCAGAAGACCTAGCAATCTCACCCGTTTTCAGAACAAGTTGCTTGAAACAGAAGTCAGTATTTCAAAAGATAAGGCCAATAAACAACATGAAAATGGGTTTCCAACTCATTCCATTATCTGGCACATTACACACTTCTAACTATATTTTGCTAACGGTCAGAGTAAATATCAAAGTAACAGAATTACCTTTTCCATATTTCTTTGTCGAGTGAAATGATTAGAAGTCAGCAGAAAGGAGAAAGAAGAGAGAAGCAAAGAGTTTAAATAATTTTCAAAATCTAACAGTCATACTAGAGCTATCAGTCCTCGATTCCATCAAACAGGTGGGAAGGACATCTTCCAAATGGCAGCTCATTTTACCTTAACAGTTGGTGTTTGCAGAGGAGTTTCTAGTTTTCCATCATGATAAATTAATATATCCTATTTTATTATGGTGCCACAAACAAGAACTCTGAAAGGCTCAACTTTTACAAAAGGTCCAAATCCCCTGAAAAGCATCAGGTATCAAAATGCAGCCAGAAAAGATGGTATTAAATGAAAAAAAGGGTTCCTTTTTAATGAAGTCGAGGTGTAGGACAGATTTATTAGCTTCCATTTTTCCAAGTTGCATTCTGGTGTATTTCCTGCCCATATTTCTAAGTTCAGCAGGTCTCTTTGTAGGATTATTTTTAAAAAATACATTTCGAAGAACATGCAGCTATATACCCACTACACCTGCAAAGACACACCTGCGATGATACAAACTCTCAGTGTTCCTCATATTCATAACCCGATGCTCTAACAGAAAACAGACCTTCTGCATGATTTGCCAAGATCCTGCCATTCTCAAAAAGAACTGATACTGGTAACCAGATACTATAAACAGTCTTAAAAATAATAACCAATCAAGGATGACCCCTGACCAAAATGGTCATTAAATTCAGTGTAGTTCAGTCTATCCTTTACTACCATAATTCCTTTTTCCAATATTGAGATGGTTAAGACAAATAATTAAATTATTAAGTAACTACTTTTGATGCTATAACACAGATGCCTACCATAGTCCTAGTTAGACTCAATTATTTTTGACACTATTGATTCATTACTTATTATTCAAATATCATTATTCAATGTTTACATGTGTCAGGTACTATACTTGATCCTTGAGGAAGAAAAGCAAATAAGAATAGAAAACAAGAATAAAGTCTTTCCTTGGAGAATTCCAACTGTCTAACTGAACTTGTGAACAAATAATTAGTGCACTAAATTCCTGGTAAAGCTGCCAAGATCAATGAAAACAAAGTACAATGAGAATTGGTTCTGCCTACAGGGCTGAGAGAAAGGAACACATTAGAAGGGAATATTAAAGGGTAAGTAGTATTCCCGGTGAAAAGGAAAAGGGTATTCAATTGAAAGAACAGTATCAGGAAAGGCCAAGAGGCAAGTGGGTGGGTGATTGGTCTATACCGAGGACTGGAGGACTGGGTTATACAATGGAATGACCAGAGATGCACTGTCCAAGACATTAGTCACTAGGCACATGTGCCCATTTAAATTCAAATTAACATTATATAAGATTACAAATTCTGTTCTCAGTCATATTTCAAGTCCTCAATAACCACAAGTGTCTAGAGTCTACCATACTGGACAGTGCAGACAGAATTATTTCCATCACTGCAGAAAGTTCGTTTGGACAGCACTGACTGTAAGAGTACAAGGTAAGCCCAGTTCAGGAGAGTCTCAAACGTATATTAGAGTTGAAACTTTAAATAGCAATGGTTTATAAACTACCATATTTTACTAAGTCCCTTCAGGAACAGCCTTCAGGGACTCCAGCCCTGCAGCATTGCTATGACCTGTTTTACCGATCCAGCTTCTGCATATGAGTAAGACTTCTTTTGAAGAAAGAATTCTGCAGCTTTAAAGAAAATAAAAAGCTGGAAATCTACTGTTATGGGCAATTGAAAACCACCACAGGTTTTTAAGCAGGGACATTGTGACACAGATCTGGGTTTTAGAAATATTACCTCTTGAAGTAGCGTGCAAGATGTTTAGGAAGAAAAGACATTGGGCATACCAAGACCAGTAGAGGCTATTGAGATGATAAAGGACTAATTTCAGTAAAATTCCTAAAGAAATACACAACTAAGAATTTGCACCAGTAAATTTATTCCAAGTAAGAATTGTGCACACACCAGGCATATCATTTCCACACAAAACCCAGCATTGTAATAATATTTAACACTTTGGCCATGAAACTCAAAAGATACTTGAAAAACTTCTCGGCTATTTTAAGTCACTGAATTCTTTAATATTTGTAATCCATGCTTGTTCAATTGTAATTTTTAAAATATAATTGTATTGTTCATTATACTTATTTCAGTATTCATTATGCTTTATATATTTAAAACATTTTTTTTCAAGTTTTATGTTGTCCAAAAAATAACATTTTAGTACCTTGAAAATATCCATGTTACCTCTAAGCAGTAGTACTGTAAAACCAAAATTGTTTTCAAGTGGGAAGTGCTCAAGCCACACCATTCCTGATCACAGATATAACTGACATCCAGTTTTATAAATAGCTCTCTTTCAGTCTGTTTCTATTTTAATATGCCAACCATTACTTCACTGATATCCCAGAGTTTTCTTGCAAGAGACTCATCCATAGCTTTGGGCAATAGTTCTTCCTCTTTACAATTCCCGAAGTACTTTCCTGATACACCTTCTACTTCAGGTGAAGAGGCTAAATAAATTGAAGTCTGAGCACCTTCTGCTGGAGTTTTGAAAAAAGCCCACGACACCAAATTGAAAAGTGGTTTGACCAACAGTGGAATGTGTATGTGCCTCCCCAGATTAGTCCGCACAACACCAGGGTGTAACACATTGACAGTAACGTTTGTGCCTTCTAAACGGCGGGCTAATTCTCTGGTAAAAAGAATGTTAGCCAGTTTGCTCCGACTATAACAAAAGCTTTTATTATAGCTTTGTTCACTGTTCAAGTCTTCAAAGTTGATGTCTCCATATTTATAAAGTTTGGAAGAAACTACCACAATCCTGCTGGGAGCTGAACTTTTGAGGAGTCCGAGGAGTAGATTGGTGAGTAGGAAATGCCCCAGATGGTTCACTCCAAACTGCATCTCAAACCCGTCTTCGGTCTTCATATAAGGGCACTGAAAGATCCCTGCGTTATTGATCAAGACGTCCAGTCTGGGCTCTTCCTTTAAATGTCAAAAAAAGAATGGCAGAAATATGAACACAAGCCTTAAATGTAACTAAAATAAAATTTCAAAGAATTCTTGCAAACTTCTAGAAGTCTATAATGCCTGAAACTCTATAATGAGTTTTCAACAACTGAGAGAGAGAGAAAAAACAACACTTGCACGCTTAATAGAAGCCTGGCCTTGTGCTTTTCACGTTATCTCATGTACTCTCTACAACTCTATAAGCAAACTGACGCAACGAAGTTAGGTGACTAGTCCAGTATCACAGGGCTCCTAGGTGGCAAACAAAAATCTGAAGATAAAATCTTCTGACACCAATGCCCTTGCTCTTAATTAGTAAGCTGGCTCGCTTTTCTAATTGGGATTTTCAAACCATAGCCAGCGAGTCCATGTGAGCTAGAGAGTGGAAATACAGCAGAAGACAGGTCAGCACTGTTTATTCCCTCAGCTATAAGTATCAACACCTGGGGGAAAGTTAGACTTGCTTTATTCTGTAGTTTTCTAAGGGCAAATGGTACCACGCAGATGGACCAACTTCAAGTAAATAATTAAATAGGTAATATAAAAATATCAGAAACAACACAATCATAAATACTAAGTCTCACAATAACACAGGAAATTAACAGGAGGTAGGATCAACCAACACCTTTAACCTCTGTCATGACTCCAGAATTCACAGTTCTTTTTCCTTATACGAAATCTACCTCTTGCAAGCTTCAAGGGGACCCAGGATGAAGAGATCTATATAGTCTGAATTTTGCACTTTGACCATGTCCTCCTGTATCTTTCCAGATTAAAGTCCTAAAATTTAGACTGTCCTCAGAGAGAAGTCTTTTCATTCCTTAATTCAGATAAGTTGGTTTTCCCTACCCTTTTCCTGGCTCCTCTCTGTCTCTTTTGATAGGCAGAGAAAAAGAAATGTACAACATGTTCCAGGTGTGAAGACACAGTGATGACTCACGATTAAATTAATTTGAGGTCAAATTTCAAATTTCACTAGCCCTTTTGCCAAGTATAAGTGGAAAGAAAAATGTGTTAAATTTCACAACTGTTATCAAAGCCTGCCTGTCAGGGGATTAACTATTTCTCATTCTGTCTGTCTAAGCACCTTTAGCTTTTCCAATAGTCAACTTCAAAAAGAAGGCAAAAGTTCACCCGTGGGGGAAAGAAAGGAGTGTTCTTTTTCACTAATCCTTTGGAAGAGTTTCATGTATTAATCATTTCTGAGCCATCATTCTTTGCTGGGCTTGTGTTATTTTAAGACTTTATCATTTGCTATTTTTTAAATTCTAGGAGATAAATGACATAAATACCAAGAATACCAACCTGTGGGAAATTTACACTTCCTTTTTTTTTTTTATTCTGATTATAGTCACTGAACTTTAGATCCAGGAAGGAACTTAATACTTAGAAGCAAGAACAACTTAATTATCTCTTTATGTCCCTAACTTTTAATCAGTTGTGTCTCCAATGGCCAAAGTAGTAAAACACCATAGGCATCACGGATGAGTATACCCAGCCCGATCTACATGTTAATGAGGAATGGGAAGACCTACTTTTAATGCTTCCAACATCTCTTATGCATTAATATTATTTCTTATTTCTCAACCTGTTTTACCTGATAATGAAACACTAGCCATAAAAAACAAAAACAAAAAGTCTCTCTACATCTGCAATAGCTCCCAAACTGTGCATCAAGGTGCCCTAGAATGTCATAAGGAACCTAGAGGGTGCTATGGAGTGTTCTCAACTTTCAGGGGAAACAAAGCCATACTCTGTTCAACATCTCAAAAACTACTACCTCCAGGTGGTTCACAGCTTCACCGTTATATTGTGCTATATTCTTTTTGATGATTTCATATCTTTGCAATGCTGAGTGTTTAGCAGTTGGTGTAATAAAATGCAAGTACAATGTTAAAAATCAATGCAGAACAAGAAATGAAGATGGCAACGTCCAACCTGATTCCCAAATCTGAGAAGCTGGGGCAGTGAACAACAGATGCACATTTCGCGTTAGTAATTATGGTTATTGAAGAATTAAATGAAAATATCTTTTTTCCTCTCAGTTAAGTGTATTATTTTTTCAAACAGCTACTAAGTTGTTAGGACATAAATACTTATTAAGTTGTTTGGAACTAATCACTTAATCAATAAACCGGCAGATATTTCTTCTGGCCTAAGGGCATCATGAAAAAATTAGAAAGTTTGGGAACCTCTCCTCTAGACTCAAGAGATTCCATTTCATATAGGCACATTTCCTATGCCAGCTAATTTTAAATCTCACTCTTCTGAATGCCCTCCTGCAAGTCACCTCTGCAGGAAACCCTTCTACCTCAATTTCAACAGAGGGCATCCACTTCAGTGGCATATTTACCACCTAAACAAAGACATCCTCCACCTCACTGGCAGGCAGCAGGCGTACAGCGTAGCACTTAAAACGGCTGGCTCTGGAAACAGATTTTAGGCAAATTACTTAGCCTACCTATGCTTGTAAAAGGGGGATAATAATGCCCACAGAGTTACTGTGAGGATTCCATGACAATAATAGCCAAAGGCACTTTAATTTCATTTAAATTTTTTTTTTTTAAGTATCTGAAATGCTTGGAACAGCTCTTGGCACATAGGAAACCTTCAATAAATGCTAGGTATTATATTATTTTTATTTCTGTCCTGGTTTAGAGCACATGACAACTGGGATTCCAAGCTGCAGTCTAGTCTGGTTAAGGATGGTGCTAATGAGTCCACTGGTGGCAGAGAGCTAAACTTCCCACCCTAGCAGGATGAAAAAAAAATGAAGTGCTCTTAGGCTTTCTGAGAGTAGATGGCTTGGTGCAGATTTTTTTTTTTTTTCTTTGGACACAGAAAAAAACAATCCAAGACCTGGCGGATCTCCTCCTGGGCCATCCTCACATAACAAAAGGAAATGTTCAGAAACTAGTTTATTCTCCTCTCGG
This sequence comes from Ceratotherium simum simum, assembly GCF_057802395.1. Classification (NCBI taxonomy): domain Eukaryota; kingdom Metazoa; phylum Chordata; class Mammalia; order Perissodactyla; family Rhinocerotidae; genus Ceratotherium; species Ceratotherium simum. The sequence continues at coordinate 61,012,466 of NC_141910.1, read as the reverse complement.
GCTCGTGTTTTTCTCAACATTCTTGGAAAACAAGACTGCCCTCCCAAGTTTGCCGGCCTGCAACTCCCAAGCCACCTCAAAACCATTTGCTTGTTTCCACTCTTAGTCTCTGTCTTTCCCAAGGTCACACCTCCTGGACTCCGGGCGACCCCCTCCCGGCTCCCGCCCCGCCCCGCCCGCCGAGGCCCGCGCCGTCCCCTGCTCTCCTGCTGGCTCCCCGAGGCCCACACCTGGAGCATCTCCTGACAGAAGGCGCGCACCGAGCGCAGCGAGGCGAGGTCCAACTCCTTGACGACGAGCTCGCCCGCCCCGCCGGCGTCGGGGCCCCCGGCCTGGCGGAGCTCGCGGCGGAGCTGGCCCGCCGCCTCCTCGGCGCGCGCGCGGTCCCGGCAGCCCATGATCACCCGCGCCCCCAAGCGCAGCAGCTCGGCGGCCGTGGCGCGGCCCAGGCCGCTGTTCGCCCCCGTGATCAGCACTGTCTTCCCGTGCATGAGGCCGGAGTCCCCGCCTGCCTGCAGCCGCTGGGCGCTGGGCCCCACGAACCGCCGGGCCGCCAGCCACAGGGCCCCACCCAGTGCGGCCAGTAGTGCCGCCACTGTAGCCACAGCCATAGCCGCCCGGGCCGAGGGCCCACCGGTCGCTGCGCGGGACTTCCGGAGTCCCCGCCCGCAGCGGGCTGAAGCTGCCACCTGCACGCGAAGAACTCTGGGGCGCAGCCTGTCGTTCCCTGACGGGACGGCGTGGGGCATGCCGGGACTTGTAGTTCCCTTCTGAGGGCACCTGATTGGTTAGGAGAATACAGCGCTCAGGGTCGTGGTGCCTGGGTAGAGCCAGCAGGCTGCTGAGGTTTCTGCCCATGGAAATTCCAGACTGGTAGTGGCCTTCCCCATGGGAATACGAGAGAATTTACAAATCTCTTTATAGGCTGGTTTACAAATCCCACACTTCAGGGCTGGTTTATTGTATTTTCCCTTAAGGGCTCCTGGGACTTGTTAACCCTTAGTTCAATTTATTTTCACCTTCTGGAAAACGGTTCCTGCCCACCTGAAGTCTGAGGAAGGGCTCTTTTTTTTCCATAGATGAGGCTAAGAACTTTAGCAACATGAATCGGTTGCAAATAGAATGGGCCAGGGGTTCTGGAACGTTAGCGTTGCATCAGAATCACTTGCAGGGCTTATAAAAACAAAACAAATAACAGAAGTTTCAGTGTCCCAGTAGCAGAGTTTTGAATCCAATATATCCCAGATGGGACCTGAGAGTTTGCATTTCTAACAAGTTCCCATGTGATTCTGATGCTGCTGATCTGGGAGCCACAGTTTGAGAACTGAAGACTATTATGGCATTGGTCCCTATAGAAAACGTCATCCTTACATGGTCTGACACTGGCAGACATACAGTGGGAAAGCTTGGACTTACTGTAAACATAGACCTCTGAGCAGGCTGATTCACAAGTGCCTCCCCACTCCTTCCAGGAGACTATTAAATGTAACAATGGAAGGGGAAGTGCTTTGTATACTGTAGAATGCTTCAGAAATGTCAGGGGTTATTCCACAGGTACCCATCTTCAAGTTGCAAACTTCATAGCTTTAGACTAAGCCACTCTTAATTCGTTATTCATTCATCTACTCACCCATCCAATACATGCCAGGCCCTGTGCCCTACGAGAGTCACAGAGAAAGAGCACACCATTTCTGCCTTGAGGGTGCTTGCTGTCTGGTACAGAGAACTCCCCTGCCCCAGCCCCCATTCTAGAGTCTTCAGGACAAGAGAAGAGACACAAAACTTGTATAGTTTGAAATAAAGTCCCTAAATGATTTTGATAAACTCTCCTCCACTCCCTTACCTTTGAGAAGGATATAACATGCAGTGAGTAGTCACAATACAAAGAAAACAGCAGTAGAATGCCAGAAGGTTTCTTATGAGCGCTGAGAATGGAGCTTACAGGTGGGAAAGAGCACTGTCACTGAGGATTAGTGGCACCAGGAACAGAACTCATGAAGGGTGGGCCTTTATTCCACCCTATCTGTAATTTGAAGCTGCCTCTCAAACTCATTGAGCCCATAGCACATCTGTTTTCTCTCTCTCTTCCGTTCTATCCATCCATGCCTTTCCTGTCCTTCAAAGTCTGTCTCAGTTCTCTCCATTTCTTGACCTATCCCAGCCCATACAGATCTCTGCTTCAACCTCATGTGTGACCCTCACTTGGCACTGAGGACAAACAGCCCCTTAGTGTTGGCTATTTGAGTTTACACATTTGACTTCTACTAACTGTTACGGTTTTAAATTTGCTAAAGGATGGGCATATGTCTGAGTCTCCCTTGTGGTTTTCACATTGGGGAATGCACAGAAAACAGTAGGTATTCAATAAGTGTTATGACTGATATATTTTGGACTGGCTTACATCAAATTAGGAAGCAGATAAAAAGATGTATGTCAGCAGTGGTCTTCTATAACTAGAGCCAGGGGTGGAATATGTTTATGTGGGTGGTGTAGAGATGGAGACGGGGAGGCAGAAGGACCAAGCGAGGGTGAGGAGGAGAGGAGTCCCTGGACATGCTGTGTAACGGTTGTGTAGCTTAAGCACAGAACATAAGGGAATGACTAATCTGTTCAGGATGGGTCCTGTGGCCATGGACTTAATCACAACAACTCGATTTGGAAGGTTATATAACACAGAGAAAACAGACAGCATATAGCTTTTGCAGTAAGTAAGACCTGAATTTGAATCTTAGTCATACCATTTATTAGCTGCACATCCTTGTATAAGCTATTGAATCTTTTTGAATCTTAGGTTCTTCATTGACTAAAAAGGAGGACAATAATAATATAATGTCACACATGTTTGGTCTGATGAGAAAATGAGGTAATGTGAAAATAACCAGCTCACTGTGCCTAATGTGTAGTAGATTATGGCTAATAATCAATGTTTTTTGAAAACAAAAATCACAACAGAATGACAACAATAAAAGGCCAGGGTACTACACTTCATGTCACATTTTGAAGTGGTGGCCAAGGCTGTTTTTCCGTACAAACATTGGGCCTACCTGCTGGGCACAAAGCCAGAGACTGAAATATGAAGACATGTGGTCTACAGGCATGAACCCACCAAACAAGCTTCAAAGAATCCTTCTCAGGAGGTTCTGTCTGGAGCTCATCTTAGATGGAAAGTGCCCTGTATGAGTAACCAGCTGATTTATTTGTGAATGAGCATTGTCAAATTGGTATACTTATGCAGGGGGAGTGACATTTTCATTTTGCTCTGATTAAAAAGCTGGTCACAGAAACAACAGGCTAAAAACCTCTAATTTTCAAGAGTGTGCTTTACTCTTTCCACCTTTGAAGACTGCTATTCTATGATGATGATGGGTAAAAATTCATTCTGTCTACCAACATCCAAAAATCAGCAATACTTTGTAAAACTAAGTAGGCTTCTGATATAGCCCTTTAAGCATTCAAGCATTCAAGTTTTAAACTTATGAAGAGCCATCATTATGACTTACACACAAAAGTAGGTGCAATGGTATTCAACAGCATTGACAGCTCAAAGAGAAGTAGCTTGAAGGTAACTTGAAGGTTCAAAATGTTTAACAAAAATCAAGAAAACCTTTCCAAATGAACTAAGTTCTGAGGTCCAATCTTCTGAAATAGCTATCTAATTACCCTAGAGATCCACAAGAAGTGGCTTCTGTAATACCAGACTCACTACTTTATTTCTCCTCCCCATCCCTAATTGTTCATTTTTTGATTAATGCCATATGGTACATGAGCTGTGATGGTGCCGAATTTTTGTGCCCCTTGGATGTGGAACATTTGGTCATCAAAGAAGATGTGGGGCCGTATCTTCACCAGGATGGGACCTTTGGGGGCTCCAGCAAGGAAAAGAGCTTCATCTATTTCTAGACCCCATCTGCGAAGAGTTTTCAGCACGCGGGCGCCTGAACTGGCTGCACTCCTGGCTGTAACCAGGTAGGTCCTGATAGGGCAAAGTAACCGTTCATCTTTGGCATAAAACTTCTTTTGCAGTCTGCCTAAATCTTCCAGAAAGCCTTTCAAGGGACCCTGTAAAAGGAACATATGTCACAGCTGTGATCCAATGAGCCAAAGAAAGTGAATGCTGAAAAAGCAGAGGCTTATAAGAGCTTATAAAAGGATATAATACTGCATGTCTCAAGGCTGATGGCACAATTCTGAAACTCCTTGCGTTTATGTGAATACATTTCCTTATATGGAACCATCCTTGCATTCCTGGAATAAACATAGGATGACCATATAATTTACTATCTAAACACAGATATTTTAAGAGTAAAGAAGTTTCTATAAAAAGTTAAACCAGGGCAACAGACATAAACTATCCATGGCAAAATGGGATACTCTAAATAAAGTTCAGTTAATCACCAAAAGCACTACTCTTTTAATTTGCTTTTTGTGAATTGCACATTTTAACATTATAAAGTATACTCCTTTATCTCATTCAATGCCTTCTTGGCTTGAATCCAACCTTGTCTTATATTTACAATTACTTTGTATATCTTCACACTTAGTTTTATTTCCAACCTTTCTGAACACTTAGTTTTAGCTGTAACTCTGGTATGGGGCATGGAATTGGATTTTGCTATGTAATCAAATCTGAAAACCTTGATTTTTAAAATAAAAGTTGAGTTTTAGGCCATTTATATTTATTGGTATTACAAATATATGTGCTAACGGTTCCGTCATGATTTTTATTGCATTTTTCATGTTTAAAGATTTTAAAGCATTGTTCACTAACACGTGTCTTTTTTCTTTGTGCATGTGTGTATACGTGTTTCTTCTAGGAAGAAGTATTGTATTACTTGCTTCTATTGGTTACGTTTATAAATATAACTTTTTATAGTACCCTCAGTCTCTTATTTTTTTTAATCCAGAATCTTATTTTTTACAATGACAAATAATGAAATTAGGTACTTCTTCACTTTTTTCTTATCCTCTATTTCTTCTTCAACTATCTAATTTTACTTATTTCATGTTTCTTGGTGTTTACATTTGCATTATTAAAGATTCTTACATTTCTATTGATCCGTTTAACATTTTATCCTTTAATCAGCTATTGTTACTGAAGATATCAGCATACCTATTCTTCCTTAGATTTTTTTCCTCCCCATTTTTTCAATTTTCATTAGTTATATAATTTCTACATTGTTAGGGCACATAATATGTGCTTTCTTTTCTGTCATCCTAATCTCTACAATTGTTTTAGTTTCAGTTCTATGGTTAAATATATTTTATGCCCATTTGCGCCTTTGTGTTTCTAGTCATTTACATGTTGGTCAAAATGTGTTCTCTAGTACCAGTTTTCTCAAGAATGTCTTATGGAAATAAAAATCCCTCAGAATATAGGATGTTCTCAACTTTTGATCTGTTTCCTTTTTACTTGAATGAGCTTTTGGCTGTATAGAATCTGTGATTTATATTTTCTCTCCATTTATCTTATAAATAGTGCTCCACTGTCTTTTGCTGTAGAGCACTGCTATGGAGAAGATGGAGGACAGCTTGATTTTTTTCCCTCACTTGTGTGTGCAGTCTGCCCAAAGAATAATTCTTCAGCTTTGAAGTCAAATAATTTTACTAGGGCATGCCTCAGTGGTGATTATTCTACTCTATTTCTCTATTATATAATGTGACCTTTAATCTTTTAATAGTTTAAGGTATGCCTTAAAAATCTTCTGATAATTTAGGATGTTTTCTTGATTTATATTATCGCATAAATTTGCATCTTTATATTTATCGCATACAACCCTCTCCTGCTTTCCACACAACATAATTTCAGTGTTTTTCTTCAGGGATTCCAATTCTGTGTATGTTGGATTATCTTAACCTGTGATCTTTTTCTATAATTTTTCTCTCTAAAATCTTATTTTTCAATTCTACTAGTTTCCAGAGATCTATCATTTAACATTTTATCATCTCTTCTCTGATTCTTGCATTTCCACTTTAAGACCCTGCTTTACTAAGTTTTTAAGAATCACAGCAAATGTTTAGTCACAATTTTCACCTATCCTTTGGCAGCTATTCTAGTGAGAGTTCTTCATCTGTTATTAGTGTTTGCTCTTCTTTGTCTGTCTTTTTCTCATAGTATCTTTGCATATGTTCTGTGCTGGTTCTCTTTTTATTACTCATCACTTAAGCAGATTGGTTTTCCATGGAATAATTAGAGAGTTTCTGGGGAAGATCAAGGATAGTATTTTAAGACTGACTTGTTTTCACAATTCAAAAGCTCCCTTCTTCTTTGCTGTCACAGAAAAAAAACTATTTTCTACAAATGTGACTTATCTATGTGATCATGTATTTAGCCCTGTTTTCTCTGAGACGGCATATATCAGAAAAAACTAGTAAAAATTCACTTCCTAAAGGTTCGAGGTAAAAAGGCTATAACTTTTTTTTTTTTTTGCCACTGTCAGCAAAGGGAGTGTAGTGACTATTGGCAGGAGCCACCCTTCTCACAGTTTGGCTTTGAAACACAGAGGAATGCAGTTCTCTTTGTGATTTTGAGTAATTTCAAAAGAGAATAAATAAGGACTGGTCGGCTTATGTCACCATATTCAAACCAGGTATCTATAGCACCCTTTCTTACTTCTATTTTTGGGTATGTTTTATAATTTATATATTTTTACAGTAGTACAAGTATATAATTTATCAAAAAATATAGAAATATGAGAGAAAGTTACTCAAAAATACCTTTTTGAGGAGCTGTATGATTTAAAACATTTGAAATCTGCCTAGGATGTAGAAAGCTGGAAATATTGTTACTCCTATCCTAACAACAAGAAAAAGCCAGCTAATGTAAAAAATCATAACTTTTCTTGAGCTCGTTAGAGAGCTGAGGTAACAGGACAACCAACTAACATAAAATCTAAGGGGGGAAAAACTAAGGAAAAATCTAAGGTATCTTCAAAGACAGATGGAATTCAAATACTGGCACATCTGTGGCAGAGCACTGAAGGAAGACATACCAGACACCATACAAGCAGGTATGAAAAATTCAGGTAATTTTTTTAAAGCAAATTGATAAAGAACAAGTGTGGGCTAATGAGAGAGAGCACAGAAGTCCTGGAAGCCACAGACACAGAAATACACACTTCCTTACAGGATTTTTTTCCACACATCACTAGTTACTTATGAGAAAGACTGCAGGCAGGGTGAGAGATGAAAGAATGCAGTCCTTGGTAGTGCAGGCTTAGAGGAGAGGAGCAGCTGTCACTGTGAGAAAAGGCTAAAACTCTGCCTTGTCCTATATCTCCTAAGGAACAAAAGTCTTGAGCTGCTAGATTAAGGGCTTCAAACACTGTTACCCCCAAGGCACAGGTAAAGATCTACTGCTATGGGGAAGGGGAAAGGAAAAACCCTCCACCCCCAGGAAAGGGACAGGAGACTGTTATGGACCCAGATCATTAGATATCTCCCTTCACTGGGGGAAAGGCAAGATCAATGATAAAACTTCATCCCTAAGACCTAGGGAGTTACAAGTGCTGTCTTAGATTTAGGCTAAACTAGAACAACAGAGAATGCCATTGCCCCCACCCCCACCCCCCACCCCCTCATCACCAACCTAGTTGGCAGAAACAAAGAAGCAACTGTTGGGAAAGGGTTAACAATATAGAGACCATCTCTGAGGTGGGAACACAAAGAGACGCCCTAAAGCTGAAAATGGGACAGGAATATTGTGAAAAACCCTCCAGCACCCTACCAGAGGAATTTGATGCCAGTAATGAAATGAAAGTAACAACAGCAACAACAAAATGTGTACCTAGTCAAACTCCTGATTTGGTTGACTTAATTCATCACACTAATTGCTATCAGAAAAGGAGGCATGCCTAATATCAGGCAAAAATACTATTTACCAAAGGTTCTACTGTCTACATAGTGATTGGAATTTAATAAAAGATTTATGAGACTGCAATAAAACAAAACAAAAAGAGCAATCAACTTTCAAGAGAAAGTAATTAACAGAAGAAGACTCAGTGATGACCTATATGTCATAAATATAACAAAGGGATTGAAAGTAACTATGATTAATATCTTAACAACTCTATTGAAAGGTGGATGACATATATTAGTAGATTAGTAATTTCAGCAAAGAAAGGGAAAAGATAAGAGTTGAATGGAAATGCTAGAAATAAAATTATGAAATGATGAATGCTTTTAGAGTCAACATAGCTGAGGAAAGAATCAGTGAACTTGAAGATTGATCAGTAGAAATTACCCAAACTGAAAATAAAGAGGAAAAAGAATGGGGAAAAAAGAACAAGCCATTGAAATGCTGTGGAACACACACACACACACACACACACACCATATTCAAACTGCTGAAACACAAAGAAATATAGAAAATCTTGAAGGCAACCAGAGAAAAATAGACACATTACATCCAGAGGACCAAAGAAAAGACTCTCCAACAATTTGTTGTCAGAACCTATGCAAGAAGACAATGGATAAGTATCTTTAAAGTGCCCAAAGAAAAATAGAGTAAATGCAGAAAGCTGTATCTAGTCAAAATGAAATATATTTTTTTAAATGAAGGAGAATAAAGAGTTTTTAGGCAAAAAAAAAAAAAAAAAAAAAAAACACTGTGAGAGCTTTCCTGAACAGCATATCAGTTCTACATGATATGTTAAAATATGGTCCTCTGGAAAAACCTGGATCTACACAAAGAAATGAAGATCCCTGGAAATGGTCAGAATGAAGATGGATACAAAAGATATATTTTTTGTCTTGTCCTTATGTATTCTAAAGATAATTGATTACCCAAATATAAAATAGAAGCAAGGTATTGTGAGTTCATAGTATAGGTGAAAGTAAAATGTATGACAATAGTACAAAAAATGGGAGGAAGAGATTGAAAGTATACTGTTGTAAGGTTCTTAAACTGTACATGATGTGGCATAATATTGTTTGAAAGTAGACTTTCATTTCTTAAAGTTTTATATTGTAAGTCCTAGGGTAACCACTGAAAAATTTAAAATGAGATATAAGTCAATAGTGGAGATAAAATGGAATCCTAAAAATATACAATACACGCAATAAATTCAAAAGCAAAAGATAAGAAAAGGGAAAAGAAACAACAGATGGAACATACTATAAAAAACTGGGAAGATAGTAGATTTTAATCCTACCAAAGCAATGATCATATTAAATGTAAATGGTCTAAAAACAGCAATAAAAACACAGACATTGTCAGATTGTACAAAAAAGCAACACAAACTATATATCTTACAAGAAAACCAAATTAAAGATAGAGACAATTTAAATGTAAAACCATAAATAGGTTAAAAGCAAAAACATAGAAAAGATATACCATACAAACATCAGTACAAAAAAAAAAAAAAAATGGGGCTGGCCCCATGACGTAGCGGTTAAGTGCGCGTGCTCCGCTGCTGGCGGCCCGGGTTCGGATCCTGGGTGCACACTGATGCACCTCTTGTCAGGCCATGCTGTGGCAGCGTCCCATATAAAGTGGAGGAAGATCGGCACGGATGTTAACTCAGGGCCAGTCTTCCCTGAGCAAAAAGAGGGGGATTGGCATGGACATTAGCTCAGGGCTGATCTTCCTCGTGCACACACACACACACACACACTAAATAAATAAATATTAAAAAACAAACCCCCAAAATGCTAGAGTGTTTATATGAATATCAGACAGAGGGGCATTACATAATGAAAAGGGATTAATTCATGAAGAAGACATAATAATCCTACATATTTGGGCACTGAATAACAGAGATTAAAAATACATGAAGCAAAACTGATATAATTGAAAGGGGAGATAGATTAATCCTCAATTAACCCTTCAATGCTGCCTCCTCAATAGTGGATAGAAGAAGTAAAGAGAAAGTCAATGACAATATTACAAACCTAGGCAATATGACCTGAATAATACACTATCAGTTCACTTAATCTAAGTGACATTTATTGAATACTCAACCCAACAATAGCAGAATAAATATTCTTTTCAAGTACACATGAAACATTCACCAAGACAGACCATATTCTGGGCATAAAACACTCCTCAACAAATTTAAAGAATTGAAATCACACAAAATATATTCTCTTACTACAGCATAATTCTACTTGGAATCAATAACAGAAAGGTATCTGGGGAAATTCCAAATATTTGACAATTAAATAACCCACTTCTAAATAACCCATAAGTCAGAGGAAGTCACAGGGAGATTAAAAAATACTTTGACTTGAATGAAAATTACAAACCACCTATCAAAATTCGTGGGATGTAACTAGAGCAGCATTTAGAGGAAATTTTATAGTATTAAATGCTTATTTTAGAAAAGAAGAGAAGTCTCAAATCAGTGGCCTCAACTTCCACCTTTATAAACTTAGGAAGAGCTGGTTGTTGAAAAGATAAATAAAATTGTTAAAGTCTAGCCAGATTGAACAAGGGGGAAAGAAAAACAAAAGAGAAGACAAATATTACTAATACCAGGAATGGAAAAGGGATACATCATTAAAAATAGTAAAAGCATAATAAGAAAATATGAAAAACTTTATGCCCATGTATTCAATGACTTAAATGAAATAGACAAATTCCTTGAAAGACACAAACTAATAAACATCCAGAAAAGGAAGGAGAAGAAAGAAAATCGGAATAGTAGTTTTGTATCTAATGAAAATAATTGAATTGTTAGTTAAAGGCCTTGCTACATAGACAAGCCCAAGCCCAGATGGCTTCTCGGATAATTCTACCACACATTTAAAGAAGAAATAATACCAACTCTACACAAAGTCTTCCAGAAAATAGACAGGGGGAAAATACTTCCCCCTTGTTTTATGAGGTCAGCATTACTCTGTAAGATATTACAAGAAAAGAACACTATAGACTTATACTCCTCAGGAACATAAAGAAAAAAAATTTCTAAACTAAATTTTAACGAATTGGATCCAGTGCTATAAAAAAAGGGTAATACAACATGGCCAAGTTGAACTTATACTAGTAATATAAAGATGCTTCAACATTTTAAAATCCTTTAAGATAATTTATATATCAACAGACTAGAGAAGCTACATGATTTTCTCAATTGATGCAGAAAAGGCATTTGACAAAATTCAACATATATGTATTATAAAAGCTCTCAAAAAACTAGGAATAGAAGGCGACTCTTTTAATCTGACAAAGGGCATCTTCAAAAAACCCACAGATAATATAATTCAGAGTTAAAGACTGAATGATCTCCACCTAAGATCAGGGAACAAGGCAAGGATGTCCACTCTTATCACTCTTACTGAACATTGTACTAAAGGTACTACCAGCAGTAATAAGGCAAGAAAGATTAAAAGATATACAGAATAGAAACATAGAAATAAAAGTGTTTTTATTTATAGTCAACATTGTCTACATAGAAAATCTCAAATAATCTACAAAAATTTTACTATAACTAACAAGTGACTTTAACAAAATGCAGGATACAAGGTCAATATACAAAAACCAGTTGTGTTTCTGCATATTTGCAATAAACAATTTGGAAATTAAAATTTTTAAAGTATTATTTACAATAGCACCAAAAATTATGAAATACTTAAGTATAAACCTAATAAAATACGTGTGATATTTGTATGCTGAAATCAAGAGAACATTGATGGAAAAAATCAAAGATGACCTAAATACATGAAGAGATATCCCCATGTCCAAGGACTGAAAGACTTGATATTGTTAAGATATCTATTCTCTCAAGATTAAGCTATAAATTCAACAAACATAATCACAATCAAAATTGCAGCAGGATTCTTTTTTCCAGAAATGGAAAAGCTAATTATTAAATCTACATGAAAATGCAAAGGAATCAGAACATCCAAAAAATTTTTGAAAAATAACAAATCTGGAGGTCTCCCATCACCTGATCTCAAGACTTATTATAAAACTGTGATACTCAAGACAGTGTGATATTGGTAAAGGGTTAAATATCTATATTAAAGGAACAGAAAGCCAGTATTTTCCACAGATAGTGCTGGAACAATTAGGATATACATACGCAGTAAAAATGAATCTTAACCAATACTTTGCACAAATACAAAAATAAATTCAAAATAGGTCATAATCTTAAAAAAATAAAACCTAAAATTATAAAACCTCTGTACAAAAATAAAAGAGGAAATTTTTGTAACTTCTGGTTTTAGGCAAAGAATTCTTAGATATTACATCAAAAGCACAATTGGAACAAGAACAAATTGATAAATTACACTTCACCAAAATTATAAATTTCTGCTCATTGAAAGACGCTGAAAGATGTTAAGAGACTGAAAAGATAAGCACAGACTGAGAGAAAATATTTGCAAACACATATCTGATAAAGGACTTTTATCCAGAATATATAAGGAATTCTCAAACTTCAATAATAAAAAAACCAAACAACCCGATGGCAAATAAGTACCTGATAAGATGCTCAGTACCACTTGTCATTGGAAATGCAGATTAAAACCACAATGAGATACCATTATATGACCACTAGAATAGCTTAAAACAAATCAACAACTGACACTATCAAATACTGGCAAGGATGCAGAGCAACAAAATCTCTCATCTAGGGCCATTGGGAATACAAAGTGGTAAGGTCACTTTGGAAAATTGTTTGGCAGTATCTTATAAAGTTAAACATATAGTTACCATGTGACCTAGTAATCCCATTTCTAAGTATTTACCCAAGAGAAATGAGATCTTATGTTTACACAGAACCCTGTATGCCAATGCTTTATAGTGATTTATAAATGCCAAAAACTAGAAATGACCTAAATATTTTTCTAGAGGTAAATGGAGAAAGAAAATGTGGTACATCCATAGAACAGAACACTACTCAGCAATAAAAAGGAATGAACTACTGATACATGGAATGACATGGATGAATTTCAAAGGCATTATGCTAAATAAAAACAGTCAGATTCAAATGATCGTATCCTGTGTGGCTCCATTTATATCACATCTGGGAAAGGCAAAACTATAGGGGCAGAAATCAGATTAGTGGTTGACAGATCCTGGAGATAGGGATTGAGGATGACTACAAAGAGGGATGAGGGAATTTTGTGAGTAAGCTGAGTATTTTGAGTTTGGCTGTGGTTTTACAACTGTATGTATTTCTCAAAACTCTTAGAACCATTCACTAAAAAGGATGAATTTTACTGTATGTTAATTATACCTCAGCAACTCTGATGAAAACATAGGCACACACATACACATACACACAGATACACTATTCCAAAATGTCAAGATGAGGTAGAGATCCAATCAGGAGACATCCATTACTAGTCCTAGTACCACACTGGAGGCTACACTGCGAGTGTCAAATTACTCCTCTATGGCTGTTCCTTTTACTGGTGACTCTCATATCTCCTCCATCTAAGACAATTAGGACACTATCATGACCAAATCACAAGCCCCATGACCAACATATTTGAAAGCCTTAGGTAGGAATTTTACCTCATAACTTCTCATCAGTGGAACACGTGGCAAAGCCTGGTCTTTATAGGAAAGCTACCCTTTTTATGTGAAAAAACATTTTTATCTGCTGCCAGAAGGACTGCATAATGAAAACAAGTATGCTTAGTAGAAGTTTGTAGAGTATTCCTGCAATGACTGGTGTTGGCTTCAAAACTGCAATTGTTTAATGGGAAAATAAAATGATTTAAAACATAGAAAAAAGAACTCATAAATGCAAAATCTAAAAGAAATTTGGATTATTTAGATGATGAGATGAGAAAATGGTATTTGAAGATTATCTTGAAGTAATTCCTCTTTTGATTTTTTTTTTTTCCTGAGAAAGATTCACTTTGAGCTAACATCTGTTGCCAATCTTTCTCTTTTTGCTTGAGGAAGATTTGCCCTGAGCTAACATCTGTGTCAGTCCTCCTCTATTTTGTATGTGGGTTGCCACCACAGCATCGCCGCCACCGAGTGGTGTTAGGTCTGTGCCCAGGAACTGAACCCAGGATGCCGAAGAGGAATGTGCCAAACTTAACCACTAGGCCACGGGGACAGCCCCTTGAATTTTTCTTTCTTTTTTTTTTTTGCTGAGGAAGATTTGCCTTGAGCTAACATCCATTGCCAATCTTCCTCTTTTTGCTTAGGAAAATTGGCTCTGAACTAACATCTGTGCCCATCTTCCTCTATTTTATATGTGGGACGCTGCCACAGCATGGCTTGATGAGTGTTGTGTCGGGCCGCACCCAGGATCTGAACCTGTGAACCCCATGCTGCTGAAGCAGAGTGCGCAAATTTAACCACTATGCCACCAGGCCAGCTCCCCCTTGAATTTTTTTTTTAATGTTCTTTTTTTGGAGATCTTCCACATTTCAATAATAGTTAAAGGCTAATAATATACAATGAGCTCCGAATTTCAGCAAAGCAGACTTATGTAAAATATAACAAAGGATTTTCCTCTCAATAGTAAACTTTGTTAATACTGAACAACTTCATAACATGAGATCAAGGCTTCCAAAGAAGCTATTTAGGAAGGGACTATTAAGTTAAACACATACATGCACACATACACATACAACCATGAGGTGAGTTAGTAAAACTTTCCAGCCTTCAACTAGCCTATTCATACTTTCATAAATTTAATAAAAAATAACAACACTACCTATATAAGTTTATCTTACGTTCAAGAAGAGCTGAGGAAAAAAAGGCCAATTAAATTTGTTGCTAAGACTCATAGATTAAAACTGAATGATCCATCAGTTCCAATTCAGTTTGGAGAATGTTTTGATGTTTCAAATTTCCTTTGGTTCAGAAGCTGTATGTTTTGTTCACTTTAGACCGTGACTTGAACACTTCTGTTCATGGATTGATTCCAAATTTAAATATTCAGTTTCAGTTTGATTAGATGTTCATAGTTTGCACTTGTTTGTGGTTCATTATTTGATTCAATTCAAGCTCTCAGTTTTGCAGATTTTCTCAATTAAGTGATTCTTTTATGGAGTTTGAGGGTATGGACAGAGAGGTTCAACAAATGTTTATTAACCTATTGGAAATGACTGTTACTATTTTGAGAACCTATTGTGTAGAAATGGCTTATCGGTAAGCTGTATTACCTCTGTTACTAATAATTTGGAGGAGGTGAACTCATTAACACGAGAAGATCATAGAAACATTTCCAAAAGGACAGATAAAAGAATGTTAAAACTAAAAAAAAAACAGCAGCAGATGCTTCAAAATGAGGAGTTCACAAAAGAAAGGGAGAAAACTGCAAAGGATGAAAAGTGAGGTGTGGCCTGCCTAAGATAATTTAAAGGCCATCACAGTGAACAAATATTTACATCTATATGTTGGAAAATAAGTAGATGAAAATTAACTAGAGCCTATTGAACCTACCTGAGCAAGAGGCTTATTCTCAAATAGTGTTTCATGTTGAAAGAATTTGTCCAGCCCGTGCTCCTTGGCAATGTGTTCGGACTCGTCAGAGAAGAGGACAGCATCCCCATCAAAGGCCACGCGGAGCTGTGTGTCACAGTAAGCTATGTCTTTGGCTCCATCAAACATCGTTGCAGAGGCAATTCCTGGCACACCATGGGGATTGATTAATACTCTTCTCAGGGCCATGAATTTTAGTTTCTACCATTAAAAAAAGTCCTCCCAGACCTTGCATTTCCTCTCTAGCTATTACCTGATGACTCAACTCCTCATCACAACCACACATCTCGGAAAAGTTGTCTACACGCTACATCCGTTTCTATAACAGATGGGAAAGTGTGAAATGGGTTGTAGGACAATCACTGAGGATGCCCACCTTAGGAAGGTCAAAGCTCTACAAGACGAACTTAAGGCCTGCCACTGAGGAAACACCTTAGCAGAAAATCCAACAAGCACATAAACCACAATCAGACGTGAAGCCCAATGGAAGGAACCACTAGCACAAACCTCTTTATTAACTAGAGGGATAAAACCAAACCAATACCTTCTTGTATTGCTTCTTGTACTTTTTCAGAATCCGCAGAAAGATATAAGTTGGTAAGATATGCCTTCAAATAGCCAATGGGGCTTTTTCCACCAGTCAGACAGAAGCGGTCAATTAGTAAGCCTATTATCAGGCAAGAAAGACTGTTATGTCAGAGACTAAAGACAATATACTTACTGTAAATGCAAATGAAAGTTATCTTAGGAATAACTGAGTGCCTATTGAGGTTTCAGAATGACCTTCATAGCACCAGTATTGAAAAATGTCTCAGCTATTTTATAATGGTGGATGTGTTTGGTGCATGATAGTTCATGAAGTACATCCACACGGACCATGACAATTTACTTTCACAACGACTCTATGGCAGGCGTAATTATCCTCAGGACAGAAAAAGAAACTGAGACATAAACACTTGTCTAAGCCTGCTGGTTCACGTTGACTCTTGTCTAGGCTAGAACAGTGCTTTTTTCCTTCAAAAGAGCCTCCTCACTTGTTAAAAAGGCCAGTTAATGTGTGGCTCTATTTTAAGTACCATTTCCGTATTTCTTCAGTAACAATGCAATAGTAATAATAGGTAGTATTAGGATTTAAACTATTTTCTAAAAACAACAATGAAAGGTCTGAAATTGTCTCTTTCCTGACCTGAAATTTTAAATGCAATTAATAGCAGACTAAACATTAATATACCATTAAATCCCTGTCAAATCAGCAACAATTAAAAAACAACACTAGATGTTGGCGAGAGGCTTGTAAAATAGGCATCCCATAGACTATGGATGAAAGCATTACTTGGTACAAGCTATCTAGTAAATAATTTGACAACAATAGGTATCAAAAGCATTTAACAGGTTTGTACATTTTGACCTAGCATTCCTTTTTTTTTAGGAGTTTATTCTAACAGAATAATCTGAAATTCTGATACAGATTTACGTAGAAAGGTGTCCATGCAGGAGTATTTATAAAAGTAAAACATTGTTCAACAATGTGAGAATAAAGTATAACATTACGCATATAAGATTATGTACCCACTCAGAATGTTTTTAGACATATGTTATCACATATCTGAATAGATGCAGACGATATAAAGTAAGATTTTGAGTCTATTCAGTTGTTTATCATCTGCATGGACCAAGAGAGTAGATAGGGTCCAGTGACAGTTGAGGTGTAAGTGTTTGCTGTGGTATTAACAGAATACTCCCACTTTTTCGCTTAATTCAACATTGGGCATAAGTGGCACAAAAGTGTACTCTACAAATCTTTAAATAATATTAATTTAATGATCGGCGATTATTTGGTGGCACTGGGGTCTTCAGAAATGATTAAAACTTGTCCCTCTTTCTCAAGGAGATCACAGTTCACTGAGGAGCTAGGCATGTAAATAGATAATTATAAGATAACAAAAACCATAGCAGAGAGAGATACAAATTGCCTTCGGCACCCAGAGAAGAGAAGTAACTAACTTTTCTAGGTGAAAGGTTGTTATTCCATGAATAAGGCTGCATAAGAAGAAGACTGGGCTCAATTCATTCATTAGCAGAATTAATAGGTAAATAACTATGATTCCTTATGATACTAGCCTTGATGGGCTCACTATGGTGAGGACAGATAGACCTAAATCACCTACTAAATGAAATGAGTATGTGTTGTAAAAATTATAGCTGCTATTTATTGAGTAGTTACTCTACGCCACTCATCTATGCTAAACCTTTTATACCTTCTCTCTTTTCATGTCATAACAATATGAAGGCTGCATGTTTGAAAGGCAAACATTTTTTAAAGTACGTCTCAGTAAGACATCAGCCTTATAATTAAGATAATATAATACAGAACTCATAACTTGTAATATATCTTGACTATTTATAAGTATGCCCAATTTAAACCTAGAATTTAAATATGCCAAATTTAAACCTTCTTTTGACTTGACATACTCATAAGACTGGATATGTTGCTTAGAAAATAGGCTAAAGGTCCCCAAATAAAGTCAGGTAATTCCACAACAGGAAAAATGAGGACTTTCTCTTAAAGTCTCCAAAACACTGATGGAAATGCTAGGAAGAGGCTAGAATCAATCAAATTTTCCATGTAAAGGAATAAAGAATTTTGCTGGCATGAGTATGGATTTGATGTGTGGGGACAGCAGCCAGGGAGAATCAGATTTTAAGAGTGGAAAGGAAAGGTGAAAACCTTTAAACCTTTACCATGTACCTGTGGTGAGCGAGAAGTTTGATCACACAGAGAAAGCCTCTGGGTCGACGGCTCCTTGAAGTCAAGTTCAGAAGTGAAAAACATAAAACAGAGAAATATATTGCAGGACCTGGGATTAAGACTTTGAAACTCACACTTGACAAGTTAAGTCCAGAGCTTTGGGCCCAACTTTGTGCTGAAGTTAAAAATGAACATGGCCTCTCTTGTTCTGACATAGGCAAATAAACATTCCTCACGCAGAAGAGGGTGTCAGTATCAAAGACATTGCGTTAGTTAGGCCGCAGTTAGCAAAATAACATGGCTTCTCTCTTCCAGAGCAGCGAGCTGTTCACCCACATGGTATTTATTTTACTTACCATAGTGATTGACGCTATTTATAAGACGCACTCCCACTTGGGCATGGTTATTAGTCATCAGCACAATATCAAATAAGTCCTGTTCATCAGGATACAGCTCTCGGAGTCTAGTGTTGACATGCTGCAGTGCCTGTAGGTTACAAACACCAGTGTGTGTCAGGAGAGCCAGGCAAGGTGGGCACTAGGAGTCTGGAGGGAAATGATCTTATCATATCAAATTCAAGTTCTGAAGACTCTTTACTGAAAGAGTATAGCTCCTTAAAGGCAGGGTTATGCCATTCATTTCTGTATTTTCAGCCTCTCATACACAAGACCTCAGTTAATGTTTACTGAATACACGGGTCACGTTTGTTGAAGACTGTACAACATTTGGTTTACTAGAATTATCTCTGTGGGGTAGGCAGAGAGAAGGCTCAGGTTAACTCTTTTATGCTTTGTCTATTTTTTTTTTTTTGACTCAAGAAATCTGCCTTTCTTGATCATCTGGTGATTATTTTTTTATTGTAAAAAATATAGACTCCTTCATGAATCTGCATTTTATCCTTGCGCAGAAGGATATCCATGCTAATGGTCTCTGTATTGTTCCTATTTTAGTATATGTGCTGCCAAAGTGAGCACTTGGTCTGTTTTTTAAACATGAGTCTTTAGACTAGGTTTGTGATTTCCTCCCATGCTTCTACCATGCCCTGTAAGCACTTTCTACTCACAACTTGTGGAGGTGTCATTTGTTTCTACCTGGTTATGATGTTATTGCGTAATATTTGTATTAGTTGTATAGGGGATCAGAGTTTTAAGTGCTATGCATTTCCGTAGAAGTTCAGAGAACCTTACTTTATTAAAATCACTCCCCTAAGTGCCAAGAGCTTCTTGATTTTCTTAATATTCTGTGTTTGGGGCAAGAGCAGCTAAAGTGAATTTCATATCATTTTGATGAGGCGTTTTATTTCTACTGCTTGGAATTGTAAACTCGTTATTCCGTCTTACTGCTCCTTCTAGGGGGGGAACAAAGGTTTCTGTATCAGGTCTCATGATTAGGACTCCACTTAGGTAAGCTCAACATCCCAAATCTAGGGCTGTATGCTGGAGTCCCTTCCTAACAGTCTGGACACCACCGTGAAAGCATAAACTGACCCAGGGTCAACCTCAAAAGAATGACGAGGGTGGACTAGGAATTATAAGGGAACCTGGATGACATCCCAAGGGTCGGCCTGGGTCCTTCCCTCGCCATCCAGAGTCCTGGCAGGCCAAAGACAGCTTTGCAGAGTACCTTGACAAAGCGGAACGCGGGCCCTGGGGTCAGGATGACGTTCTCGTTGGTGAGCTGATACTCCATATACTTTTCCAGACCCTCTTCTTCGTAGATTTTCCTGTCGTCCACCATGTTGAATAGCGCCCGGGATGACACAGCGATGGTGATGGCATGTTTGGGTTTGGGCTGCAGAGAGGGGCACCAACGGGAGGACAGTCACACAGACCCGAAGGAAACAGGAATAGGGCTCATCTCCAGGCAGAGGGGCAGGAAAACAGTTTGGCCCCTGCTTGGAGCACTGGCATGCTCTAGACAGCCAAGAGCTGGGACCCCCCACGAGGCTGCAGGGGGAGGTTTGGGGAGGACAAGCAGAGGGCTGGGAGGGACTTCTCTACGCCATGGAGAGGAGGGAGGCTGGGAGAGGATCCTGCTGCGAGGCTGCCAGGAGGGGCACCCGAGGTACCGTGGGTGGTGGGTCCTGCTCACCGGCTTGGGGCGCGAGCAGCTCGCGGTCTTCTCGTACAGCGTCCTCACGGATGCCCAGTAGGCTTCGTCCTCGTCCTCCTCTTCCTCCCGCCGCCGGGGCAGATCTGTCACACAGTCGTGGTCCAGCTGGGAGGAGTAGAGCGCCCTGCGCTGAGCATAGGACTTCCATTCGGTGGGAGGCGTGCGCGGATATTCCCGGGACTGCGGCGTGTCCCGGGAGTCGCGGATGTCCCGCACGATGCCGTGAGCCCAGGCTTCGGGATTCTCATACATCTTGCTGGTGCGCCGGGCCCCGGTCTTGGGCTGGATCTCCGGGGGCGTGGCAGGACTCGGGTTGGGAGGCTTGGGCGGCGTGGGCGGCGTGGGCGGTGAGGGCTGCGCCATCAGCTGCTGAGGCAACTCTTGCTGGCTAAGGGAGGTGGAGGAAGTCCCGGAGGTCGCGGAGCTATTGGGGAGCTGGAGCAAGAAAGTAGGCGTGTGAGTTAAATGCTCGCCTAGGACCCTCATCTCTGCCAAGCTGGATGGAGTCAAGGAACTGTCCTCTTCCCTCTGTTCCATTCCTAGGTCCTCGTTCATCTCAGCTCCTTTAAAGTAGGCTTAAAGGGGCTCAGACATTTCAGGGCTCCAGATGTTAACTATTTCTGTTAAGTGGACACAGAGGTAGTCTGCGTTCATTTTCCCATAGCTCCCCCATCAGCACCTCACACTTTTTTTTTTTCTTGAGTGGATAGGGCACAGGTCCTCTTCCTTGGCCTTAGGCAGCTGGCACATAGTTTGCAAAGTTCTGTCACTTGCTTCCCATATACCTGCTCAGTCAGAGACCGCCAGGTAGGACACAGGGCTTGAGCAAGGGACCTTGCTTGCCACTGCCTCCATCTGTGACCTCCAGTTAACTCCATGAGCAACTAGACCAGATGTTCCCACCAGAAGATTCTACAAAGAACCTCGGGCACATCCCTCTCCACACCTGCCCTGTGATTACTGCAATGGTTGCTGGTAAGGTTGGAAAGCTGTCCCCATCACCTTCAGAGCTTCCTGTGCCAGTGGAGCTCAAGTGGAGAGAATCATCTTCCGAAAGAGGAAGGAATCATTCTAGAGAAAGGACTCATTTCCTGAGATGTGCAATAAGTTATTAAGCATCTACATATTATTTCACTTTTTATGATTGTTTCATAAGTTTCAAAAGATATGTTCTTGATTAGATTACTGAGCCACTCCTCACAGAGATAGATGGATTGGTAGGAATACCTGTTCTCCCAGTGGCTGGATCTGTGTCATTCTGTCTGCATCCAAAAACTTAATCTCAAACTTTTTCTTCTTATCTGGCCAGGCCTAGCTAAGGGCCCAAAGTACCACACAATCTAACACTCTTCAACAATTTACCTCCTTTATTGACCTTTCCACCTCCTCTTCTGAGTCTTGAGTACTCAATAAATAGTTGTTGAATGAATGAAGGAAGGAAAGAGAAACCATAGAGTTTAATAATTAAGTATGCAGTTTATAGACCCAGAGACCCTGGGTTTTAATCCAACTCTATGAGCATTATTAATGTGAAATCTTAGGCAAGTTACTCTGTGTTGCAATTTTCTCAACTATAAAACGGGGCTTATAGGGGCATTTTTGTGAGGACTAAATTAGCTAAAACACATAAAGTATGTAGAACAGGGCCTGACACGTAGAAAACATCAATAAATGTGAACCGTTATTATTATTATTATTATCATTTTTTATCATATACTCCTCCCTTTCATCTTCATCTCTACCTTAAGACTGGCTGTCTTGCTTCTGGTCTCATCTACTGTTGGGGCTTTGGTGGATGGGCTCCGTGAAGTTCGGGACCACTGATTTCGTACGAGGTACCCTCGAGAGTCTGTCTTCGGCGCTGATATTTCTTGTGATCCCTTTCAAGGAGAGAAGAGACCCATGGGTGTAATACCCCATCACCCACTCCTTTCCTGCATGTGCCTACAGAATAGCCATGTCTAGCTAAACATAGCAACACACAGTGAGAAGGTCCCTGGCCTCTATGACACTTAATTCAACCTTGGCACTTGCATACTATTTTAGCTGTGGCCCAATCCTAACTTCTATGAGGAGCAATGAAGTGGAGATCCACCCAGGAGAGCATCCAAATCCAAGAAACAAATCTGATATCTCATGCTTTTTCACCCGTGACTCCTCTTATATGGAACTTAGTAGAGCTGACCATTTTTCCTCCCTTTTCCCCTTCTTCCCTTGAGGATAAGCCTGTTAGGAGCTGCTAAAAAGACATAGCCACTATTTGTGACCAGACTACAAAGATGAGGGCAGCTGGTACCTAACCAAGGCTGCAGCAGGGCTCCAAGACAGCCGCATAAGAGGGACTAGAGCCCTCCAGCACTCCATTCAGGAGGAACAAGAATGGAGGAGACCATGGAGAGGCAAGTGGAAGAGTGTCTATTCCCCGTATCCTTCCCCTCACCCAGATTGCCTGTGGCTTCCCTTCAAAGAGGTAGTTTGATCTCTGCTCACCCTGATCATGGTGATCTGCCGGCCCTGCTCCCACAACAGGCACATGTGAATATAAATACGTATTGTGCGGCAGGGGCCAAGGAGTACTGTTCCCTCAGCTGCACTAAGGCAGTGTCTACACGATGGGTGACACCGCATGGCGCAACATCTCAGCGAGTGATTCGGATTGACTGCACGCCTCATCTGAAAGATTGTGCAGAAAATAGTCAATGCCATGGCCAAACTCCCCATCCCTCCCTGATTTGAACAAAGAGCAGTCTCTTCCCCTAGGCTGAGCAGAGGAAGTGGCTGAGGTATCTACACCATATATTCTATGTGAACACGGGGATGTGTGCTGGAGGGGGAAGCAGGGACCAGCTTCTCCCACTTTTTCCTTAACTTCTCCATAAGGACATTGTTTATCCTTTAATATGAATCTGGACAGCTCAGTCTTCTCTCCCAGAACTCCCTTGCCCCCTGATATTTTCTATTATACTTTCTGCTCTTTAATTCTCTCACCGACTCTAAAGAGGTCAGCTCACCTGCGTGCTCAGACGAACTCCCGACTTCTCAGAATCCCTTCTTTTCTCTGCTTCCAGACTGTCTTTTGAATATCTCGATCCAGTTTCATTCTTAATATGAAAATAAAGAGTGTTTATTAACTTTTAATCTCAAGGGCATTAAAACCTTGGGTTTGGGAATAAAAGGATAAATAAAAATTAGGTTTTGTGTTTTTGCGAATATCAAAAAATACATAAATTTTAGACATTATTTTACCCCTATTATAACAAGCATGAGTAAAAATAACACATATCAGGGAACTATATCAATAAATTTTTAATATAGAAATTTATTCGCTTATAGATTTGAGGCATGAGGCATTTATCACTTAAAAAATAATATGGGAAATGCTATGGGAGAATTTTCCAAGGGTCAACACAACTTAGATTTAAATGTGGAATTGCTCAACAATATAACTTTTTTTTCTCCTTTACTCTGAAGATTCCTACTTATAGAACTTTGTCTTTTGCCATGTAGAATTGAAACTTCTCTTGTTTGTTTTCTTAATAAACTCTAACTCTGATTGTCTGTGGATCTAAGACTCACAAATATTACTCTGATTTTTAAAATCAAGGACTTTAATCCTGTACAGATCTATTGACAGGCATGTTTTCTATTGATATTTTCTAATTACTCATAGCATCTAGAGTGAAAAGACGTTTCTTATTAACAGACTAATAGGGAAGACCACGAAGAGGGCACAAGAAGATAACTCACTTCCTGGATGCCTATTCAATTATTTGTTTTCATTTTCAACTGCAGGAAATACTGTTGTATTGGAGCACTAATTGTACTGTTTCATGCTAATTCAGTAGCTGCAATTCGATGAAGATTAGTAGTATTTATCTATTTAAGGAGCTCAACTTCTAGCTCAGACCAAGGTGCTCCGGGGCAGTCTGTTCTGTCTCTTTATGCTCTATGCCTTGCACCCAGGAAAAATCTGATCGGTGTTAGTTGGATGATTGAATATGTGACTGCAGGGAATGGTGTAGCTATGTGGTCCTAGAACTAATCCTAAAATCCTTCCATCAACCACCCACACCATAAAATCTTGCCACTTCTAACTCCAAAAGATATTTTAAATTCAATCCCCCTTCTCCATCCCTATTATTGTTCCCTTGTTCCAAGCTTCAGATCATCATGGGCCTATATTCTTAGAATATAGCTTTTTGATCCGGTTTCATGGCCTCAAATCCCCCAACTTCTAGATCCATCCACTCCATTTATTTAGAGTGACATTTATAAAATGTAAATCAATTTATGCTTCATTTCTAGATAAGCTCTTCATTCACTTGGTTAGAGAGACCAGGAGCCTCATGATACATCCTTCCTACCTCCAACTTGCTTGCCCTCCACTCTACACTTTAACTCTATGTTCTGCTGATGCCAAATGACTTGTATTTGCCTATACACTACCCTTATTTTCTTGTAACCTCCTCTTCCCTGTAATCTTCTTTAAAACTCAGCTCAATGTGGCCGGGGAGAAGTTCCCAGAGTTACACATTACTCTGTGTTGCCTTTGTCTTTTGCACATAGTTTTACTGAGTATTGAATTGTACTTTGTTTATGTATTCTCTTTCCTACTATGCTATGCATTCCTCAAACTGTGTTTTCATCTCTGACCAATAACATATGAGCATATGTCAATAAATTCTTACTTGTTGGATTGGCTTATACTATGTGCTTTAATTCTCTTTTTCTCCACCTCCTTCATTTCCTTTACTTCCCCTCCCTTTTCTCTACATGTCGTCATCATCTGAAATTATTTGATTGTTGCAGAGCATTCCCAGAGGTAAATGATAGACTGATAACTACATTTACTCAGCTCTGTGGCAAGATTCTAGTATGTTCAGTTCTCTCACCTTCTTTTTCTGTTTCAGAGATGTTTGACTCATTTCTTAACTCTTGAAATTCTTTTGTTGTTATGCAGGTTTTCCTCTCCCCAGCTCCATTTCCTGTTGCTTCTGTTGCTCAGTCTAGGTTTGCATTTAGAATGTCAAATTTGTGACATCATATGTGATTCCATAGTAACAAACTGACTCTGAATGTGTGATTATAAGAAAAACCAATATTATTTCTTCATATTTGAGTACATCCACTCATAACCATTGTCTGGGTTTTTAGGAATTGATATCTAAAAAATGTTCAAGTGTTGAATATGTAGCAATATCGATATTGCTGCTTTCTTCTTTTTAAATCTCTTTAAGCGTTACTGTGCCACTCATCATATTAATTCCATTTGTGGCTGTACATTTTCTGGTACTGCCAAAATGAATGTCAAACTCCCTGTGGTCCCAATCAACTATTACTGTTCATTCTGACAGGTTTTGGAGAATTTTCTGCAAATCTGAAGACTATTTTTAACAGCTGAGATTTTGTTCTTGACATGGAGTTTAGACTTGAGTTTACTTTTAGTGTTTGGTGTTTCTTTCATAAGGGCACAGCCATTTCCATTTCACAAAGTTGAAGCATGTTCCCTATGGCTAGACACTGGCAGAATAACGCTTGCACTGTCTTTCCTGCTGTTTATCCCATTCTTACACATGTAAACACACATCTGTCCCTCTTGTGTATACACAGAGAAGAATATGTAAAATCTAGCCCCCAACTCTGGTTTATAGGGTCTAATAATGTTCTGCATTTTATGGTTCTGATTTTATCTTCACCCAAGTTTTAGGTAAGAGACATGTGCCATGCCAGCCTGAGTTGGTCAAACCATCATGGACTGAGACAGACTTCTGGCCTCTCTTCGTGGGAGTTGATAACTTAGTTTGATTATCAGGAGAAGTTTTTGACAGTGTCAATCAGAGTTCTCCAAGGGCTTTCTAGGTAGTAATCCCATATCTTGTTGTGATTCGGAGCAAGTTGATTAATTTTCCTAAATCTCAATTTCCTCCTTTATAAAATGGAGATGATAATGATATCAATACCCTATGATAGTTGTGACACTTGAAGTATTATGAAGTACTTAAGACAGTGACTGGCATTCATAAGTGATTAATAAATGTTAGCTATTACTTTTATTCATAATTTTTGCTACAGCTACTACAGAGTTCAAATAGAATATCTGTAACTAAATCTACACTGCAGTCTGGTTGTAGGAACAGAAGTTTAAAACTACTTATCGTTCATATACGTCTATAGCCAGTCAAATGTCACTTGAATGATTCTTCCCATTTCCTGAACTCTGAGTCTTAGTAGTACAGACAGAGCAAGGAGGGCAGGCTGAGAAGGGGCAGGCATTAGAGTAGTGATTAGGAACAGAAGCTGGAGAGCTCTGAGATTTGTGTCCTATGAAACACAGGAGGAAGATTTTGCAGATCTGAGGACTTGAAAGAGTCTTTGGTTTCTGACTGGCCCACCTAGCCAAAACCCAATATCAGCTTTTGCTTTGCCCCCTTCCCCGCCTCTTCCATGTAATTCAGCGTCCATATATTCAATAAGTTCCTTGATTATTGGTCTTTGCCCATCTCACACAGCCTAGGATAGAATATGAGCCTACTGTGTATTTTGAATCATTTTATATGTTAAGGTATAAATATATAACTGTATTGTTTTGTTCTGAGTGCTGAGGGTGAAATTAAAGAATTACTTTTATGTTTTCTTTTTCAGATTTCCTAATCTGTGTTCCTTTATTATCTTCTGATTCTTAAGTTTGTTATTGAGCATGGAAAACTATATGTACGTGTAGGCAGCTGTGTTAGTCAGGGTTCTCCAGAGAAACAGAACTAATAGGATATATATAGATACTTAAGAGGAGATTTATTATGGGAATTGTCTCGTGTGATTATGGAGGCTGAGAAGTCCTACAATATGCCATCTGCAATCTGGAGAACCAGGAAAGTCAGTGGTATAGTTCAGTCCGAGTCCAAACACCTAAGAACCAGACGAGCCCATGGTTTAAGTCCCAGTCTGAGGTCAAAGGCCTGAGAACCTGAGGGGCCATTGGTCTAAGTCTTAGAGTTTGAAGGCCCAAGTACCAGGAGCTCTGATGTCTGAGGGAAGGAGGAGAAGATGGAAGTCCCAGTTCAAGAAGAGAGAGAATTTGCCCTCCCTCCACCTTTTTCATTCTATTTGGACTCTCAACAGATTGGAAGATGCCTGCCCACATTGGTGAGGGCAATCTTCTTTACTCAGTCTACTGATTCAAAGGCTAATTTCTTCCAGAAACACCCTCACAGACACACCCACAAGTGACATTTTACTATTTATCTGGCCATTCCTTAGCCCAGTCCTCTTGACACATAAAATTAACCATCACAGCAGCATAACTTTTGTTAGGCTTGGGTTCCTCTCTCCATGAGTTCAACTTTGGTAATAAAGCCAAGGTGCTATGATGTTATCACATTGTCATGCAGTCTTCCCAGATCACCCAAAATTGATTTTGATATTGAAATTATTGTTGTCAGTTCTAGTTGTGGATAAAATTTTTAAAAAGAGCTGCATAAAGAGACTTAAAAGACATTTTGAACGACACAAACATGGACAAGTCTAAGCAGGCATTCTCCATCTATTTTTGGTAAATCTTTTTTGATTTTTACCATGGTTACTGAGAGGAATATACCCACTCCTGTGGTATACTAAGAGGATATTGCAGAGGAATTTGTGGGACATGGCCCTCACTTGGCCATCCTTCTGCTTTTTCTTATTTTGGAGGGGAGTTGTGATATTATTCAAAATTTCTGGAGATACTAGTAGACTCCTCTTTGGTCTACTAGTAGACTATACATTTTATAACGTGTGGTACAGATAGATGAATACAACTAGGCACTAGTGTCCTGGGAAGACTCCGAAGAATCTTTTTTCTTCACCATGGTCACCCTGCTCCACCCTGATCTGTAGAAACCAATATTGTGGAAAGTGGCTCTATTGCCTTCATAGCTTTTCTTCCCTGAGTCTAAAGATACAAAAGTCACAAACATATCAGAATGTGAACAACATTTATTAATATTTTAAGTGTTTATGTATATGTAGACAGCTTCAAAGATAATGAAATTTAGTAAAAATTAGAGAATTAGAAAAAAGAAGGTATTTACGAACTCACTCTCCTAAGATAGTCATAATTAGAGTTATATTCTTCTAAAGCATTTTCATCCATTTGTCTAAAGTTTGACCTTCCCTCCTTTGTAAACAGTTGTTCGAATTGTATAGTATAAATAATTCAGTATCCTGATTTTTCCTATATAATGTTACATACAGGTATTTTCCATGGTATTACTTGGTTTGAGTAGTCATAAATTTAATGACTCCATAGTGTTCTAGAGTGGGTATACCACAATTTGCATAAGTATTTCCCTACTATTGAATATTTGGGGTATCTCTGAGTTTTTACTATTATAAATATTTTCCTGAATATCTCCTTTCTTTAGCTAAAGTTCAAGTTCCTTAGTACAAAATCTTTCTTTCCGTGATGACTAGTACCTTCAAACCTGTAGTTGGATATGCCCATCAGACCCCAAGTGCTCATGATGGAGCCTCACATCTGTTCATCAGGGCCAAATCCGGTTTCTTGGGCTGTAAGCAGTTGGCATTTATTTGGACCTGTCTTTATCCGCTTCTTGTCTCCTCTGGCCCCACTGTTGTGAAAGCTACTTGTGAGATGAGACCTGTATACCTTTTCCACTGCTGTCTTCCTAGTGCTTAGAGCAGTTACTAGGAGGTACCACAGTAAATATTTATTGAATGAATATGTCATCCCTTAAGAAGTGCACAGCAGTGATAAGCAGGATACAGTGTACTGTGTTAACAGCAGCGGTGAAATAAAAAACGTTGTTTCCTCGTGCCTTTGAGAAGGCCCATGTGGTCAGTGAGTGGGAGGTAGAATTACAAAAGTGCTATATTTCTTCCCTGTTTTTTTAAGCTCTTTGTCTAGAGATCATTGGTTCTCAAACATGAGCACGCATCGGAATTACCTGGATATCTTGTTAAAACAAGATTGCAATAGGTGAATGGTTAAACAAACTGTGGCACATCCCTATCGTGGAATACTGCTCAACAATACAAAAGAACAAACTATTGATTCACACAACAACTTGGATGACTCTCCAGAGAATTACACTGAGTGAAGAAAGCCAATCCCCAAAAGTTATACACGGTACGATTCCGTTTATATAACATTGTTGAATTATAAAATCATAGAATTAGAGAACAGGTCAGTGGTGCCTGGGGTTAAAGAGTGGGTAAGGGCAAGAGGGAAGTGGATGTGGCTATAAAAGGGCAACATGAGGGATCTTATAGTGATGGGAATATTCTGTATTTTTAACTTGACTATATCAATTTCAATATCCTGGCTGTGATACTGACTGTAGTTTTGCAAGCTGTTGCCATTGGGATAATTGAGTAAAGGGTGATGGGATTGTTCTGTATTATTTCTTATAATTGCCCATAAATCTACAATTATTTCAAAATTTAATTAATTAAAAAAATAAACAGATTATTGGGCCTCATCCCCAGTGTTTCTGATCACTTGGCTGGGTTAGAGCCCAAGAATTTGAATTTCTAATAAGTTCCCAGATGAAGCTGATACTGCTGGTCTAAGAACCTCACTTTGATAATCAGTTGCACTAGAGTAATTAGGAATTCTTCCTGCCCACAGTTAAGCTTTAGCTAGCCCACTGATTCCATGTGAACCATTTCAAGTAGTCTTCTCCCCATCTTAAATATCATCTGTTGTAATAAAGCTCATCCTGAATGAAACTGCCTCTAGGATGGGCCCATCAGACCTCAAGTGCTCATGATGGAGCCTCACCTCTGTTCCGCAGGGGCAGGTCTGGTTGGCTGGGTGGGAAGCAGTTGGAGAACAGCTGTGTCCTCTTCTGACTGCCTCAACTGGAAAGGAACTAAGCCAGAGGTTCACATGAATGATCTAGGAGCTTTTAAATATCCTACTATCCAGACCACAATCACAGGCAGGTTTAACCTGAATCTCTGAGTGTAGGACCCACATATCAGTATCATTTGTGTTTGACTAGAGGTCTGAGCCCCAGGTGCTAAGTAGAATTTCTAAGGTACCTAATTCTCTGTTCCCCAACCCAATTGCCTTGGGTCCAGTTCCCCAGACTCTACAAAGGGCCAAGTAGCGTCATTCTTGTGAAGCTGGACTCCCAGGCTAGAAACTCCAGTCTTCTTTCACTCTTCCCTCTCTCTTGTCTCACATTCTTACAAAGTTGCGTCTCTTTTGTCTTAGCAGTATTTCTCCAGCATTAGGCTTTCTTTTGATTTATTAGCCTTAGGTCAAGTCTTCGTCTTTCCAGTGAGCTAAGCAAGAGTCTCCTCACTAACCTCCTAGTCTATAGTATTGTGTTCCTCCTCTCAAATTCGTCCTTACATAGCCACTACACGCATCTTGCAAAAACACCAAGAGGTTCTTTCACTCTCTTATTTGAAACCCTTTCTGGAGAACCATTGTTTTTGAAGGAACAAATTTCAAGCAGATAGGCCTGATATGCAAGGCTTTCCACGACTTAGCCTCATTCCATTCCCCATCTGCTTCCCTAGCCTTATATACCTCAGCTTCCCCTACAAAACTCTTCTTGCTGCCCTTTTTAGAAAACTGCTTTATTGAAGTATAATTAACATACTATATAATTCACCCATTTGTATTGTATAATTCAATGATTTTTAGTATATTTGCAGAGCTGTGCAACCATTACTACAGTCAATTTTAGAACATTTTCATCATCCCCCAAATAAACCTAGTACTGTATCTGCCCATTTCCTGCTCAGCACCAAATAATCACTAATCTACTTTCTTAACAGCCCATTTTACAGACCTATGCACAACTCCCCAATAGACTTCTGAACTTTGGAGTGAGATTGATCTGGGTTCAAATCCGACCTCTGCTAGTCAATATCTTTGGACCATTTACTTCATTCAAATTTCAATTTTGTTGCCAATGTAACAGGAATAATATCTACCTGTAAGAGAGACTGTTAGGATTATTGGTAGTACAATAAGTTGCCTAGCAATAATAGGTGAGTATTAATTACCATTTTGTTTTAGTGAATTCTGAATGTAGAATTTTGCAAAAAACATTGCTGT
Organism: Ceratotherium simum simum; assembly: GCF_057802395.1. Classification (NCBI taxonomy): domain Eukaryota; kingdom Metazoa; phylum Chordata; class Mammalia; order Perissodactyla; family Rhinocerotidae; genus Ceratotherium; species Ceratotherium simum. The sequence continues at coordinate 60,981,146 of NC_141910.1, read as the reverse complement.
GATCCTATGACCAATGGCGTACCAACTAGATAAGGTAACTCAATGAAAATGAGCATATGTGATCTAATGAGATATTTCACATCAAGACTATCTTAGAAAACTTAATGTAGTTAGCCATGGACACTGTCCATGTCATAGAATGGATACTTTGGGGAATATTGGGCCCAAGATTAGTCAACACAGGTGCACCTTTCCTGAGATGACAGAATGGGTTGTAGAGAAGGATAAAGACTCAGGTTTTCCTATTGTTTCCATCTACCACTTGGATTGGCTTGCTGTATTTGTTTTCTTTTGCTGCATAACAAATTACCACCCATTTAGCAGCTTAAATAACATCTATTAATTATCTCAGAGTTCTGCAGGCCAGAAGTGTGGGTGGGCTCATCTGGGTTCTCTGTTCAGGGTCTTCTACGGCTAAAATCAAGGTGTCAGCCAGGCTGGGCTCTTCTCTGGAGACTCTGGGGAAGAATCTGCTCCCAAGCTCATTCAAGTTGTTGGCAGAAGTCAGTTTCCTGTGACTGTAGGACTGAGGTCCAAGTTGCAGGATGTTGGCCAAACGTTACTCTCAGCTCCTAGAGGCTATTCTCACACCCTTGCCCCATGCTTTCCATTTTGTTAATGAAGAACCTCTCTTGTGTTGAACTCCTTCCATGCTTTGAATCTCTCTGACTTTTTCTTCTGTTACCAGACAAAGGAAACTCTTTGTTTTTAAATAACTCACATGATTAGGTTATGCCCACTTGGAAAAATCTTTTCAATTAACCCTGAGTCAACTGATTAGTAACCTTACTTAGAACTACAAAATCCCTTTTGCCGTGTACAATAACATAATCATGCGAGCGATGTCCCATTGTATTGACAGGGGAGGGAATTATTCAAGGGTGAGGATCTTTTGGCAGGGGCCGGGGAGTCATCATAGAATTTTGCCTACCAGACTCATTTAACTGACTTTAGCTTAGTGAGCTTTCAAAACAGGGAGCTAAATGAATAAACCAGGCTTGCAAATTGATAATCACTATCATCTACCTCAGAGAATATGGGCTAAACATAGCTGGTCTGGGTACTTGATTTAAAGACATTTCTTATGTTTTGAGAGTATGGCCTGGGAAAGGTAATAGACACAGAGGTGTCTGAGCTTATTCCTAGTCCCTTGGATTGTGTGTTTGGATATTTTTAGAGGAGTGGTGGGCATTTTCCTGTAGCTCTCTGAGGTCCGTGATTGGTGAGGCGGGCATAGAACAGACCCGGGAGTACCTTGACACCTAAATAGTTTATACACTCAAGATCTTTTCTTTGGAATAATCCTAAAAATTAAATGTGAAGATAAAGGGATGTGTCTATTTTAGTTCCTTTCTGTAGAAATGGAGGCATCTCTCATGATTGGCCTTCAAAATATATGTCTGAGGTATCAGTGTTGGTTTTGGAGTCAAACCTGAGTTTTAAAAGCCAGCCCTGCTACTGATCACTTGGTTAACCTCAGATAAGTTCTTAATGTCTCTGTGCTTTGTTTTTCATGTCTATAAAATTGGTATATCATACCTAGTTTGAGGTTTTTTTAGGGATAAATACATGTGTAATGCATGTAATGTGCTTAGCTCAGAGTACCTGGTTCTAGGGCTGGCTGAGTCACACCTGGAGTATTTTGTAGCAATTCCAATCACAAAGTGGAGTCTGTTTCCCAGCTGTTGAATCCAGGCCTACCTGTGACTTGTTTTGTCTAATATAACATGGGGGAAGTAACATTGTGTGGGTTCTAGAGCCCAGGCCTTCAAAGACTTACAGTGACTACTTTTTCCCTTTGGGGATGCTGCTGCCTTAGGGATGGTTTGAAATCTTCATGAATGAAAAACATGGACAGTGAGAACTAGTGTTTTTAAGCATATACTAAACACTTTATATATTTTATACTATTTACTGCTTTTTAACTACCAAGCAGAGTGACACAACTTGTCCAAAGTCACAAGATTGACAATTGGTAGAATCAAGATTCTAACTCAATCCTACCTGCCTCTAAAGCTTAGCAATGATTGTTTATTTGTTTAATCACACCTCCTCTTCAGGGAGCTTCTCCAGTGGCCCATTCTTCTATACCCAGCTTAACAACAGGTCAGTCTGAAATCTTATGCAGTTGATTCAATAGCCTAAAGAACTGGATCAGACAAGTCTTCATAGTGTCTAAATATAAGCCCTGTCCCATGAGACTACAAGTCTCAGAGCATGATTAAGGAGCAGCTTCTCATATCAACCCTGTTTGTAGTGCATGTGCAGAGTACTTTTGCACAAAGCTGTTAAGTGGAAATTCCTTGTCCAAAATATTGACCAGAGGCCAATGTGCATATACCAGGCTCTGCCCAGATGGTGATTTTATCAGCATTCTGCTTACATAGGTCAAGGATGTAAAGTACAAATTCTGGGAAGGTTATCCAGAGAGGAGAGTATACCATTCAGAATTCACCAGTGAAGAATAAGTTGTTTTTGAAGTTCATATTTCTTGAGTCCATCCATCTTGATCATTCACATGACTTAGGGGTTAGCAAGGATTCAGGGGGCCAGAGAACTCTGTCTGTGGGACACTGGGATGGAATGTGTCTGATGGATTAGGAAAGAATAAAAAAATGTAAAACATTTGCACTTCAGAAAATAAATTTTAAAAATTATCCTGGGGGAGGCCTTAAAGGTAAAGATGCTCTATAAAATCTAAGACCTTGCAAAATAAAAGTTCCACTTAGCTGTTGTATAGATTAGGGCTCTGACCTTCAATCTTTTCATCTGTAAAATAGAAATTAATTGCATATATACATCTCACAATTTTGTTGTAAAACTTGAATGAAATCATGCAAGTAAAAGCATATAGCACAGTTCACTAGGTTCTTATTAACACATGCCTTCAAGACAACTTCCGTTTGAAAAATCTGCGTGTTGAACAGGGAGGAAAAGTCAATTGGCAGATGGCCAAAGGGCTTGAAAATCAGGCAGGCTAAGTAGGAATTGGTAACACTTTCTTATAAAGGCAAGAGAGCTTGGTGCTAGTGTGAAATTGGGGTCTTGCTCTTTTTAAGAAAAGCATGAGGAGGTTTTTCCACTTTTCATTTGGCTTAGACAGAATGGTCCATGTTCACCTTTTTTCTCCATCCTGCCTTCAACACTCACTTTCCTAAGTAAAGTTAACAAATGATTCCATTTCTCCCATTAGTAACAGCCATTAGCAGGAATGTTCGACACTCACCAGCGTTAACCAAACCCTAATTAGCCAATACTGCCTGCCACCCCCTTACAATGCACACCTTTCTTTTCCCATGCCTGCTATGGCTCTCCTAAAAGAAACATTTGTAGAATTCCCCTCCTTAGCCCACTCTCCCTCACATCATTAATCAGCTTGCTATGCCTCATCCAAAAAAAAAAAAATTATCCAGTTTCCTGCTGCATGCCAGCCAGATGAACAAGTGCTAAATAGAGCTTAAATGTGTACCCTGCCCATGTTGATGGGCCATAGGCTGCTGCACCTGGAACTCCAGTGTGTTAAGGAGGATGTGTCCTGGGTGTCACAGAGGCTGTCTAAGCTCTCTGTGTCTGTATGATGTTCTGATGCTTCTGCATTCCAGAGCCAGGTCTGGAGTAGCTGGAGTAGAACCAAGCAGGGAAATACCTCCTGGCCTGGGACCGTCAGGATTTTATCATCTTGCTCCGAGACCCCATGATCTTAGAGGGACTGGGGGACTAAGGGGCTTTCTCTATTAGGTATCTTTTAAAAAATTAAAAAACAACAATAAAAAAGAGAGGGTTGACACATCCACACATAAGCTCGTTCATCACACTGCCCCTGTATTGTCACTGAGTTATTTCCTGCATGGGGGTAGCAGGTGTAGGTGCTTCATTTCCAGGCACCAGGAGCTCCCAGGCAGCGTGTTTACCTCCTTGTGACAAGCAACGTGTTGCTGAGAAAAGAAACAGCTTCATCGTCTGCAGGCTTGGCTTTGAACACTAGTGCTGCCACTGCCTAGGGGTCTCTGCACATTGCTTAACCTCACAGCCTGCTTCCTCATTTGTAAAATAGGAGTGATAATAATACTGACCTCCTAGAAAGAAAGGAAACAAGGAATGCGAAGGATGAAGCACAATGCCCGGCACAGAACAGGCACTCCGTAACCATCCTCTTCCCAGGTCCCCTGCCTCCTGATTCACCTGCAAAAACAAAAGTCAGGGGCTCTGGGGAGGATTTTATCTGGACCCTGTGACCACCTAGGGAGAGCCTTGCCCTGAACTTCAGTGCCCCATGAACAGGAGACTAGGAGTCTTGTCTCTTTGTTTTCCTTTGGCCTGTTTTTTATTTGGGGTCTGTGTGATTTCCTGGCAACAGCCCCGTTTGTGGTGAGAAAATATGTGTTTGCTATTTGAGGAGCAAGCAGCTTGTTTCGAGAGGTGCTCCTCCCTCCCTCAACATTGTGCAAAATGTAGGTCAGCGATGAATGCCCCTGAGTGCAGCACAACTCAAAGTGGAGTCCCAAGTCTAGTCCAGCTTGGATTCTGTATTTTTGGTAGCGCATATGGGCAAAATTGGCTTTCGTGACATTTTTCAGTTTTTTGGAGTTTGGCTTCAAGATTGATAGCCTTTCTTCTCTTTTCCAGTAAGTCCCCTTGGCTGCCCACTTTCTTCTCCCCAGTAAAACTAACAAGCTTTCTACTCCTCTGTCCTCTTCCTGTGGATGACCACCGTCCTCCCAGTAGCTCAGGTAAAATCCCAGATTTATCCTAGATTCTTGTATCTTCCTCCCGATCACAGCCTGGCACTCCTCAGCCTCTTTCGATTTGACTTCCTTAATATCCTTCAAAAGCAGCCAGGTCCCTCCGTTACGCATTCCCTGTCATACTCTGGTCCCTCCCACACCACCTGCTGCAACCTCTATCCTAGGCACTACGCACACTGATTTATTTATTTATTTTTCTTTTCCGTTAGTCCATGAAAACCTTGGGGGTCAGGGCCTAAGAATTAATCGTCTCTGTGTCTCTAGTGCCTCATACAGTGTTTGAAGTAAATGTTTCCTTGATGAATAAAAGAGTGAGTGTAAGACATTGCCTCCCCAATTGGAAAGACATTCTGTGTCAGAGAACAGACTAGGGTTTGAGGAGGTGCTTTCTGTGATCCTAAAATTAGACCCCTAATCCTATCTCCATCAACCCTGGGCTTGAATGACATTGTACCTCTTTGAGTTTTCTGAACTTTCAGCCAAAATGTACTCAATAGTTAGTGTCTAATTGATAGCTTGACAGAAACTATTCTTAGTGGACATAGGTATCAGTGCTGCCTGATGACCCACGGACATCTAAAACTCAACATGTCCAAAATTGGACCTATTCTCTCACTCCAAAATCTTGTCCTCATCCTGTGTTTCTTATCCCAGTGAGCCCTGTTACCTGAGCAGGAACACGAGAGTCATGCAGAGCCTCTCCTAGCTCTACCATCCTGCCATTCATTTGGTCACTGAATTCTACTGATTCAATTTCCATAACATCTCTTGAATCTGTCTCTTCCTCCCCATCACTGTCTAGTTCCAGCCCTCATCACTTCTGATAGGAACTTCTGAACTAGGTTCGCTGACTTCCCCAAGCAGAGATGACCCCTTCTTATTTTGGGCCACCACTGTGCCCATGAAAAATCTCTACCAACACAAGGCATTTCCTGTATTTGTTTGAATTCTCCCTACTACACTGTGAACTGATTGAGAGAAAGAATCATGTTCATTGAGTAAATGCATGATATAGTTGAATTTTAATGTAATTTGAAACTTACAGTCAAATAAATAGTAAAAGGAACTCTTGAATTCCCTTTACTCCAATTCACTGATTATTTGTATTTTATCCCATTTAATTCTCTTTCTCTCTCTTCCTCTCTCCTCCTAGATAGGTAGGTAGATAGATTGATAATGTGTGGTTTTTTGTTTTTTTGTTTTTGACAATTTGAGAGTTGGAGACACTGTGCCCCTTATACCCCTAAATATTTCGGTGTGCATTTACTAAGATAGGATGTTCTCTTATAACTACAATATAGTTATTACAATCAGGAAACTTAACATTGATATAATATTATTATCTAATCCATGGTCTATATTCACATTTGGCAACTATCTCAATATGATATTCTTTATAGTTATTATTTTCATGTTCAGGATCAAATCTGGGATCACATGTTACATTAGTTTTCACATCTCCGTAGTCTTCTATCTCTGTTATGATTCTTCAGCCTTTCTTTGTTTTTGTTTTTTTTTGACTTTGAACTTTTTGAAAATTATTAGATAAATATTTTCTAGAATGCCTCTCAGTTTAGGTTTGTCTGACAGTTCCTTATCATTAGATTTGGTTGTGTATTTTTGGCGGTAATGTCACTGAAGCAATATTGTGTCTTTCTCAGTGCATCTTATTAGGAGAATCACAATATCAATTTGTCCCACTATTGGTGATATTAGTTTGATGACTTGGTTGAATTTGTGTCCTCCAGGTTTTTTCATTATAAAGTTACTAATTGTCCCTTTGTAAACAATATGTAATTGTGGGGAGATACATTGAGAGGCTGAGTAAATATCCATTCTTCATTAAACTTCCATCTCTAGTTTTATCTTCCGTTGATGATTTTCCAGCTCTATTATTCCTTCTTTATTTATTAGGTGGCATTCTGCTTTAATAAAATATGTTCTCTTCTCACACATTTACTCCCTTCTATAAGTATGAACTCATAGATTCTTATTTTCTTCAATGGGTATAATTCATTACTCTCATTAGTTATTTTGATGCTCAAATTGTCCTAGATTTGGCCAGTAGTAGCCCTTCCAAGTGGCTTCCTACGTGCCTTTTAAATGTCCCCATGATTGTTTCTTATTTTCTTACTTTCTGGAATAACAAAATTCTCTAGACTTATCTTGTATTTTCTCTCTTCCATCCCTGGAATCAGCTATTTCTCCAGAGCTCTATTTCCTTTTAGTGGACAATAATATTTAGACACCAATATATAGACATTAAGTGGCTTGTTGTTTCTAGTATCTAGTATCTAGTATCTAGTTTCTTCGAGGCCCTTCCAATGGATGGAGCTATGTAATACACACACACACACACACACACACATGCACATACACATACATGCACACATCTATGTTTATTTCCATATCTATCTACTTGTCAATAGTATTAAAAACCATGAGTTTGTGCTAGTAGTTTATGCTACTACTTTATGCTAGTATCTCCAGTTGCAATCCAGCTCTACAGGGTTCATTCTAATCTCCTTTTCTATATTTGTAACCCCCTTCTTCTGGCTTCTCTCAACATATTTATTCCTCAACTTTAGAGTATACATAAGATATTTTTAGAATTTCTAACTCATAACACTGTGCAAATATAGTTTTGTTAAACACATTAAGAGCCTTCTTCTTTGTCTCCTTACCTCCGATGTTTTTTGCCCCAATTTCTTACCTCCGCATTGCTACCAGACCAAATTTTGAACATCTGACATTGCAACCATTATTGCTACTTGCTACTCAAGAGATAATGAAAGATAAAATGCAAAGGACCTAAAAGGAACTTAAGTCATTTTTATTGAGAAAAATATTTGAAAACAGAGTCAACACTATGTTTATGATAAGCATTAGATTAGAATTCTGCTAATTTTGCTAGTCAGTTAGCAATTGGATCATTGAAGATACTTGATCTATATAACAGTTAATCATTATTAATCTGAATAATATTCTAATGTGAGAAACTTCTTAGCTACCCATATTGACTTTGAATAAATGAAGATCTTGTGGACATCTTGTGGCATGAATATTTTTAAAGTGATGAGAAAAACCACAAGCTTAATATGTTCTAATGTACAAATAGATCTTCTTTGTAATAATCTTTTTATATTCATAGGTATCTGTGAAATAATTATTCAACTAAAGTCCCATTACTTATATGCCTATTGAGGAGGTCAATTCTTTATTTAATTTTTACCCTGCTTTAAGGAAGAGCCTCAAGGAGATCTGGGTATTTCCCTCAGCAGGATTTCTCTCTTTTACTAATGCAGACAAGAGAGTTTTGAAATTACCAAGTTAGTGGCAGCTCTTACCAGATATGGATGCTCCTGTAATATCACCCTAGTACATCCCTCTGTTGTCAAACATGTTACCCTACACTTTGATTGTCATTTATATGTCTGTCTCTCCTGCAACACCTTGATTATATTTTGTACTCTGATGCGTAATACCATCCTGCTTCATCACAGCCCTCAATAAATGTGTCTGAAGGAATGAAGGAAGGGTGACTAACTTCTGAAATGCGTGGCTTTCCCCTTCTCTAGGATCTATTTAACCCATTAACTTCCAGACCTGATCTCATGATGTGAAGCTGTGGTATAGGAAAGAAGGGCCATACATACATTTCTGAAATAGGATCTGCAAGGCAACAGATGGATTATAAGCAAAAACACATATTGAGGAACTGCTGGGCGCCCAAAGACTGCTTTATGTATTTATCGTATTTCAGCCTTACAACAACTCAGTGGTGACGCAAATAGGAATCTCACTTTGCAGAGGCAAGCTTCATGGGAGCGAAGTAATTTTCTGAGAAAATGAAGGAAGCAAAATCCAAACTCTGGTTGGTCTGACTTCAAAGCTTGAACTCTTTTTGCCATGTAACTCTGCCTCCCAGAGTTTGGGTTATATCAGAGCTATTCCAGGTAGAAAAATCAAGAGGAAACAGAATAGAAAAGTTAGTGAATGGAGGAAATTCTGCTGAGGAGCATTACTAAAATAAGTGAACTGGTCAAGTAAATACAGTGGTGAATGCAAACAGTTTGTTGCATTGGGGAGGAAGTGTGACACTTCTAGTGGGACAACAAGCTTTTAAAAAATTATGATTTAATAGTGGAGATGATATTTCAGATACCATCAAGAAAAATGAACTCATTTTACAGATGAGGAAAGAAGGCCTAGAAAGAAGAGAGGACTTACCTAAAGTCACACAGCAAGTCGATGGTGCAACAGGACTAGAAACCAGGTCGTTGCCTTCTATCTCTTCTTACTATATCTAGCTGCTTTCTTTTCTTTCGTTTTCTCTTAGTCAGTCCATCTTTCGTATTTGCCTCAATTCAACAACAAAACACTTATTGAGGATCAGATTAGTAACAAGCATTATACCAGGCATTGGAGATCCAAAGGCAGGAGAACAGAGTCTGGGTTAGCGAAACACCCCCCTCTCTTCTCTCTCTCTCTCTCAACAACAGATGGCCTCTTTCTTGCGTGCAGACAGAGGTCAGAACACGCCTGCATGTGAATGCAGCCCTTCGTGTTTTTGCTCCTCATTATTGTGCATATGTTCTAAGGCTCAGTGTCACGTTCTGCAGTACCCACTGATAAATAGTAGGCAGACAATGGACGAGAATGATTATGAAGAGGGGGAAAATGTCCAGATGTTAGTAGCACATAATGTTTAAATTTAGAGTAGTGTTTTTGCTCAATGCCATCACCAAAGGTTTGTCTTTGGTTTATTTGTGTTATCACAACAGTGACGATGGAGTTAAATGCAGCCTTTGAAAAGAGGATTTTTGCTTGTTTCATTTATATTCTACTGTTCTTTCATTAAACATTTCTAAATATCCACAGGGCCCAATTCTTACAAAAATAAATCAGATAAACCTAGGGTTCTTGCCAAGTCAAATATCTACAGTTTCTGGCAATTATGTAATTTCCAACTCTGCTGCAGTAACTATCGCTGATAAGTCAATCGTCATAAAGAGAAATGTTCCAGACCAATCTTTATTAGTGTGTCCTTCACTGATATATGCAAAGTCTTTTTTTAAAAACAGAGTTGTAACTTTTTTTTTGTCTCTAGTGAATAGCTTCTCATCATAACAATTTATATCTGGATAATGTCATAGTAAAATGTAAAAATGGTAAATTAAAACCCATGAAATTAGGTCCTGCTGTTATTAATAAAAACTGCTCTGGTTTTCACCATTTTGTTATGATGGCACTGTCTTATAATGCAACTTTGCAGTAATGTATTTCTGGCATTGCAAGTTGATTTGGCCCAGACAAAAGCAATATTTAGAAAGTCACCCTGTGGAACTTCTCTGGGAAGAAGGAACTTGAGAACCATGCACTAATTTAAATACCTTCTTAACGTTGAAGTTAAACACGTTATTGATCAGGAAAGGCTTTTATGGAGAGAGGAACTACACTATTCTGTAGGAGTGGTGTAAAATAAACAAACTGAAAATACCAGCATGCTGGGTTTTGTTTTCCAAAGTAACATATCTGTTTGGTGCACATATACATTGTTTAAAATACTTCTCTTAAAACAAAACATTATGTTCAAGTCACAGTTTCTGCCCCTGCTTTGAGGGGAATCCCTAGAGACTGACTCTCCCCTGTAGTTATAGCTCACATACTACGAACTTGCTTTTATTGGGGCCGTTACAGTTTATAGAGTATTTTCACTCACATTATCTCATTCATTTCCTACAAGAGGCCTAGGAGGTAAGTAGGGTTTCATTCCTATGCGATAGATGAGGAAGCTAACACTCATACCATGCCTTGCACAATGACCCTTACAATACTTCTAGCAAGTAGAAGCCCTGGGACTCAACTAGACCTTTAGCCTCTTGACCACTCCCTACCCCAGTACTGTACTAAAAGAGGGAGGTAGTCCTTTTATGATGCACAGAAATAGAGTTTTACTCTCCTGATGAAAATATATAGTGGATTAACCCAGCTTCCATTTCTGTGAAGAGAAAGTAGCCTGATGGAGTCATGTTAGTTTAGATGCTGTCCTCTCGCAAGACAGAGAGGTAACCAAGACGAATTAGAAATCCATTCCCACCTCACACTCATATGGATTCAGTGAGGAAGGAGAAAATGTGGTTGCCTGGGTCAATGGAGAGCCCAGACTTCCAGGTTCTCTAACAGCAGGCTTGATTTGCAAACTGTTATCAGAAATATTCTGTTGACGGAGACAGTACCTTTCAATTTCTTGAAGATTTTCAGAGCCAACTGGGTCTTGTCCTTTATGGAAAAATGCCTTTCTTTGCCAGTATCAGTTAAAAAAAGACTGGAAAGGTGGAAATAGAAATTATTCCTAATGGGTAGGAGTCATTTCTTTCAGGTGTCTGCTTCTTTGGGTGTGCTATGGGGCTGGCTGAATGGAAACTCCCAGCCACAAGACATTTGGAGACAATCAGCCTAGATAGGTAAGAAAAGTTTAGCTGAGAAGCCAGACTGGGTGAAGCAGACTGGAAACAGGATTTCCACTGGCTCTTAGGGAGAGTGATACATAACTAAAGTATATAGCATTGCAAAGGATGGGGCGAAAAGAAAATGTGCTAAACACACACCAGGATAACATTGGCTTTTCAGCAAATGCAAGTAATTTTAAAGGCAAATGATATTTAAGTTGCAAAATTTAGAATACAGAAAGCAAGATTTCTATTTCTTGGTTTGCATCCATTCAGCATTGGGCTAATAGAATAGATTTCAAACTGTCGGACAACGGTGCTTGTCCTGATTTAGTGTCTGCAGGACAGTTGCAGGTGAATAGGACAGTTTCAGGGTGAATAAATGTAAAATTGCAGGATGATAAATGTATAGTTTATCAGCTTGAGTATTAGCTCATGTTTTTGTGATTAAACGGCAGGAGTGAACCATGCAGCTGTCTGCTTGTCACTTTCTCCACTAGGCTATAAAACCTTGCTGAGATGGAGTATGTCTTGGAGAATTGCAGGGAGGGGATGTCATCCAGGGAGGAACCTGGACCTGCCCTTGTGAGTCCCTGTTGGCATGGTGGGTTATCTGGTTAAAAGGTCAGAGAGTGAATGTGTCCTCTTTTGAGGCCCTCTGCTGGATTCATTCTTTCTCCTCCTGATCTGGTTCTCAGAGTTCAGTATTGCTGCTGATCTTCCTCTAAAAAAACTTTCCTGGAAGTAATGCACTAAACAATGAGTAGATATCTTTTGGGGTTTGGGGCCAGCACTTAGTAAAGGATCCAGAGAGCCACCTGGCTACCAAAGTCTTCTTGGAGATTGAGTCCTCATCTATCTGTGAAGCAGAGGTTTGAATAACTGCCTCTCTTGCTCTGTATCTTTATTTATTGTTCATATAACAATGGAATAACAGCCATAGGATAATAACACATCAACAGCCCAGGTGCCCTTCTTGTCCTTGCCCAGCCGCCCTTTTGCTGTGATGACAATCTGAGAAAACATCTTTGAAATAAGAAGAAGGAAGCTACACAACTTCATCTCTGTTTCTTCCGATGGTGACAGGAATTACTATGGCGATCCCTGGCTCGCTTGCTTTCTGTGCTTTAGAGAGGACCCGCTGCTGGTGCAGGGCCATCCTCCTCTAGGGGTTGCGTGGTGCAGTGATTGCATGGTGCAGCGGTGCGGCGGCGGCGGCTCTCAGAGTCGGGGGAAGGATTGCTGGGCTCCCACATATTTCATTTAGGATTAGGTTGGAAATGAGGGCGCTTGGATTCCCTGCTGCTCTTGTTTTATCTGGGACTGTGCAACAGGGATGGGGACAGGGCGAGGTCTGCAAAGGCAATTACAGTGCAGTGTACACAGCAAGTTTTACAAGCTTGGAATCTCTTCAAGTGTCCTCCCTGGGAGTGTTTTCCTGTGAATTAGAAAGCTTGAGTTTTAGCTTGATGAACTGGTTTCTGGTTAATTCAATTGTTCTAGCCCCTGCTGGAACTAGAGTAATGGATATTCAGAGCAGAGAATGTGGCTTTCTGAAATGACATCATGAATAGGGTTGCCAGATAGAGCAAATAAAAATTCAGGGTGGCCAATTAAATTGATATTTCGGATAAACAATGAATAATTTCTTATTATATGTATGTTCCAAATATTGTTTGGACTCTCTCAAATATTGCAAAGGACATACTTACAATAAAAAATTGTTTATCTGAAATTCAAATTTGATTGAATATACTGTATTTCATCTGGCAACCCGAGTCAGGAATAATTAAAAGATGATATTGCTGTTGTTCACAGAAAATAACTTGTTTGCTCATTGATTAAGTTCACCAGAATCAATATATATATTAAATATTTGTCCCCATTTTTTAAGATAAATTACATTAATAGAATAAAATACGTATTTTCTCTTTTATATTGTGGAAATAATGGGGATATCCATACAGATCTGAATATTCATTTCTTATCTACATGGTAATCTGCTGTACAGGTTTAGGTTTTGTTTTTGTTAAACTCATGTTTGAAGAGTGATACCTAGATATGAAATTCTTTTTTATTTTATGAAATTACTATAAATAGTAAACATTGTTGATTGGATACACTGGTAAAATTGAAAAATATAATCTTATCTTGATTTATTAATAATATATATGCTTTGTAGAACATTTTGGAACTATGTAATAATGTAAGAAAAAATGCACCTATAATGTTTCTTATCTATTTTATATTTTTTGTGAAAACACTTTTAACAAAAACATGTTGGGATTATGTTGTAATACAATTTTGTTGCCTTTTTAAAATTCACCATTACAACATGAATGTTTTTTCATTTCATTAAAAGCATTTATAAAACATTTTAATAGACATATACTATTCTTTTTCCTTATTGTTTTGATTTTTTTCTGCTTTAATGTTACAGTGAAGATATTGGTATGTAACTATTTGTTTGCAATACTGATTATTTTCTTTGGACATATTTCAGGAATCACAGCTACTTGATCTAAAGATCAGAACATTTTTAAGACATATTTGTTGCCAGAGCTGTTAGGTGCAAGCCTATACTCCCTATGCTTTATGTTTTGGTGTTCTGGCAGAGGGACCCTCCTGGGCATTTTTGCCGTCCCACATCTACCCTCTGCTTCCCATAGAGATAGACATGACTTATCTAGTGAGTGAGTTTGGAAGCAGGCAGTTTGGTTCAGTTCCTTCTAGATTCTATTTCTTTCAAATGAGGCTGCCCTCATAGAGGGTACCTCTCCTCTGGGGTTTCTCTTTGCCTTGTGATCAGATTACCAGGACAGACTCTGGCTGGCTGGGCATGCCTACAGTTGTCCACTCTGCTGATGGGTAAATTGAAGTTTGGAGGAAATATACTGTGACTAGTCATCTAATTCACATCCTCCTATCTAGTGATTTTAGGTAATACATCTGATGTTTGGTCTTTATCTCTCTGACAGCCATGTCTAATTCTCAACTAGTTCCAAACTCAAATGAGAGAGAGGGGTGTGATTGCCACAAGTTAAAATCCCACATATAAGCTCAGTGGACCAGAATGATTGAGCCATAGTTAGAGGGACTGGCATGTGGAGCTCAGAATAACGTGAGGAGAGTAAGATTTCAAGTACCACCAGTATTGATGTAAGGTCTTACAGCCTTCTTTGCTAAGGTCTTGCAATTTTTGGCCTTTAAGCTTGGCAGTTGGCGTGGTGTATATTGTAGTCGTACAGCTGGGATTATTAATTGGTATGGGCCGTACAAGCTCTGGTAAACATGAGTTGTGTGGTCCTCAGTGTGTCACCTTGATCTCATTTACAAAGGTATGGTTTGGGTGAGATGGGAATTAGGTTGCTGGGAAAAGGAGTCTCTTAGTTCCCATTAAAGAAAATTTTAAAATCAGTATATAGGCTTGTTAACTATTTGCTGATGAAAGCTTTTTTTTCTTTCTCTCTCTACAGTGGAAATTTTTAGCATGGATTGCAGGCCAATACTGAATACTTCAAAATTAGCTAAGTTCCACGAAGAGGAGACAACACTTGTGTGCGTGTTCTATCCGCTCTGTCTCAGTCTTGTGGAATTCCAGAGACAAAACACATTTCACCTGAATTTTTCACTTCCCACTCTCTCCTGCATCTCCTTAGTAGACTACATGTTTAACACCCCAACTCTGGAGCTCCGTTGTCGATTTCTAGTCATTTCAATGTCCAAGCTGTCAGAAAGAATTTCCTCTTCTTCCATGGGCCAGATCTAGTTTGGAGGGGACTCTGCAACTTAATAGAAGGAATACAAAACGAGGTATGAAAGTAAGTATTTATTAAGAACATGAAACAAAATCACAACACATTAGTGGAGGCCTGGATATACAGATCTCTTTTTTTGAGCTCTCTTTGCCAATTTATTGGAAATGTTCATCTAGAAATGTTCATCTAGAAATGTTTCCTGATTGTGGTCTTGCTATTTCTCTCCTGTCAGAACGCATAATGTCAGGCTGTGATGCTAAAGCCTTATTAAGCTTCATCAGTCTATCTCTGCCTTCTTCAGGGCCTGTACTTCCAGGCCTCATTAGTATTCTGAGACAGCATTTACCTCTTCTGAAAGGATAACACATGTCAGGGAGATGATTCCTCCCACTCAAAATTCTGAAATTCCTCATAAACAGAAAAGCTTAGTCTAACACAGAACAAAAGTGCCCATTTCACTGGACACTCTAGGCTGAATTATGTTCCACCCTACATTCATATGTTGAAGTCCTAACTCCCACTACCTCAGAATATGAGCTGGGCCTGTATTTGGACATAGGGCCTCTAACGAGGTAATTAATGTAAAATGAGGTCATATGAGTGGGCCCTAACTCAATAAGACTGGTGTCCTCCTAAGAGGAGGAGATTAGGACACAGACAGGTGTAGAGGGAAGGTGATGTGAAGACGTAGGGAGAAGATGGTCATCTACAAGCCAAGGAGAGAGGCCTCAGAAGGAAGCAACACTGCCGTCACCTTGATCTCAGACTTCTATCCTCCAGAACTGTGAGAAAGTAAATTTCTGATGTTTAAGCCACCCAGTCTATGGCGCTTTGTTACGGCAGCCCAGCAAAATAATATAGTGGGATCAAGGCCAAAGGAGGGGCCCTTGCTTCCCAGTATGATTGCATGGTAAATCAGGCAGTTTCCAAGATTGCACGCATGAGGGAAGAAGGGGTTATCCTGAGTGCCAGGAGCCTGCACAACACTGTGTCCTGAGGAGCCCTTTCTGAAGAACTGGCTTGGTTCCTTGTGAGCAGCTCCCAGTGGCAGCTCCTTGTCCTCTGTCTTGCACTTCCTTGACTTGCATTCCAATCCTTTGCAAACTCATTGTAACCATCCCTCCTGCTGCCTTTTCAGATCTCATTCCTGGTAGGGGTAACCACTGACTACAGCGGTGGCTGTTTTCTAACTGTGCCACCTACTGATCCCTTCTCTGTAAATTCATGCTTAATCACCTGCTACTCAGTGAAATGCTGAAATGTTCAAATAAACATTGCTGGGAGAACTAAGATCAACAATACAGGCCTGTGTGTTCACAGTCACCTCCAAAAGAGAGTGGGGGCATCCAGTCTTCCGGTCCCAGGTTGGCTGTCACTATCACTGACCATCCACTGCTTTCCTACCCCCCACCCTCTCCTGATCTCTGGATGGGTTGGGCACTTCCTCTCTGGAATTCGCATTGAATTGACCCTGTATTTCATTCTAACCTACTACTTACCACATTATATTATGAATGTTTATTCAAACATCTCCTTTACTAGACTGTAAGGTCCTTTAACTCCTGGGCTGTGTCTGATTCATCTTAGCCTCCTAGGAGCTATCACAATGCCTGTCAGAGAGCAGGTGCCAAATAACTGACCCTCAAGATAGCTCTTCAACTGAAAGAAAAATGAATTTTATATCATTGACCAAGAACATATTCTTACAGGTTTTGTTCCTTGTAAGTTTTCCCTTCAGATCACTCCTACTCAACAAACGTGTGTTGAGTACCTACCATGCTCGAGGCGCTGTGTTAAGTTTCTAGAATAAAATGATGAATCCAACTGAATCATTGCCCCCAGCAGCTTCCAGTCTATGAGAGAGGGAAGACAAGCACACGCATGGCTGTAACACAAGTGAGGGCCACGACCATTCTAGGAGGAGAGGACACAAAGCACCCTGATCTGAGGGCTCCAAAGGTGAGAAGGTAAGAGTGAGATTTAGAAGGGGCCTGAAGAGAAAGGCTTTCTGGAGAAGGTAACATTGAGGTGAGTGAGTGGGCAGTATATTGTTTTGCTAGGGCTGCTGTAACAAAGTACCACAGAGTGGCTTAAACAGCAGAAACTTATTGTCTCACAGTTCTGGAGGCTAGAAGCCTGAGATCTAGATGTCAGCAGGGTTGAGTCCTTTGGAAGGCTGTGAGGGAGAATCTGTTCCACATCTCTCGCTTAGCTTCTGGTAGTTTGCTGGCGATCTGTGGCATTCCTTGGCTTGTAGAAGCTTTTCTCCGATCTCTGCTTTCGTCTTTGCATGGTTTTCTCTCTGTGCACATGTCTCCATGTCCAAATCACTCTTTTTATAAGGATACCAGTTATATTGGATTAGGGGCTCACCTTAGTCCAGTATGACCTCATCTTAACCAATTACATCTGCAATAACTTACTTCTAAATATGATCACAATCTGAGGTTTTAGGGGTTAGAACTTCAACATATGAATTTTGGGGGACATAATTCAACCCATAATAGGTAGGTTTTCAGGAGACAGAGATTACAGGAAGGGAAGAAGAGGGAAGACTCTCCCAGAAGCAAGAACAGTGTATACCTCTGCTTCTAATAAACTTTCAAGTTACTCACTCCTTGATGATTCTCTTTTGCTACTCTTGTCTTAATCTTTGGGTTATTTAGTTCCCTCTGCCCAGAATGACCTCCTTTCTCCCTGCTCCCTCCTTCCTACTCCAGCACTGTCTGTTGAATACTATCTGATTGTGACTTTAAGAGGCATTACCTTCTGGACAACTTGGGCTCCTGCCTAGGGGGCCCACTCTGGTCTTCCTGAGCCATGCTTCTCCCTACAAGATGCAAAATCAATAAACCCAAAAGGCATATGTCTTTCCTGAGCCCACACCTCACCCCTTTCTGCTTTCCGCCCATACCAAGCATTTTTCCAGGACCTGCTTGGAGAGCCTTCCCAGGTCAGTCCCTCAGAGGGTGGACCACGCAGCTCAAGGGCACATCACTTGAAAATGGTGGTGTGAAGAGAATAGAGAAAACCCTAATTGTACTGTTCTTCATTGTCTAAGTGGTAAGAGTGGGGTTGCCTGTAAGAACCAGGTCAAACACCACTTCCCTTTCTTCCATGAAGCCTTCCTGATCCTCTCCCTCATTCAAATTTGTGAAGACCCTACCCTACTCCACTCCTCAGCCTCTGTCCCCACCCTTCTGGCCAGGTATGTTGCTGGAACCTCTCCAAGACCACATCCTGCATTTTATCACAGTCATATTTGTATTCGTCCTATTGCCCCTCCTCTCTTTCTCTTCCTCTACTCGCAATTGTCTCCTTCCCTGCACTAACCTCTAACCTTCTTAACGGTAGAGACTGTGGTTTCTCGTCTTTTTATGTAGTGCAGCTGAATATGTACATACTAAGAAAATATTCACTGAATACTTTCAGAGAGTTCTGAATGAAATATGAGATTTCTCAGACACTGGAAGGAAGCTTAGTGTAATGGAAAGAACACGCTGGACATGCTGGAGTTGGACAGTGCTGGATTGTGCTCTACCATTTACACCAGTGCATAGGAAGGGCCACTTCTTAGCTCTTTTAAACCTTAGTTTCCTCCTTTGAGGCTAATAGCAACTCTAGTAGGAATTACTTAATTGATCATGATGACAGAAGGACAAAGCACAAGATTAGCATGAGAAGTGTCTTGCTAACCTGTTCCAGACCAATACTCTAGCCATGCATCAGAATTATCTGAGGATAATTTAAATTTAGAAGCATCCAGGCCCAGCTCCAAGAGCTGACTCAGTAAGCTTAGGATGAATCTTGTTAATCTGTATTTTTATAAATACCCCTTGGTGATACGAATATGCAACCAAATTTGGGAACCACTGCACTGAACTATCTTTACTGATTTCAGAATCTCTCATAAGATAATGAGCATTGTGGATCTCTGGTAGAGACTTAGAGTTTATCCCCTTTTTTATTACCACAAAATTTTAGTCACAGATTACCTCATGAGGTTTATATTTCACAAACCTGCTTTGTAACTGCTATGAAATATTTCCAGTTTCAGTAAACTTATATTTGATCACTTTTCCACATTTAACCATATAAATCAAAATAAAATAATTTGGTTCTTTATTGGGAAACAAAATACAGAGTTGTATTTTTAAAAAATGGAAAAAAATCCATAGTTTTTCACTAATTTTAATTAAGATTTTCACTGTTTACACTTTAATAATTCTTTTGGCTAAAATGTGAACTTCTTATTTACTTTTTTAGCTTATATTTCTTGTTGTCTAGTAGATACAACTGTTGGAATGACTTGCTGATTCCTTAATTTCAACTAAATTCCTTGCCGTTTCTGCCTCTCTTTTCCTGATAATACCCTCCCAAACAAAAGGACAACAGTCCCGTAAGGAATAGTGATTTCTTTTCTGTCAGTTGCGTCTCTTTTGGTGGATCTCCCCCAGACTGGGAACTCGGCTTCAGTTTGGATTGCTCCGTCATCTTCACTATCCAAGTAAGCTTCAGGCCCTGACTGTTATTCCTTCATACGTTTTCCAGGCTGTGCCCTCTTCCTTCTCTTCTTCTGCCACCCACGCACGCCTCTGCCATCCATTCACATTGCCTATTTGTTATGGACTGAACTGTGTCTCCCAAAATTCATATGTTAAAGCCCTAACTCCCTATATGATGGTGTTTGGAGGTAGGGCCTTTAAAGAGGTAATTAAGATTAGATGAGGTCACAAGTATGGAGCCCTAATCTGATGGGACTGGTGTTCTTATGAGAAGAGAAAGAGATGCCGGAATGCCTTGTCTCTCTCCCCTCTTGTGCACATGGAGGAAAGATCTTGTGAGAACACAAAGAGAAGGCAACTATTTACAAGCTGAGGAGAGGGGCCTCACCCAAAACCAACCCTGCTGGAACCTTGATCTTGGACTTCCAGCTTCAAGAACTGTGAGAAAATTAATTCCTGTCGTTTGAGCCACCCAGCCTGTGGTATTTTATTATATCAGCCCAAGCTGACTAATACAAGTTTGTTACTGAGTGCTTAGAGGAACCAGCTTCCCTCTTTCCAGACCATCTTGCACAAGTGTGCACCATCAGCACAGATGCTATATTAATTTTCTATTGTTGCATAACAATTTACCACAAACTTACTAGCTTAAAACACCATCCATTTATTATCTCACAGTTTCCATGGGGCAATAGTACAGTCATAGCTTAGCT
Source organism: Ceratotherium simum simum (assembly GCF_057802395.1). Lineage (NCBI taxonomy): Eukaryota > Metazoa > Chordata > Mammalia > Perissodactyla > Rhinocerotidae > Ceratotherium > Ceratotherium simum. Next base: position 60,960,973 of record NC_141910.1, on the reverse strand, counting down.
GGGTCCTCTGCTCAGAGTTTCACAAGCAATCAAGATGTTAGCTAGAACAGCAGTTTCATCTGCAGATAAGAGTGCTCTTTCCAGCTGACATGATTTTTCAGAATTCATTTCCTTTCAGCTGTAGAACTCTTAGCGGCTCCTTCAAACTTAGCAGGAGAATCTCTGAAGTTTCTAGTCTCTTTTATAGAGCTAAGCTGATTAGGTCATGCCCACCCAGTGTAATCTTTTCTTTTGATTGATTCAAAGTCAACTGATTAAGGTCCTTAATTATATCCGTAAAACTCCCTTCACCTTTGGAATCCATCGTATGCACAGGTCCTGGCCAAACTCAAGGGGAGGGGATTACACATGGTGTACATACCAGGGGCTGAGAATCTTGGAGGGCCATCTTTGATTTCTGCCTACCACAGAAATGATTCCTTTGTTACTATTCAGCACTAAAGGCTATGCAGAGCTTTGATGTGTAGCTTCTGCTGTGTTCAAGCTTAAAACAGTGTACAAATGAAAAGATGGCAATGCCCAGCAATAAACACTCATGCTGTAAGAGTGGTACGGATAGTCAAATGTGCTAGGAGTTCTGAGGAACTAACTGTGGCCAAACTAAGGCTTCGTAGAGAACATAAAATATCAGCTGGGTCTTTAAAGATGAGCTGAATTTAAACCATCAGAAGGAATACTTGTGCTGTCATGGTATAATAACATTTGTTTTACTTCATAATGTCTACTTTTACTTACAATATTTTCATTGAGTTGAATGAAATGTCGCTAAACATTCGTTTACCATAACAATTTGGATTGCTTGCCTACAGTGTGCCTGCCTCTATAATGCAGTCTTTTTAACTTGTTACTTGTTTTGGAAGAGTCCATTTAGAGAGTAAGTAGTGAGATAGAGAGAGATATAAGTGTATACAGTTAGCCACTACCCATTTAGACTTTAATTGATGGGACAAGCTGGTCACTTACTCTTTCCAGCTTGAAATGCCTTTATTTGTAAGTTGAAGGTTTAGGTGGAATAATTTATAAGGTGCTTTCCTTGAATTCCTCCCTCATCCAGATTTCTTTGACATCTCAAAGAAGCTAAGTCTCCTTTCTTAAACACATTTCTATAGTGTTTGCACCTCTACCTCATAACCTTCATCTCATTTATAATTACTTTTCAAAATTTTATTCCCACTAGATTTTAAAGTATCCATGGTTATGGAATATATCTCGTTTACCACTGGATCCCAGCACCTGGCTCAGTGCTTGATATATAATAGGTGCTTAATAATTATTTATTGACCCGGTAAACAATCATTTGTTATCTTGCCAAATGAATACGCTCTCATTTCTCTATGCTCAGTCAATATTTAAAATAATCAGACAGTGACAAGGCATTTTCAACTTTATGTGGTTTTGACCAGTTAATAAACCCTACCTATTAGAATGTCATAAAAATGCTGGTCTTGTTTTCTCTGATGGGCTGGGCGGAGCTAATGGTGGCCCCATCTGTGGTGTACACTGGAATAGGAGGTCTTCGGGCCAAGTGGATACCTCGAGGATGCTCATTCAAGGTGGCCAGAGGAATCATATTATAAAAAGAGGAGCATTGGTGAGAGAAACCAAGGTTGAAGCTAAGAAAGTGGTAGTAAGTGACAAATTCAGCAGGTGAGGTAAGGATGAAAATGGGCAGCAAGTTTGGTAGACAGATATTGGAAGACAGTATGAAATCAGCTTAAGAAATCGATCTGAGAGAGTGGTTTAGAACTCAAACAGTGAACAAAAGAATGTGCAGGCTCTCTTGTCGTACGTTGTACCTGGTGTGCTTGCAGGCAGAGGGGAAAGTGCGGGATTGGTGACCTAAGGAGTTACACAAAATAGGCGAGTTTTTATGCCCTAAAGGGATCCCTTCTGCGGATTTACAGCATACTGTTCTCTGATATTTACAGTGCTCAATTTCAAAATGGGCCATAATCAGATAATTCACTTAAAATTCTGTTTTATTTAGAAACTAAAACATTTTCCCATGGATTCAATGTTATTTGAAGGTTGATTAGATTTTCTAGACAAGTCAAGAGCACTATTTAATGTGTATTTTACTAAGAATATTATAGAAATGTTTATATGGCTTGGTTTTTGGGAAATCAAGCATATTTTATCTTTTCAGATTGCCTTATAGGAAGTAGTTCTAATATATGTATTATGCTTACTAGGTTCTCAGTCATAAATAAATAAAATACTTCTGTAAGTTACTTACCACTGTTTTGCTTGAAATTATATTTTTTTTTATTTCTTCATCTTGTGGGAGTAAGTACATTAATTTCCATTTTAAGCCTCCATTAGATATTAAAATTAGAACAACTTGTTCAAATCCTTTAGTTTTTATCTTGAATAAATATTGCTGAATTTTTGTTGAACAACTTGGCTTAATTTTAGTTTTGGAAAGTCATCAAAATCTTTTCCTTCTTCATTTATTTCTTCAGATCCAAATTTATTTTCATTTTCTTTCTTGGTAAAGTTACTTCACTAGGCGTCTCTTTGCCCAGCTATAAAAGTTAAATCTTTTTCATAGTGGCTCATTTTAAATAGCACAATTTCTATACTTTTATATTCAGGAGCACTGTATATGTGTATGGTGTAAATTTGGTGCCATATGAAATTATTACCAGACTCTTTCAGTTTTAAGACTGTGAAGAAACCTTTAAGGTTATATATTAACCCCTACAGAGAAAAAAGAAGTCCAGAAAAGGCAAATAATGTGTCCAACATTGTATGACAAGTTAAAGCTGAGCCATAACCAGAACTCGGATGTCTTAACTCCCTGTTCAGTGACTTTTTTTGGTATAACATGCTACCTTGCCTGCAGCACTCGTTTTCTTTTTAGATTCTAGGCTAGCCTGCTTTCCTATACCCAAAAAAGTGTCTTATGTATAGTTTTATGCAAATTTCATAATAAAAAAATAATCAACCAAATACTCCAAAGGGCTTAGCAGAATCTTTAGATATAAAGGGGCATAAGATTATATATTCTCTTTCAAACTTTAATTGGGTTAGTTTGTAGTGATATTGCTTTGTTAGAGAGTCAGTTGATGTTAAGAAGGACTAAATATTGAGCCCAAGGCCACTGAGACCATTAGCAGCACAGAACTTGGTTCTACAGTCTTCTACCCTGCACATGTGGAGAAGATTCATGATCACACTCTTTCGTTGTTTACACTCACAGGAAAAGAAAAGAGGACGGGACTTAGCCATGTTAACTTATAGAACACGACAATTATGGAGTTTAAGGAGCAAGAAAATGTGTTCTAGGTACCTCTACACTGCTGAGGTTACTCAGGTTTCAGTCATTCATTCAACAGGCGTTTACTGAGTTTCTATGATCTGATAGGGATAAAAGATGTGATCCCTGCCCTCCAGACACTTGTAATTTGAGATATAAAAAGAAAGGTGATGGAGAAAAAGTGGAAGGGAGAATCTAGAAATAACCGGTTCCTCTCTGGAATGAGAGGAAAAGCCAGCCACACTGCAGTGATTTGCCTGTCTCCTTATACTTCCGCCCACCTGGGTTTATTGTTCCTGTATCATTTCTCCCTGTGCTGCCCATTGTCCTTGTTCCTGATTACTCCCATCCTCGCCAACCTTGTTGTAGCCCTAAGACTGTTTATTATAATTGTTCCTTGGAAGAACTTAAGGGACTGTGCTGACAACCTTCATGTTTTCCAAGGAAAGTACGCTAAAAATTGCACGTAAACAAGAATTATTGTTTTAGACAAGCTCATCCAGGATGAATCATCTATGCTACCAGTTTCTGGCATGGTCCTATCGTTAACCATCCATCTTACTGATATTTGAGGCAGAAGCACTTTTCTTACCTCATGCTCTGCGTTCCCTCCTCATTTTCTGACATTTCCAGTTCTTGACAAATGTGTTTTGATTAGAGGTTGCATAGGTTACTACCTGGTCTGTGACAAGGTCATCAATCAGGCTGAGATTTGTATTGAGTACTGAAGCTCTACAATAGGGGGTTGGTCCAAGCATATTTGCTGGTCTTCTCTTAAAGGTTCTGCTGTTAATGCAACTACTACTCATACCTGGAATGACTGGCTAAAGCATTCAGGTCAATTATTGAACCATGAACACAGTTTGTCTTTAGTGAAATGCAGTTTCTTTACAATGGCAGTGGAGTAATGAGGGAGAAAGGCTGGGAGCCGTGGAGATCAGAGCTAAGTAATGGCTACAGTTTCATGTTCTTCCCTCTAGTTCATTGAGAAAAAAGAGTACTAGCCCATTTTTATGTATGAGCCTGGTACTCTGCTAAGCAGTTTAACATGGATTATCGCATTCAATCTGCATGGTAACACTATGAAGTACATACTATAGTCCCATTTCACAGGTGTGGAGACTGAGGATTATTGAGTTTAAAGTAAATGCCTTGCCTTCTCACATATCTATTAAGTGTCAGAGTCAGGATTGAATCCAGGTCAGTCTGTTTCCGAGGGGTGAACTCCTAATCACTGTATTAAACTTGGATTTTCCTTCATTTTATTGGATTTCAGTTTTTTTTTCCTTTTAATGTGTTTTATGCCTTTCTCCTGTCTCTTCCTCCAAACTGTGGGAGATTTAGCGTACATTTCAAATGTATATCCAGTAAAAAGGATTCTAAATAACTTCACAGGAATGAGCAGCCCAATATTAACTTAATTTTTGACAGAGCACTGGGCTACCTGACCTCTAAAACCCCCTCCAGCCTTGACAGTCTGGGACTCCAGAGAGGGGTCTGGGTCTGAGTCACTGCTGCACCACTTACCAACTGCATAACCTCAGACAGGAACTCTTACCACTCAGGGCCTTAATTTCCTTTTCTGTAAAATGATAACAAAGGGAAGTATCTGAGAACTGATATGGCATTAGTGAAAGCACTGAGCACAATCTCTGACGTTTCCCATCTTTATAGCTAGACTGTTCAGATGGCGAATTTTCTCAGCCATAACTTAACTTTTTAAGATGAAGTGCAGTTCTTAAGATCCCATTAATTAGAAAAATCATGATCACTGCAGTGGAGATAAAATATATCTTTTCACAAAGACAAAGCTTTCTCAACCAATTGACAGCTCATAGAATCTCAAAATGGTGAGTGACCCTAGAGATGATATAATCCAATACCATGATTTTGTAGATTTCAGCACTGAAGCCCAAAGAGGTTAAATGAATTTCCCCAGATCACACAGCAAGTTGGTGATAAATTCAAGGCCGGAACTTATTCCTCCTGATTCCAGGCCCAGTGCTTTTGCTGCCGAGTTTTAATAAACTCAAGATGAAGGTTGGGGTTAGAGGGAATGCTATTTTATCTACAGTACAAAAAGAGACATTTTATATGCACTTTATTTCTGTTTCTATATTAATAATTGTTTACGCACTAAATTTTATTGGCAGTAAAGACTTAGGGTGAAAAAACTTAGATTTTATAATCTAGCAGACCTAGATTTAAGATGCAGATCTGGTACTTATTAGCTATGTGACCTTGAAGCTTAAACTCTGTAAATCTCAGTTTCCTTATCAGTAAAATAGGGATAATGATCATAACCTTCTAGTGGTTGGGAGGATTAAATGAGATAATATATGTGAGGTGCTTAGTGGAGTGCCTAGTATATAGTCATCATATCATAAATGGTAACTCTTAATGGTAATCATATTAACATAAAGTCAATGGGAACAACTTGAGCCACCACCACAACTATGCCATCTGTGGCTGTATTTATCCCAGTGGAACAGAAAATGCCTGATGTCTAGTGAAAGTCAATGAATGCCAGAACCAAATAGACACACTGCGTTTTGACTTATCCAAAATGTCCCTTGACTACAGCCTGCTCACACCACTGAATGATTTGGGGAACTCTCCTGAATCACCCAGATGGTGCTTAGTGGTGAACCAGTCCATAAAGCTCTAGTGCACGGGCTTTCACTGAATATAATCAGAGAAGAGGTGCTTACTGTCACTAGAAAACCATTGATATATCTCTTGCCTTTGGGTAAGTAAATACGAGTAAATACATTTTATAGTTAGTTTGTGGGCCATGGAGGCTTCAAGGAAGAGATTAATATCAGTAATAGCAATACTCTAAATGTTTGAATAAACCTAAAACTAAAGGCAATTCCTGTTTGTCAATTCTCCTATTTAAAGGGCTCTAATGATATCAAGGATGAGAGAATACAGATATGTGCAAGAGTGTCCATTCTTATTTTTAAAAAAGATCATGGCTGTTTTATAGAATGATAAATACCACTAAGAGGAACGCTGTCTTCTTTTCTCTATTACTTGAATAATTAAATACAGTAGTGCCCTTTTTCTTTTATTAAGAATTTCTTGAATCATAGAACAGTGGGAGAAATATTAGATAATCCATTCTTTTTATATTCAAGGCAAATGATACCTGGCATCCTAGAAATGTAGGCTATGCTACTTCAAATGAAAAGATTTCTTAAAAATAATAAATTCCACAGTTCATCTTATACCAAAGAAAACCCAGTATCTTTTGGGCTAGATTTTATACAAATAACAGACTCCTGATATCTCTTTGCACATGTGCTTTTTCTGTTTACTTATATTAACTGTGTTGGTGAGAAATTAGGATTATTATTACAAAATAGCGGTTTGATTATTTTAGCCCGGTGATAATGGAATCTAGAAGGGAGAGAGGATGGACTGAAGGGGAATTGGGGTCAGTGAAAATTTTGTAAATTAATTCAATGTGGAACCTTGGAACCAGTTCCCAGAGTCTAAGTTGATTAAACACTATAATAATACATTGTTCTAATGTAATCATGGATATGTAGAAATTGGCATATATTTGACCATTTATTCCTTCTATGTTTGACACTGTTTTAAAAGAATCCCTAAATATTATGTGCTAATAATATATTTTTTCATTCCTGAGTCATAGCAGCTACAAGCTACAGGAAAAATCTAAAGACAGAGATGAGAATAGAAGAGAGATAGAGGTAGAGATGATGAAAGAGAGAGAGGAAGAAGAAGGAAGAGGAGGAGGAGGGGGAGAAAGAGGAGGAGAAAATACGACAGAGGAGGAGGAAGGGGAGGAGAGAGGAAGGGAGGTGAAGAAAGAGAGAGAGAAAGGTTCAGAGAAATGCATTAAATGACACTTGCCCAATGTCCAGGACAGCTATTTCTTGCTTTAGCTTTTATCCTGTAATCCAAAACTGAGAGAAGATATCATTTGACAGCTCCATCTCAGAAATAGGAAAAGGCTCTGAATCAGTCACCACTAAGAAGACATGTCTATCCTGAGAGATGTCCTAGCCTCTTATGAAGGGCCCATTTATCTGTTCACCTGTCAGCACACATTTCTCATGTTTCTCTTTCTGTCCAGAACAATGCTGTCTCAATTTGCCTGTTGTGTCTTAACTGTTTTCATTGCTGTGTAAATATTTCATGACTTGGAATATTTCCCCTTGCAATCATGTCATCTTTAAAAAATTTGAACATACTAAAAGTACACGTTATCTTCAGTGATGATGAGTTGATTCATTACCGGATACTAGTTAGCCAAAGATAGAAGCAATTTTTATGCTATTAATCATGTTTCCCGCAAACTCTATGGTAGTTATCGAAAAAGGAAAATTATACAAACATTTCATCCCTTACCATCATCTTAATGTTTGAAGAATATCTCATGCTTCTTCAAGGAAGGTGTGGCATAATTTAAGAACAATGTAGATTTATTAAAACATATTTTTTAAAAAAGAAGTAGACGGTGCATGTACAAACCAAAGGGAAATCACTTGACATTAGTAGTGAGATCTATATAAGACTTGAGTATTTTGGGATTGGAAAATAATCTTCTTAGTTATGCGTGTTGTCTTATATAATAATACTCTTGGAATTAGGGAGAAGAACTTGTGTAGGTTGGAATCTATGAACGAGAGTACAGCCAGGTTTTGAGCCTGGCCAATGAACCTCATACTGATTGTCCTTATATCAATCTTGCACAAGTTAATGTTGCATGATTTAGTTACCTTCTGTGAAATGGCAAATGAATTACATTCATTCACCAACCATTTATGGGATGTCTACCGTAAGTCACAAACTATGTTAGACATTGAGGATATAAAGATAAATAAGACAAATTCACACCCTTCAGGAGCACAGATGATAAATGAAGATAAACAGGTTTCCAAACATGGTAAAGGTAAAGGGTAGCCCTGGGATCTGGTCCAGACTCCTTCTACTAGCTGAGCGATGCTGGACAAGGTACTTTGCATTTCTGAGCCTGTTTACTCATCTAAAAAATGGGGATTACAATGACGATACTTCTGTGAGAAGGTTGTCATTAAGGTCAAACAAGAATAGAATAACAATGTCTTGTAAATGGTAAAGTGCTAAAGATATGGGAGTTATTTTAGGAAGGAAATATGATACACTGGAATGGGCATGGGTTCAGGGTTGCCAAACTCAGTTCAAATCCCAGCTCTACCACTTAAAATTGATATGAAATTCAGTTGCCATGAAGATTAAATAAAGTAATTCACTCATTCATTCATCCATCCAACAAAGTTCTTACGTACCTACTCTATGCCAGGCACTATTCTAGAACTAAGATTGGAAAACTCTTTCTGTAAAGGGCCAGGTAGTAAGTATTGTAGGCTTTGTGGGCTATACAGTCTTCATTTCAGCTACTCAACTCAGCTGTTGTAGAGTGAAAACAGCCATAGAGAATTCACAAACAAACAGATTTGCTTGTGTAGTGATACTACTTTATTTACAAAAACAGATGGTAGACTGGATTTAGCCTGTGGGCTGCAGTTTACCTACTCCTGCCTGTTATAGATAGTAAACATGGCCCTTGATCTCCTGGTGGTTTTATTCTAACAGGCAAGAGGGGCAAAACACGAGAAAACAAAAAAAAGCAAGATAACTGCAGATATCCTTTCTCTCATCACCTGTGGAATGACTGCTCTATCTTCCAGTGTATGGCCATGAGGAGGAACTTGATGAATGCTTATTGAGTTGATCTATGTGAGACATTTTCGACTTATCTAGTTTTCGTAACTGTGTTTTCTTCGGTGTTGAATACACAGTTGGTATTCAACAAAAGACAGTGAGTGAATTTGTAAATTCTCACTTATAAGTTGTGTGTCTCAATAAGATTTCGAGACCAAACATACCGCTAAATGCCGATCTCTTGGGGATGATTTATTATTTTCTGAACTTTTAAGTAGAAAGTTGGTTTTCATTAGCTTCAAAGTGAATTCTGACTCTGCATCAGTTCTGGGACTCTGGGGACAAAGTAAGGTTGTCAGCGCTAGACTTTTGAGAGGTGCCCTCAATGTCTCCTGCACAGGTTCAAAAAGTTTTAGTAGAAAGGCAAAGAGGATTGTCTGTGCCTTTGTCCCAACGTCTACTGAAGTCACTATATAAGGAAGAAATATCAAATGGATTAAAATTAATTTTCAAACTGTATTTTTATAGCAGAATCTGCTTTTGAGCTCTCTATGAGTTTGAAAAGCTGTAGGAACAAGGTAACCATGAGATCTCAGATTTTCTAGCTGTCACATTTTCAAAGTGATCTGTATCTCATATGATTGCACAGTTCAGCCCTTCCTTTATCCTCGTCCTCCTCCTCAGGGGTACATGAGTCATGTGGATAAACAGGAATAGCCTAAACTCTCCACCCAACCCCTGAACCTCCCAAGTCATATGGACTAAATGAGATAGAGATGCCTTGATTGATCACTGAAATTATAAAATTGTTGACTTAAGAGTACTTAGATTTCATTCATTCCCAAACTATTCATTTAAGGGTAGAGAAACAGTCTCCTAGAGAAGTTGATAAATATATTGGTTTTGGGGTTTGGAAACTGGGAAGTGTTTAAAAGGGAAGTAATTTCAATTTGAAAATAAATGATTAGATTCTTTATAATTTTTATAAATAATATTTTTAGAATTCAATATACAATCACATATTATTATAAACATTAATAATACCAAACATGTATGTGATGCCTACCATGGCCCAGGCACGTTAAACCCTCGCAGTCACCCAGTGAAGTGGGTGCTGTTAGGAGTATCCCCACTCTACAGATGACACAGCTGAAGAGGAAAGATTATGAAACTTGCCTTAGAATACAATGTAAGGAAGTCGTGGAGCTGAGATTTGAACCCAGGCCTTCTGCTTGCAGAGTGAGCTGTGCTCTATGATTTACAAAACTATTTCTCTTTTTTAGTTCTCATGACAACACAATGAAACAGAGCTTGGACCCTCAGCACAATTAACATTTGAATACAGAATCGCTTATATGTAAACGCACAATATGAATAATGTTAGTCTATTTTAGGCAATAACAATGTACAGCAAGACTTTTTCTAGGTTTCCTTAATGCTGGTCACAGCTAGAAGAGCCCCATTGATACCTGAACTACACTTCATAGAAATAAGTTTTGAAGATTTGACCACTTGCGTCTAAATCTGTGTGATAATGAGCTGTATTATGGATGCTATCTGAAGGATTTGGAGAATTTATCTGTGAGTTCTTAGCTGAGAGATTCTCCAGAAGCATGTCAGGGAATGTTGCGTGTTTTCTTCTACTTGGCTCATATTGGTACTTTCAGAGATTGAAAATAGTGAAATCTGAGGGTGCAAAGGTAAGTATACAATGTCTGGACATAGGAGGTTCTCCAAATCTACATGATTATTGTTATTTTTATTTTAGAAAGCAAGATGATAGAAGTAACTAAGAATGAATCCAAAGTCCTCACCACATCCTTCGAGAGCCCCTTGATCTTGCCTTGACTAGATGTTGGCCTCTTTTCTGTCATTCTCCAAGGCCCTCTTCCTCCGGCTCTCCAGTCAGGCTGACCCTGTTCTTTCCTGGCCCAGGGCTCTGGCCCCCTTCCCTCTGCCCGGGGGTACTGCTACTGACCCACTCCCACACTTACTTCAGGACTCCGTTCAGTTGTCGCCTAATCAGAACAGCCTTTCCTGACCACCCTCAGCTGGACACACCCCAAGTCCCTTACTGTGCTTTATTTGTGCTTCATAGACCTTATTATCATCTGACGTATATTGTGGGCTTATTTGTTTATTGTCTATTTCCAATGCTAGAGAGGGAACTTAATGAGAAAGGAGAACTTTCTGGTTCACTGACATATTGCCATGCTAGAACAATGCGTGGGACCTAATAAATATTTGTTGAATGAACGAATCAATGATGAAAGGAGAGGAATTCAAAGGCATAACATTTCCTTCTGACCTGCTGAGGCTTCACTGAGAACTGTAACATTGACCACTGGGTGGCCACAGCTGCCTTCACCTTCCACATGGGCCACACTCCTTGCTGAGCATACCAGGCCAGAGAATTTCGTTTGCTGTTATTTTTCTGAGAGGAGGGCTTCAGGCTGTTTGTCTTGGTTCTAATAGCCCAAGGGAAATTAGCCTTTAAAAGACCTGGTCAGATCATAGCTACCAGGCTGCTTCGCAATCCAGACTCATTGATTTATCAAACTGAGGACCTATTGTGTGCCAAGTGCTGAAGAGACAGAGATGAAGGCCCTAGGGTCCTGTTTCCAAGCAGCTTTCCCAGGTCTATTGGACGAGGCAAGGAAAGAGAAAGTCTTCCTCATTAGTGCTCTGCCTAGGAACAGGAAGTTGTGGCGATGCAGGAGGATGCAGAAGGAGCATCCAACCCCGCCTGTAGGGAGCAGTGTGAGAGAGCCGGCTTCCCAAACAAGATGACAAACAAAGCCTTGAAGGAACCCAAGACTTATCCAGGTGGAGGCGGTTGACGTCTTTCTAGGAAGAGGAAGCAGTATGCAAAAACTCCGGGAGCTGAGAGAACGTGGCACATTTGAAACTGAAGTGGATTATTCTGTCTGGAGAGTGAGGTACCAGGTGGGAGAAGGGTGAGATGAGGCTGGAGAAAGAGAGCTTAACGCTGCAAGGAAAAATTAAGCTTATTTAAAAAAGCAAATTCCAGAAATGCATATCTCTAGACCTCTGGGTAGGTTTCAGGGAACTATGACTTTAGGTGACAGTAACCTATCATTGTTTCTACATGACTCAGGAAGCAAAATACACAAAACTTTCCACCGCGGTCAATTATTCATTCTACATTCATCCTACTAACTTTGGTTTGAATAGGTGCTTTGTGCCAGATACTATGTAGGTTCTAGAGGAACAGAATTAAAATAAATACTTAGTGCTAGAAGTGCAGAATTGGAATACTCTCCATGTCAATCAGTCTATATCCAGGAAATTAAGAATGCAATTAAGATATAAATACATGACATGCTGGTTTCATGGCATGTGAGCTGTTTGGTCACACAGGGCCCTGTGCTCAGAAGGGCCCCATGCTTAGTTTCATGCTCTGCGGTAGCTGTCTCGAAATTCTTAATAATTTTGAACATCCCGTATTTTCATTTTCCAAGGGGCCCTGCAAATGACGTAACTTATCCTTATAGCTGCAGTGGAATTGTGAAGTTGATCTAGAGCAAGGGTGTACAAACAATGGCCCGTGGGCCAAATCCTGCCTACCTCCTAGTTTTGTATGGTCTGTGAGCTATGAACAGTTTTTACATTTTAAATAGTTGAAAAAATTCAAAAGGAGAATAATATTTCATGATATATAAAAATTACATGAAATTCTAATTTGTGTCCATAAAAATATTTTATTGATATACAGCCGTGCTTCTTGTTTCTGTGCTGTCTATGGCTGCTTTTGCGTTACTATGGCGTAATTGAGTAGTTGCAACAGAGACCTTATGGCCTGTAAAGCCCAAAATGTTTACTATCTGACCCTTTCCAGGAAAAGTGTGCTGACCTTTGATCTAGAGGATATTCTATTTTAATTATTAGATTTTCATTATTTTCATTTCAATCTCCTTATTTTCATTTCAATATTTTCAATTTCCTTATTTTCATTCACTTTCCATTGTCTGTCAGAGTCGTAACTGTATTTTCATTTGCTTTCTGGCTCTAAACAGCCTAAGCTTCAAGCTCATTGTTGTATCTCCAGATCTAGGGTAGTGCCTGTTACATACTAGGCACTCCAAAATATTTAATGGAAGTTGGACGTTGTGGGGTTTTTGTTATGTTAATCTTCTTTCTTCCATTATATTTCATATCGTCATGGTGGTGACTGGGGGAGGACTCCATTCCCAAAGGCATCTTGTAGAGTGCTTTGTGCACAACACGTGCTTATGTTCCATAAATGTTTGTGACAATGAACGGGAGCCCTGTAGTGGCTGTTTAGTGTAATATTCTGCTGGCTGCTGGGCTCCTTTAGAAGTAGAAAGTTTATCAGTGGATGAATTCTTCAAGTATGTTTGGAAGCTTCAAGATGAAAGACTGAAGATAAAAAGCAATTTTTAATCTTAAGGCTCAAAGCAAAAAAAAAATTGCAATGTAAGTGAAATGTCTTCTTGTGATAACAAGAAGAACCTAGCACATCAAGGATGCTGACGTGTGGTAAGGAGCAGCGTCTTGTGTGCTAGTAACTTCCAAATCTGTATTTTTCAGTCCTGACTTCTAAACTAATATACCTAATGGTTATTTATCTCCCCTGAATGCTGCATAGACAATTTAAACTGAACAAAACCAAACCTGAACTCTGATTTTTCCCTCCAAATCTGCTTCTCCCTCAGTCATCCCTGTGTCAATAACACTATCCCAACAGCTACTCAAGATGGAAACCAAGAGTCATTCTTGATTTTTCTCTTTTTTTCACCACTCCCTTCCCTCATCTAACGCACGAGTAAGTCTTTTCACTCTACTTCCAAATTATGTCTAATATCTCCTTATCTCTGTATCTTGCATACTGCCTCCTGAACCCTAGACCTCCATCGTATCTCTTCTGGACCGCTGCCAAGGCCTCCTGTGGGCTTCTTGCTTTCCCTTTTACCCCCACATATTCTCCACATGGTGAGAAGAGTGATATTTTTTATTATGAAATATTTTGAACATACAAAAATTATGGAGAATAGCATAATGAATACCTATGTATCTATCTCCTAATTTTAGAAATAAGCAATGAAAAATAAGTGAAACCTCCTTAATGCACTGCCCATTATCCCTTTCCCCTCTGTCCTCAGAGGTAACCACTATTTTCAACTCTCATTCCAACATGTCATTTCCATGACAGCATTTATATTTTTGCTCTATATATTGCTGTAAGATATAGAATATTTTGCATGTTGTTAACTACATAAATTTTATCACGTTGTTTGAATCAAGTAGTTCTTTTCTTTCAGACTTGTTTTTGAGATTCACCCATTTGGCTCTAGTTTTTAAGTTTCACTGCTATATAATATTCTACTATATGGTCATATCACAATTTTATTTATTCCTTTCCATGTTGGTGAACATTGAGATTGTTTTCAAATTTTTAGCATATACAAAAAAATGTTGTAATTGACCTTTTTGGATGGCTCTCTGTGCACATGTGCGAGAATTCCTCTAGGGCAGTGATTTTCAAACATTTTTTAATGTAACGACAGTAAGACATACTTTTTACATTATAACTTTTGTGTTTTGTGTTTATAACAGATGTACTTATATGATTGAAATTGAAATTTCATGAAGTAATAGTTATCTTTATTACTTTCAATGTGTTCTGATAATTACCTATTCTTTGCCATGCTTTGTTATGCTGTGCTATGTGATTCTAATTTATAAAAGTGTTACTCCTGATCTACAACATTGATTATATGTTCCACTAATGGATCGACACCCCCAATTTGAGAAACATTGTTCTAGTTCATACACTAGCAGTAGAATTGCTGAATATATATGTCTTTAACTTCACTAGATATTGCCAAGTTACTCCCCAAGGTGGTTGTAATAATTTACACTCCCACCTACTCGCTCATTCTTGGTATCGTCCAACTTTTTAACATTTGTCAATAGGATGGTTGTAAAATGGTATCTTGTTTTAACACACATTTCCCTGATTAATAGTGAGTTTGAGCATATTTTATATGTCCTATTTAAAACCCTTCAATGGTATCCAGGAACACTTGAATAAAATTCTATCTCCTTACTATGTCCCATAGGTTAGGATCCAACCCCCCACATTTGATCTCATATTGCACCATTCTTCTCTTTACATTTCTCAACTTCATCATGCTTATTTTTGTTTCACTTATTTATATTGCCTAAAATGATTCCCTCCAGATTTTTGTGTCATAATGCTGTCTTTTTATTTTGGTTTAAAGTTAAACATGACCCCTACAGGAAGACTTTCCCCACCTTAAAGATGAAAGGCCTTTCCCACCCATCCTGTCCACTCAGTTATAATTACATTCTATTTACACTTAGGTGTCTGATATCTATTGCCTTAAGGTCTGAGCTGAAATTTCCATTTTAACATTCAGATATCTACAATAAAATGAGGCAGGTTGAATGGTCAAAAGATTGTCTGTACTTGAAAGATGGCAGTCAAAGGAAGTAATGCTTGAGGGGAGACTGTCTTAAAACACAGTTAGTGGTTCACTAGGTGCAGAAGACTCCTGAAAAATGAGCATATAATGCATGATAAATGCAGGTAAACATGAAAAGAGTAGAAAGTGACTTAATGTGGCTGGCGAATGAGCCCATGGTGGTATGGGAGGGTAGACTTCTGAGGAAAGGTAAAGCTGGGACCAGACCAGGAATTTTATCCTATAGGGAAGAATGTCTTGGATTCTGCTTAGTTTATTTTTTTGACCCCTAAAATTGTCCAATTTTTTTATTGCCTTTTGTCAAATCAGTGGCATAACCTAGAACTCCGAATATTCAATATTCTTAATTATTTTCTGTATTATAGGTAGAAGTTACCTAAAAAACTATGAGAGTAGAGATTTTGTCTGCTGTGTTCACTTTTGTATACCTGGCGCCTAGGACAATGACTCCTGGCAGGCATTAAAATAGTTTTGGGATAATAATCTGATTTTTTTTTCCTCTTTTCACTCATTATTTCAGTAAATATACAATGAAACTATTATATATGGGGCATGTAATAGAGGTCGGTCACTTGTCTAAATGGAAGTCTCTTCTAGTAAAGCAAAGGAGCACAATTAGATGAATTCATATTAGATATTATGGCTGCAATACATATAGGGTGCTGTGGCTGTGAAAGCACAAAAGAGGGACACCTAACCTTCCTCGGGGGGCTGGAGCGGAGACCGTGTGTCAGGAATTTTTTCTGGTGAAGATGATGCCTGATCCAAGTATTAAGCAATGATTAAGAGTTAACTCAGTGAAGAATATGGGAAAAGGACATTCCAAGCATAGAAACTTCATGGTGAATAAATGAACTCTAAAAATAGTTCAGTATTATGGGGATGCAAAATGTAAGTCAGTAAATAAGGCTGAAGAGAAGAGAAAATCTCATTTATGGAAGGTCGTTCCAACCATGGTAAGCTTATGAGAAATAAGGAGCCATTGAACGGTTTAATCAGGGCATAGCATGATAAGATACATTTTAAAAAGTCACTTTTGGGGATGGAGGGATAATGAGTTTGAGGAATCAAATATTAATGGAGGAGACTTTCAGTTATGGGTTAGAGGCAGAAATTTTCAAGAGATAACCACTTTTACCCTAGCAAAAAGAAAAAGCAAGAGAAGCCAGAAAATCATAGTTATTTTAAAACTCAGAAAAGAGCTAAGGATGCCAAGAAACTTGAATGAGTTAAATTCTAGAAAGAGGTAAGGCTTTCCTAGGAGAGAATAGACTTTGGTTGCTTCAACCCAGGCGGAATGGTATAAGGAGCCATAAAGACACCATATATGGGGTAAAGATAAACAACCTGAAATTTCAGGAACTCTTAATGGCCACATGTGGGCTGGCACGAAGATTGGAATACTGAGACTCCCAGTTACAGAATAAATTTCTACCTACCCACCAACACTTTCCCATGGGCATTCATGGAGAGCAGAGACATAGCAGGCTGCAGACGAGGGGCAGGGGAGGAAAGCTGAGTAAGATGCGTTTGAGGCACAAAATTCGTTCCCCATGTGCAAAGAAGCAGCTTATGGAAGACAAGGGGCAGAGTAGAAGAACCGTGCGAGTCACCAGAACACAGAGCTTTCACTGAGTGCAAGGCAGTGGCTTGCAGAAAACTGTGAGTGGAACGGGAGAGCTGAGAGGAATCCTTCTGTTGTGCCACAGGCCTTCATAGAAGACACTGCAGAAGCCCACTGAAGACTGGGGAAAGGGAAACAGGAGAGAAAGGAATATGCTGAGGTAATGAAACATATAGCAGGAGCCCAGAATGCGAAGAGAACTCCTCAGTGACTTAGAAGGCTGGGGACTGGGTTATAAAATAAAGACAGACCTCCCTGGTTTAGAAATATGCAGGCTGGGCTATAAAGCTTCAAGTGTCCTCCAGAGTCTTTCCCTGGTCAGATCCCAAGTCATATTAAAGAGAAAGTCCTGATCTTGTCCTCAAATCATCTTGAAGCCAGTGGTAAACTGTCTGCAACGAAGCCCAGACCTAGATCAACTACCGTTTGATGGACTCGACCTCATTTCTGTCCTGCCTACAACACAAACATAAACACAGTTGTGGCTATACAGGGGGAGAGTATACACTTTTCTGGGATAAATATTAGTGACTCCAATCTCTTTTGTTCTTTTACACACAATATGTGCCATACAATAAAAAAAAGTTATATGAAATGCAAAGAAACATGGAAATATGACCCTGTAATCAAAAGAAAAACAATAAGTCAGTAGAAGCATACACATAGATGGAGATGACTTGGATGGATTATCATAAACTGTCTTTAGAAGATCTATGATAAATGTATTTACAAATCTAGAGGAAAAAGTGAACAACATGCATGAACATATGGAAAATTTAAGCAGAGAAATGGAAATTATGAAAAGAACCAAATGAAAATGCTATAAATATCAGAATTGAATAATTTATTCACTGGTCTTAATTACAAACTAAATCCAGTAGAATAAAAAAAACAGTAAACTTGAAGACACGGAAATAGCAATTATCCCAACTGAAACATAAAGAGAAAAATGATTGGATAAATGGACTACAGTATCCAGAATAGGTGTAATAACATCAAATGATCTAAAATAGATGCAATTGGAGTACCAGAAGAGGAAAATAAAACAGGAAAGGGAAATGGTTGGAGATGTAACAGGCAAGAATTTTCTAAAATTGATGAAAGATATCAACCCACAGATCCAAGAAGATTCTTGAATACCAAACAGAACAAACAAAAAACACACCTAGGCATATCATTGTCAAAGTGTTGAAAACCTAAGATAAAGACAAATCTTCAAAACAGCTGTTGTGGGGAAGGCACACCACATGTATGAGAACAAAAATAGGAATTATAGCTAGCTTCTCGTCAGAAACCACGTAGGACAGAACACAATAGAACATCATCAAAGTACTGTCAGGAAAAAAAAAGGGGGGGGGGTGAGTCTACTTAGAATCCTACATCCAGCAAAATTATCCTTCAAAATTGAGGGCAACTTAAAGACATTTTCAGATAGGCAAATGTTAATTGGTTTCCTTCAGACCTGCACTATAAGAGATACTAAAGGAAATTCTTCTGAATGAAATGAAATGATAGTCAAAGCACATCTGGATAGGAGGGAATATAAAGGCAAATATAAAAAGACTTTCTAAAAATTATCTTAATGTGTGTTTGTACACACACATATAAGACCCAACTATATTCACTTTAAATATAAACAGACAGTTTCTTAGTCTGTTTGGGTTGCTATAACAAAATACCACAGACTGGGTGGCTTACAAACAACGGAAATTTATTTCTCCCAGGTCTGGAGGCTGGGAAGTCCAAGATCATGGGACTGGTTGATTCAGTGTCTGGTAAGGGACCACTTTCTGGTTCATAGATGGCCTTCTTTTCACAGTGTCCTCATGTAGCAGAAGAAGCAATGGGGCCCTCTGGGGCCTCTTTTTCAAGGGCACTAATTCCATTCATGAGGGCTCCACGCTCATGACCTAATCAAATCCCAAAGGCCCCACCTCCAAATATCATCACATTGGGTGTTAGAATTTAACATATAAATTTTGGGGGCACACAAACATTCAATCTAGAGCAGACAGGTTAAAAGCAATAGAGCAGAAAAAACATAACATGCAAACAATAAACATAAGATAGCTAGTGAAACTGTACTAATCATAAAAAAGTGAACCTCAGGAATAGGAGTGTTAGAGATGGAGAAATTTTATCATCTCTGTATGAATAAATGTTTAATTCATAAGGAAAGTGATACAGTTGTAAATGAATATGACAATAATAGATCTTTAAAATGCATGAAAATTGACAGAACAAATTGTAGTTGGAGATTTTTGTTTTTTAGGTGGGTGAGGAAAATTGTCCCTGAACCAACTCCTGTTGCCAATTTTCCTCTTTTTTCTTGAGGAAGACTGTCCCTGAGCTAACATACATGCCCATCTTCCTCTATTTTGTATATGGGTCATCACAACCCCATGGCTTGGTGAGTGGTATAGGTCCACTCCCTGGGATCTGAACCTGTGAACCTGGGCCACCAAAGTGGAGCACGCTGAACTTAACCCCTATGCCACTGGGCCAGACCCAGAGTTGGAAATTTTTAAGACCCTCTCTCAGATATTGACAGAAAAAATTGAAATAAAAATCAGTAAGAATATAGAGGATTTGAACAATATTATCAACCAATGTGATCATAGTTGATGTTTAAGGAATACTACCTCCAACATCTAAAGAATGCATATTATTCTAAAGTTCACATGGCCCATTCACTATATGCATGGTCACAAGACAAATCTCAATAAATTTCAAGTAACTGAAATCATACAAAATATATTTCTGGGCACAAAAGTAATAAATTAGAATCAATAGCATGAGATATCTAGAAAAGCCCTAAAACAACTCAAAGAGAGAGAGAGGAAGGAAGAAAGGAAGAGAGGGAGGGAGGGAAATAATAAGAAAGGAAGGAAGGAAGGGAGAAAAGAAAAGAGAGAGAAAGACAGCTGAAGGACTTACCCGACCTGATTGCTCTATGAAACTAGAATAATCAAGAGAGTGTGTTATCAGCATAGGTACTATATCTGTCTGTCTGTCTGTCTGTCTATCTATCTATCTACCTATCTATCTATCTTTCTATCTTTCTATCTATCTATATCAATGAAAGAGGACAAAACAGAAATACACCCACACATACATAATAATTGATTTTTGACAAAGGTGTCAAGTTAATCCAAAGTGGGGTAGTGAAGTATTTCAACAAGTGTTCCTGGAAAATTTGAATATCCATATGGAAAAAAGTGAAGCTCAACCCTTTCTTTACACCATAGGATAACAAAAATTTATTTGAGATGAATCATAATTTGACAGGAAAATTTAAAGTTATTTAGCATCCTAGTTAAAACATAAGGGGAGGGGCCGGCCCCATGGCTTAGCAGTTAAGTGCACGCGCTCCACTACGGGCAGCCCGGGTTTGGATCCTGGGCGTGCACCAATGCACTGCTTGTCCAGCCATGCTGAGGCCGTGTCCCACATACAGCAACTAGCATGATGTGCAACTATGACATACAACTATCTACTGGGGTTTTGGGGAGAAAAAGGGGGAAAAAAGAAACGGAGGAGGATTGGCGATAGATGTTAGCTCAGGGCTGGTCTTCCTCAGCAAAAAGAGGAATATTGGCATGGATGTTAGCTCAGGGCTGATCTTCCTCACAATGAAAAAAAAAAAAAAAAGAAAAAAAAAAAACTAAGGAGATATCTATGCAACCTTGGAGTAGCCAAGAATTTTTTAGGACACAAAAAGCTTGAAACATAAAAGAAAAAAAATGGTAATAAATTGCATGTCATCAAAATGAAATTTTTCTGTGCATCAAAATATAACAACAAAGAAAATAAGAAAGCTACAAACTGGGAGAAAACGTTTGCAATACATGTATTTGACACAGAACTTGCATCCAAAATATATAAAGAATTTCTACAAATAAAAGACAAACAAGTCAACAAAAAGGGAGAAGAGACATTTCAAAAAAGACGATACACAGGGGCTGGACCAGTAGCATAGCACTTAAGTTCGCGCGTTCTGCTTTGGCGGCCCGGGCCGGTTCGGATCCTGGGTGCGGATTTACTCACTGCTCATCAAGCCATGCTGAGACAGCGTCCCACATAGAGCAACTAGAAGAATATATACAACTATGTATTGGGGGTTTGGGGAGAAAAAAGTAAAAACAGGAAGATTGGCAGCAGATCTTAGCTCGGGGCCAATCTTCCTCAAAAAAAAAAAAAAAAGAAGATCCACAAATGGCCAATAGGCATATGAAAATGTGCAAATGCAAATTAAAGCCAGAAGGAGATATTTCTATCTACTGGAATAGCTAAACTCAAAAAGACTGAAAACATCAAATGTTGATAAGAACATGGAGTACTCGGAGCTCTCGTATATTGTTGGTGGGAGTATAAAGGGATTCTATCACTTGAACAGGCAATTTCTTGTAAACCTAACACATTTACCGTATGAATCAACCTTCCATTTTTTTTTTTTTTTTTTTTTTTTTTTGGTATTTAACCAAGAGAAATGAAAATACATCTCCACAAAAGACGTGTACAAAAATCTTTATAGCAGTCTTAATCACAGTAGCCCCAAACTGGAAACATCCTAAATGTTCAACAGGTGAATAGAGAAACAAATTGCGGTCTCTTTATACAGTAGAGTACTATTCAGCCCATAAAAAGGAGCAAACTACTGTTACACACAACAGCCATGTATGACTCTCAAAAACATTATGTTGTATGAAGTAAATTAGACGTAAAAGGATACATAACTATATGATTAATTTTCATGAAGTCCCCAAAGGAGCAAAACAAATCTATGGTGATAAAAATCTTAAATTGTTGCCTCTGGGAAATAGAAGGAGTTGATTTGACAGGGAATAAGGGAGCCTTCTGGGGTGATGGAAATATTTTATACCTTGCTTTGGGTTTTACTGATAGAGATATATACAATTGTCAAAACTCATCAAACTGAATACTTAAATTCTGTGCATTTTATTATTTTTATATGTACATTGTATCTCAATAAAATAAAAAAATAATTAAAACAACTGAATGGAGACAATCAGGCCTCTGAGGAAGCTACTGCAATAATTCAGGCTAAAGCTAATGGGTCCCTGGTCCAAGGCAGTGGAGGTTGAGAGGGAGAAGACGGAAGCAGGAATTCATTTTGAGGGGCTTTCTCTAAAGTCTGGGACTTCTCAGACGTTGGTCAGTTTGAGTCATTTGGGGACCCATGACAGAATAGCAGAAGCTGAATACTGATCTACAGATATGCTGAGTTCATTCTGGCTCTTTGTTGCGGGGTTAGATGATTATGTATAGTGAGGCATTGCTGGCTCCTTTCTAAGGTCATACTATGGGTTGCATAGATTCAACAACCTGTACTTTAGTCTTTCCTTAAGTGTATGGGTGAAACAGAGTCTTAAGCTCTGAGCCTCAATTTCTTCATATGTAAAATGAGGATAATAACAGTATCTATACAATAACATTGTTATAATAATTAAATGAGATAATGGGGTAAAGCATTCAGTATAATAATTTGTCATTCAAGGAAGTTGTTTCCCCGTATTATACTTGCTCTCTCCTTGGTGTTTCCATAATATTTGACATTCTTTTACTGCAGTACCTTGTAGCACTTTAAACTGCATTTTGTAAAAATGTCTATGTATTCTGTGAGGCTGGCATTTCTCATATATATATGTATACATGTACATCTTTAGAACTTACTGTGTGCTGAGACAGTGTACTGGGCATTTAAAGTTTGCTGATTATAGGCAGGACTAAAAGAAATGCCCAAGACTTGATTAGACCAAAGAGTCACAGACTGGAATCTAATCATCTCTTTTCACTAGTGCTCCGTTCTCCCCAGCCATCATCCAGGGCAAGTCAGGATTAACTGCCTGGCACAGATTTATGAGAAGTAGAGCCTCTCCTCTTTGCAGGCCTCTAAACCAGGGAGGCCACCAAATGCCAGCCTGCCCCATCAGCACACAATGTGCCCAGGGTAAATGTAGGTAATTGTGTGACCTGAGACAGCTTAACCAATCACCCAAGGTGAAGAAACAAGAGGGCTACTCAATTTCTTTGTCACCTATAGAGTGATTAAAACAAAAGCCACCCCCCCCCCCAAAAAAAAACAAAACACAACGATGGGCAGGGGGAGATGAAGAAAGCACATGGGTTAAATCCAAGTGTTTCTTCTAAGGGACAGCAATTTAGTAGGACTGAAACTTCCGAGTTTTACTTGCTAATGTGATTGATGGCTGTCCAGTTCAACCAGATGATTGACAACAGGCTGCTTGAAGTGAGAATCCCAAATTTGGTATAAGCAGTGAGTGGACGTTAGCGGAATGATGATGAGCATCTTGGAGTGCGTGTGGGTGAGGCATGGGATTCCTGGTGAACTGAGGCCTTCAAAGTTTATTGGGCAGTGGGATCCCAGGAAGGGGTTCCACACAAAGCAAAGAGCCCTTTGAATGGGGCAGCAGGTATGGGTAATGATAGGAATGAAACCTTAAATATCACAGGATTTAGGCAGTGGTGGGGTAGAGGAGTGAAGATGTTGATTGTGAAATGAGTAATGGCATGGAACTTTGTAAGTACAAAGAAGTATTATGTCTGAAAAACTTCGGAAGGAGAATGCCTGTCTTTCTCGTACCCTGAGTTCTCCAACAATAGTATCACTGCCATGTAAGGTTGACATGAAGACTAAATAACATACAAAATACTCAACTGGGAAGGAAGGTAAGTTTCCCTGTTTTATGTATCTGGTCTTTGGCAAAGTCTGGTCCACATAATACAGGGAAACCCTTACCTTCCTTTCTAGTTGAGCATTTTACATGTTATTTAATTAATCCTCATATCATTCTTATATGGTCAGTAGTTTTATTCCCAGAGTATAGAAAGAGAAAACAAGACACAGAGCATTTAAATAAGTTGCCCATGGTCACACAAGCGCTCCTTGAAAGAGCTGCGATTTGAGCGCAGTTCTGTCTGACTTCAATACCACTCTCCTTAGCCCCTCTGTGCTGCCTACTGCCCTTCCGCCCCTTCACATCCTCCGGTGGAGCTCTTGGCTTCTTTGCTGGTGCTGTAACTTGCTCTCCATTCCTGACAGCTCCTTTGCCTTCATTTTCTCCCAACATTTATATGCCAACTTTCTTGTTGATGACTCATCTGAAGTGGAACTAATATCTTTTTAGCACCATTCTGTTGCTTGCTTGCCACATACCAATGACTCCCTGTAATCTTTGGGGAGGAAATTTGATTTTTAACATTCATTGCTCTTTAAACCTGACCTCTGGTTGCATTTTCAGTATTCTTTTCCAGTGAACTTCTCCTCATATTCTACGCTACATCAACATCCAGTCACTTGAAAGTGCCAAAATGCCCCATGTTTTTTCTGGCCTGCCCTTATGCTGTTCCTGCTGCCTGGTTAATTCCCAGAGGGTCTTTTAAAACCTCTTTTAGGAAGCCTTCAATGACAACCTCAGACTAGGTTTGTGTTATTTGTTTATGTTCGTATAATACCATATACTTTAATTTGTCAAGGACTATTTACTCTCTGTTGAATTTTCCATTTATTCTGATTTTCCAGTTAGATTGAGAGCCTCCTGAAGGCAGGAACTATGACCAATTCATTTTGTTATTCTCAGTGCTTATCATAGGACCTGGCTCATGATAGGCATATGGAAAATGCTTAGTGAAAAAATAATTTGACTTTATTAATTCCTTTAACAAAATTTATAGAGTACCTATGATATTCCCAGCCTTATGTTAAACTTTGTGAACACTAAGACAAAAAATATAGTCACTGCTCTTGAGTAGCTCACAGACTAGGCAGAGAAACAGATATTTAAACAAATAGTTGTTGCAATGTGCTATGGTTAATGTGGATGAATGTGTATTACTGTGGGAGCTTGAAGAAAAAAACCTGTGGAATCAGGGAAAACATTTCCCTCTGTAGTACAGAGGACATTCTATTCCACAGCCCTGAGCATCCTCTTCTGCACTTAAATGGAGATCAGCAAGTTATTACATAGTGGTTGATATCATTGGTTCTCACACCAATTTACTTGAGTACAAATCTTGGCACGTGATCTTCGGCAAATTATTTACTCTCTCTGTACTTCAGTTTCTTCATTTGTAAAATGTGGCTAATAAATTTACCTACCCACCTCATAGGATTGTTGTGAGGGTGAAATGTAGAAATGTGTTAGAACAATGTCTTGCCCTCAATGAATGCTAGCTTTATCAGTATTTTTATTACAATTATTACTATGGTTCCCAAGAAACCAGCTATTTCAATAACTCCAGGATGGATCTTTTTTATTTGTTTTTCCTGAGGAAGATTTGCCCTGAGCTAACATCTGTGCCAATCTTCCTCTATTTTGTATGTGGGTCACTGCCACAGCATGGCCACCGCTGAGTGGTATAGGTCTGTGCCCAGGAACTCAACCCTGGCTGCCGAAGCAGAGTGCATAGAACTTAACCACTAGTCCACGGGGCTGGCCCCAGGGGTGGATCTTTCTGAAGACACTAGAATACAGACTACCAGCTCCAGCCGTACATCCATGTCCATGCTTGTGGCTTAGAGATTTGTGAGTGGGGCACATGAAGTAGAAAAGAGATAGAGACCTCAATTTGGGTGGTATGGGATACCATGCATTTTAAAGGGCTGTAAAGTTAGAAAGTAGACAACAGCGATATCCTAGAATTTGTTGCTGAAACTGGAGAGACTTTCTGATTCCTAGGAGCTGGAGAGAGGAAAAAATATTTATTCTCTTCAACTTAATAAGAGGAGAACTGTCATGCTACAGTTCAGCTTTCTCAACTAGATGAGAAAAACAGACTCAAAAGCTTTCCAAAGCCTTGAATGTTTAGTGAAAGATGTGAATCTGATGGAGTCCCCTGGTCCTAGTTTGTAGCCTCATTATGCTTTCTCCTGGAATTTTCCGAATTCCTCTTGCATTCAGAGAGATTGGTGAATACAGTCCTGGCTCATCACAGCCAACTTCACCATGTATTCACTTCTGGGAATTTTCACCAACTCCTAAATAAATGGTACAACTCTTCAGTAGTAATTACACAACCACTCATGTCATTTCCTCCCACCACCATTCTCAAATCTTGAAAGTTGCATTTTTCTACTCTTCAATCAATTCCCAAATTTAGAATTACTATATTTTTTGCTTTATGTCTCCTGAGTTTTCAAATGTATTTCATTCCAGGATAGAATAATCTGACATAACTAACCTATCTTGCCTGGAGAATGAAGACTCTTGGTAGCAATCTCCCTCTGGGCTATCCTAGTATTTCTAGCTTCTTCTTGATTTAGAGTCTGTCATTGTGCATGTGGACCTATTGTTCTCAGAAAGAAATCTGATATTCTCAAGCAGCCCCAAACACCTTCACTGGCTGCCTCCCCATTTCTCTTTCCCTGTTCTCACCTCACAGCCTCCAAGGACCAACTCCACACATTTCCCCTACACTTCTTGGCCTAGCACTTGCTCTACTCCTCCATCTTGGCCTCCCCTTGTCCCCCTCCTGGTGACCTCAGGCTGTAAAATGCTATAGTATCTCTGGCTTGGGTTCCTTATCTGGCCCCAAATTCTTTCCTTCTCCTTCTAAGACATTGAGGAAGAAAGAATGTTCATTTATAATGTTTGACTTCTCTATCTTTTTCTTCCAGGCTCCTTTAGATGACATTTTTGCTCATGCTGCCATAAAATTGAAATGTCCTTTTCTCACTTATCCTAGGAGTTGTGGCATTTCCCCAGAAGTAGTTGGGATCTGATCCTTAGGTTGTTGTATAGGATGAGATATAGTTTCAACAAAGTCAGTGATGGGCTGTATATCAAAACAGAGAGAAGTGGGAGGCACTGGCTGCTTTGAAGACAGTATCCTCCTTCCAAAATGGAATTTCTGGCACGATCTTCAAGTTCTTGAGTTTCCTTTTCTCTCTTATTCCCAGGGCTGTAGGAAAGAGTTATTTCGTGTTATTTGGGTTTCTCACTGCCATGTTATTGTCCTGCCATGCTTTGTAATATGCTGTAAGTGAAATCTGAATATCATGCAAGTCTTTAGAATCAGGAAAATGTGTTCAATGACTATTCTAATTCCTCTGAACTGGATACAAAACCATATTAATAACAGCGTCTTCTACTGGGTGTGCTTTTATGTATTTCCAGAGCACTTTCACACACGTTTTGATTTGACTTCATAAACTAGTTTACCTTCTTTCTGTCCAGGTGCCAGCTTGGGAGTTAGATGTTAAATCATAGAGATTGCTTTGCACATGATTGGCACTCGATAAATGGTAGTATTATTGATACAAGGAGACTTTCACATGTTTCCTTACTCGGTTCTTACAACTATACCTTGTGGATCACTGTTGTATCATGACAGGAGGTTGGGTTAGAGAATCCTAGGCAGTGGCCTGCCCAAATTATGCAGTCAGGAGGTGTTGAAGTCAGGCCTCAAACCTAAGTCACCTAAGTTTGCTCTTCCCATCATACCACACTGCCTCTTATGGAGTTCATTTTTGCTTTGTTTATTTAGCTTACAGGTACTGATTGAGCACCAACTGCGTGCCAAGTACTAGACTAAGTACTGGGGAGGCAGAACTAAGTAGACCTAGAACTTGCCCTCTATGCTTTCCTCAGAATGTTCCAGGCCCACTTTTCTTGAGTTTGTGGAAATATGTGTGTTTGTATACAGTGTATACAGTGAAACCTGGATTTTTGTAAGATGTATAACTTCTGTTCCTTCCTTTTATAATAACATAAGCCAAGTACTTTTTTTTTATAAGACACTAAAAGTATTTTATGAACAGTTTATGAAATCAAATATAAATGTGATCATTCATTTCATAATAGAGTTCACATATAGGTTGCAAAGAATTAAGAAATTGCTGACAGATAGTCTGCATGTTAGGAAGTGAATATATGCAAAATATATAGATAAACGCATGTATTTGTGTAAATGCGTATGTGTATCTTCACATACATGAAGATATATTTCAGAGTTTAACATGGTAAGTAATCAGTTTTGTCTGAATATTTTGCTTTCTTTGTGGATAAATAAATAAGTTTTGTTTACTCGTGTAAATGGTACTTCCTAAACAGGATTCTATTCAAAGAACACTTGGTTTATTGCAGTGACGGAGAGCCTAGTGATTTTGACTTGGAGAACTGGTGTGTCCACTGTCATCACTGGTCACAAAGACCTTGGTATAGGATATTCCCTGGGGGGATGCTCACTGGGAGAGAGTTGTTTTTTTTTTTTTTTTTTTGTAATGAAGTCATCCAGATGTTTTAACAGCTGTATTAGCAGAGTTGTTTGGACAATTTTACACAATAATATTTTGTGATAAAACTTTAGTGTGTGAAATGGCCACTGTTTTTCAAAGTACTTTTACTGAGAAATAAAACATGAATTCAATGGGGCTCACAATTTAATTGAGAAAATGAAATATATCCTTTTGAGATGTTACAGTAAAACATAAATGGCTTTTACTCCATCCCAGACATGCATTTGAAGCAAGGCATTCTGCTAGAGAAGAAACCCATAAGGGCTTCTTTAAATAGGATACACTTTGATTGTGATCCAAGGAAGAACTGATAGCAAGAGATTAAAACATTTCCAGGGTAATTTACAGCTTCCTGCATTTTTTAAGGTTACTTTATTTTATGTCTTAATGGTCAGGGATAATTTATATATGCCATGGCAGAAAGAAGCATGGCCAGAGGTTTTCTCTGCTGCTCAGAGTCTTGGTTGATTTAAGAGAGGTGATGCTATCTCATGCTGTACCAAATGGAGCCAAGACCTGTGGACTTCATACAGCAGCCAAGTCTGTCCATGTATGCTGACAAGTTTTACAGGCAATATATTTCTGAGCTCTTGATCAAGATAACAATAATAATAATAATAACAACAACAGTGATAAGGATAGAAGGAGAAGAAGCAGAGGAGGGGGATGTGGAATTGCTACTGCTCCAGAAATGCTAAGATTAGCATCAGCAATTAATAATACTAAGACTTCTGTAATTCTAGTGTGTACATTAACTAGATTAAACTCAGCAAATGTTTTCTGAGTGTGCACTATGTGCCAACCACTGTGCTAGACACTGAAAAATTAGAAGGATAAATCAGATTCAGCCCTGCGTGGTCTAGTTGGGAAATTTTCCTGTGGGAATTCTTAGCGCCAAAACCAAAACGAAGCAATATTAAATGTGACATAGAGGTACAAAGAAAAATACTGTAGGGACAAAACCTAGAGATTATCTTAGATTTACAGATTGGGAAGGACAAATGGAAGAAGAAAGATATAAGAAAAAAGAATTTTACAGGAAGTGTGGATTTCAGTAAGTGGATATGAAAAAGGGAAAAGTCTTTTTAACAAAATATGCCATGAACAAAGGTGTGGAGATGGGAGTATATACAGACTCTGTCTGCATAATGAGGAACAGTCTGAGAAGCTGGAATGGAGGCTGTTTTGTGAGGAGTGTGGCAAGGGAAGACTAGGTCATCATTAATAGAATATTTGTTCTCAGAAAGCTAGGTTTGCTCTAGTGCCAATTTAGAATACGCCATACACTAAAGCCTGATGTACGTAAACATGGGTTTGGGCCCATCTCCTGTTCTGTTCCAACTCTGCAAGCTGCCATCTCCTCCGTTTTGGTACGAGCTTGTTCTAAACTGCAGAATAGATTCTAGGGAAACTGAAAAGATCTCTAATCAAAAAGAAAGATTCTCTGCTGCTGAAGTGTCAGGCAACATGCCAGGCTGGAGAGGGTACCTGGCTTTTCTTCAGTCCTGTTCCAGAAAGTCTATCCTTGGGCTACGCTAGTCCTCTCCCTGCCTACAGCCTCCAGAGACATTTCATTTAGTTTTTAGACATAATAACTCCTTTGTCCCAAGGAGAGTGAGACCATGGATGTCAGAGATTGTGCATGATCCTGAGAGGAGCTGCCGAAAGAAGCTGTGGATGGCAACCCTGACTCTACATGTGTTCTGTTGCCTGGCTGCAGAGGAACCCAGGAATGATACTATGTTATAATTGTAAATCAGTCATTGTGCTCCGCTACCCTTTAAAATAATTGGACCAAGAGTCATTACCCTATTCTTTTGTCCTGGCATGACTAAGATCTAGCTGGGTGACCTTGGGCCAGTTACTTAACCTATTTGAACTCTAGGTTTATCATTTGTAAAATGTTATAGTTCTACTTGAACTCCAAGTTTCCTTCTATCTCTAGATTTTGTCGTTGTTCTACAAAAACATTTTGGTTATAGTTTTTAAAACATGAAGACTATGAGAGTGGGTGAAGTTTCACATTTCATCTTAATTTTTGGATTACCTGTGCTTTCAGTTGATTTTATTCAAATTTGATATGAAATGGAAGATGTATCAAATCTTTCCTTCCTTGCAAGTGTAATTCTAATGTGAGTCTTTAATCCTGCCAGGGAGAAAAAATGTCAAATATTTTTGTAAACAAACAGTTGATAGGAATGCTAGGTTTATTTAAGTTTTGGAAATCTGTGCAGAGGAAATAGTGTCCTGTAGTTATTAAATCAAACAGCTATATTAGAATTCCTTGCCCAAATCAGGTATTTACAGTAAATTTTGCTGTGGAATGCTGGCTGGTTTCTGTATAGTTGTGAGGTTATTTTGCTTCATCTTGAAAAGAGTTGAGCATTAAAATAGGACCATGAACATTTTACCCCAAAGCCTACATCCCTTTTATTTTAGGGTAGAAAAGGTAAAAACCTTGGAATCCAGTAGTATAATATAACACAATGTAGCATAAAAAGGAATGCCTACATGTTTAATGCCCCACAAATGGAACTTCAGAAAACCACAGTAGCTTTTAAATGGTGCAGTGCAGGAATAAAAACATGATCCGATCCTGAATGCATTCCTGCTGGGTGGCTAGGCCTTACTTTCCTCAGGAGTAAACCAGATCTTGTACAACCTTTTATAGAGTGAGGTCTAGATTATTCCATTATGCTTAGGAAAATATGGAGAAGGAGCTAAGTATTTCAGCAAATTTTTAAGCTAATTGATTCAATAAGGCAGAAGCCAAGAGAGGGAGAAATTCTAGTTCTCTCTCTGGGCCTTTGCTTTGGGTGATGATATTGGAGGCTAATACATAAAACATGAATTATAAATGCCTGTTTGCTTGTCTGTATTCTTGACTAAGCTGAGTTCCTTGAAGAAGGGACTATGGGAGCTGGCCTGGTGACGTAGTGGTTAAGTTTGCACGCTCTGCTTCGGTTGCCCACGGTTCACAGGTTTGGATCCCTGGTGGGGACCTATGCACCGCTTATCAAGCCATGCTGTGACAGGCTTCCCACATATAAAGTAGAGGAAGATGGACGTGGATGTTAGCCCAGGGCCAATCTTCCTCAGCAAAAAGAGGAAGATTGGCAACAGATGTTAACTCAGGGCTAATCTTCCTCACCAAAAAAAAAAGGGGGGGGGGACCTTTGCTTATGCATATTTATGTCTGTGGTGACCAGTAAATGCATGGGGACATAGTGGGCCACTGGTAATTATTTATAAAACTGAATTGAAAAGAAAACACAAACCTCTTTAGAGAAGAGGAAAATAAGAACAGTAAAAAATAAATGAGAAGAAGAGTAAACAAAAATGTTGAAAATTAAATAGTAGGAAACTTTAGCTTTGTGAAATAAAGGATTCTGTGGTGTTTATTAGTTTTCATAATGTTCTGTTTGAAGACATCCAATTTATTAAGCCCTTGTTTTTGTACTTGGATGGAGTTTTGTGAAATTGGGTTTTTTACATTTTAACAAAGATAGAATTAGATCCTGGAAATTAAATACAGATTATCACAAAGTTTTTTCTTTAGGGAGCAGTGTAGTAGATGATGTTGTCTCCTGGGACCTTTAGATGCTGGAATTGGACCCATTACACAAATATAACTTTTTACTATCCTTCTACTGACTGCTTTTAAGTTGACATTTTCATACTAGCTTCCTGGTTATTCATCTCGGAGACAAACAACTTGAAGTAGTATAGGGAGAGAATGCTAGAACACTGGAAAGCATTGCATTTGGCATTCTGGAGTAGTAGGTGGGTTCATAGATTAGAGTGTATTTTCCTCTGTGTGTGTGTGTGTGTGTGTGTGTGTGTGTGTTTGTCCTTGCCTACTTGACTTAGTAGATTTGTAAATACCCAAAGTGAAATAAAATTAAAAGAAAGGAGTTATTCTCATGTTCCTGATGTCAATTTGCAACATCAAAGCAAAGACACAGAGACTGGTGAAATATTTATCAATCAATTTTCTGCCTCTGCTTTTAAGCATACCGCTGGTTTATAATAGTGCCTTGAAAAACTTTGTGTGGTTTAAACACAGATTTTTACACTTTAAATTGAGACCATAATCTCAGTTTTGGAATGGGGAATTCCTAAGATAACTTTGTTTTTGTAAAAAATGAGGTCGCTCAAATGGTAGACAATTAATCCCAAGTGCTTTAATTGTCATCTAAAAACATAAAGAATAAAGTGTGCCATTTCCTTTTTATCTTTTTCTTTTGGCTTTGTTTTAGAGAAAATAATTTCCTTATCAATTCTGCAGACATAGCACTAGCTTATATCTTAAGAGCGGATGCTATCAGTTTTAGTACATTCACTGAAGTTAAACTATCTCTATTGAGTAAGAGAGAGGAGCTTTCTTGGCATTAAACCCAAACAGAATCTTAGTAAAATTTATAATAAATCTACTTGATTATTGCATTATGTAAATGTTCTTAATCCTACAAATTGCTATTAATGTGGTGTCCTTTTTATATTTTGGTACCAAAAGCATGGAATGTGACACGAAATTGGATAAAAAATGAGACTCATTCATGTGTTGGTTGTTTTTGTTATTTCCTAGCTATGCTAGAGATTACAGATAAGGTAATTTCTCTAATTTTGATATTCTTTAGGTGTGTTCTAAATGTTTCTTTTTAGTAGAGGTTATATGGAAACATATTATATTAAATACATGTTTGTGAGATTAGTCAGGAAATTTTTAAATTATTACTTAAAAGTGGAGGAAGTTACTTTCCAGATTTTAAAACCAGAAAGGTCCCTGATTCAGAACAAAAAAAAAAAAAATGAAGTAATTCTGGCTCACCCAATGTACTCTTTGAATTTCATTCAACAACAGTTATGATCAAGTACTACAAGGGGTGGACTGGCTCTGCGGTACTCACTCTGCCTTCAATTGAGGCATATGCTGTTCCCTTCTTAAACCATCGCTCCATCCTCAGACTAAGATCTTTGGATATCTTTCTTCTAGGCTCCCATAGCATCCTGTTTATACCTCTATCCCTGGATTGATTCTACTATATTGAATTTGCCTATTTATATGTTCGCCTTCTCAACCAGACTCTGATATTTTCCAGTGAAGAGCAGTGCTTCTCTTGTGTCCCAAGCAAAAATAAATGGGTCCTGGTACAAAATACTTTCAACTAATCCCCTACTTTGGTCCATTAGATTCCTCTTTCTCCCATTTTGCTATATATAACACTGCTATGAATATTTTTTCATATAAAGCTTTGTTTGTTTTATCAAATTTCCTTAGAATAATAATAGTAATAATAAACATATTTATATTTGGTATTTTAGTTACTTTATAGCTATATTGTAGGTTGGTACATGTAGGGCTGTCCCTGGTATGTTTGTGACTCCTCTAATAAGCAGTGGGGGCTGCTGTTTCACGCCAGCCATGGATACAGCTTTGGAGCACAGATGTCAAGTCAGAAAGCAAGGAAAGAACTACTGTCCCAGAGAGGCTAGGTAACGAGTGTAGATTTCCAGAATTAATCACTATATGCCCAATGTCTGGCTCTGTCTGAGAAACATGGGCCTGAGAATTTCTATGTTGGTGCCTCTTTATACTTGCTCCAATCTCCCAATAAATGTAGCATGAATAAACTACCATAAAGGGTGCACTGAAGAGCGTTAATGGTGTAGGAAGAAAGAGTGTCCTTGGCACAGTATAGTGGAACAAGGGACGAAAGACATGTAGAGTAGCTACAAGAGCAGCTTGTGTTCCTAAGTAAAATTCATCATCTGTACAGACGTTTCAGTTTCTTCATCTACAGAATGAAGATGCTGGAATAAAATAATCTCCTAAGTTTTCTTCTCACTTTTGAGTTGGTGTACTAGAATGTTCTACAATAATGTTTAAGAGCTGATGCTTCTTATTTAAACAAAATGTGTGTTCAAATTCTAGCTCTATAACTTACTAGGGGTATGACCTTGGCAACATTATATAACTTTTCTAAGTCTCAGTTTCAATTTCTATGAAAGGGAGCTGATAATATCTTTCTCATTCGGCTGTGGTGAGGATTAGTTTGGAAACACGCGGAGCTCAGTGCCCAGCACATAGTCATTCTACAGTAAACGAGGTCATGGCAATGATGATGATGACATCTGTGATTCTACTTATCCCACGAGTTTGCCATAATAAGTAATGTCATATGTTGAGTGTCAAGATGCTCCCTGGTCTATGTATTAGACATACTGTAATAAAATATCACAAATTGGATAGCTTAAAACAACAAAAATTTATTCTCATTGGTCTAGAGGCTATAAGTCCGAAATCCAGGTACTGGCAGGGCTGGTTTCTTCTGAAGTTTCTGAGGTAGAATCTGTTCCATGCCTATCTCTTAGCTTCTGAAGGTTGCTGGCAATCCTTGGCATTTCTTGGTTTTTAGCTACATCACTCAAATTCTGCTTCTGTCTTCACACGGCCATCTTCCCTCTGTGTGTGTCTGAGTTCCTGTATCTTCAGATGGACTTATTATAAGGACACCAGTCATTGGATTTAGGGCCCACCCTAATAAAGTATGGCCCCATCTTAACTTTATTACCTCTTTGAAGATCCTATTTTCAAATAAGGTCACATTCTGAGGTACTGGGGTTAGAACTTCAGCATATATTTTGGGAAATATAATTCCACCTTCAGTAGCCCATGGGGAGTGAAGTTATTATTTGTGATGGTGATGATCGGGGGTATGCAAAGTCAGAATATAAATGTGTTATTTGGTCAGGTTCACCTTGATTTCTCTATATACCAGTTGCTTCTAGAAATCAACAGTCAGGGAGGATTTTGAATACTCGCAAAGTCCTAGGTCACCGAATTTTCCAATTTTGGGGTATAGTATGCATTCCTAAATAAGTGTTGATTTCCACAGAAATTTTGATTTTGTCTGTCATTGGAGATGGTGACTACTGAGGGTAGATAACTATCCTAGAGTTCCAGGGAACTTGAAAATGACCCGTTTTCAGAATGGCTCCTAATCATATTGTGCACCAGCTCATAGAGCAGGTAATCAGATCAGAGCAATGTGTTATTATTCTGGTGATCTGGCTCTGATGTGGCCCCTCCAGACAGCTCAGAACTGCTTCACCTGCAATCCAGCCACCACTGGCAAGAGCCGGATCTAATGCTGCATGACAAAGCACCAACACCATTCTTTTCTGAACTACTGAGCAGAAATCCTTTCATTTCAGACCCATCAGCATCATGCCTTAAATTGTCATTTCCTCAGCAAGTGTGAATTTTGGGGGAGTAGTTCTCCAAGTCCCCGAGATATACAATCTCCATAAGGATGCCAGAGAACTGTGACATTTAGGAAGGGCTCTGGGCTAAGAAAAACATGTTTCCTGAGAACCTCTAAGTTTTCTCCCTCCCCAAATACATAAATTAATGATCCCATGTGTGAGTTTCAGAGCCAGCCTCTGATGATGCCTGACAAGCTATCTTTGATTTATTTTCTCTTTTGTCCAATACATTTGGAAAATAATATTTTGTTGTTGGCTAATTTGTAATTTCAGTCCTACTGATGAATGTGTAATGTTGCCAAATACCTACTGTTTACCTGTCTCATAAACATATCAGAAATCTTGTCTGCAGATCTGACTTTCAAGGTCAATATTCTTCCAAGGTCAAGGCATGACATTGAAGATGCCTTATTTCCATTGAGGATTCACGTAACTCTGGCCGCTTTCCTATATTCATTTCTGAAATCTTGTGATTCTAGTAAAGCCCTTTCTAGGCTCTAAAATCTATATTTATATCTATCTGCAATAGTATGTTATTTCTTTGAATATATACAAATATTTTTAATGCGTTAAAATATTTAGTGGATAAATTAGAAAGATGAACTAGAATGAATCAGAAATAAAATAATGGTAGATTCTTTTCCAGGAATAATAAGCTATATATTTTTTTTCATGAACTTCAGTTTCCCCATCTTTTTTCCTTTGGTCCTCATTATTCTTGAACTTCTGCATTTGATTAACACTTGTATGCCCTGCTAGATTTTAATCTTCTTGATATTTTATTTATTTTTCCCATCGTGGCATCTTTCCAGATTCCTTCTCTTTATCTCTCTTGTTTTCTTTCCTCCCTTCTTCTCTCCCGTTCCTCCTATTTCTCTTTCTTTTCCACCTCTTTCACAATTCAAAAAAATTTGAAGGTGCATCACAAGATTAATAAGAAGGAAAAGAGAAGGAGAAGAAGAAAGAAGAGGGAGAGAAGGAAGATGAGGAGCAGGAAGAGAGAGAGAAAGAAAGAGAGAAAGAGAGAGAGGAGGAAAGAAACAAAGAAACAGAGACATAAGGGGAAGGACAAGAAGCATAAAGTGGGAAGATGGGGAGAAGGGAACAGGGAAGAAGATAGCACCGAAAAATCCAAGCCCTAATACTAGTGGACAATATATTTAGCTTTGAATTTTTGTCCAGTGAATGTTAAAAGGGAAATATGACTATTTATAAAATGTACCTTGTTCTTAATATAAAATCATACCATTTGCTTAACAAAATGGGAAAATAATTAAAGTTTGGAGTTAAGGTAAGGTAAATATTTCTTTATGAAATAACTGCCACTAAATTATCTTTCAACTAACCAAAAATTTAGATGTATTAATTTCAATTCAACGAGACAGAGTGAAGCTGGTTATGCTCCCAGAGTTGACCACTCAGTGTGAAGCTACCTTCCCCTAACTCCACCACAGGGAGCGCTAGTAGTGAGAGCATGGGGTCTGGAGTCCCAAGACCAGGGTCCAGGTGTTTCTGTCACTTACATGTGTTTCTGTCACTTACACTCAGGCAAGTCTCCTCATCTCTTTGCTCCTCAAGGGGATAATGAAGAAGAAAGTTCTTATATATGTGCCAGTAATATTATTATTAGTTGTTAATTATTGTCACTCAAAATCATTGTGTTACAAGTGCATTTTAAGTCTCAGAAAACACCATTTTGCAGTCCATGTGACATTGTTAAAAACTTTGATTCTCTAGTTAATTTAGGATATCGAATTTTTCATGGAGAAACTTTCGAAAGTTTTTTTATGGTCTAAGGATTTTATTTTCTGGTTTTCAGGTCACATTTTCTGTTGAAACATGTGAAAAAATAAATAAATGCATGCGGAGGGCATCCGCTGCAACAGCTCAATATTCTTTCAGATTACTTTTTTAAAAAAAGAGAGAACAAAAAACTTATAACAACACCTGCTATTCGGCAGAATTTGACCTGACCCCTTTCTCCTTTTCTTGTTATTATAAACATCAAGCTCTTTAAGTGAGAGCTGTTTAAAGGATCCAGGGCTGTGAGTGTTCCTTTCTAGATCCCAGATGCACTGGGAGACGGATGGGCTTTTTGATCTTTATTTTATGAGCGTCTGATAAATTGCCTCTGGCACCTGGCAACTGAAATTTCACTATCTGAAAACTAACCCTCGTGTCAAACAATGTGGCCAGCCTCGGCCTTTCAGTTGAAGACCTCTGTAGCTGGGCAGAGGATGCCTTTACTTCCTGGACAGGTCTATTACCATGCTCAGGGATTTACATACTTTTAATTTTAGAGGGAAGAAAGGATTATTAAAGGCTTTATATGCTATGCAAAAATGTGTTTTTTGAAGGATTTCACCATAGCTTTTATTTTGGGATTTTTGGACAAGTCAAATAAAGGCTTCAGCACACTGCCTAGCCTGAAAAAAATGTTGGTAACAGGATAAAGATTTGCAGCTCTGGGTCATGAGCCTCACCGCACTAGGCTCAGTCTGTGTGTTGATACAAGAGGAATGCAGGTGGTCCTTTTCTAGGGACAGAAGAGTTATAAACAAAGTCATCAGCTGAGGTTATTATCACCTTTCTTTTAACATCTTATCCAGGAACAAGATTAACTCAACCCCAAGAAAGAACGATATATTTTTTCTCTATTTATAGAGATTCAAATATGTGCAGATTTTCAATTTTTAAGAAAAGAGAAGAAGGAGAATGATACAAACATTTCCACATTGTGTTGTTTTTTAAAGGAAAATCAAGCCCATGAGAACAGTGACAAATAAAATGTGAAACACCCCCAAACTTCTATGAGTATGTCATCATAATAGAGTAGGACACAGGCCCCACCACCTGACGCATCTGTATATACCGTACTGCCATTTGTCACTCTTTTTTCCTCCTCCTCTGCTTTCTAAACTTGTGGGTTTAGAAATCATTGTTACCCAGGGAAGACAATATGCTTAAATTTGTTCTTTTCACCCAAGCTCAGAGGAGATTGTTGTTAATCTTTTAAAGTTTCTTTCTGGGTTACTGCATTATATGCTTTCTGGGATATCTTACAGAGGTCTGATACTGTTGGCTGGATGGATCTGGGTTTCCACAGGCTGAAATTTTGTTTAAAGATTTTCTGTTTTTGCAGCCAATAAGAGATTTCTATGTTAGGCTTGGCCGTCTGAAATACAGTAAATCTGCTGTAAAAACAGAAACGCCCTAGGTCAATCATTTATTTATCTAGCTGCGTGTATTTAGCATTAGCAAGCAAACTTTATTACACTTAGCTCTGAGTATATAGAAGTAAACTGGATATATATCTTGCCCTCAAGGAGCTCATAGTCTCATATGAGAGACAAACATATACACGAATAAGTAGAATACAATTTTTGTCATTGCTTTCTTAGAAGTCCATATTTGAAAGAATGAGGCTACAAAAGAGGGGAAGGGAAGTTGAGAGATCATATTTCTGCTAAATCTTGAAAATTGGCCAGATATTCTTCAGGTAGACAAAGCAATTTTGACAAAGAGAGCAGCTTGAGCAAAGCATGGAGGGGATGTAATGAGCAATAAATAAGTTGTAATATATAAAGTGCTTAAAATAGTGTCTGGCACATGGTAAGTGCCAATAAATGATTATTCTTATTTCTAACAATTCCCCTGAATATATTTTAGCTTATTAAACATATTAGTTTTACAAGTACACATTATCCCATTGATTTAACTTTTAATCTTAGTTCTGTCCATGAGATTTTGGCATTCCTCTGATTATTGTGACCTAAGACCTTTTTATGGATCTGTCACTTCCAGGCTGAGAGATTGGAGACATCATTAACCTCTCTGAATTCAGCGTAGTAAAATGACTTATCCAAAATCTCCTGGCTGGTCAATAATAAAGACAGATCAAACTCCAGGTCACCTGTTCCCAAACAAGACCAAGAACAGAGGAACCAGGTTTCATGGTTCCGGAATACTGGTGGTGCCCCAAACACTTTAAATAAATTTTCCCTTCTATGAGTACGTTATTTGGACACGTATTCATTGGGCTTTGACTCTCAGTCATTTCACGGGATTACACAGTGGAATGGAAGTTGGTTCTTCTCTTCAAGGAGCTTTTAGGCTATTGGTGGGTGGGGAGTACGGATGGTAGTGCATAACAGATAGAAAAGCCAGTTGTAACACAGTGTAATGAGTGGAAAGAAAGGAAAAGCAAATGTATTTTACATTTCTTTTCTGCACTTTTTTCTTCTCTGATTTTCAGAGCCTTGTCAAGTTAGGCATATGGAATCTTCTTCCAAGGCTTCATGCTTTCCTTGACTTAGGACTTAACGTCACAGGTTCCTTTTTTTTCTTTCTTTCTTTTTTTTTTTTCCTTTGATACTGTGCTATACTCCATGGACCATAGACTGAAATGTACCATTTTCTTGTGCATAGACTCTGAGAGGCTGAGAGGAAAGTGAGCTCCCTCCACAGGCTTTAGGGAGCTCGGACACGTAGATTTAGAGGGACATTTTTGAGGCTACTTGGGGTGGTACTGCAGTGCCCTTAAAAGCCTCTCTGCACAGGAGAACAGTACATGCTACCAACTCCCAGACTTTCCTCCTGGGAGATCAGAAGACAAGGTCCCATCACACATTTTCTGTTCCCTCATGTGCTGCCATTACACACGCAAATGTGGACTTTCCATCAAGCCGGGGCTCATCTCAGCTCTGAACCAACCAAACCCTTGTTTCCTCTGAATATACTTTAAATTAATTTCCTAAAATAAAAATATGAGGAATATTTCCTCATTAGTTGTTGCTCCTGATGATCTAAAGCCAGATGGAATTTTAAAGTATTGAGTGAATTGACTTGATTTGTCAACACACTCCATACCGGAGTTATATTTTTAATGCAGGTGAAGCAAACATATGAAAAACATATTAATGTGTCACTGCATATACATACCAGATACGTGTAATACAAATACTTAGCTTTAAAAAGTTTGGATTAATAGGATATGTATTGGACCTTTCTGAATATATGATAGATTTCACAAAGGTAAGAAACCCACATAGTTAGTTGTTTGCATTGGCATTTAGAGGGTTAACAAGGAACTGCAGTTTAACAGCTATGTTTTTCCTGTTCATTGAAAAAAATAATGCATGCAAAAGTAAGTATGGGGACCAATAGGGAACCAATGGGGTTAAAGAAAATAAATTGCTGTTCCCAGCCCTCCCTCTGGCTTTCTCTCCTCTGTTGCTATGGGTCAGGAAAACTGAAGCTGTTAGGAGTGAGCAGACTCCTGTTGTGCTAAATGGAAATAGCATGTTGATTTGTGTGTGTGTGTGCATCCTTTTTTTCTTGGTGATAGTTAAACTGGGCCTGGAATCCAGAGGTGCTTCAAAAAATATTTGCTGAATGAATGCAATGTCCATATAGTCTGCTGATATGTGGGATCTTCAACCAGGTGACTCAGAAATTAGGCATTATCAGCTTAATTCGTACGATGTGTTATTTAAAAACTTAGCTCCCTGGTGAAGAAATCAGGTAAGAGAACCTAACATAGCAAAGACTATAATCAACTTCTTCTCTTCATCAGTCAAGGGAAGGGTGGAATGGGCACACACATACACACTCACACAGGGCATGTGGTGTATATGTGTGTGTGTATGTGTGCGTGTAGATGTGGTATGGGTAGATAAGTGCACACAAATGTGTAACATGCAGAGATAGCTGCTTATGGGTAGAAAAGAAATAGACATCCAACACTTTTTTTATTGCCACTTTCCCTCAGAAACCAGAAGCATGGACATCTGCAGTGTGTCAAGGAATGGAGACATTTGGATGTGTCTGGTTTTGATATCATTAAATGACCAAAGAATTAAAGGAAGGGAGGGGATCAGAGTGTGGCTCTTTCTGCTTTACAGATAAGCTGAGATTGGAGTGTGAGATGGCACAGTCTAGCCAGGTTAGGAGTGAATGATCTGCTGCTGATGAGAAGTAGTTGAAAAATAGTTCCACTTTAATTGTTTTATTGTCTACTTTGTATTATCAGGGCTTGTGGGAGAGAAGAGTTACAGATAACAAAAGTGACATAACCCATGTGCCTATGAAGACCCTGTCAAAAGGCATGAGAAGCTTCTCTGGGAATATCACATTTCATTTGGCAAGAATCTCTCACAGAATGTCTGGAAAAACATACAGGAAGGCCCTGTATGTACTCTTAACCAGAGGCCTATAGAAAGCAGTATGGTATGGCAAACAGAAATATTTAGAAATGAAAAAGCTCATCAAAGTCCAGTCTTTTCAGTGTCTTTTGGATGATTCACAGCCACTAGAGGAACAGGTGTGGTCTTAGCCCTGGAACTTCTTTAGACAGGTGACTACTGTGCTTTTCCATGTTGTATGGTCATTGTAGTAGTATGGTCATCCATGTAGTGTGTCCTTGAAGTAGTATGGTTATTCATGTAATATGGTCATTGAGGAATGGACCCAGTCATGAGAGAGGCCTGGATTAACCTTCTAGCTTAATCTTTCCACAGTTGAGTGGTGAAAATGAATTTCATCTGTGTCTGAATCTCAGTTTTCTTATCTGTAAAATGAAATGATAAACCTTTTCGTATAGGGTTGTGAGATTTAAAGGAGATAACAAAAGCAAGAAGCTTAATACAATGCCTGGTAAGTACCCAATAATTATTCACTTTTATAGTTTTAATCACATATCATCAAGTCTATAATACCAACAGTGACAAATTGATCACCGCGTTTAATGATATATTTTTTTTTGAAAATGGCTTAAATGTGCTATTTTAATTATTTTTTAACTAAGAACCGTTGGCATACATTAATCCATATGGTACATATTACTTTTCTCTTTAGGCTCAATATCAATATTTGAAGCTAATCCTGCAAATATAGAGTCTAAGCTTTTTTTTTCTGAATTGATTTTGACCATTAGGGATTACAGAGAACATCATGGTGACACTTCACCTTTCTTCACTCATCCTTGTTATCTTGACATAGCACCTTTAGGACTGACAGTATAATTTGAGGTTTGTCAAAGAAGACTAGAGTTTCCTTTTTTTCCCTCTTAATTGAATTACCTCTCACTGGAAGTTCAATAACTTCTTTTGAGAGAAGCCAGAATCTTTCTGACAAATTTCCGATGCTTTCAAGACTGTACATTGTGTCTGGGAGGATATAGAAGACATTGGTAGTCGGTTCGTTTATCTCTCTGTTATCATCGCTTGGGTCCTAATTGCTGCTGTGTCACTGCTGACTTTCTAGCTTGAAAAATCTTTGTTAATTTTGAGAAAGTCACAACTTTTATTGACATTAATTGAATTACCTGGCATGTGACAATCTGCTTATATAAAAATCTTTTATTTTCAGTGTTGCTTCCTAGTGCAATCTTCTTGGACCATTTTAAGCAACAATTAGTGTTATAAATCTGAGTGTAAAACTAACTGTGTGTGATGTTACCAATGAACATTACTGATGAGAGGTGACTATTGATGAACAGATACCTTGTGTATAGCTGTGTTCCCAGATGAGCAACCAATGACAGCAACCTCGTGATCTCCTCTCTGCCTAGCTGCTCACAAGTTGCTTTTGACAATCAGTTGTAAGCTGTGTCCCAGTTTTGGAAAACAACAAACAAAAAATTTAAAGTGCATCTTCTAAATTGAAAAGATCAAGGAAATATAGTTATCTCTGGCGTGTCCTAGCTTGTTCTAATTATTATGTATGACATTTCCTCAAATGCTGATCCTCCATAAGCACTTGGGTTTTTTTTTTCCCTCTGCGCTTCTGCAGTAGCTCACTCTACTTGGATTCTTCTCCGTTAGCATACCCCCTGGAGACAGACCCATTAACCTATTTCAGAATTTGAGCTTTAGAAATAGTTCATTCAATTGGCATAGACTCAAGAAAGAGTGACTGTTGTGCAAGCAGATGGCAGCTTAAATTTCAGCTCTTGCCACTTAGTGACTGCCTGGCTTTGGTCAAGTCACTTGATCTCTGTGAGCCTCAGTTTCTTCATCTGTAAAATCATTATAATATGCACTTTTCAGTTTATATTAGGTCTATATGCTCCACTGTTTGTTTATTTCTCCAGATGCTGGCGTGGATCCAGGTATGGTTCCCAATAAATTGTTGCTTAAGAGTATCACCATAGAATATGATGATGACGGCCTATGTGCTTGCTGCTTTGTAGTTTCCAAATATTTTCTTAAATGCTAGCTTACTTAGGTTTTATAACAGTACAGTCAGATGGACAAAGCAGTTATAATTTTTGTAAATGAGAGCAGAAAAAGGACTAACCTCCTCTGCCTCTCTTAGTGCATAATTGACTACCTTTTTGGGTCATCAAGAGCTAGATTTGAAATGGATATCTATTTATATCATTTTCTCTTACTATTCGTAATTTCTGAGTAAACGTAGTTTGCTGTTAAACGGGAAGCTGCAGACGTGTCGGTGTTATTTAGGCCCCAGGAACATTCAAGGGCTTCATTTGCAGTGAGGTAGATACATCAAGGGAAGGCTACCAGGCCAGAACAGTGCAAAGTAGAAGGTGAAAGGGCTAGGGGTGGGGTTGTGGATGAGAAGAGTACATGGAGGGACAGCTCTCTTTGCCCTGCACTGAAGACCATCAGAATGGTACCCTATGGATTTAAAACCTTTTAAACCTCTGTAAGATAGCGTTGTACCTGGATTTTTTTTTCCTGCTGTCTCCTAACCCTAAACTTCTG
The DNA here is from genome assembly GCF_057802395.1 of Ceratotherium simum simum. NCBI lineage: Eukaryota > Metazoa > Chordata > Mammalia > Perissodactyla > Rhinocerotidae > Ceratotherium > Ceratotherium simum. The sequence continues at coordinate 60,916,650 of NC_141910.1, read as the reverse complement.
GTACCCCATGATCCAAGAGTGATTTCAGGCCTTGAGCCTGGATGAGTCTCAGCCCTAGAATCGCTAGTTGAGTTTCTGTGCGCCAAGTTCAAGCAGAGTGCAGGGTTTTGGAATCCAGCTTTGGTGCATCCCATCCTGTAACTATGATATATGATAAAAGGAAAACTTGCAGCCAAACTTGACGATGTTCAAAGCAAGGTGCTAGTGAAAGGATGGGATGGAAAATAAGTCCTAATGGATTAATGACTCATGATAAATGTTTTATTATAAGGGCTTGTGAATGATTAGATAATTCTTACTTCCAAGGGTAGAATTTAAATATTTTTGTCTGGCCTGTTACCAAAGTAAATAAATCACTTAAGTATCTAGTTAATAGTCAAATCTTTATGTGCAAAAATAAGAAACAGGACAGGTAATTTTTCTTGTAAATAATCAATAACTGATTTACTCACTGCTTACTTTTTATAATATTTACTACTGGTTGAACCAACTAATTAGAAAAAATAAGAAAACGTTTAGTAGACCATGGAAGATATTCAATTTGACACCTATCCATTCAGTAAAATAAAAATAAAGTGGAGGGAAGATTTTTCAGTGCGGCTGTAGTTGTTGGTAGAAACCAAACATTTAATGAAATATTTTACTCAACTTGCAAAAGTCTCTAATTATTCCAGGCCAATTCTTCCCTCACTAACGCCCGTGCGATTCCCACTGAGTGCAGCACATGCCTGTCAGAGGGCAGAAATCAAACGCTCTATCCGTTTGAGCTAATTTTCTTTCACAATATGCTGAGGTCAAATTATCTTGGACACCCTTATGAATCCAATTCATGTCCTTTCAAAGGCCTGGAAGCATATATACCTGTTGATTTAAGCTTGGGATAAAAATAAATGTTAACATAATTTAAAAGTGTGATTCAAATGCCTTTTATATCTGGATCAGTGATTTAGTTTCACTGGTTTTTACTTAACTCTTTCTTGTCATTTTCAGCTACAGCTATTATAAAGAATGACTTTTGTCCAGATCACACTTCTACACACAGTATGTTGTGTTCTTCCTAAGACATTTGAGAGCTTTAAAATGACCATGGGAAAGCTCTGTGCAAGTCACATTTGGGAATAAAGGATAATCTTTCATCTTCTTTTGTCTGTTGGATCAACCAAATCAAAGTGCATTTCATAATGCTTACTATAGAGACTTTTAAATGAAATAGTAGGTTATGAAAGTCTCTTGTTAACTCTGAAGTGTTTTAAAGATGACAAATGATAGCATTCCAATGTGCTTTCCCATTATTGAAATAATTGATAGGATCGTCTGACATTACATTGTTTAGCACAGTACATAGTGCATAGTAGGTGCTCATGTATTTGTTTTTTTAATCTTCTCCTGTTTGTTGTTTTGTTCACGTCAGCAAAACTCATCTGACAAATGGTTGTAGTTTGTGACCATTTTTATGGGCTGGTAAAAGCTAAAATTTGATGTTCTTGCTTTCTGTTGACCAGAAATGTGATAAAAGAGAGTCTGGATTTGTCTGAAATACACAGCTGTGTTCCAACCTCAAGGCTGAAGCTTCTATAGGAAAGTTCTATTTTATTCTGGAGTTCAAAGATTTGCACAGTTAATTTATCATTTATTTAAAAACCAAAATGTGTCTTGGAGACTGCATATTTTTATCCTAATCGTGTAAAGATATAAAGGAAAAGGAAAACCCAACAATATAAAGAATAGACTTTTCTTTCCCATTCTTTCCAGTTTGGCTTTTTCTATAAAATTAATTTTGTGAAAGTAATTTGAATTATATACAATTCTTAACATTAAGACACTATTTTATTTACAAAGCACATTATCAAGTACTGATTTTATTTCCCTAGAAGAATTGGATATCTGACATCTTCACCACTATTTGATGAGACAGATAGATGGAAACGAAAATGTGTATTTATCTAAATATACATTTCTTGGGACTAGAAGCTGTCTCTCATAGGAATCAGTTTCCCCTTTTTGGAGTCTTCTCTGTGGGGCATTGTATGAAATGAATAATTGGAAAAATATATGAACCATTCTCTATTTCCCTACGAGAGATGAGGTAAGTCGGATGGAGGTCCCTGTTGGTATAATGAGGCCAGAGATGGAGAAGGGGTGGTATTTGGTGGGATTTAAGTTGGTTGTTGAGAGTGAGGATTCGTAAGAGGAGTATGCAGTGCAGGATGAGGTTGGCAAGATGAACTGGTAGATTGGTAGGTGGCCTTGGTTGAAAACTTAATTACATTTCTTTTCTCTCTGCAAATCATGATAGACATTTTTTGGATTGTAAAATCATTCAACTCTTCTATTTGCAAGGGCCTGGCTGAAGTGACTATTCAGTATGAAAGAGGATCAGGTGGGAAGGAACAAATTCATAACATTTTAGAACAAGATTAAAATTCAGATGAGATTCCATAGAAGTGGGATCAAATTTAGGGAATTGAGTACTCAAAAAGTGCACAATAAAAAATTTTCATTTCTTCACTGGAGACCAAGTAACACACCATGCATTCCACTTTTAATGGGACTCATTTGATAAGGTTGATATTGAATTGCAGGGCAGGTTTCATATAAGAAAAGAAATATACTATATACTAAGCACTATGCTAGCCGCTTTATCTTATTCCATTCTCACAATGACCTCGCGGTTTATTGGGATGGTGGGGGGTGCTCAGTTTTGTGAAGAAAGGAAGTGAGTCCCTAAGAGCTAAGAATGTTGCCCGAAGTCACACTGCTGGTGATTTCCAGATCCATTATTTGAATCCAAGACTGCTTGAATCCAAAATTTGGGGTACTAAAAGAGTAGGGGGACATTTGAAAAAGCACTTCTGTGCTTCCAGTAGGCCTCAAAACTGCTATCTTTGCTTCTAAAATCTGCTCATGGCATGGTCACGTTTTACTTCCCTTTACATGAGAGTTTCATTAGTACCACTTATAAAAGGTATTAAGTATTTTGTCTCATTTTGCAACATCAGCACTAGGAGTAGATCATTAATCTATAAAAGAATTCTTATGGAAATGGGATGAAGAGTGGTAGAAATTAGGTGTGTTTATGTGTGCATACATCTGTATATATAAGACTTAATGCTTTCACCAAAATGCACATTGTCCCATTTGGTCTTGTTTTCCTAAAGTTTACACTGGCATGAATGGAGTCTTTCACAGGATTGCGATTGGGGGTGGTATCTAGTGCCACTCAGAGGAGAATCTGGACCACACACCTTGTTTAAAGAAAATTGATTTCTCTAAAACAAATACTTATCACAGATTCCCTACACAGGAAAATGATTGTCCACTATGCATGATAACTTTTGTTTACTTTGCTGGGAACTCGCTTTCTCATCCAGAGGGTTAATCAAGCAAGCAAATATAAACAGACTACTGTTCCCTGCACCCCTCTCCTTTTCCCTTGTTGTTGTCATATGTGGTTGTAGCTTGCCCATTGAGACATGTTTTATTTGTTCTCTGAGACAATCATAAGTGTGTGTATGTATATGTATATGTGAACATAGAAAATTGTAATTAGTTAAGGTTTCTTTTAGTTTGTAGAATTTTCTATTTCATCATTCTTACTTAAATTCTTCCAAAGTTTATAAATTGAAAATTTTACCTCATTTTTAACTTTGCAAAGTAAAGGATACTGTAAATGACTTGTGAGTTATTGCTTTTATAGTGACTTGTAAGATGGCTGACTTTTTCTACTGGGTAAGGGGTCTGCAGCAAACTCAATTTAATTTGATTTTCTTTATGGTTCTTTCTAGACCTAACATTCTTTGATGTGTCCACTCAATGATTTCACATACATTTGAGTAATACGTGAATCATACTGTTTAAGACAACGGACTATAGCAGTGAATAATAAAAGCTCTTCCTCTTTAAGCTTGTATACTAGTAAGAGGAGATGGATAACAAGTATAGAAACAAATAAACGGGTACTAGAAATAGTAGGCCAGATAGTATGATAAGTGATGTGAAGAACAGAAAAATACAGTGTGGGGCATAGAGAGTTGGGAGTTCTTTTTTAGATAGGATAGTCAAAGAAAACTTTCCTGATAAAATGCCATTTGAATGGATGACCGGGAGGAAGTGAAGTATTAAGTTATGCATATATTCAGGAAACGAGCATTGTAGGCAAAGGAGAGGTAAAGATGAGAGAGTGCCGATTGGGTTTCAGAAACAGTAAGACATGCAGTGTGTCAAAGCAGAGCAAGGAGTGGAGAGAAGTAGTTGAGGCTCAGATTACACAGGGTTTTGATGGCCACAGCAGGGACTTCAGGAAGCCACTGGAGGATTTTGATCATAGGAGTATCAGGGTCATGACACTGTACACCAAAGAATCAATTTTACTGTGTGATAATTTAAAAGATATAGTTTAAACATATGTTTTAAAGGATCTCTGGCCACTTTGTGGAGAAGACACATTTAAGGCTCAGCGTGGAAGCAAGGAGTTCTGTTAGGAGACTGGCAATAACCTGTCTGTGTGATGATTTTAGCTTGAACTAGGGTGGTGGAAAATAATTAGATTATAGAAATAAAATAATTTGCTGACAGATTGGACATGAGGCATGAAATAAAGGGAGGAGTCAAGGACGACTTTGATTGCATAGGGGGGATGTCGTGAACTAGAACACCTTGAAGAATGGATTTTCCATTTACTAAGATGGGGAAGACTTCAAGAAGAACAGGGTTGTAGGGAATTGACAGATTAAGTTTTGTATTTCTATTGGACATCCAGGTGAGAGTGTTGAGGAAGCAGTTGGGGTCTAGAGTTCAGTGGAGAAATCTGGACTGGAGATATAATTTGGAAATCATCAACATATAGATAGAATCTAATCCTGTGGGTCTGGATGGAATCCAGTAAGAGAGTAGATAGTAAGAGAGTAGACAGAAAAGAGACAGGGTCTTAAGACAAAACTTTCAGATGCTTCAGCATTTAGAATTCGGGGCTATGAACATAGATAAACAAAAGGGACTGAAAAAAATCAGCCAGGGAGCAAATGTCAACAAGAAGTTTTTTGGTGACATTGAAAATAGCTGTTTTGGTTGATCGTGGGGACAACAGCCTGATTGGAGTGGTTCAAGAAAAAAACTGGAGGAGAGGAAATGGAGGCAGAGATTACAACTATTTCTTCCTAAGCGTCTTGCTATAAAGAGAAGGACAGAAATACGGTTGGTGGTAGCTAAGGGGAGGTAGGTCAAGGGAGATGTTTTGGTTTATTTTTTATTTTAATATTGGAGATGCTTTGACATGTTTTATGGTGATTAGAAGGGCCCAGTGGAGAGTGGCAGCAGGTAGAGATTTATAATTGTGCTTTTTGATAAAATATTCCTGTTGAATGTCCACAAAATAGATGTATTTTGGCATTTGGGTGCCTCCTGGTCCATGGGTGGATGGGAATTCCTTTTACACTTTGTAACAGAGTCAGCACCATGACAGAAGCTCACCCATCACTCCATTTGCTAAGCTAATAAAGAGGCAATCAAAGGCCTGTGTGTTCACCAGGTAGGCAAATATGATCAGAAAAGGAGATTTATGTGCCTAAGTGAACCACAATATTAAAAAGTCACAAATAACGTTTCCCTGTTGTGTCTGCTCTCTGCATATCCTAAGGCCCTCTACTTCTGGCTTCTTCTAGGGAATTCATTTGGGCACAGTTGTGAGCAGCTGTGTTAATGCATGATTTCTAACCTATGGGGTAGCAGATTCCCGGGTGTATGGAATGAAGGAGGGTGGTAAGAGGCTCATATTGAGGACTAGCATTAAGCCCTTCTGAGCAAGGTAGAGCAGGAATCCCTCCCAGACTGGTCAGGGCAGGACAGTGCCCCTTTCTGCTGGAATGTTCTAAGACTTCTTTCTAGCACTGGCAACCTGTGTTTTTGTGACTGAAGGATAGATTTTCAACAACAGTGAGAAATCACTCTTCCCCCTGCCAATAAACAGAACCGTGATTTATTCTACTTTGAGTATATTTGGCTGTCAGGTTGTTTCTCAGGAAATTTAGCCATATTTGACTTTCATCTTCTTTCAGTGTCTCCTTTGCTTCAGATAGCATGCCCGAGAGAATGTTCAGGTGTCTTCATTCATATGGTTTCCACTGATTAAAGGCATTTGTAATCTGGTATTATCAATAGAGGCCAAACCAAAGTTTACTTTTGCCCAATCTATAGAAGAAAACAGTGTGTGTGTGTGTGCGCGCGCGCGCATGTGTGCAGGCACATGGGGGAGGATGTTGAAGGTGTGTTTGGATTGATAAAAATTGTCTTTGCAAATATTAGAAGTAGCTATTTTTGTAGAAACAAACATTTTATCATTAAAGTAGGTTGAGCCGGGTCTCTATTGGGCAATATTATGATAGTTAAGTGATTCACATGTACATAAGTAAAAACTGCATTTCCTTACATCCTTAATTCATTTCTGCACTGCACATAAGTAAGGCTGGCTATGAAAAATGGTTTCAAGTGAGTCAGTGGTCAGTAGCACTGAAAGGATTTCTGGCCACTCTAGTCTGCCAGGTAGAAATAGCAATCAGAGACATAAGAGATAGTGTTCTTTTTGCTTGTCCTGATTTGTCGAAAACTTAAAAAAATAATAATTCACGTTCTTATCTTAAGAAATAAAATAACAAGGGACTATCTTCATTATCAATTAGGAAGCGCTGAGATGTGAAGCATAATCATGGAGACATTTAGGGAATCTCCATAAAAGTGGACTTTAGCAGCATTCAGGCTAATCCTGGTGTTTTCTTTTGATTACTTTGGGTACCATTTAGTCCACTTACTGTATCATCTTGTAATTGCCCTGAACAGTTTTTCATCACAAAAGTAGTTACGTTCTCTCATTGTTTGACACAAAGTGTAAAGAAAAAGTATTTAAAATGTCAGGCTACTTTGGTATGTTACACCACAAAGGATGGAGCAGATGTTTTTAAATAAACATCATCCCTGGTTGTGCGTTGTTAAGACACTGAGAGAGCCTTTTTCAGAAGCAGGGGAAGCTCATGAGTTTAGAGGAGGCTTAAATGCTGTACTTTCACATAAAACTATAAAAAGTTGGCAGAAGTATCAGGGGCCAATGAATGGGCATAGAGCTGAACATGTTATAACTCAGATTACCAATAAAAATGTCAGCCTCAAATCTGAAGTGAATAGTTCTGTAATTCTGAACTGAAAGCATTTTTTAATTGCTTTCAAATGGAAAAACTTCGTATAATTTAATAAAATTTATCTACTTTATTATCAAGCAGGCTATTATTGCAGCAAAGGGAAATGGAGGATTTAAATGTCATTCCTAGCATCTAATTTCCCAGATGTTATTAAAACAAGACCAAATGGACTTTGCTACATCCATAAAAGCCAGTCAAGCAAAAGAGTTAATCTGAGCGCTGTAGAATCATTAAAAGTGGCCCGTGGCTGTAGCCTGGCTGGTGTGGGGTGAGACGTGCCCTGGGAAGCAGGTGTGATGTGTCAGGAGCAGTGTTTTGGCGTTCTGTAGATTGTAGAGCCCAAAGAGCAGCTGGATTCAGGGAGAAACATGCCAGGGACAGTGACTATCTTTATACCCAAGGGATTGATTTCATTCATTAATGTACATTGTGAATCAACTAAAGGCTTCGAAACAAGTGGTGGTAAGGATGGGCTGGGATTCTAGGCAGGGCTGATAGGGGAGGTCTTTTTCTTTGCTGGACAGCAGTTCCACTAGCTTGCCAAGTGGGTACCTGGGTTTGGTGTGCTTTCTAGGGACCCTGTTGAGAGACATTCTAGCATTGGCAGGAGGGCAGATCAACTTGTGGATTGTGGAAGTATTTAGAGTAAAATACAAAGGAGATAAGGAAGTATTGAGGGGCCTGCAGCTGTAAGGAGGGAGCTGTAGTACTAGGATGGCATAGAAGGGACATGAACATTTTCTGAGCATGTTGAATGTGCTAGATATTGCGTCAGATGCTTTAATAGCAGTTGTAGTCAAAGTAATAAATGACATTTGCAGAGAACTTACCATCTGCAAGCCACAGTGCTTAATACTTTGCATGCTTTATTTCAGTTACAATAATTTTCTGAGATATTCTTCCCATTTCACAGATGATTCTAAAATCCAAGTGTGTTCTATTCTTCCTTTTTTAAATAAAAATTGTATATATTTAAGGCATACAACAAATCGTTTTATATACATATACATAATGAAATGATCACTACAGTCAAGCTAATTAACACATCTTCTCCTCATATAATTACCATACTGTGTATGTGTGTGTGTGTGTGTGTGTGTGTGTGTGTATGTGATGAGAGCACCTGAAATCTTCTCTCTTAGCAAATTTCCAGTATTCAATATGGTATTATTACCTATAGTCGTCATGCTGTATGTTAGATCTCTAGAATTATTCATCCTACATGACTGCAACTTTGTACCCTTTGACCAACATCTCCCTATTTCCCCCACCTCCTGCCCCTGGTTCTACTCTCTGCTTCTATGTATTTGACTTTTTTAGATTCCACATATAAGTGAGATCATGCAGTGTTTTTTTTCTTTCTGCATCTGGCTTATTTCACTTAGCATAGTGTCCTCCAGTTTCATTCATGTTGTTGCAAATGGCAATATCCCATTTTTTAACGCTGGATAATATGGTTGTTTCCATATTTTGTCTATTGTGAATAATGCTGCAATGAACATGGGAAAGCCTCTTCAAGGTACTGATTTCATTTTCTTTGAGTATATATCCAGAAGAGAGATTGCTGGATCATATGGTAGTTCTGGTTTTAGGGTTTTTTTTAGAGGAACCTCCAGACTGTTTTCCACATTGGCTGTATCAATTTACATTCCCACCAACCGTGTGCAGAGTTCCTTTTTCTCCACAACCTTGTCAGCATTTATCTCTTCTCTTTTTGATATTAGCCATCCTAACAGGTGTGAGGTGATATCCATTGTGATCTGTATTTGCGTTTCCCTGGTGATTAGTGATGTTGAGCACCTTTTCAAAATGGTCATTTGTATGCCTTCTTTGGAAAAATTTCTATTCAGGTCCTTTGCTCATTTGTTTTTTTGTTGTTGAGGAAGATTTGCCCTGAGCTAACATCTGTGCCAATATTCCTCTATTTTGTATGTGGGCACTGCCACAGCATGGCTGCTGCCAAATGGTGTAGGTCTGCACCCAGGAACTGAAGCTGGGCAGCTGAAGCGGAATGCGCTGAACTCAACCACAAGGCCACAGGGCTGGCCTCCTTTGCTCGTTTTTTAATTGGGTTGTTTAATTGTTTTTGAGTTGTGTGAGTTTCTTACGTATTTTGAATATTAACTCCTTATCAGGTATGTGGTTTGCAAATACTTTTTCCCAATCTGTAGGTTGTACTTTCATTTTGTTGATTGTTCCCTTTGCTGTGCAGTGTTCTATTTCTTCTATTTCTTGTTCCACACTCTCTTTCTTATTGTCATGGGTATCATGCAGCATGCAGTGCCAACTTGATTTCCTGTGAAAAGAAACAACACTATTCTCCAGTTTCAAAATACTATGGACACATGTTATAACCTTTATTAAACTATCACAAAACTAACATTCTGTATGCAAATTGCTCTTCTAGGCGCAGAAGTCGGGTAATGAGTTCAGAGATGAAAGTCACGTCTTTGTCTATAATAGAGTGTGTCATATACACAAACACAAGCCCTGACCTGAGATTTACATTGTCCTCTTCTGAGGGTTCTGCATGTGTTCTGTGTTCTTTATTTCACCTGAATCTGACTGTCAGATCCTTGGAAACCACATTATAGAATTACTGAAAGGAAGTTTAGAAATCATTAATCCAGCCACCTAATTTACTGAAGAGGAGTCTGAGGCTCAAAAAGGAGCTGTAACTATACTGTGAGATCTTTAAAGACAGATGCTATCTCTTAATCTTATCTGTAGCTCTAACAGGAATGTAGTGCCTGATATGAACTGTATGCCTAGGTACATGCACCTTGGGGTGATATGTGCCTTGTATGTAAGGGAAGTGTTAAGAGGAATACATACTTATAAACTCCACACAAAATATAGCCACAGGAAGAAACTCCAATTCTCCAGCAAGGCTTACCTATGGAATCCTATAAAAAGAACCTAGCATTCCAGTTGGGTTATAAATGCCCAGAAATGCCCAGAGCCTCTGGCTGGTAACCTTTTAACAAGCCCACATAAGTGCTGGGGAAATTTAATCATATTGACATCTACCTCTGGGACCAGGAGGGCTTGTGAATTTTCTGTTTAACGAAGTTCTATTTAGCGTATTAATACGGATTTTTTTTTCTAGGGGACTTTCAGAAAAGCCAATATCTTCAGATAGACCCTCTATCCAAAGTATAATATTTCCTGTGAGACATATGGAATCTAGCTGGAAATTTTGGATCCATAGGATCTTAGTTTTTTTTTCCTTTGGAGTGAAAGCCAAATTATAACAATTTGGGATTTCTGGAAATAATAATATTATTTTACAGTAGGAGTTTTGTGCCCATTTCAGACTACAATTTCAAATTCTCTTTTCACACTCAAGGGTACAATGATGAATGGTACCAGCTGTATAATTGCAGTTTTGGAGCTCCTCAGTAGACGGCAATGTAATAATATGAAGCCTCAGAGCTAATGGTAGTCAGAAGCCTTGGCAGCGTCAAGCTCTTGCACGTGCTTTTGTCCATCACAATATTGCAGCACCCCTGATCTGCATATGTACTCCCTATTTCAAGTTGGAAGGTAGATAAGTTTCCCTTCCTGTTTGACCCATAGACCTAGGCTGGGAGGTCCAGGCATTTTGAGGAATTGCCCACACTTCCACCACTGCAGACAGGGATTGACTTGACTCTGATTCTGCATGGAGAATCTTATCCTTCCTCACCCAGTTGATCCTTTCCCACCCCGTTCACAGCAGAACACATTTAATAATGATTGTATTTGAGGAGAAGAGCTGCCCTAGATGGAGGGCTTTCTGATAAATTTTTGTAAAGTCTTTTTCAGGAAAATGACCCGACTGAGACAACTTCTGTAGCTTAAGCATCAGCACACAAGCTGTTGGCACACACCTGCGTATTGGAAGCAGCAGGGTGGCAGCAAAGGGGTGGCACAGCAGAAACGTGCAAGTCCTCATTCTGATCCTTATCCAGAGGTGGCTAACTGGCAGACTGCTGGTGGGACCTGGCCTCAGAGTGTTTAGTTTGGATCTCACAGCATAGGCCCACACAGTGTTTTACATTTGAATTATTTAATAAGAAAAAAAGAGGGAAGAATTTCACATAAATGTTAAAATTTCCAAATTCCCTTGAAAAACACTTGGGCAACACTTGGCTTGGATCCCCCCATATCTGTAAAAAGGCTGTAAAAGAGCAGTTTTTGCCCTCTTTTAGAGAAGCCTAGTGCTCCCAGTTTTCCACAATCCCTTATACTCCCTGTTTTTCCCCAAACTGAAGACTTATTACCTGTACCCAGATAGCATTTTATACCAGTGTCACTCATTTCAGTTCCCAATGTGGGCCTTATAAGCCCTTGAGTTTGATGAGAAGGATTAGACTCTCTGACCTTTTTGTGGGGACTAGGGCTAAAAGATCTTCCTAAGAGAATAGCTTGGTGGCCTTTTTCTTCTAGATTCAAGTGACTTTGGAAGTCACCTGATTAAATATCACAATCTTAACTTTTTCTCAGTGAAGAGCATCGTGTTGCTTGAATTTTAAGCAACTTTATAGGCTGTCAGGAAAATTAATGAGGATGAAAAACTGTGTTTTATACTTGGTTAATGCCTTCATTAACTCATTCAAAAAATATTCATTGCATGTAACTTCAACAAAGGTTTTCCAAAATCCTGGTCAAGAAATAGAGTGTTGCCAGCCGCTTCAAAAGTCTTTCCTGTTTCTGTTCCAATCTCAACTTCTTCCTTTCCTCCTCTAACAAAGTAAATCATAATTTTATTTTTATAGCAATCCCGTTTTTGCATTACTTTGTAGTTTATCATTCACATATCTCTAGATACTACTGTTTTTTCTTTAAAAATTTTGTGATATATCTCTCAAGTGTCTTTTAATCTACAAGGTCTCCCTTCAATGCTTTCTTTTCTCTCAGTTTATCTATCGACAAACTTGGAGCATTTGACCTTTACACTCTCCCACAGCTCTGGATTTTGCCAATTGCACAGGCATAGTGCAATTGAACATGTTCTTTTCTCCTCTTTTTTCCTGCAAATTGATTCCTGAATCCAGAGGCTTAATCAGATCTTATCTGATCTGTTTTTTTTGTGAGATAACTTTATGTCTTGTGTTCTACATACTTTTGTTTTATATTCTTTTAGAGGTAGGCATAATGTCTGATTTTTCTATGTATGACACGTTACCAGATGTTGATGCTTGTATTAGCTTCTATTTCTGCATAACAAATTACCACAGACTTGGTAACTTATGACAATACCCATCTACTAGCTCACAGCTCTGTAGGTCAGAAGTCCAGCACACTGTGACTGAGTTCTTTGCTCAAGGTGCCACAAAACTGAAATCAAGCTGTCTGCTGGGCTGAGTTCTTGTCTGGAAGCCCTGGGAAAGAATCCACTTCCAAGTTCATTCAGGTTGTTGGTAGAATTCAGCTCCTTGTGTTTATAGAACTGAGGTCTCTGTCTTCTTGCTCACCCTTGGCCAGGAATTGCTCTTAGTTCCTAGAGTTCACGCTGAGGTCCTTCCTTGTGGCCGCCAACCTTCTCAGCATCAGAAAACCTCCTTTGTGTTGAATCCCCCTCAGGCTTCAAATCTTTCTGACTTTCTCTTCTCACATCCCACTGAAGAAAACTCTTTACTTTTAAAGAGCTCATTTGATTAGATTAGGCCCATTAGATAATCTCCCTATCTTATGGCCAACTGATTAGTAAGCTTGATTGCATCTGCAAAGTCTCTTTTGCTATGTAAAGTAACAAAATTAGACTTCTGGTTTCTGGTTCCACATGTAAGGAGTTTGGAAATTGCCACTCCACCTTAACAACATACAAAGCTGAACAAACTGAAAAATCAACAACTTTTCTTAGATCCATAAAAGAGGGGAAGACACAGGGCAAACTGCTGCCCCTAAGATTGGAGAGATGGACGGTGAATACGGGGAGTCCCAGTTTACCAGAGCAGAGACTCACAGCAGAAACCAATGTGAGAACCAGTACTGGGTAGGAAACCCTGAATTATAATTAATGAATTACTGGAGGCTCATTGTGGACAACTCTAAAAGTTAAAAACTCCAGGCGGATCCAGGCATAGGGGTCCCACAATATCATGAGATACATCTCCAGGAGCTCAACCAGATTCCCACAGTAAATATCAGAGAAAAATTCCCTCAGGCTTCCAGCAGGGGGAGAAGAAAAGGAACCATCTTGAAATAGGTCAGAGCATTCTGTTTTTCTTAACAAAACTTGCCCTCAGAAAAACTAGCTAATGAGAGCCTAACAGGCTGGGGTATTTTTAGAGCCTAACTGACCTGGGGGAAGGCAAATACCCAACTCTAGGCAGCTCTAGCCATCCTGTCCCACCTAAGCGGGGAGAAAACCACTGAGAAACACATGTGAAATTCACAGTCCAGATACACAGGCACTAAAAGACTGATACCTACTCACAGGACTATAGGATGTTTTGCCTCCTCCCACACCTCACCACCACATCACTAAGAGCCTGTTTACAGCAGTTTCTTTTAGCTGGTACATCATGTCTCACTGTCAAGGAAAAATTAAAAGACACACCAAAGGCAAAAAACACAATTTTAAGAGACAGAGTGAGCATCAGAGCCATACATGGTAGGGATTTGGGAATTATCAGAGTAGGAATTTAAAACAACTATGATTAATAAGCTAAGAGCTCTAATGGATAAAGTAGACAGCATGCAAGAACAGATGGGCAAAGTAAGCTGAGAGATGGAAACCCTAAGATAGAACCAAAATGAAATTCTAGAGATAAAAAAGCACTGTAACAGAAATGAAGAATGCCTTTGATGGGCTTATTAGTAGACTGCACAAGGCTGAGGAAAGAATCTCTGAGCTAGAGGATATATTGATAGAATCTCAAAAGACAAAAAACAAAGAGAACAAAGACTGGGAAAAAAAAAAAAACAGAACAGAATATCCGAGGACTGAGGGATGACTACAAAAGGTGTAAAATACACATAATGAGAATATCAGAAGGAAAAGAAATACGTAAAAGAACAGAAGAAATATTTGAAACAGTAATGACTGGGAATTTCCTCCAAATTAATGTCAGACACCAAATCATAGATCTTGGAAGCTCAAAGAACATCAAGCAGGATAAATGCCAAACAACTATACCTAGCCATGTAATTTTTAAACTACAGAAAATCAAAGAAAAAGAAACAACCCTGAAAGAAGGCAGAGGGAAAAACCTTATATATTAAAGAACAAAGATAAAAATTACATCCAACTTCTCCGTAGAAACCATGCAAACAAGAAGAGAGTGGAGTGAAATATTTAGTGTTGAGTAAAAAAATCATCAATCTAGAATTCTGTACTCTGAAAAATTATCCTTCAAAAGTGCAGGAGAAATAGACTTTCTCAGACAAAGAAAAATTGAGGGAATTTGTTGCCAGTAGACCTGCCTTGCCTGAAATGTTAAAAGAAGTTCTTTAGAGAGAAGAAAAGTAATATAGGTCAGAAACTCATATCTACAGAAAGAAAGGAAGAGCATCAAAGAAGGAATAAGTGAAAGTAAAATAAAAACTTCTATTTTTCTTATTCTTAATTTATCTAACATAACAGTTTGTTCAAAATAATAATAGCAACAATGTATTCAATTATGTATGCTTATGTATATATCATGTATATGCTTATGTATGATTATAGATATTTGAAATAAATGACAGCAATGACACAAGGGATGGGAGGAAGGAATTAGGAGTATTTTGTTACTATAAGGCACACACACTCCCCTGAACTGGTATAGTGTTGTTTGAAAGTGGACTTGGATTAGTTGTAAATGTTTATTGCAAACTTTAGGGCAACCACCAAAAAAGTATAAAAAGAAATGTAACTGTTACGCTAAAAAAAGGAGAGAAAATGGAATCATATAAAATGCTCAATTAAAACCACAAAAAGCAGAAAAAGAGTGGAAGACGAAAATAGGAACAAAGAATAAGGACAACAAATAGAAAACACTAACAAATATGGTAGATATTAATACAACTATATTGTTAATCACTTTGAATATCAATGCTCTAAATGCACCAATGAAAGACAGAGATTGTCAGAGTGGATTAAAAAACAACCCAGCTATGTGTTGTCTGCAAGAAACCTGTTTTAGATGTAAAGACACATATAGATAAAAAGTAAATGGATAGATGAAAAATAAATGGATACAGAAAAATACACCATGATAACACTAATCAAAAAAAGGCAAGAATACCTATATTAATTTCAAAAAGAACAGACTTCAAAGTAAGGAAAGTTATTGAGGATAAAAATGGGCATTACATAATGATAAAGGGATCAGTTCTTTAAGATGACATGACAGTTCTTAACATGTATATGCCTAACAACAGAGCATCAAACTACATGAGGCAAAAACTGACAAAACTGCAAGAAGAAGTAGATGAATCCACTATCATAGTTGGAGACTTCAACACCCTTCTCACAGAAATGGACAGATCCAGCAGGTGAAAATACGTAAGTGCATGTTTGAAGTCAACACCACCATCAATCAACAGGATATAATTGGTATCTATTGACTACTTCATCCAACAGCTGCAGAATACAATTTTTTTCTTTTTTGGAAAAATAAAATGTGGAGCATTTACCTGGACCACATTCTGGACCATAAAACACAACTTAACACGTTTAAAAGAATAGAAATCCTGCAATGTCTTCTTTCAGACCACAATGGAATTAAACTAGAAATCAAGAACGAAGAAATAACTAGAAAACTCCAAAATATGTGGAGATTAAACAACACAATTCCAAACAATACATGGCTCAAAGAGGAAATTTCAAGATAAATTTTAAAATATTTTGAACTAAATGAAAATGAAAACACAACTTAAAATTTGTGCTCTGCAGCAAAAGCAGGACTTTAGATGGAAATTTATAGCATTGAATGCATACTTAGAAAAGAAGAAAAGTCTAAAGTCAATAATAAGTTTCCACTTTGGGCAACTAGGAAAAGAAGAGCAAATTAAATCCAAAGTAAGCAGAAGAAAAGAAATAATTAGAATTAGGGCAGAAATAAATGAAATTGAAAATAGTAAGTCAATAGACAAAATCAGCAAAACCAAAATCTGGTTCTTTGAAATGATCAGTAAAATCAATCAGGCTCTAACCAGGACAACTAAGAAAAAAAGAGAGAGGACACAAATTAGTAGTATCAGAAATGAAAGAGGATACATCACTACAGAGCCCATGAAAATTAAAATAATAAGAAAGGAATACTATGATTACTCTATGCCCACAAATTTGATAACCTAGATTAAACACATCAATTCCTTGAAGGACACAATGTGCCGAAACTCATACAAGAAGAAATAGATGATCTAGTAGGCCAATCACCAAGGCCAATTCCTAGATCTATTTATTTATTGGAGATTAGAAAGTGATGATATCCTAATTCTACAATTTCTCTTTCATTTGTTAGTTGGGATACATTTAAAAATAGTCATTTCCCCTCAACTACTAATTAGTTACTCAGTTGTACAATTAATATATGTTATATATTAGAATATAGAATAAATTATAGAATAAATGCTTGATTCTCTTTGTTCACTACTTTTTAAGATAATAAATTGACTCTCTAAAATCCTCTGGATTTAAGCATATTTGATGGGTTTCAATTAAGTACAGTTATTATTCTCTTTGAAGCTAAATTGGTTCTATCTTTGTCCCAATGGGAGCTTCTTCAAGTTGGCTTCTAAGTACTGTTGGTGTACCCTGTAGTCTTTGATTGCTTCCTTGCTATGTGTTATGTCATGATGTTTGAGGCTCAACTTGTTCATTTCCTCTAAGAGATATGTGAAGAGTTCTTTTCAATATCAACATATTTTGCAGACTTTTATTTAAGAGCACTTCATGCTTTTAGTTCCTGTTAGTTGGACTAATACTGATAAAAAAAATTCTTCTGTGAACTTGGTAATCATTTTAAATGGATTTGTAGTTTATTAAACACAATTGTATTTGCATATTTAAAAAATAGCTTCCATATATGTATAATACATATTATTTATTTAGTCAACAGACGGTGATTGATGTATATTTGTATTTGCAGTACTTAGGTTCCAAACACTGATCTACAAAAAGACTGTCTCCCAAATCGTTCAGTCTCTACACCACTGACTCAAATATAAATGGGGGAAACATAAATTCAGGAAACAGTGGCTCACTGTTACTTATTCAAAGTTATTCCTCATTCCTTTCCTTATCTGGGCCCTGCAAGGTGAGGTAAGTGGACCTCTTACTGTGTGACAGGTTATGAAACTTGAATATATATAGTTTTTTAAATAAAATTTTTCTCATGATTAAATAATTAACCCATGTGTTTATTTTTTAGAAAATTTGGAACGTATATAGAAGAAAAATCACCCACAATCTATATAATCTGTATCATCTAAAAATAACTACATTGTCAATAATTTGAGATACTCTCTTCCATTGTTGAAGTGTGTGTGTGTATGCGCAGACATATACATGCATGTGCTATAAATCAGATCATAATGTATTTACAATTTGTTTTTTAGCATAACATAATATGAATATTTACCATCCTCATGTCATTTAGCATTTATTAAAAACACGAGCCGTTAAAAATAGCATAACATAGTATCATATAGATGTACTATCCTCCTACTATTGCACATTAAGGCGGAGTCCAATTGGCTGGCTATTTTAAGTAACACTAAAATGAACCTGTTTGTGAATAACGTTTTGTCCAAATCCCTGATTGTTTTCTTAGAATAGATTCCCATATGTAAATGTGAGGATCAATGGTATGAAAAAAATAATTGCCATTTATACAAATTGCCTTCTAGAGGGTTTATTCTAAAAGTATATTGTATTCTCTCCAAGGGTGTATGAATATGTAGTATATAAATGCCCTCATATTTTGCTAATATTTATTACATGCTTTTAAGTTCATAGAATGCCCTCTCACATCTCATTTCATTTAGTCCCCCATGGTAATCAATGAAGTTTAGTATCATCTTCATTTCATATAGAAATGATCTAAGGCACTAAGAAATTAAATGACTTGCTCAAGGCTTCTGCTAATAGGTGGTTCAGTGGAGACTGGTTCTGAAGACTGTCATTTCCCCTAAACTACACTGCCAAAAGAGATCTGGTTAGAGATCTGGGTTAAGGATCTATATCTCTTTCATCTAGGTTTAATGTCTCTCTCTCCCTCTCTCTCTCCCCCATTCATCTCTGTCTGCTATGGATTTATTGATTCTCATTACTATCCTATGATTGATACTCTTATCAACTGAGCTGTATCATAAAACCTCTGTGTGTGTGTGTGTTTAGTTTAGAAGGTCAGTATTAAGAGTAAATCTTAAAACTCAAACTAATTATGTTTGTTCTACGGCGTTACTGGTCCAGAATCATTAGGGTCTTTCCTTCTAGTTGCCATTAGCTTGATTATTATTTATTCAGACTTTTCCAAAAATTGACTCATGTGCACCCTTCACTTTCTTTCCTTATTACCTGCCCCCCTTCTCACCAGCTTTCCTGAGGAATAAATCACATTATGTGTTGGCAATTGTCTTATATGGGGGAATTTAGCACATCATTGAAAAGTACTCGGTTTAAAATTAGTTGGCCCTGATTCTTATTATTTAGTTGTGCCGAATGGCTATGTTAACCCACATAGACGATGCCAGAAATACCTGTTCAGGCTCTGTTGTAGGAGCTCTGGAAAATGACCAGGGCAAGGAAAATCCAGTTTCACTATGCTTGGTGCTTTATTTTTTAATCAAGCAGACTAGTTTTTCCTTGTATAAAAAAACACCCACAAACATATGTAAATGATTTTATTTTCTCTTCTAATTGGGTAAACATGCCTAAGCAGGAGCAAAAGGCAGAGGAAAGACCTTGAGATGCTCATTTCCTGAAACGGAATACTGTGTAGGTTTGGCCCTTTAGCCCAGGGGGTAATTGGGATGTGTATTATTCTTGGATGTGAAGGCCAAAGGAAAGAATTCAGAGACCTTGAAATGGAAAGGTTGGGTGTTACTCAGCCTCTGATGACTGTCTTCAATGTCAACAAATTCAAACAGCTGGAGTTGAGAGAAGTCATATTTGTGGTGGGGAAAAGATCAGGCCACTCTTCACTGCCTCCTTGACTTTTACTTTGGCTGCTTTATTTTAGCTTTATTATTACAAGGATCACCTATTTTAATAAGTCTTAGTCCTTTAAGTATTTGCAAATGCATTTTTGAGAATCTCTTTTTTGATGGGAGTGGGAGTGGGTGGGGTGGGCTGAGAATCTTGTCTCTGCCTAGTCTCTTGTTAGCAAACATTTGGATCCCATTTTATTTTTGGACCCTAATTTCCTAATTTGAGAGACTATCTTCCTTTTGGTATGTGCTTTTGATTGTGAAAAAGTAGCTTAGTCCAATATTTTCCACCCTAAATCAAGTTTTTGAGAACCATAAATAGGCCATTAAAATCTTTATACTTTTCCAGTGAGATTAGGAGGGGAATGTTCCAATAAGTTCACACCATTGTTTTAATGTCTCTGAGTGATCACAAGAATAAGCCAAAAATCACACAGTCAACCTCTAAGAAGAATAAGATCTAGAATAAGAAACAAACAGTTTAAAACTGGTACACAATTCTTTTATAAATATTGAATTATCTTCTCCGGAAGTGCCATGTATAGGGTAATATATATCATAAATATATTATTATTATATCTTATAATTCTTTGTGTAGTTGTTATTGATCTTCCTTGCTGTGACCTCAACCATGAAACATGTAGGTTATTCCCTCATGTAACCAGCAGTCCTTCTTCTGGTCAATACATTTTGGCTACTCTAATAGATATAGATACCAAATTTCAGCTTCGAGGAACCATTTGAAAAGTACAGCAGATATTTGGTTTCATGAGCATAGTTATGTTAGGTATAGCTCAAAGATGATTATTTGATTACTATTTCTTTGCCAGATATGATGAGACCAGAATTATAGTAAAATTAAATTAAATATTTTTTTCCTGGATAAATCTATATGGGAGAAAAAAATCAGTTCTGAATGTGTAAATGTCACTTACTCTTTGTAACAGATATTTGTATTAAGAAATGAAGAGCAGAGTAGATCATTTTGTAATCCGTCTCAGCAATAAGGAAGGTCTGGTAAGGGGAAAAATATTTAGGAATGTACATAGAGAAGAATCCCGGATTAGAAGATCAGAAATGGCACTATATAGTCCTTATTTTCCTGCTAAATTACAAAGCTGATTCCCTTTTTAATCTTTAATATGGTAAGAAGATGTTATTGAGATTGCTAAAATTCATGTCTGACAAAATATCTTGATATTCTGAAGCAGGACATGTCACTGAGCTTCAAAGGGGCAGAAATCTAAGTGAGATACATATGGCTTAGGGAGATATGTGTGTGGTTATATGTGTCTCTGTGTGTGTTTCTGCTTGGAGAAGATTAGGCTGAATGCATGGGTCATGTTCCATGGTAAACAGTCAACTCCGGGGTATTTTTAATCTTTAGGCCTGGAATAGAAACAATCTTGGCTGACATACACTGGAGAGGGATGATTAATGGAATTGGAACTAATTTTAAGGACATGTCTATCTTCTCAAACAACAAAAAAAATAGTCTGCGTGTGGTATTATTGGAAAGTTGCTTGCATCATGAGCCTTAACAGAGTTCTTTCCACATGGGTTACCTGAATAAATAAATGGCACTAAGGAGAGAAAGCTAGTTTGTACTGAACAACTAATGCATATAATAATGTATTGTACAACAGCAAAAAATTATCCATTATGATACTGGTGTAAAAATGGATCAGTTGGTTAGAATAGAATTCCAGAAATAGAATTAACTTGATATGTGTGAAATAAACACTCAAAACATGGAGAACATAAGGATTATTAATTAAATGGTGTTCTGATAGGTTAACAATTTGGAAAATGAGAAATTATATTAAGGATTTCTGGGTTGAAGATCAAGGATTGAGCACCTTTACCTCTGCTCTTTCCTGAAACCCCACTAAAATGGCACTAAAAGATTTTGTAAGCATAAATATACAAAAGCACAGAGAAATTGAGAAATGGCAATAGCAACTAGATAGGTGCTAAAACACTTAGCTGACCTGAAAAAAACTGAATCCTAAGTTAGCAGTGGAGAAAGCTGAACAGCTACTCAATCGGTACCACAGATTCCCCAAGAGACTTAGAAATTGTCAGCACCAGGTACTTCTGGAAGTGGGGGGGATGAAGTGTATGAAGAAGTTGTTGAAAACAGGAGGTTGGATGAAAATTCTGCTTTAAGATGCAGTTAAACGTCCAGATTCCCTCCTTCCTCTGCTCAGCTGGAAGACTTATCTTTTCTCATGTTGTTAGAAGACTGGTGGTTTATTCTCTGGAGAAGTAAAGCTGTGAGTCTCTGGACAGAGAATAGTGCATTTGAGGGAAGGGAAATCTTACTGCAAATTGAGAGATTTCATCTAAGCTTGTGCGTTTAATGTTCGGGGTCCCATACCACTCTTCCCGCTTTGCTCTCAGAACACCAGCAGCCTAGCTTAACTTTCCTTAAGAGCCAGATGATGCTTCTGTGCAGAATTTGAATGGTCAAGGCAAATTATCAATTTCAAAAAGAAAAGGCCTACAGGCACACATCAGTGCTTTCTTCAACGAAATAGCCCAGTCATATTACTCCTTAAAGTGAAGCAAGCCCCAAGCTGACAAGCAAACACAGTGCTCAGTAGTTCCCAACGCCAGCCTTTAGAGATCGGCTCTAAAACATACGCAGACAGCTGAAGATCCCCAGGTATTTGAGCAAATCCCCTAATTGAAAAGATAAAGGCTAAAATAAATAAATAGAAAGCAACAGCATGGCTGGAGCAGATTATGCAGGGAGATAACAATGTTAAAATTACCATCTATTCCAAAAGGCTGAGAAGATATTGCATCAATGAAACAAGAATAGTATGCCACAAAAATGGATAATATGACTCTAAGTGAAATGTCTTGAAAATTAAAAGTATAAAATATGATAACATGGTTAGAAGTTTTAGTAGCTAATGGTGAGGAATTCTCTCAGAAAGTAAAACAAATAGAGATAGAAAATAGGAAAGAAAAAATAAGAATACTAGAGGATCATCTCAGGAGGATCAATATCCAAAATTGTTCTAAATAGACAAAACAGAGAAAATCATGAAGAAATAATTCAAGTATTTCCCCAAATTGGGGAAAATGTTATATAATTAAAAGTTACAGCAAGTACCCTGCAAAATGGATCAAAATAGAACCACACCATGTCATTTCAGAATGTCAATGGCCAAGAGAAGATCTTGAGGCTCTCAGAGAGAAAAAAAATCAGATATACCAAAGATTGTGAATAGAATGTCTTTGGACTTGAGAAATAGAGCAACACTTTTAAAACTTTTATGGAAAGGCCTTCACAATTTTCAGGGAAAATCTTTTCCAACCTAGAATTCTGTACTTAGACAAATTGTCCATTAAATATGAGAGTAGAATAAAGATATTTTTTGACAGTTATTATCACTAAAACTTTACCTCCTACTCATCCCTTCTCAAAAAGCTACTCTAGGATGTACTCCATCAACCAATAAAAGTAATAGAGAGGAAGCCACAGGATCTGAGAAACAGGAGATCCCACTTAAGCAAGTGGCGAAAGGAATACCCTTGATGATGGTGTGGCAGATATTTCTAGTAGTCAGTAAAAATCCCTTTCCTTTTCCTCTTAGGCACATAGTTAGACTGTACTCTCAAACTCCCTTGCATTTAAGTATGGCCTTAGGACTGAGTTCTGTGGATAGAACTGACTCGGCCTCTCCAGGCTACTGTTTTCAAGAAGTAAGAGTGCTTCTTTTGACTAACCCTGAGGCGGTTGGATGCAGAGGATGACAAGGCTCCAACAGATGGTAAATTTACAAGATGAAAAAAACCTGGATCTCAAACTCACCACATGGAGGAGAGACACCTACTAACCAAGGGCCACTGTCTTGGATTGTTACATGAACAAGAAATAAGTTTCTGTTCTGGTAGTCTATTTATCACTGTAGCCTACCCTAACTACAAGGAATGCTAGAAAGAAATGCTTGGATAAAGGCTGTATAACAGGCCTAGAGAGTAAGCAGTCCAGATTGGAGCAAGTCAGAGGCTCTGGAATAAAAGTTTTCCAAGAAGATGAAACTGAGAGAAAACTGGATGTATTTAAACACTGGGGAAAAGCTCGGGGGTAAATTAGTCATAATAACGCAGGCAACGAAGAAAACAAAAGTAAATAAAACATCCATTGAATCCAGAGAGAACAAAGTTTATACAATACTGGAAAAGTAATTATAGCTTGCTATATGGCTCAATTGTAAATAACATTTGCATAACCTTAATAGATTGATCTGAGCAACATAAAAATATACTTTATTGAGGGGATGGTAGTCTGGAGGTGTGCATTGTGTGTAGTAATGTAGGATGGGGAAAGAGAGTTAAGTCCATATCTCCCACCTTGAGAAGTCAATATCTGATGCCTAAAAACTGAAAAATCAAAAATTAATACTATAAGGACTTTATTTATATATATGTATAAACATGTTTATACATTCTCTAGAAATGTAGAGAGTAGATAATGCTGAGAAAGAGCAATATTGGAATTCATATTTTATAATAAGCCTCTTAGATTTATTTTACTGTTTAAATTAGATTATATGTATGTATAGAACATTTAAAAACAAAAAAGACATTTTTTTAAAAGAGTTATAACCACATTTCTTACAAAAATATTCCATATGGCTCAAAAACAGAGCTATAACATTATAGTAAAGTTCAATCAGAGTGAAACAGAAAACAGATATGATAATATTAGAGTGAGGGAGAAAACTTCCTCTGCTTTGAAGCTAGAGAAGAAACTAAAGAGGAAAACATATATGTAATAAAAAACCTAAAATTAAAGAGAAACAAATCTGAAAAAAACTTTGTCAATTATAAAAAAGGTTAATTTTTATTACAGAATAGCTCATTCAAATATATCAGAAAAATATTAAGACCTCAGTAGACGAATGAAAAAAATATATGATAAGAAATGAAATTGGCTAATTATCGGAAAGATACAATTTGCTGTTGATTAAATAAGTGCATAAATGAAGAGTTACCTTTGTATTTATTCCAACTTAAAAATGGTATCTCTAAATGCTCTTCAAATTGTGATAAGCTTGCATCGTATATGGAGACACAGCTAGTCTCAATACAAATTTTTATGTTCTACTTGAGAATATGATAATTAATAGCACTGATGATGTGAAATCTTCCAACTCTTGACAGAGGCTCAGAAACCTAAAAAATTATCCCAAGTAAATAATTAACTAAAGGAAAAAGTCATGCTTAGTAGAAGAATGATGAAATAAATTATAATTCCCCACACCATAGAATAGCAACATAATTATAAAAACTATGCCACAACTTGACAAGATTATTATATAATAAATATAAAAATGCAGAATACAATAGCGTAATTGTGATTATTATGTAAGACACAAATGCATATGAACACAACCTTAAAAGCTCACAAAATTTAGATCAATTGCTTTAGACTGCTGGGATGTGGAATGATATATTTTTATCTCTAAAAAATTCTTTAATGTTACAAATGAGATTTGAAGTTCAAGTGTTATCTGCAACACTTGCTGGTCAATTAATTTAGACAAGGAATATATATTCTTGAACCTTATTTTTTCCATCTGAGAATAATAAAAATATTTGCTCACCTACCTCAGAGCATTTTCATGAGAATCCAATGCTATAATGTATATGAAAATACTTGGTAAATGTAAAGCACTTTATTAGTATGCAGAATTATTGTTATTGTTATCATCAGTGCTATTGAGAACACTGCTTTGGCAGAATTATTCTTTCTCAACCACAGACAGAGCTTTATCTCCCTGCTCCATATGTGACACATTAGAAGTTACTTGAGCTCAAGGTCAGTTTTTAACTTTGGCTTCTTAGAGAAGCAATGGAATAAACCAAAGATCAATGTGAATATTTTCCAAGAAAATCATCCAAAAGGAATACCCAGGGAGTGATGGAAAGCATTCCAAGGACCCCACAGGAAGAACAAGTCTTTGTCTGAGAGCTCTAGGCTGCTCTAATAACTTTGTCTTAGCCATTGTTCATCTCATTGGAAAAGACTGGCTCCTTGGTCAACTCCTATTACATTTCAGTGTTTATGAGGGGCTCAGTGTCTTTGAGGGTTCAATCAGAGGAGCTTATTCAACTTAAAAAGAGGGTCATATTTAGGCCCAATAATTACAGATGTATCCAAGATCAAACTTGAATTATTTTCACATAATTAAAAATATATATTGGTAATTTATCAACACGGGAAGCTCTCTGAGTCCAACAATTAAAGTTTAGGGATTATCATTTGGGAATATTCCTATGGGAATTCTAGTTTGATTTTTGACTATTGAAATTGAACACAAAAAGGTCAGAGGTGATCTCAATTGTTATTTTCATGTTTTGTTGTGTTGGAAACATGAAAAGTAATGTGAAAATATGTACTGAAGTTACTCAGTCATTATTTCTGAAGACTAAAGGTTTTTGTAAAATGAATTTTGCTAATGGCTTTTTCATTTGTCATCTCTGTGTGTCCTTCAGTAAAATGTCCATTCACGTCTTTTGCCCATTTCATAGTTGAATTTTTTGTTACTTTACCATTGAATGTATATACATATACTCACATAAATATGGTACTTGCCCTTTGTCAGATATATGATTTGCATATTTTCTCCCAGTCTGTAGCTTTTGTTTTCATCCAATTAACAGAGTCTTTCAAAGAGCAAAGGTTTTAGTTTTGATTAGGTCCACTGTATCAATATCTCCCTTTATGTATCATGCTTTTGGTCTGGAGTCCAAGAACTCTTTGCCTAGCCCCAAGATTTTCTAATGTTTTTTCCTAAAAGTTGTATAGATTTATATCTTACATTCAAGTCCGTGATCCATTTTGATGTAATTTTTGTATCCAGTGTGAGGTTTTTTGCTTTTTGTTTTTTTTCACTTGCATGTCTAATTGTTCCAGCTTTATTTCTTAAAAAGACCATCCATCTTGCGTTGAATTGCTTTTGCAGATTTATCAGAAATTGATTGGGTATATTTGTGTGGGTCTATTTCTGGGTTCTGTATTCTGTTGCATTGATCTGTATGTCTATTCTTCCACCAATACCACACTGTTTTGAATATTGTAGTAGTATAGTAACTTTTTATATTGAATATAGAGTGATTAATCCCACATTCTTCTTTTTTAGATTTTTTTAGCTATTCTAGTAATCGTACCTTTCCAAATAAATTTTAGAATAAGCTTGCATATGTATACAAAACATTTTGATGGGATTTTGGAAGGAATTATACTAAACCTTTAGCTAAATTTAGGAGAATTGACACCCTTACTGTGCTAAGTCTTCCAATCTGTGAACACAGCATGCATTTCCATTTATTTAAGTCTTTTAAAAATTTCTTCCATCAACATTTGTAATTTTCAGAATATCAGTCCTATACATGTTTTGTTAAATTTTTACCTAAGCATTTCATTTTCTTTAGAGTTATGGTAAATGGTATTATATTTTTAATTTTTCCCCACATTTTCATGGTTAATATAGAAAGATATATTGTGAACTTATATTCTCTAACCTTGCAAAACTCACTCATTCTAATAAATTTTTTTGTACATTTCTTGTAGATTTTCTAAATGGACAATCGTGTCATTTGCAAATAGGGACAGTTTTGTTTCTTCTTTTCCATTCTGTATGCCTTTTATTTCTTTTCCTGGTCTCGTTGCACTGGCTAGGACTTCCAGTACTGTGTTGAATTAGAGTAGTAATGGCAGACATCCTTGCCTTGTTCTTGTTGGTATGGGGAAAGCATTGTCTTTCACATTAAATATAATGTTAGCTATAGGATTTTTTGCAGATGCTTTTTTATCAAGTAAAGTCGTTCCCTTCTATTCTTAACTTGTCAATAGGCTTTTTGTTTGTTTATTTTTGTTTTTTACCATGAATAGGTGTTGGCTTTCGCCTAATTTTTTTTTGTATCAATTGATCATGTAATTTGACTTTTCTTCTGTAGATTGTTGATATAGTAGATTAGATTGATTGATTTTTTAATATTGAGCAATCCTTGTATATCTGGAATAGATTCCAGTTGGTCATGGGGTATAATTCCTTTGATTCATTGGTGTATTTGATTTGCTAATATCTTGTTGTGTCTAAATTCATAAGAGATATGACCATGTTTTTCTGATGGATTGATTTATGTCTTTACTTTTCTACTTAACCATGACCATACCATTATTATAACTTTCCGTTATCATTTCTAAATAGACATTATCCATGTTATTGTGAATTCTCCAGAACATTTACATTTCATGGCTGCTCATTTTAGAGTTGTGCCATCATTCTCTTACTGTTAGACATTTAACTTGTTTTCTTGATTCCAGTTTTTTTCTACTATAATATTTTTGTAATAAATATCTTAGTATATGCAATTATTTTTATGTTTTTCTTTATATAAATACAAGAGAGTCCTAGAAGATGATAACCATAAGAGACAAAGTTACACAGCAACATAGGCTTTGGTGTCAGAAAGATAACAATTCAGTCCCTAACTCTACTGTTTTCTAGCACTTAATCTTCCTGGGCCTCCATTCTTCTCCCCTTAATGTAGGAACTAACCAATGTAATGTGTGTCAAATGCTTAATCAAACTGGGTACTCATACATCTCACACGGCAGTTCTTTTCCCACCTCCTCTACTCCTCTGTCTCACTTATGATGAGTTAACTAGCATGGCCTTTTATAGGATTTTACAAATATCGGACTTGAAAACAATAATTGATGATGTTGTTTTAAACAATCTGCATTTCACCTCTGTAAAATTATCATCTTTTTAGTAAAACTAAATGAATGGGGAGTGGAATAAAGAGATCGTAGAATTTATTGTGTGTGAATGTGTGTGACTGAAACTGAGAAAAGAGAGAGAGAGATTTTGTTTGAGGTATAAGGTTAAAGAGAAAGCAGTGACAGAAACAGTGTTAGTAAACATCAGTGATCAACACAACATGGCATGGCATTCAAATACCTCACAATTTCCAGAAGTATCTCCATCCCATAGCAACCATATTTGGATTTTTCATGAATAGTGATTTCCCTACAAGGAGATCCAGAAAATTTGTGCCTGCTCTTTATTACCGGTGGTTATGGTAATGATGCTGCTGTTGCTAATAATGATAATGGAAGACAAATAGGCAGGGGAAAGGAAAGAAACAGAGAAAGGAGGTGATGTGGGGGGAGTGAGCCAGGGAAGATTAGTTAATACATATCAATTGTTGAATACCTATTGTTTGGATTTTTTTTTTTTTCTGATGATGACTCTGGGGTCATTTCTTCCTTTCTCTTTCTATTATCTTCTATTTATTTTCATCTTATTTGTGTGTCCAACAGGATGTACTAGAAATATAAGAGATGGCCCATTTCTCTATGTTCTATCACATTGTCTACTCTTTAAATTATTTTCTAACTTTTATAAGGGTGATAAGCCATATTGTTAATATATTAGTCTTTCATTGATAGTGAGGTCTGCTTCTTTCTTTCATAAATTACATTTAGGATTGGAATAAATCAGAATTGTGGATCACATTATTGTGACTAGAGAGTGCTTTCCTCATTTTTTGTATTTTATCTATTTCTATTGGTTTTCATTGGAGTTTGCATAAGCTTATGGGATGGTGAACTTTTATCTGTGTTTTCCACTCATAGAAGAGCTCTGAGGTGCTGGGTCATATGCCTTTGGTTTTGGGACTTGAATGGTTTTATTTTGAGAAGTGATGTGTTTCACCATTTTTGGGACTAACTATATCCATGCACAAAGGCCTTTCTTGGCTTCACCTTTGAACCTGGGTTCCTCAAAGACCCAATTTACTATTCATTTCAGCTCATAATCCCCAGTGGGAGAGTGATGCACCACTCTGCCAAGTAGGCTCAGCCTGGAAGAGCCTGTCTTTCCCCCAAACAAAATCCAATCATGAGTTTCCTGTAAGAGAGAGCTAGTTTGACTATTTGGTCAGGAAAATGCCATGGTGAGGTAAACTCATCTGACTCTACTTGGTCCTTAAGGCCTAATGTTATATGAGAAACATCACAGAGAAGATTCCATATCATGAACTTTAATGGGCCTCAGTTGGACTCTTGGGGTGAGGCAGATTGGTTGGAAGGAATGATTTTAGAATATATGACATATTATGTGGATATTTAGCATAATGCAATATTTCTGTCATTTCTGTAATAACTGTTATACATCTGAATATGCTCTTTACTAAATACATCAGCTTAAGTGCTCTATCATGATCATAGCCAAATAGTATGTCACCCCATACATAACCATCACCATCTTGAGACTAACCAGCCACTGGGTGCTACTTTTAATGATGTTTTTCCTAGCAGCTTTCTACTTAGAAATGTAAAAATTTGGCAGATATCTTCATATTTGACTTTCTGTTTTAAAAAGGTTTTAAACCTGAAAAAGTAGCCAGATTCTTACTTGATAGTTCTTAAATCTTTAAATTTTTTCATGCAGTAATCAAGGATTTTTAAATAGCTACATCCTTTGTTAGTCAAACGTGTTAGAAAAATAGATGAAAATGACATTCATTTGTTCATTTATTTAGAAGTCATTTTGAACATACATTATGTCCCAAGCATCGTATTAGGTTCTGTGAGGTGATATAGAAATGGGTATAGTAAATATGCTCATTCATTCACTCATTCATTCAGTCAGTTGGTCAGTCGATGAACATTACTGAGAAGCTGTAATTTCACAGGTTAATAAAATATGGTTCCCATCTTGGATAAATTCACAATGTAGTTGCAGAAAACCCACGTAATAAAATTATTGAGATTCTTTGGGTTAATTATGAAATGAATGTAAGAGATTATATATCCTAGGGAAATACTTTGCAAATGATGAAGTTTTGTGCTTGAGGGCATTTGTTTAGCATCAAACTTGTCAGCCTCTACCTTCTCGTGAACATACAAGGCACTGTGAACACATACTAATTTAGCGTAATTGACTAAAAATTCACCATATGCCTACAGAATCCCAGGTCCTATGCTAGGCACTGGGATAACAAGATGAAAGAAGCATCGTTCCTGCCTTTGAAGAACTTAGTAGTAACAGAGATAAGGATGCACTGGAACTGTGTAATGGTATGCATGGTGTGTGAGCACTGAGGAGGGGGCAGAGAGGTTTCCCAACAGTAGTGATGTGTGAACTGAGTTTCAAACACTGAAGGAGATGGGGCATCAGTGTTCCAGCACAAATGAAAGGGATCAGAGATCTGAGAGAGAGCTTGCTCTGTTGGAGGGACTACATGTCACGTGTTATTACTGGACCATGAAGACTATGGAGGAACGCTAGGAGAGGACTTGGATGCTGGGAGAGAACGTTTGGATATTATTCTGAAAGGGATAGTGAGTCAGAGATCTACTTTCCATCCGACCTGCCAGTATTTCCCAACTCCCCTGCCTTGCACACCCTATGAGTTTGTTGTATTTTACTTAAAATAATAGTAGTATTGTTTGAGCTCCTCAGTGGCAGAGAACAAAGAAAAGCCATCAGGACAGCTAGATTAGAAGAAGAACATAGAACCAACTCCGAAGTGTCAAGATCCATTTGTACTGATGTTACTTCTCACGTGGGTTATATGAAGCACCTCACTTGTGTTGATCTCCTCTGGTCGTCTCAACAGATTTGTAGGGTAAAGTGGAATGTCCTTTGCTAGATGAGGAAATGGAGGCCCTGGGAGATAAATTGGCTTTTACCAAGCCACAGAGAGAACCAGTGGTGGTCCAGTCCCAGAGCCTAGGCCTCCTGGTCCTAGTGCAGTGTTCCTGCATGAGTCATGTGAACTCACTGTTCCACTGTGATCCCAGTGGGCATTGGCATACCCTCAGGGCATATAATTTAGAGTGTGAAGAGGATGGATCCCTTACCTATCATGCTGCTATCCATCTCATATTTCTAGCCAGCACTCAGTCATTTATTAGCCACCTACTGTGTGTATTTTCATGCCCAGAAATGTGTAGGAGGACCTGGGATTTGAATCCCAGCTCTGATTCTACATACCTCTTAATTTTGAGGAATTTCCTCAAAT
Source organism: Ceratotherium simum simum (assembly GCF_057802395.1). Lineage (NCBI taxonomy): Eukaryota > Metazoa > Chordata > Mammalia > Perissodactyla > Rhinocerotidae > Ceratotherium > Ceratotherium simum. Next base: position 60,885,277 of record NC_141910.1, on the reverse strand, counting down.
TCTAGTTTTTATTTGCTCATCTGTAAAAATGGGCACAATAATAGTACCCAAAGCATGACATAATATATCTTTAGCAGAGGGCCTGACATTATGTTAATCTCTCAAAACCATTATCCAGTAGCTGAAATGATTAATAAGATCCTGGCCCTGCATTCTCCATGGTTTAGCCCAGTAAGAACACCAAAGTTTAGAAGAGCCATTAAGAAGTTTCAATAGGGCAAGAAGGCAGGAAATCCTAGGTACTCCAGGCCCTTTCTTAACACAATGGAGTCAAGCATTTTTTGCTATTTACCCTCCTTCTTTGGCATCTGGCAATGCTGGCCAAAATGCATGGTTGTTTAAGAAAAATGTTTACTGTGAGGGAAGTGGATTGACTTAATCTTGGGAACACCATCCTCTACTTTTTCCTCTACTCCCTGCGGCACCACTAACTGCTCCTAAAGTTCCTCTATCCTTCTTTCCTGTAGTTGTTTTTCTTGGCCTGCTGAGAGTTTTTTTTTTTCTGATTGGGCATCTCATGGAATTGTGAGTTACTTCATTAGTTATGGCAGTACCCACAGGACTGTCACAGTCGTGGAGCCATAGATAAGTATGAGTTAGGTCTTGACTGCCCAGACTCACACATACACATGTACCCCCCACACACACACATACATCACACATACACATAACACACCCCTACACATGTGTACACACCACACACACATACACACCACCCATGCACATACATGTGAATACACACACACACACACACACATGCACCACACATACACAAATACAGACAGAATGCGTCTGTTTCCATTCAGTTTGCTTCTTGGATGAAAAAGTTTATTATAAGTAAGACCATAGGTTAAGTATGCCCATGTTGAAAGATTTGGCAAATGAGTCTGGCCTGAGAGGCACATTTGATATCAGAGGGCTTAAACAACATCATTTTCAGGGGTCAAGCCCTGCTAGGCCTGGCTTGGGTTCTTTGCCAGTTTTGAGGGTGTGGTACGGAGAATATGATGTTTGCTTTAACAACTGTGAGAAGTCTCTTAAACAAGTTGGCTGCCTAGAAAAACATTTCAGATGCTTCTCAGTCATGAACTTTGGCGTCTCTAGCCATGACCAAAGGATTATTAGCATAAGTTTAGAAGCTTCTTCGATCATTCCATAAAAATTGTGGTTTCCCCCCTCTATCAAATTAGCTGATCTCATTTAACCATGACTGCTGCTTATACACAATCAAACCGTAGGCAGAAAATTCTGACTTTGCTTTACCAGAACGTAAACTGAGGCTCACATGCTGATGAGTGTGGCCCTCACAGGGCTGAGTCTATGTGGTACAAGCTCCCTGAGGGCAGGTGCCTTTTCTTCTTCTCTGGTAGTCCCCAGCCCCTGGAACAGAGACTTATTTCTACCAACAGAATCTGGGTTCTTTCAGGGAGTTTTATTTATCCTTTCATCTCTGAGATGGATGCCTGGCACATAACAGGCTTTTCAATAAGTATTTGAGTGAATGAATACTGACCTCTGGAATTCTATCTTCTGACATTCACTAGTCTAGATTCAGACTTTGACTCTCATTAAGATGACCACTCTCTGGAGAATTGACTCACAAATTGGTCTTCATGCCTGCTGCCTGTGTGTGATGGGGAGGTGAGAGAGACAGTGCTGAGGTGTGAGCAAGCGGATGCAACCATAGGTTAGGTTAGGACCAGATAAGACGTTTTCCTCCTTCTCGTCTAAACTTCAGCCAGCCATCAATGAGCCCCGTCCCCACCTCCCACCCCCACTTTCCTCGGAGCTCTCTCAGGCTGCCTTTTGCTCTAAACACAGGAAGTGCAGCTATTGCCATCTCCTTAGGAATATCAGGTACCTTCCTTCTGAATGAACAATGAAGGTCCATGGATGAGTATTTTTCCAAGCATTCAGCCTTTTGTCACAGAGCCAGTCAATCCCACATATAGATTTTTTTCTCAAATATACATTTTATATGATTATAAAAGCAATATATACTCATATGGAAAAATTGGGGCTACACATAAAGTATAAATAAAACAGATAAAATTACTATTAACATTTAGCTGTATTCCGTTCCAGTTATTTTTTTTTGTTTAGTTTTTTCTTTTACACTATTGAGATCTTATTGCGTGAAAAATAACATATCTTGACTTTTCACCTAATATAATTAGTATAAGCACTTTCCCATATCATTAAATGGCATTTCAAATGCTATTTCAAAAAACCACCAACTTTTTTACTGTGCAAATGTACCATAATTTACCTAGACTTTCCTACATTGTTTGGCAGTAATTGATAAATAGGAGAATGAAATATCTCTCTAGGCATAAAGATCAGTGTTAGGTCTTGCTTGGGACTGTCTAATCTGATCTTACTTGGTGGAAATAGTTGTTTTGTGTTTTCTAGACCTAGTCGTTGTTAACTAGTCATTTGACTACGGTAGATGCTTCACTGGGTATAAATGCAAAAGATGTCTACAGAAATAAGAATATCTCATTTTGTGCCTTCTGAATTATATAATTTTGAAATGATACAAATGACACCCAAACTGATGGATGACTATAGGCAAACAAACACCAATGCAGATTTTGAATCTTTAAGCCTTACTGAATCGTTCAAAAGAACATAGATAGTACATTTCAACCTTAATTTGGGTGACTAATGGTTTAGTTTGATAAACTTAAGTGAACATTGACTAACTCTCAGTCAATATTAGGCACCACTCAGAAGTATCTGGAAGAATATAAAATGATGCAGCTACTTTGGAAAAAAATATGGCAGCCCAAAAAACAATATACAAGCTAAAATAAATTACCATACGATCCAGCAATTCAACTTCTGGGTATATACTCCAAAGAATTGAATCAGGGACTTAGATATTTTCATACCCATGTCCATGGCAGCATTATTCACAATAGCCAAAAAGTAGAAGCAACCTAATTGTTCCATTGATGCATGAAAGGATAAACAAATTGTAGTACATACTTATGGTGGAATATTTTTCAGCCTTAAAAGAAGAGAAATTCTAACACATGCTACAATGTGGATGACCTTGAGGGCATTATGCTTCGTGAAATAAGCCAGAAACAAAAAGACATATATTATATGATTCCACTTAAATGAGGCATGTAGAGTAATCAAATTCATAGAAACAAAAAGTAGACTGGTGGTTGTCAGGGATTTGGGAGATGAGGGATGAGGATTTGTTTAGTGGGTATAGAGTCGCAGTTTTGCAAGGTATAGAGTTCTGGAAAAAGATTGTGATGATGGTTTCACAATATTAATGTACTTAATATTGCTGATCTGTACACTTAAAATGGTTAAGATGGTAAATTGTATGCTGTGTATACTTTACCACAACTTTTTTTAAAAAGGGCTCTGGAAAAATAAAATAAGTATGTAAGAAATACTTTATCTTAGGGAAAGCTCAGGGGTATGTGAGTACGTAAATGGAGGGCTAATGGGGGAAATAGACTGGTTCACAAATTATACTACAGGGAAGGAGTGAAATGGGTATGAAATTTACGAGAGGTACTAAAAAAAGTTAAGTAAGTGAGACTGTATATATAGTGGCACATATTGGTAAGTGGGGACTGAAGATCAAGGAAAGCTTCATGAAGAAAATGGCCAGGACTTCCGGAAAAGGTTGTGGGAGATGGATAAAGTAGTCAGAATGGAGAGAAGAGAGGAAACGGGGAGGAAAAAGTGTGGAAATTAGAAGTTCAGTATGCTAAGTTTATAGTGATAAATGGAAACGTTAAAAAATAAGAAAGATTGCAATAAACAAGCTAACATTACACCTCAAGGAACTAGAAAAATAAAAATACATAAAACCCAAAGTTAACAGAAGGAAGGAAATAATAAAGACCAAAGCAGAAATAAATCAAATAGAGGATAGAAACACAATAGAAAAAGTAAACAAAACTAAGAGTTTTTTTTTTTTGAAAAAATAAAGATGACAAACCCTTAGCTAGACTAAGAAAAAAAGAGAGAAGAATAACATAAATAAAATCAGAAATGAAAGAGGAGACATTACAACAGGTGCCTCAGAAATAATGATCATAAGAGACTATTATGAGCAATTACACATGAATAAATTGGATAACCTAGAAGAAATGAATTAAATCCTAGAAACCCTCAACCTACCAAAACTGAAACAAGAAGAAATAGAAAGCCTGAACAGATCAACAACAAATAAAGAGATTGAAATAGTAATCAAAAAATCCCAACAAAGAGAGGCCAGCCTGGTGGCATAGTGGTTGGGTTCACACGCTCCACTCTGGCTGCCCAGAGTTCATGGGTTTAGATCCCAGGTGCAGACCTACACACTGCTCCTCAAGCCATTCTGTGGCAGCATCCCACATACAAAATAGAGGAAGATTGGCTCAGATGTTAGCTCAAGGCTAATCTTCCTCAGCAAAAAGAAGAAGATTGGCAATGGATGTTAGCTTAGAGCCAATCTTCCTCACCAAAATAAATAAATAAATAAATAAAATTACCAATAAAGGAAAGCCCAGAACCAGATGGCTTCATGGCTGAATTCTACCAAGCATTCAAAGAAGAATTAATACCAAACCTTCACAAGCTCTTCCAAAAAATAGAAGTAGAGAGAATATATCCTAACTCATTTTGTGAGGCGAGCATCACCCTAATATCAAAGCCAGGCAAAGATACCGAAGATAAGAAAACTACAAGCAAATAGCTCTGATGAATAAAGATGCCAAAATCCTCAATAAAATACTATCAATCTGAATCCAACAATACATCAAAAAGAGTATACACCATGATCAAGTGGGGTTTATCCCTGGGGTGCAAGTTTGGTTTAACATACACAACTAAATCAATGTGATACACCACATTAACAGAATGAATGATAGAAACTGCACAATCATTTCAACAGACGCACAAAAATCATTGGACAAAGTTCAACGTCCATTCATGATAAAAACTCTCAACAAAGTAGAGATAAAAGGAAATTTCTTCAACACAATATAGTCCATTTATTAAAAACTCACAGTTAAGATAATAATCAGCAAGGAAAAACTGAAAGCTTTAACCCTAAGATCCAGTACAAGGTAAGAATGCCCACTCTCACCACTTCTATTCAATATAATATTGGAAGTACTAGCAAGAGTGAGAAGACAAGAAAATAAATAAAAGGCATCAAAATTAGAAAGGAAGAAGTAAGATTATCTCCTTTTACAGATGACATGATCCTATTTATAGAAAACCCTAAAACTGCCCAGAAACAAGCTATTAGAACTAATACAGTCATGTGCTGTGCAATGATGTTTTGGTTAATGACAGACTGCATGTACAACAGTGGTCCCATAAGATTATAAGAGAGCTGAAAATTTTCTATCACCTAGTGACATTGTAGCCATTGTAACATTGTAGTGCAATACATTACTCACATGTTTGTGGTGATGCTGGTGTAAACAACCTACTGTGCTGCCAGTCATATAAAAGTATAGCACATACAATTATGTACAGTACTTAATACTTGATAATGATAATGAATGGCTATGTTAATAGTCTATGTATTTACTATGCTATACTTTTCATCATTATTTTAGAGTGTACTCTTTCTATTTATAAAAAGTTCACTGTAAAAGAGTATGCTGTGTTATACTGGCAGCAACCTCATACATCTCATGTTTATTGCATCTCTTGATTGCATCCTTTTTTCGTGTGCTTGGTTTAATCTCATCTTGTTCATCATGGCCCCTAAGCATACAAAATCCACTGCTAATGTTGCCAGTAAGAGACCACATTAAGTAAATGATCTAGAAACAAAATTAAAAGTGATTAAGGACTACAAAGGTGGAAAATCAGTGATGGTTATTGCTCTCCAGTCAGGCATGTCCCATTCCACAATAGCTATAATCTTGATGAACGTGAACAAAGTGAAAGAAGCTGTTAAAGGATCTGCTTCATTGAAGGCAACATGACTAACACAAATTTGAGAGGGGCCTTTATTAGACGTGGAGAAACTTCTAATGACCCGGATTGAAGACCAGACGCAGAAGCATACCCCTCTCAGCACCACAATGATTGTGGCCAAAGCAAAAAGTTTGTTCATGATATTGAGAGAGAAAGCTGGACCCAACTATAATGTTGAATTTATTGCTAGCTCTGGGTGGTTTAAATGATTCAAGAATTGTTATTCATTACACAATATGAAAGTGAGTGGTGAGTTTGTGAGTACTGATGTGAAGGCAGCTGAAGAATTTTTGGAAACTCTAGATAAGCTGATTGTGGAGCGAAATTACTTGCCAGAGCAAGTGTTCAATATGGATGAAACCTCCTTATTCTGGAAACAGATGCCTGAAAGGACTTTCATCCATAAGGAGGCCAAGTCAATGCCAGGTTTCAAGGCTTTTAAAGACAAGATAACAGTCTTTGCTTGGGAGCAATGTTGCAGGCTACAAATTAAAACCTTCTGTGGTCTGGCACAGCCAGAACCCTAGGGCATTCAAGTATATCAGTAAGCACACACTGCCAGTGTACTACAGGACCGATAAGAAGTCATGGATGAACCAGCCCCTCTTTCAAGATGCCTTCCTGAATTGCTATACAGGAAAATGGAGAAATGCTGTTTGGAGAATAACATATTCTTCAAGATTTTGTTTATCATTATTATTTTGTTTGCTGAGGAAGATTCACCCTGAGCTAACATCCATTGCCAATCTTCCTCTTTTTTGCTGAGGAAGATTCACCTTGAGCTAATACCTGTAGCCAGTCTTCCTCTATTTGTATGTAAGCTGCCGCCACAGCATGGCCACTGAGGAGTGGTGTAGGTTTGTGCCCAGAAACCAAACCCAGGCTGCTGAAGTGGAGTGTGCCAAGCTTAACCACTAGGCCACAGGGGCTGGCCCATTTTTTGCTTATTTTTGATAATGCTCCTCTACATCCTCCATTTGTTGGTGATCTTCATCTCAATATCAAAGCAGTGTGACACCTCCTCCACAGGCAGGTCGTTCAGGAGGTATTCCAGAAGAAGACATTGTTATCATAGGAGATGACAGCATCATATGTATTATTGCCCCTGAATAACTTCCAGTGGGACTAGATGGGGAGGTAGAAGACAGAGGTATCGATAGGCCTAGGCTAATGTGTGTGTTCATGTCTTAGTTTTTAACAAAAAAATTTAAAAAGTGAGAAAAAAATTTTTAAAGAGAAAAAAGCTTACATAATAAAGATATAAAGGAAGAAAATATTTTTGTACCACTATACAATGTGTTTGTGCCTTAAGCTAAGTGTTATCACAAAAACGTCAAAAAGTTAAAAAAAATCAAAAAGTTTATAAAGTAAAATGTTACAGTAATCTAAGGTTAATTTATTATTGAAGAAACAGAAGTATTTTTTTATAAATTTAGTGTACCCTAAGTGTACAGTGTTTATAAAGTCTACAGTAGTCAATAGTAATGTCCTAGACCTTCACATTCATTCACCACTCACTCACTGACTCACCCAGAGCAACTTCCAGTCCTGTAAGCTCTATTCATAGTCAGTGCTCTATACAGGTGTGCCATTTTTTTAATCTTTTATGCTGTATTTTTACTGTACCTTATCTATGTCTAGATATGTTTAGATGCACAAATACCATTGTGTTATAATCGCTTATAGTATTCAGTATAGTAACATGCTGTACAGGTTTATAACCTAGGAGCAGTAGGGTATACCATATAGCCTAGGTGTGTAGTAGGCTATACCATCTAGGTTTGTGTAAGAACACTCTAATTATGTTTGCACAATGATGCCATCGCCTCACGATGCATTTCTCAGAACATATGCTCATCATTAAGCCATATATCAGTATAAATGAATTCAGTAAAGTTACAGTTTACAAAATCAACTTAGAAAAATCAATTACATTTCTTTACACCAACAACAGTCTATCCAAAAAGGAAATCAAGAAAATTCTATTTACAATAGCATAAAAAAAATACTTAGGAATAAATTTAATCAGGAAGTAAAAGATCTGTACACTGAAAACTATAAAACATTGATGAAAGGAAACGAAGAAGATACAAATAAATGGAAAGATATCTGTGTTCATGGATTGGCGGAACTAACATTGTTAAAATGTCCATACTACCCAAAGTTATTTACAGATTCAATGCAATCCCAATCAAAATTACAATGACATTTTTCACAGAAATAGAAAAAACAATTCCAAAATTCATTATGGAACCACAAAACACCCTGAATAACCAAAGCAAATTTGAGAGAGAAGAACAGAGTTGGAAGCATCACACTTCTTGATTTCAAATTATATTACAAAGCTATAGTAATCAAACACTATGGTACTGGCATAAAAACAGACATGCAGACCAATGGAACAGAATTGAGAGCCCAGAAATAAACCTGTGCATATATGGTTGACTAATTTTTTACAAGAGAGCCAGGAATACCCAATGGGGAAAAAACAGTCATTTTATTAAATGGCGCTGGGAAAACTGGATATCCACATTCAAAAGAATGAAATTTGATCCTTATACCATACACAAAAATAAACTAAAAATGGATTAAAGATTTAAACATAAGACTTGAAACCTTAAAATTCCCAGAAAAAAACAAAGGGTGAAAGCTCCTTGACATCGGCCTTGGTAATAATATTTTGGATATGACAGCAAAAGCTCAGGCAAGAGCAAAATTAACCAGTGGAGACTACATCAAACTAAAAAGCTTCTGCTCAGCAAAGGAAATTATCAGGAAAATGAATAGACAACTTAATAGATTAGGAGCAAATATTTGCAAAATATATATCTGATAAAGAGTTAATATGCAAAATACATAAGGAACTCACACAACTCAATAGCAACAAAACAAATAACTTGATTAAAAAATGGGCAAAGGACCTGAATAGACATTTTTCCAAAGACATACCAACGGTCAACAGGTATATTAAAAAGTGCTTAACATCACTAATCATCAGGGAAATGCAAATCAAAACCACAATGAGATATCACCTCACACCTGTTAGGATGGCTATTATCAAAAAGACAAGAAATAAATGTTGGTGAGAATATGGAGAAAAGGGAACCCTTGTGCACTGATGGTGGGAACGTAAATTGGTGCAACCACTGTGGAAAACAGTATGTAGGTTCCTTAAAAAACTAAAAATAGAGCTACCATATGATCCAGCAATCCCTCTTCTGGGTATATAATCAAAGGAAATGAAATCAGTATCTAGAAGAGATATCTGTGCTCCCATTTTCATTGTAGCATTATTCACAGTGGCCAATATATGGAAACAACCTGAGTGTTCATCAATAAATGAGTGGATAAGGAAATTGTGGTATCTGTATAATGCGATATTATTCAGCCTTAAAAAAGAAAGAGATCCTGCCATTTGCAACAACATAGATGAACCTGGAGAACATTAAGCTAAGTGAAATCAGCCAGCTACAGAAAGAAAAAACTACATGATCTCACTTATATGTGGAATATAAAAAAGTTGAATACATAGCAGCAGAGAGTAGAATGGTGGTTACTAGGAGTGGGGAGGTAGGGGACATGGAGAGATGTTGGTCAAAGGGTACAAAGTTACAGTTATGTAGGATAAATAAATCTAGAAGATTTAATGAAGAGCATGGTGTCTATAGTAGTACTATATTGAATACTGGAAATAAGCTAAGAGAGTAGATTTCAGGTGTTCTCATAACACACAAAATTTCAACTATGTGCAAAGATGTGTTAATTAACTTGACTGTAGTAATTATTTCACTATGTGATCTGATCAAATCTCAAATCATGTTGTGCACCTTACATATATACAATTTTTATTTAAAAACAAAATTTGAAAAAAGGAAAAAAACATGGAAATAAGCTTCGGGCAAGATTGGAGCATAAAGAAACAAAGTGGCACGGCATAAGGAGCTCAGGATCCTCTCTTGAGTTGTGTCAGCATCTGGACCAGCAAGTTCTGTACTAATGATTTGATGTAGGACTCGGGGTTTCCTAATCTTACATCCATCTGTCTAGGAAGTGCCTATCTAGAAAGAGACAGAGCTGGAGTTTGGAAGCATTCAATTCAAAGTGAAAACAGGTCTGTTTTGTTGGAGATTTAGTAGATCTGGAAATGAAATCTCACAAATTGTCAAATTGGATTTGTGGGAACATACTGAATTAGATATTATTCAATTGAAGATATAAGTTAGAGATACAGTGATGTATTTGAGATGCATTGGCGTCATTTTAAAGGTTCCTTAAGTATTCTTTTTTTAAAATTTTAATATCCATAGTACCCCCTAGATGAATAAAACTATGTTAGAAGAGAAGTAAGAGGGCAGGAGAGGAAAATTTAAACTGAATTATATATAGTTCCTTACTCAGTGGAAATTATGGTTCAGCTGGGAACACAGACATTGCGTGGTTAATATAAGGCAGGGTGGGGTGGGGCCTGACCATGCTAAATGGGACTGAAGATGGACATGACTGACTTCAGGACACCAGGTTAGAATTTTGGTGTCAAGGGGACGGAGAGACCCCATAAAATCTTGCCTCTCAGCCCAGTAGCTTTGGCAGTGAGTCGTTTAGGGTCTGGTGAGAGAATAAATTGCGATAGGTCGGGTGACTTGAATATTCAATCTAGGAAATGTGGAGGCAAAGATTAGGTCCTACCAGGCAGGATTTTTCAGACTGCAGGTTGTTACCAGCATTTTTAAAAAACATAAAGTAGACCAAAATGGAACGGAATAGATAATATCAGAGTGAACTCGCAGAAAGTAAAGAGAAGTATGATTTCATAAAACTTTGGTTTCAGTTTTGAGGGCAAAGGGTAAAGTACATTTCTTACTGTGATTCCAGGTCCAAAGGTCTGCAGGAAGCAAATTAGGAGGGCATGTAAGTTTTTTACCTTGATAGGATAGTGAAAGGTTTTATTATAGTGTGGTCTTTACTTTATAATAAAGCTTTAATTAAACTTGTTTCAGTGTTATTAAAAAATTGAATCTTGTCCAAGATAATTAAAATTATATATATTTCAAAGAACAAAGAGTTAAAACATACAAATAAACAAAAAAAGCAAATACTACCTGGGCTAAACACCAGGCAAGGAAGAAAGCAGCTACAATGAGATTGTGACTTTATGTGCATGTATTCATGTGTTTGTGTCTGTTCATAAAATACTACTCAATCTAAAAGAAGAATTAGATTGTCCTTTACAAATAGCAACTTGACACTGGATGCAGTGATGGGGCAAAGTAAATGATCTTGTGTTTTAGTCTCATGGCTCTATGGGTCTCATTGGATATTTTCAGGACTGACAAGCTGCCTAGGATCTTCGTAACCAATAGCCTAGTTATGTTTTCTTTAGAATATGGAAAAATATATACTTTTCAGGAAACAAAATCTATACCTTTTGGGAAAGTTGATGTCAGATATATGGCTTTGTTTATTAGGCTTACAAAGTCTGTTACTTTAATTGGGAAAAAATAAATTGCTTAAAATATACAAGCCTATCATTGTTGCTATCAAAAAAAATGTTTTGTTATAAGACCAAAGCAAATAGGTTGAGGTGGTTTAATAAAAGGAATTAGTTTCTGAGTGAAGATGTTAATATCCAGAAAGGCGTTTTGGCAATTAGCAAAATGATGCTGATTGTTGTGAAGTCTTGTCGACTGAGTAGATTTCATGAGCATGTTATCATGTCTACCATTCTCAATGCTGGTTTTAAAAAATACTCCATTTGTTTAAGTGTGTGCACTGCCAGCTGGGTAAAATTCCTTTTACAAAGACCCAACTGAATGTATTGAAGAGAACTCTTTATTTATCTATGATTTCAACTCCACCTGTTTACCATTTTCTTGTTAAAAGGAATTAGTGAGTATTGGGTATGTGGCTATGAAGCAATTGAACAAATCTCCACTGCAACTATAATACAAATCCATCTTCAATCCCTGAGCAAATTGTTCTCATTTTGGGAGGGGAAAAGGTATTTTCTCAGCTAAAAACAAAAATTAACAAATATTTTGCAGAAGGTGAACTCTGGGGTCCCAACCAAATCCTGAACAAATTAGAGTGAAGCAGAAACAGCTGTTGGGTAAAATGCACATCCTCAGAGTAGGTTCTGGGCTGTCAAGCCAGATTGCTTGGAGCCAGCCCGTCCCAGCTTTACCATTTCTCAGCACCTTGGCAAAGAGTGGGAAATGTGGGAAGAGGAACACCTTGGCAAGAAAAACAACAGGAGCTCCAAGTTCTTTTTGCTTTGAGACCTAAGGGATTACAAGGTAGTTTTCTTGTCATTGTTTTCCCCGGGGAAATAGCCCATGAAAATGAGGAAGACTTGCTTCTGTGACAGGAGAAGGCACGAAGCTGTGACCAAGCCATAAAAACTCAGCAAGCTTCATAAGAGAATTGCCATCTCTTTGCAAGTGCTCTCCCCAAACAGAGTTTGGTGTGGTAATCGTGCAGCCTTCACCTGTGAACGTTAAACTTTGCCTAACAATGAGTGAAACATCTTCTGCATTTTATCCAATCATAATTTAAGTCAAGAGATATAGAATGGCTAAAAAAGATTGAAATACAAGCTTGATCATTTTTCAGATTCCAAACTTGCTTTCATTCTACCTAGAACTGCTGTGTTTGTGTCCAAGAGAGGTGTCAAGTGGTTTCGAGTATCTTGTGATATTTTAGATATGCTACAGAGTTGTAAAATGATTCAGTGTTGTTCCTCCCTTTCAACTTTACACTTAATTATTTTTCTTGTTAAATTTGTTAGAGTGTTCCTAGGGACCTATATGAAAAGCACACCTCTTTCCACCCAAGTTCCAAACCAATTAGAAATAAGAACAAAGAGTGAAAACTTCAAGGCCAAAATATAACCTTTATAATGGATAAAGCAGATATGATTCAATATGGCTTGTTTCTTGAGGCATATGGGCTTTTCAACACTGGACTAGAGTTAGAAAGATGTATGGAGCCTCTTCCTCAGATGGCACCAGCCCATACTACAGGCTTTCTCCAGGGAGAAGGCTATTATTATTGTTCGCCATGTGGCCAAGAGCAATCAAGAACATATGCTCTTGGTGGAATATAACCACTACCACCATCACTGCAACATTATTATAGTGTAACTTATTTTTTATATGTAGTTAAGTTTCTATTTGTAATGCACACAAATTGTGAAAACAAATGAGAAAGATAAAAAATTAAAAAAGTTTTTCCCCAATTTATCTACCCTTCTCTCCCATCCCACACTCCAGAGGCAACCACTTTTACGTAGTTTCTATTTTTACTTTCCCTGGTTGTTATCATTATAATTTTAAATGACATACTTCTATTTCTACTTCTGAAATTATCTTTAAACAATATCTATGATTCTCTTCCAGAAAAGATGAGGAATTTACACTACCTCCTATCTCTTCTCTTCCCTTCATCTTCTAATTTTTATTGAGCATTTTGTTGTTTTTACTACTTTCACGGGAGCGAGCCCTGTTAAAAGTGAGCCACTTGGAAGCAACCTAAATGCCCATCAAGGGACGAATGGATAAAGAAGATGTGGTATATATACACAATGGAATACTACTCAGCCATAAGAAACGATGAAATCCAGCCATTTGTGACAACATGGATGGACATTGAGGGTATTATGCAAAGTGAAATAAGTCAGAGGGAGAAGGTCAAATACTGTATGATTTCCTTCATTAAGTAGTAGATAATAACAACAATAAACAAACACATAGAGACAGAGATTGGATTGGTGGTTACCAGAGGGGAAGGGGGGAGGGAGGAGGGTGAAAGGGATAATTCGGCACATGTGTGTGGTGATGGGTTGTAATTAGTATTTTGGTGGTGAACAAGATGTAGTCTATGCAGAAATAGAAGTATAATGATGTACACCTGAAATTTATACAATGTTATAAACCAATGTTACCGCAATAAATGAAAAATTAAAAAAAAAAAAGTAAGCCGCTAGAGTTCGAACTGCACTTCATCACTTATTTCCTTATTAGCTATGTAATCTTGAAAAAGATACTTTGTCAAAACTTTAAGTTCCTCCTCTGTAAGTGGGGATAATAATAGTACCTCCTTCATAAGTAACTCTGAGGACTTAATTGATCAGTCCATATAAAGTTTTAGCACTGTGCCTCACAGTCAGAAATCACAGAACAAAGTTATATACAGTCTTGTGACAATAATACCGTTTTGTTGGGAGGTTGATTCTAAAACCTGAAACCTAGCAGATTCTATAATAGTATGATTGTTTAAATATTTTCAATGGATGAATCAAATAGCATAGTTGGACTCATAGAAAAAGATGTAATTTTTTGGTCACTAAAACTTTATCCTTAAAAAAAGAAGCTTTCGAGTGTCAGTGTTTAATAGATCTTAATTTCTTCTAGGTTTCCTTATTTTTTCTGGTTATACTAATTTCTTTTATCTCTCGGATTGAAAAGCAATACATTACTGGTGTTCAGCTTACAATTTCCACTGTGTATGTGACATTAAGCAAGTCATTTAGATTTTCTATGCCTTATTTTTCTCATCATCAGATAGAGATAATCGTAGTATCTTCCCCAGAGTGTTATTATGAATAATAAATAAAATAATATATGCACAGCACATAGAAAAGCACCCGGACCCTATATTATTTTTCTTTTTTTCCATTTTTTCTTTTGCTATAGTACTTTATTCATTTATTCATTCTTACAAAATGATGGAGCATTAAATGTTCTGTGTTTGTATGTAAAAAACATATCTTTATTTTTCTCTCTTCCTTCCATAAGTGAGTGCTTTTAAGATTCTAAATTCTAAGTTGGAATTTGGAGTTCTGTTTCCTATAATGATAGAGTAGCTTGTTGCAGACCAACACTCCCACCAAGACCATTTAGACAAGCTGGAGAAAATATCCATGCAAACACTGAAGAGCCAGTAAGGCAGCTAGGACTGCCCGGCTCCGACAGAACCCAGAAAGAAGGTAAGAGCATTGAGGAGATCCCAAAATTTTGCATTTCTTTTTCACTCAAGATATTTGCTGTTCTTGGCATGGAGCCAAGAGCCTAAAAATTTGAGCCAGAAGTGGCAGCTAATTGAGCAGAGCATTTAGCAATTTCTCGGGACTAAGGAGATAAAAATTGGATTCCATCTGTCAAGGAAGAGGCCCCGGGTAAGAGCCTCATCTTTCCAGCTAGAACCCCTGAAAGAATACACACTAGGAGTAAAGGAAAACTGAAAATAGATCATCTCTCACAAAAGAATGGAATTGAGCTTTGTCAGTCCCAGACTGGATTATGGTGATCTGTACCTACTCTAAATGCCTACTAGGAAGTAAAACTCTCTCCTCATTGGAGGAAGACAAATCAGCCAAATCTCAAATTATTTCTACATTTCTTCATTCATAATGTCTGACATTAAATAAAAATAACCAAACATGTCAGGAAATATGACCAAAACCAAGAAGAAATATAGACCATAGAATCAGACCAACAGGTGATCCATTTATTATATAACATTTACTTTAAAATGACTATGATTACTATGTTAAAAAAACACACCAAGGGTAAGAATTTTACTGGCTAATCAGGATATATAAAATAATCTAATAGAAGTTCTAGAGCTAAAAACTACATAAAAGAAAATTAAAAACTGAAAATGCAGGTTTAATATCAGATTAATCACAGCAGAAGAGAGGATAAGTAAGCTAAAAGATAGACTACTATCAAATATCCAAACTCATGCACACAGAGAAAAAAAGATGTAACATAGATAAAAATGCATTAAAGACATATGGGCCATGGTGAAAAGATCTGACATACAGAACAACTGAAGTCTCAGAAGAGGGGAAAGGATTATGGTGAAAGCAAGCTTTGAAGAGATACTGGTCAAGAATTACCCCAAACTGCTGAAAACCATCAAGACACAAAATTCAAGAAAAATTGCAAACCCCAAATTAGTAAATAAATTTTTCAAAAAACATCCTAGGTACAGCATAGAAAAATTCAAAGACAAAAAGGAAATCTTGAATACAGCCAGGGAAAAAAAAAAAGACATTTTACCTTCAAATGAGCAAGAGTAAGACTAACAGCTAAATTCTCATCAAAAATGATGGAAAACTAGATGACAATAGATTGACATCTTTAAAGTGCTTAAAGAAAGTAACTGAAAACTTAGAATTCTGTATCCAACCAAATATACTCCAAAAATGAAGGCCAAATAAGAAATATGAAAACCAAAAGGAGAATTTGTTGTCAACAAATCCGTGCTAAAGGAAATAATCAGACCACAAATGGTCAGATTATTGATTTAAACTGAACTATATAAGGAATTACTTCAATCTGGTTCCCTGGGTTCCCCTTTTAACTCACAAAGGACGTGCAGCATGAACAAACAATTATCCTGTGTTGTTTTAAGCCTATGATATATGAGGATTTTTGGTGTAGAATAACCAGACTATGCTGACTGACAGATTGATTTGAGGTTTTTTTTATCTGATTCTTTCATTTTTCTCTCTACTGTTGTAAGTTATGCTCTATCTCTGCTTTTAGTTGTTACTCTAGTTAGAATTTTTTCATTTAATTATTTTATTGAGGCCATATTGGCTTATAACATTGTGTAATTTCAGGTGTACATTATTTTATATTTTATATATTATATAAAAATATTTTATATTTTATATCAGTTTCTGTATAGACTTCATCGTGTTCACCACCAATAGTCTAGTTTTTATTAGTTTGTATTTTTTAGCCTGCATAATTAACAAATTCTAAGTACTTTGAATAGCTTCTCGAATTTTAATGTATATTCAAATCACCCGAGGATCTTGTTACAACGCAGATTATGATTCAGGAGGCCTGAGGTGTGGTCTGAGACTCTGCATTTCTAACAAACTCCTGGGTGATGCCAATGCTACTGATCCCTGGACCACACTTGGAGTAGCAAGGCCTTAAAATACTTAGCTTGGCTTATTCCTTCAAACTTATACCTACTGTTGTTCCATATTTTATCTTTATTTTCCAACAAATTAAATATTAAAATGTTTACATAGTCAATATTTATTTAGATTAACCCACTTACCAATTTCTTTGTTTACCATTCCTTCTTGTGTCTCATTTTACTTCTTTTAGAATTTCCTTCTGTGAAGGCATATTTGTGATCAACTCCTCTTTTCATTACATAAAAAAAAAAGTCTTTATTTTACCCTCCTTCTTGAAAAATAATTTTAATGGACAAAGCATTCCAGGACATTGCATTGCCCTCTGATCTCCGTACATACTAATATGAACTAAGTCATCTGTCTAATTGATATTCAGGTGTTCTATCACTTCTCTCCACTTTCTTTAAGGACCACTTTTCTTTCATGTTCATAGTTTCACTATGATATGTCTTTCTGCGAAATTATTTTTTATTTATTCTTTTTGGAATACACTAGGCTTCTTGGATCTGAGAATTCTTGTCTTTCAGTGGGTCTGGAAAACTCTCAAACATAATGTCGTTAAATATTGCCTTACTCTCATTCTATCTTCTCCTTCTATAATTGTAATTAGACATTTGTTGGCTCTCCTCACTTTATGTTCTGTCTCTTAATTTCTCTATCATATTTTCTCTCTGTCTTTCTGAGTTGCATTTTTGATATTTTCATTTTATGTATATTTTAGGTCACTAATTCAACTTTAATCTTCTATTATTGCCCATTTATGTTTAACTTTAATTATAGTTTTTCATTTCTATTTTATTTTCATTTTTTAAAAATACTCTTACATTTAAAAATAGCATTTATTCTTTGTTCATAATTCCATGCTTCTCCTTTATTTCTTCAAAGTAAATATAGTTGTATATTCTCTGAAAATTACACTATCTGATATATTTAGGAACCTGAATCTCCTGTATTTAATTCAAGTTGCCTTGTCTCTTTGTGTTTTTCTTTTTTCCAGTGAGTTGTTCATTTTCTTTGGAACTTTATCTGTGGGAATGCTTTGAGGCCTGGGTTGAATTAGTATTCTTCCAGAAATGATTTGTGTTTGCTTCTGCCAGTTTCCTGGGGGCACCACTGACCTGGGACCACTTTAAATTAAATTGTCCATTTGAGATTTTTCAGACCTCACAGGTGGCGTAAATTTGGATGGCAAACCTGTGAAGGGTCTGTTGTGGTTATAAAATCTCAGGGGAGATTTTTTTCCCTCCACTAGTGCCAATGTAGAGCCTGGAAAATTTCCTTGATCTTCTATTTTTGGCAGTAAGTTTATTTCTCATTCAACCTTCTACAAAAGCTATAGCCCATTGGGACTGTAGCTTTATGCAAGGGTGTCCTAATAGACTACCCACCTGAGAGCAGACCCTCACCATTTTATCCGACCCCCTCAACCCTATGCAGTAATGGGATCTCAAAGTATCTAGGGTAAAAGAACAATCCTATTCTGGAAGTTGAACCAGTTTGTCTTATTTCTTCTCTTCTTTCAGGTGTCTTGTACAAACAAGTGGGAGAGGGAGGTCAATTGCATGCTGAGAATCCTTAGACACTTTCTACCCATTCCACATTGATATAATATTACTTTATGCTTCCGGCCCAAGACCATCATGGGAACACTACAACATAGTGAAATTCATTTCAGTCTGTTCTTAATGAGATTGAAACTCCCAGTAAAATAAGGGCAGTATCTTAAGTTTGTTTTGCCTCAAACTTCCTGCATAGTTCATACCTTCTTTGCACATAGCAACTTCTCATTGAATGTCCAATGAGATATTCAACTAACAACATTAATATTAACATTATGACTAATCTGTTAAAACATAAAAATAAACCAATGGAAATCTTGAATTTAGCTAATAATCAGTATATGCTAGCTTGATCATTTCTATGTCTGTGTGTCTCCAATTAATTCCTGAGAAATCAAATTCAGTTTTATGACTATGTGTTTTAGAATGTTATACTTCCCAGAATCAAACCTCCCTCTGGTTTCCTGTTCTCAGCCATCTACATGGTCAGCGGATGGAATCAAAACTAGATAATCAAGTGGAAGAGATTTAAGATGTATGTTTTGAGAATGTTCCCAGACCTGTCCCTGTGGTTGAGACCCACAGATATTGTTCATAACCAAATCATACTGAGAGAATGATAGAGGCCCTCCTCAGGGCACGAGATGAAGCCCAGTAAAGGGGCTGTGGTCAGTTCTAGCGTGATTCTTCATCATTCCAAGGTCAGACCTGTCAGGCTCTCCAAAAGTCATGGGTTAGTCATGCACTTGGGACCTAGGCAGCCCTCCAGCCTCCCCATCTGAGAAGCCCTCTGGCTCAGGCCCTTGTCACTTTTCTCCAGCAATCAATGGGGCTCCCTCTACCCCTGCTAATTCAGCTTCATTTCAGGCCCCAGTGGATGGCTTGAACCTTGTGTTGACCCACGGTATTTCCTGAACTTCTCCCCCTTTCTCTATCCAGACAACTTTTACAACTGCCACATTTCTCAGGGTAGACCTCAAAATAAAAATTCTAGATTTAAAGAAATAACATTTTGGAGTCATTGTAGATAATGGCTATGGTGTTATAATTCATGTTATTTCAGAAGGAAGGGAGGAAATGGATGCTCAAAGACTACTTGTACAGTGTTTCTTTTTATTGGCTGCCATCTCTGAAAGCTCTGATTTATTCATAGTCACTCTACCCATCTATTTAGTATCCTCAGGGATGATGCTGTTCTGTTCTTTCCAGCCTTCCTGGGAGATGAATTTTTTTTTTCTAATCTTTATTTCTTGTTGAATCTGGGAAACTTCTTTTCCATTCAGTCCAAACCACTGTACTCCATTCTTTTTCACTGCATGCTAGTAAAATGAGAAGAGTGTTTCTTCTGGCCAGTGAAGTCTTTCAATGGCTTCTTAGAAGACAGAACCCAGAAGGGAAATTAATTCCTGAGCAGTTTATCTTCAAGGCCCTTAGTCTCTTTGTCATACCCCCAACCCTCACTATTTGTTTAAACTCAGCATGATTAAATAGAATTAGCTAGCCTGGGTTTGGGAACCTGTGATCTAGGTTTAGTTTCTGATTCTGTTGTTAATCCAACTGTGTGGCCTTGGTCATATTATTTATTTATTTTATTAGTTAGTTTTCTTACCTATAAAGTGTATAAATTAGTACCTCCCTTGTGTAGTAGTTGTGAGCGTTAGTGTCTAATTGTCTAATCTGACCAGTACCTTACAAATGGGAAGGACTCAATAAATGTTAACTATTATTATTATTGTTATTTGCTTATTCATCCAATAAACGTTAAACATGAATCCTGTGATTGCAATTGTGGCAATGGTGATAACTCATGATTATAGTAACTTAGATTTGCCT
The DNA here is from genome assembly GCF_057802395.1 of Ceratotherium simum simum. NCBI lineage: Eukaryota > Metazoa > Chordata > Mammalia > Perissodactyla > Rhinocerotidae > Ceratotherium > Ceratotherium simum. The sequence continues at coordinate 60,864,997 of NC_141910.1, read as the reverse complement.
CGGGGCCCTGGCTAAAGCACACATGTCTCTGAAGGAAGGGTGGGTCTCTAATGCAGTCAAATGCCTTGAAGTTCAGAGCTAAGTGACCATGAAGCTTCTCTAATTTACAACACCATGACCCCCCAAACCTCAGATCCAGTGAGGAATTTCTGTGTAGTTAGTCCCTCTCATGCACGGCTTCTGAGGCTCTTAGGCCAGTGTGTCTGGGAAAGTTTCAGGCTGGAGGCATCAAGGAGTATTAATGTGCAGATGTAGGATCTGTCAAGAATACGAGCTGTAGTGCAACAAAAACCACCTGCATGGCTTGTGATGTTTTTGAAACAGAGTGCCGGAAAGAAGGGGCCCAGGGCAGAGAAAGGAAAACGGAGCTATGGATTTGTGTGCTGCTCAGAGCACAGGCTCAAGAGCAGGAGGAGGAGAAACACTGCTGCTGTGCTGCCACTGCCCAGCCCCCACTGCTGATTTTGGTGTCACGTTTTTATGACTGATGGGCCATGTCAGACTGAGGCATGCTGGATTTACTTCTGTGTATGCAGAGAAGGGAATAGAAAAGATCAGTGTCTCCCTTAAAACTTAGAGAATGGATTACCCCAAGGAGTGACTTGACTCTCCCACACCCTTTAGATCAGAACATAATAGGAAGTTTCCAGATAGTAACACAAAGCCATTCTGTGAGTTACTGGGACCAAGGCTGTATGCCCCTCCAACCTTGGGAACAGTAAATCTGGAAGGAAAGCAGTTAGCCTCCCAATTAGAACACGAGCGTCAGCTGTCTCCCACTACTCTTCTGAGCTTGCCAAAAACACAGCAAGGACCCTGCCATAGGTTGGGAGCAGAGCCACTGCAAACAGGCAGCCATGTGCCTACCAGTGGCTCTGCTCCTGTGGGATGGAAAGCACGCAGCTGACTGATTGGCTGGGCTCTCCTGTTTCCCTGGCTGAGAAAGAGCCTTTGCCAAAGCAGGTCTCGTGACTCTCCCGATTGTTTTTCAGAGCCATGAGTTAAAAACTGGTTTTTCTGTTCCTAATTTATGCCTTGACTACAACTTAATTGGGAGCTCCAGAATGGTAGAGAAATAGCTACTGAGGTACGCAGTGCTGGCAGAAACCTGGAGTCAGAAACTGCAGTTCCAACGGCTTCAGAAAAGGCATTTGCTGAATGAAGGGTGATCCTAACAAAATCATTTCCCACCAAGTGGCACAGAAAGAAGTCCAGCGATGTCAAGAGTGTGGAGATATTGTGGACATTATCCAGGCCAAGGGGAACAATTCCCAGACCAGCTTTCCCACCTACAGTGCTATCAACATGCATTCGCCTGACACCCCCACGTTTCCTTCACATCTCTCCTGGCCTCCACGGGGCTTTCCGTAGCCCCCAGTGTTCTGTCTGCAGCCAGGGCAATCCCACCTGACTCCCCGCATGGTTGATGAAAACCCCTATGGGCAAGAGAGAAGGAGCAGGATCAGGAGTGTAGACAACACCTGGATGAGAAAACTCCAAAACCTGTGACTGGAGTGATGAGTTGAAGATAGCTCCAAGTCGGGAGTATTTAGCCTAGAAGTAAGTGCACTGATGGAGAGACGCATTAAAAAAAAATGATTTTTTTTTTCCTCTGAGTTGAGCAATTAGCAAATGTAAAACTCCTGAGAGAATATAAAATGCTCTGTGTTTTATATTTGCATTTTATAATACATCTGTAAATGTATTAAAATGTAAGTACTTGCTTGACACTGACTCACTATGTGGCCAAAGCAAATTTCAGTTCAATAGGCATTTATTGAGAATCTGCTGGATGTATTTCAGACAATCTGTTAAAGCCTGGAGCGTGGAGATATTTAATTATCCCTTTCTCTGGTTGGTTTCCACAGAATTGGATTCCAACCTACCCGATTGTTTCTATGCTATCCACTTGTATTAGTCAGGAAAGCCTCAATTATAGTGTGGTAACAAATAACCCCCAAGTCTCAACAGTTTATCTCAAGTAAGTTTGTTTTGTCCCGACACAAAGTTCACTAAATGTCCAGATGATTGTACAAAAACTGTCTTCTATATGGTACCTCCATGATTCAGAATGTTCAGTCTTTGTCATCTCAATGAGATTTCCATACTTGAAAGCATGGAAACAAATTCATTAATATCTCAGGCTTTCTCTTCTAAGCTTTGTCTATAAGTAATATACATCAATTCTCACAGCCTCTTGGCCACTGTCACATGGCTCCACTTAATTGTGAGAGCATCCAGGAAGTAGAGTGCACCTTCTATCCAGGAACAAGACAAATTGATATCAGTAGCCACTAGTAAGGTCTACCACACTGTATCTGTATTTGAGAGCCCAAGCGAGAGGCTGTAGGCAATCACAAACAGTAGCGTATAGTAAGAACAAAATGAAAAGCAAACAGAACTGGAGCAATTTATAGATTTATGTAGGCTGAAGTTGTCAGGGAGGCAGAGCTAAGCTGGGCCTTGGGACAGGAGGAGGAGCTGGAGAGAGGCAGGGAAGCTCCTGATGGGAGGGAGGCACAGAGTGGTTCTCAGACAAAGGAACAAAGCAGGTGATCTATGCTCAGGCCCACTCCAGGTGAGTGACTCAGCATGGACTGCATTTTTAATAGTGCTAAATTATGCAAGCAAAATAAATTAAGTGAAATTAAGCCATAGAATAGCAAAAATCCCGTGTGGAGATGCGTCTGTGTAAGATTGGAGTGTACATGATTTTCTTGCGAAAACCTTGATGCACCATCTCTAGGGCGCTGATACCTTCTTGAAAGGTGTTACCGGTAAGCCAGGGGAATGCCTGGTGCTGCATCATCCTTCAACCCGTTTGGCCAACTCTCAGAGAATCTCAGCTTCCTTTCTTTTTTTAAATTTTGTCAGATTTATCAGAGTATAAGTTATCGGAGTATAAAATAGACACTTTTTCTGAGTAGAGTGCTATGATTTTCAACAAATGCATACAGTCATGTAACCACCATCACAATGAACATTTATATCACCTGAAAAAGTTCCCTCACCCTCTTCTGTAGTCAATATACTTTCTCCACACCCAGTCTCTGGCCACCACTACTGTGTTTTTTGTCCTTATAGTCTTGCGTTTTCTAGAATATTATATAAATGAAAACATACAGTATGTAGCTTTTCTGAGAGTGGCTTCTTTCATTTAGCATAATGCATTTATGATTCATCCATGTTGTTACATGCATCAGTAATTCATTTCATTTTATTGCTGAAAACAATTCTGTTCCATGCATGTTCCAGTTTATTTATCCATCCACCGGTTGAGAGACATTTGGGTTGTTTTCAATTATGAATTATGAAGAAAGCTGCAACAAACTTTCTCATCTAGATTTTTATGTGAACATATTTTCATTTCTCTTGGGTAAATACCTAGGAGTGAGATTGCTAGGCCAAATGGCAAATGTATGTTTAACTTCACAAGAGATTGCCAAACTCATTTCCAAAGTCTCTCAGCTCCTCTTTTAATTCCAGCTGCCGCTTGCTCTCATGACGCTCTAGGGAAGTTTTAAAGGTAGTAATGATATTTAATCCTCATATATTCACAGATTTCACAATTTAAAGCTCTTTCTATCCACTGTTTTATGTGATCCTTGTAGCATCCACCAGAGTAGGAATGAGTCCAGATTTAGAGTTATATGACCTGAATGGGGCTATTCCAAACTTAGATGAATCTTTTAACTTTTTAGGGTCTCAATTCCTTTATTTGAATAATGAGAATGATACTTATAAGGCACATTATGGGGGTAATTGTGATTAAGCGCTAGGATTTGAACCTCAGGCTTGTGTTTGAATCCTAGGGCTGCTGCTTACTGTCTGGGATACCAGTAAGTTACTTCACCTACCTGAGCTTCATGTAAAACAGGAATAATAATAACTACTTCACGGAGCAATCTTAATGATTAAATGAGATATATGTAAAGCACTTAACAGAATGCTCACTGCAGAGTAAGTGCTTCATTGATTACAGTTACTGTTATTATTGACGATATTGTTGCTATGGAGATAGTAGCCCTGAAAGTGCTCCACAAATCACAAAGCGTTACATGCAAGTGAGCCATTTAGCAATTAATAAAATTAGGATTCAAGATATTCAATGTCAGTGATGCTCTCAGTCATAACACTTCTAATGTGCTTGAACTTTAAGCCCAAAACTCTATCTGGCTCACTATGTCAACTCTTCAAAATCTTTCAAGGGCTCGTTAAAATAATTTCTCCTGTGAATAGAGCCTGAAAGCTATAGCACTGTACCCTTCTTTGTCTTTGCTCTCTGTGATCTCAGAATGCATTCATTAAGGCAGAGTCTGATGACCATGGAGGAAGAGAATTTATTCTTAAGGCCACGATGCATCTAGAAGGAAGCTGTCTAGGGATCGCCTGGCCTAAGGCATTTTGGGGTGCTGATATTGGCACCTTGTCCTTTAAGACATCTAGGCTGCTCTTCATGTCACCAAGGCCCTTCAGGGAGGGTGGCATTATGGTTATCAAGGCCGCCTGGGGGATCCTTACAGAGTTGAACTGAGATAGGTTTTATGAGGTACACAGATTGTTTTATGTGCCTTCCTCGAAGTGGCTCTAAATAAATGCACACATTCTGTGCTCATGTGCCCCTCAGACCTGTCTGGCTGGTTGCTACGCAGTTAATTAAAATAACTGTGGCATATGATGCACACATCATTACTTGATCAGACATCTTATATGGCTAAGTTTGTTTATTTTAACTTTTCCTTTTGAAAAAACTTGAAGCTAAAAGAAAACATGCTAAAATAGTACCAAAACTTCTGTATATCATTTACCAAGATTCATCAATTTTTAACATTTTGCCATGTTTGTTTTACAACAATATCTTTCTTTATATTTGTGTGTACATGTGTGCATATTTTGTAATTTTTATGAACCATTTGAGAAGAGTTTTTATACATCATGCTCCATTAACCCCTTAAGGCTTTTGTATGTATTTTCTAAGTAAAATGATATTCTCTTATGTAACCACTGTATAGTTATCAAATTTAGGAAATAAACAACTGATACAAAATTTTTGTTGAACCTGCATTGCATATTCCAATTTTGTCAATTGTCCAAATCATGCCCTTAATAGCGTTTTTTTCCCTCTATTTACAGGATCAAGTACAGGGTCACATATTACATTTAGTTGTCTCGTTTCTTTAGTTTCCTTTAATCTGTAACAGTTCCTTACCCTTACTGAGTCTTGCATGTGATTGACATTTTTGAAGAATAAAGAATAATTGTTTTATAGAACGTTCCTTGAACCCGGTTTGTCTGATGTTTCGTCATAACTATATTCTGGTTATGTATCCCCGGTGGGAATACTACAAAAGTGAGGTTGTGTGTTTCTCATCCAAAGCCTGCCATGTTTATCTGCTCCCCTGCTTGATGCTAATTTTGATCACTGATCAAGAGGTTGGTCAGTTTCTCTCCTTACAGTTATGATGTTCCCATTGTACTTAATAAGCTTTCTTTCCTAGATTTAGCACTTATTAGTGATTCTTGCCCAAACCAATATTTACCATGATGATTACACCACTTCACTCACATTTATCAGTTGGCATTCTATTATACGGAAAATCCCCACTTTCTTTATCTATCTCTCTCTCTCTCTCTCTATCTATCAATCATCCATTTATCTTCTATCATCCATCAATTTCATATATATTCATGAATTCATATTGGGAGTCATCATCCTTGACTCCCAATACATTAACACATTTACTCAATTCTACAATATGTAAAAGTTAGTTTTAGAATTGCTAGACCCAAAATACTATGGGTGAAAAAAAAAAAAAAACCCACTCACAAGAGTTTAAAGTTTGCAGTTCCGTTTCCTTCAGACTGAAGTCATATCTTCATAGCACTGTGTTCTACAATCACTGGAATTAGTCCTATTTTTTTCTTCAGTGTGATTATTTTATTCATCTTAAATACAATGAATTATTTGTTTCTTTTTGCATTTACTTTGGAGTTTTTTCTACCATCTTTGTTAATTTTACTTTTGAATATATAGAACATAACTACTCCTCCAACAGTTTAAACTGTAAAAAATTATATACTCAGAGAAGTGTCCCCCCTTCACCTCTGCTCCTCCCATTGTGGGTAAACAATTTCATTGTCTATGTTAATCGTCCCCATGATTCTTTATGAAAAATAATCAGATTTATATGTGTTTTATTATTTCTCTTTCTTTATTAGATGAAAGGTAGCATGGTATATACTCTTTTCACTATTTTCTACAAAGACTCAATACAACAATAGATTGGATCCTACCCTCTGCCTTGTTCTTGCAGAGGATTTACAACACTTTCATACTGAGGCTATGTAAAGATGCTTCTGACGTACCCCAAGGCTTAGCATAGAATCGGCATCCTATGGAGATTGTTAGATAGATGTTAATTGACCAGGTTGTTGAAGGGAATGAGGGGAAGCACTGAAATATAACTGAATACATATTGGACTGTTTGACAACTTCCGTGGATCCTATCACCTTCAGACTGAAGTCTAAACTCCTCAGCGTGGCATGTAGGGCCTTTAGAATATATCCCCAACTCCTTCTTCTTTTACTTGTCCACCTAGATTTTATGCCACAGCCGCCCTAAAGTCCTTGATCCTCATTATTACACACTTTTTCAAATTTTAAGAATTTGAAATTCCATCTTAGTTGTCCAGAATTCTCTTTCTACCTTTTATGCCTGGTTAACATTTGGCTATCCTTCCTTGTCTAACTTTCTTTCCACCTTCTCTAGGAAGCCCTCATTAAACTACTCTGGAAAACTTATTATTTCTATAACAACACTTGGTACATATCTAAAATACAGCACATATTGACCTTATTGCATTACCTGGTTTACTTTTATGTCTCTCTGATGAGATTTTGAGTTCCTTGAGAGCTAGGACCCTTGTTTATCTCCAGAGATTAACACAGTGCCTGCTGAAAATATTTTTAAATAATTCACTAAATTGATGAGACTCTTCCCCTGTCTGGATTTCAATCTGTATTACGTGTCGAATGAAGGGTCTCCATGAGATTATCTCTACAGGCTCCTTCCAACTCTAGCAATTTGAGATGCTAAAAGAAAGTGTGACTTTTTTTTGCTGCTTAACCAAATTCGTCACTTACAGGAAGGGGGCGCCATTTAACAGCTTGTGGAGAAAGAAAGTTAGCTTTTGTAACTGTTCTTACTTTTACAGAAAGAGATGGTGTTAGTATTCTGGATGAAATTGAAATATATTTCATATTCCTCTCTGAGATGTCAATTTACTTAACCTTTGACATTTGAATTGAGAATGAAGCCAAGGATGCCTTATCTAAGCTCCATGGTAAATTTGTGCATAGCATGAATTATTCTTATAAATTCTAGGTGAATTTATGAGGGCTAAGACTGTTGATAAAGAAAAAGAATAATGGTCGATAACTCCTTATTAAAATTTATTAATACGTATTACATATATGAATGCGTATGTGTATGTATTACAGAGCAAAATCTGGAATTGAAGGAGGGGTTTTGTTGAATAAAAATTTACACCAAAGTATACTTTATAATACCTGTTTCTATCAGGATAAGCAGCAACAGCATAAAAAGTTTTTTTGTCTGTTTCTTGTGTCACTAACAGCAAATTCTTTGTATTAAGTTTGTGCCCACATTTCAGGGGACTTCATGCCTGAGACAATTCATAACCCAGAGGATATGGAGGTCTCATAGGACCACACATAGCTCAGAAGTCTGAATGATCAGAATGCTCAAGCTGTATTATTTAAAGGAGGGCCGGTCTTGGTAAAATTCTCTCCATGCTGCCTGCTCCTACTTTCTAGGTGCCTGTCTGGATCGAAGTTTCTTTAACTGCCTGGGCCCAGCCCCACAAGGCATAAATAGAGCTTGTTATTGTAAGAGGCAACCTCAAGCCACTCTCTAGCCCAGTTACATAAATAAGACCAGGGCTGGCTTGGAAGGGGTGTAAATCTCTGGCTAAAATGAGAGGAGAGGGAGCCATTCGCTTTAAACCACAGTTAACATGCTGACTGAGTTTCCAAATAAACTTTTATCTCTTAAGACTGATTGCTAGTCATGGTTATAAAAATGAGCATGAGAATGTGGCCGAGGAAGTGACCACACCTTTCCAGATTCTTCAGGGCTGTCTTCAGTGGGCATTTTCCTGGGAGCAAGACAGAGTAGGCTCTGGGTCCCAAGTGTAACTCAACTTTCTTACAGACCGAAAGAGGAAGCATTCCCCACCACTCAGCTTCTTTTGTAGCCCCCCTTTTCTGCCAATTACAGAACACAAAGCTGAACAGGAGAGATGACCCAGAAGACAGGTTTTAAGCCAGCCGTTTCCTGCTGCATAAAGGGTGCAAAGTCGTCCTGCCTTAGCCTTCATTGTATTGCACAGAAAAGCTCCAGGAAGTCAACGAAAAAATGCCTCATCTTTGAGTGAATGGCTTGTGGGTATTGCAGCAGGAGGTAGATCGCTTGCACCGCCTGCACACTTCTGGAACTTTTTCCAAGCCAGAAAACGTTGCTCATAGATTTCAGTTGTCAGTTCTCTTGGAAAAGTGACGAAGGCAGCATTTCTTTGAGGTGTTATCTTCATCTAGCTTTCTGGTTTGTTTTCACTTGATTTAGAATTTTATTTTTCCTTAAGTACAGTTTTTTATGCTGCCAATATACACAATGCAAAATAGCAAAAATGTGTTTTGTGTTTGAGCTTATTTGATTTTTTGGTCATAATTAAACTAAACTTCTCTGCCTTCGGTTAGACCTTTGCAGGAAAGATCAGCTATTATGAATTACTGCTTTTCTTCCACTTTTTAGAATCTGCACATCTTAAAGTAGTTTTCAGCACTTTCAAGGAATTTAGTTCAGTTTATTTTGGGATGACTTGTATTTTTTTCCTCCCAAAGAAATGGCTGTTTTCTCTTTCTCCTTCCTTTTTGTAAGGCATATTACCAACCAAAGAAAGCTTTGTGAACAAACAAAAAGGCTGTGATAATTGAAATATAAGCAGCCAAATATGATGTCCTAGGAAATATTTATAAATATGAGATGCAGATTTTCCTCTGACACCCTCAAATGCTGGTCATCTTAGGCACAGTAAAGAATTATGACTCAATGAACTGCATGCTGACATATAACTAAATAAGTAAATAACTAGAGTGACGGCAAACTGCTGTTTAACAGCTTCCCCCGTTACGTATACACTTTCAAACAGGCATGAAATGTGGGTCTCTGGACATCACTTAAAAGAACCACAAATAAACAGAGTGTGATCCCACACTCCTATTCCTCCCGGACAGCGGGAAAGCTTGGCTGGGAATTGGGGTGGTTTTTGTTGCTTTTCTGTCCCTTGCACTGTAAACACAAGCCCTGTCGCTCAGAAAGCTCCGGGTCACGCTGCTGCTGACAGACCCTTTGAGCCCGGAAAGTGAGAAGGCACAGAGTCTGTGACCCGTGAGCCATCGCCTCACCTTTTATTTTGCAAAGAATCATACTCCAGACTCGAATACTTTTATTATAACATCTGGGGTAAGTCAGCCTAGGGGACTGGGAGCCAGATTTGCAAATTCTCAAGTATAGCTCTCTTTTTTTTACCTGCTCGATATATGTTAAGTTCAAGCTCTAAAGTTTGGGGTCAAATGGAAGACAAAATAATAGTACGTATACATAGAACACATTCTATTTGCATTAAACATAATATTAGAACTAGAAGGCCCATTAGAGATTATCTATTCCAATTTCCTCTTTCTACAAGTGAAGAAACTGAGGCAGAGGACAGAGCTTGGAAATAGAGTTCAAGTGTCCTAATTCTTGGACCCCTACTTTACCTTGATATTTAACTGTCTGTATTAGTTACCTGTTGCTGTGTAGCAAACCACACCAAAAATGATTGGCTTAAAACAATGATGATTATTTGTCACAATTCTGTCTCTGGTTGAGTAGTTCTGCTGCACTGGCATGGGCTCACTTATGCAACTACATTCATCGGCCGGTTGGCTGGAGGCTGGGCTCACCTGCACAGCTGACAAGGCTGCACTTCTTTTTCTTTGCTTGGTCTTTCATCCAGGCTTCTTCACATCAGGAGGATCCCAGAGCAGAGATCCCAGAGGGCAAGTCCCCAGTGTGCAGGCCCTTATCAAACCTCTGCTCACTCTCTTTGCTAATGTCCCACTGGCCCAAGCAAATCACACAGCCAAAGCGAGAATGAAGGTGGAAGAGGAAAGCACAGAGGTATGGATGTCAAGAGCATGGCGAACTGGGGGCTGTTGCTGTAAATTCTACCACGCGGCTTATGGCAGCATTGCCGCAACAGTGATCCATATAATCATGGTGTCCTGAAAAATGTTAAAAGGCCTGCTTTGGAAAAAAAGATTTCTCTGGTCGAGAGTATGTACAATAAATCCTGAAGACTCTAATGTGCTAATGTGCCCCGAACCACATTAGAAGAGAAGAGGAAGAGGAGAAAATGGCATTTTCCAAATGCATTTGACCAAGATTTCCTTTTCCTTGTGAAACTGCTATTAACACCACCGAAAATAGTTTTTAAAACACTGACCTAGGGCATTAAGAAGAATGGCTCCTCCACGTTTCTGCCCATCCAAATACGTTTTTGGTGAACTTGAACTCAGTCAGTGGAATTTCAGGATCAAATGCTGATTCGTTGACATTGTGTCTTTTCACAGGGACCCAGCAGGGGTGGCCCTGCTGGGGGGGGGCGGTAAACAAGGGCTGACGTGCCTGAAGCTCCGTGGACTCGAGTGCCTTGGCAAGCCCTAGGATGATGAGACGGAAACGGCCCTACTAAGTCAGAACAAATGTTATTTCCCTAGGAGTTATATAATCCCAAAGATCATTGCTCTGCCTTAGAAAGCTAGTTGCTCAGTGTGTCAGATTCTGCAGAAAAAGTGCAGTGATAGTCAGCCTGTCTTTTCTGCATTTATATTTTAAAACACTTCCTCTGAGTTAGCATAGAATTATCATTTTCCTCAAAATATCCTCTTTTTTTCCATAATTAAATTCCATTTTGAAAGCGCGATGCATGCACAGTGTAAAATTAAAGCAATGCAAATGGATATACAGTGAAGACTGATCTCCTTCCAGCCCCCAGTTCTCCCCAGAGGCAGGAACCAATACTTGTTTCTCACACGTCTTTTCAAAGATAGGTTATGTTTATACAGGAGTACATATACAAATAGCACCATAATACATGCACTACTCTGCCATTTTTAACTTTTTTTTTAAATGACTTCATCAGAGATCATTCTATATAAATAGAAAGATACTTAGCTAAAATAGCACCTAGTATTTTCCACAGAATTTCCCCTTTGTCACATTTGACCTTCACTAATGCCCTGAAAGTCTTCTGGTTTTTGGTTTCATGTCTCTTCTTTCTTTACTGGATCATCTTATAGGTCATCAATTTCAGCTAACTGCACCCGGCCGTTCTGTGTATATTATCTAATTGTATTGTCTGTTACAGGCTGTCGATGTGAGCACAAGGAGCGTCCCCAGTCCTGGAATGGTAGGTGGGTAACGGGGTAGAATGAAGGTGGCATGGACCCAGAGCCAGTCCCAAGATTCCACTTCATTTTTCTGAGTTTTAGTTTCTTCTTTTGTGGAAGATAATCACAGTTGCTTTGTAGATGGTTATGATAATAAAATGTGAAAATATGTTTGGAAGTATTTACTAATCTCCAGGTATTATACAACTTTTATCCAACTCAAGTTAAATACTACTGATAGAATTGTTATCATCAGGGTGCTGTTGCTTTTTAAAGGATGGAATAGATTTCCAAAGCACTCAGCTGATGCCAAGAATGAGTGAAATTTTGAAAATGCAAATTTGATCACGTAACTGCCCTTTTTAAAGCTCTCTAGTGGATTCTCACTACAGAAGTGAGCTGTAATCGACCGTGCCACGTCTTCACCTTCGTGTCTCACCAGCTAACTCCAACACCCACCCTCCTTTTCTTTCTGTGTTTCAGAAGAATAATTTTATTTCCTAAATGTTTTCTATGGCTCTGGTCCTTTGGACAAAAAATTCTCTCTGTCTAGAAGACTCTTCTTCCATGACAAGTAGAACCCCCTCCACACACTCACACATCCATCCTCTCCACTTACCCCACAAGTCTGGATTAGGTGCCCTTCCCTTCCAATGAGCATCATGTCTTCCACCATTTAGCATGGATCCCAGTAGGGGCAAGGCTTGATTTCTTGCCTGTGTCCCAAACACTACTGAATTCCATAGGTATACGTGAAACACTTCTTGATTGAAGGGATAAATGTATTAGTTAATACATCTATAAGGAAGTCAGTGCCCTGGACAGCATTTCATGTGGCCTGGGAAGGAAGAAGTGTGTCCTGTGGAGCAAGTTAAAGTGAGAGGACCAATAGATTTAAATAATAAAATGCTTTTATTTAAGAAAAGAAAACCAAATGATTGTCTTTACTGTGAAGGTAAGGTGGTTATTTTATAATCTTCCCTTCCAGACCCACTTTCTAGAGGAGGGGACTCCCTTGCTGGGAAGAATCCTGGGCACAGTGGGTGGTGGTGAGTGTGGAGGACTTGGGAGGGAGAAGGCAGCTGGAGAGCTGTGTCTAAATCCAACCACAGACTACGAAATTGGACCAGCCTAATCCCCTTCTCTGGAATGAGGTGTGGTTCTGAGCGGGAATCTAGGTCTTGGACAATGATGATACTCCGTTCTTATCAGGGCTGTGTGTAAGTGTGTGCATGTGTGTGCGTGGGTGTGGGCGTGTGGGATAAGTATGGGGAATCTGGAAGACCTTGGGAAGAAGATCTGTGGTATAAAATTCTGCATGTCTGGTTTGCCAGCAGGAGAGACAGAAAAATAGTGGGAAGAAATAACCATATCCGGACAATTGAATTCCACTGATCCATTTAACGTAAATCATCTAATATGATTCTATGGTCATATGATATGGTCTTTATGATAAAATACTATTTTAATTAAAGATCAGCACAGCTCTTTGTCATTGTTCTTTTACAATTTCTTCTCTTCTTCCTCTTTTGCTCTGTGTCTCTCTTTCTCTGTTTCTCTATCGTGTGTGTGTGTGTTGAAGCTTTTCTGAATGTAAATATTCAGAATAACTTTAAAGTGTTTAAAATGTCAGGAAACCTCTAAATGCAATGGTCGCTAAAATAGGGTCACTTTTTATATGAAATTTAAGTGTCTATCAGTCATTTTAAAGGTTTTCTTTATTTTTTCTGTTTGGGGTTGGGATATGCTGTTTTGCATATACCTGAAAGAAGGTTACGACAAAGCAGAGCTCATATTAGAAAACACATTAATGGAATGGTGACCTTGTTAAAATAATTAAATGGTGATGTCGAAAACAATCTTAAACATCCAGTGAAGTTTGGTCCTGCTTTTCGACCTTCATGTTAAACCTTCAGAGTATTGCAGCCGCATAGAAAAGCAGCGATAACCTCTAAAATAATAGGAAGCTTGCTTGAGTGGAGACCGAGGGCTGTGCAGCCCCATTTCCATGCAGCATGAGGCAGCAATGAAATGCTCTCATGGGGAAGTGTCTGCAGGAAGGTTGGGGAGATGATGGAGCTGGGTTTTTAACACTCTGCTTTTACATTTGAGCGGGTTGATATGGCCCATATTCCCGATATGTGAACAAAATTCAGAAGATCCCATTTCCCAAAGTGCCTGAGAAAGAAGCCTTCACCTAGACTGGTCTATAAGACCCTTCAGAATGTGGCACCACCAACAGTGCCCTCACCTGAGAGACAACACAGCAAGGGGTCAGGAGGTTGGGCTCTGGTGCATGGCAGAAACCTACTTGGGTTTCAGATTTGTCATTTTTTAGCTGTAGGAACATGGTCAATGTACTTAATTTCTCTTACTGTATGTTTCTTCTTATTTAAAATGTGTATAATAGCAATAATTATTTCTTGTTGCTTGGTTGTCCTGAGGATCAAATGGGGAAATGGGGAAATTAATTAATGCCTGGCATTTTAAAAGTGCTCAATAAATGGTAGCATCATATTTAGTTCAGGCGTCGCTTTCAGAGTATAATTTAGGTTTTTATTTATTTTATTTTTAAAGATAAAGTAATATACACACATGGTTTAAGGATTCAATTAGCTCTACAAGGTTTATTGTGAAAAATGGTAGGTTTCTCCCCCCGCCCCCTATCTCCCTCTCCTCTATGCCCCTCCAAGAGGAAATCACTTTCAATTTGTTTAGCTTGTTCTTTTGGTATTTACCTCCCTATCTCTAAAGCAGAGCTTCTCAAACAGTAAGCAGCAAATAGATTACAGGTGTGGGGAGATATTGATCCTTTCTGCCCTCAGGGAGATCAGGTGGAACCTGGGGTGGCCTGAGCCCCTGTCTCATTGCCTTCAATCTCAGTCTTTTCCATTTATTCCTGTGTGCCCTATAAATATATACATGTCTGTGTGTGTGTGTGTGTGTGTGTGTGTGTGTGTGTGTGTGTGTGCCATGTCTTGAACAAGGTTGGGAAGCATTGCTAAATATAGTGCTACTTACAGATGTTTCTGTTTAGGCACTATCCACTGACTTCACACACACACACAGTTCCTTTTTCTCCCACCTTTCCATTATAGTTCTCATAATTTTGGTTATATGAATATTCAGTGTTTCCTGTATTATGAGTAGGTAAATCCTGAACCATGTAGTAAATCATAATTTCTTCTCCTTTTCTGCACAATTTTCCTGTTCTCTTTAACGAATACTTGTCTTGATTTTTTTCTTTGTTTAGTTTCCTAGTTACTTATCACTAATCCAGACCAAGTTGTTTACCAACTGTGAAAATCTTCAAGTATTCTTTACATTTTCTATTCCAGAAAAAAATCTCATCAAAGTCTTAAGTATCTGATGCTAATGTATTTGATTGTCTTCTACTCTTGATGCACAGCCATCACCCTAGGCTATCCTTCATGATCTTGGGGATTTTCTTCCTATCTCCGGTGTTGGATGCCTTCTTACTATATCCACCTCTTCCCTTTTGATCACCTCCTTGTTTGACTGGAGCACATCATCCAGTAGTGTAACAGAAAAGGGATAATGGGAAGTAAGATGTTGTCAAGACCATGGCATGCCTTAATGTGTCTTTATTCTAATGTCATCCTTGATTGTAAGTTTGGTTGGATGTAGAATTTTCTGTTGTAAAACGTTTTCCCTCAGAATTTGAAAGTTCTGATTCATTTTCTTCTACCTTCTAGCTCTGTTATTGTGAAGTCCAAAGCTATTTTTGATTCCTCATCTTTTGAATGTGACTAATTATTTCTCTTTCTGGAAATGTGTATGGTCTTTGAAATTTCAAGATGATATATATTGGTATGGGTCTGCTTTCATTCACTGTACCACGCATTTGGCAATTCATATCCTTCAGTTCTGAACACTTTGGATATAGTTTTTCACTGATGGCTTCCTTTCTTCCTTTTTATAAGTGCTTTCTTCCTAGAACTCCTATTATTTGGATATCAAAAGTTCTGGGCTGATTTTGAGTATTCTTAGTGTTCTGTCCTATTTTCTGTCTCCTAGACATTTTGTCCTGCTTTTTGGAAAATTTCCTTAATTTAATCTTGCAATCCTACTGACTTTTACATTTCTATTATTGTATTTATTTCCAAGACCCTTTTGAAATTGTCAGAATATTTATTTTTGTAAAGTGCATCCAGTTCATATTTTATAAATGTAATACATTAATAACATTTTTTAAGTTTTTTCTCTTGCATTTTGTCTATTATCTCCCAATTGCTTTTTTTTTTTTTCCACTTGCATTTAGGTCTCTCTCTTTCATGTCAGCATCTTTTCTGAATGGCCTGATTGTCTTTTAGAGTGATTCTCTTAAAGGCAGATGTGAAATTCTGAGTACTTTGGTGGAATTTGGCAACCTAGTCTTTAAGGTAGAGAGGTGACCTGGCTGCTTTGTGGAGGAAGTCTCAGTGCCAGCACCTTTGCATCTTCCCTCTTGGGCAGTCAGATTCCCAGAGACAATTTTCCAGTCTTTTCTCTGCATGATATCCGTTTGATTTTCAGTATTCTAGAAGTCCATCCATGATAGAAGACTAGGAAGGGGGTAGTAGGGTGGATCTCAGCACTCAGCATATAAATGTGCCCATAATCTCTAACTTCCATAAAGTAACACCATCCTCCAAGGAGCTTGTGTTTCCCTGTCCAAAGGCCTTCTGATAATTTAGACCTGGGGAGAGAATCTGGGGATTTAAGTATTTCTTAAGCAAACTTTTAAGGAATCTTCCACTGTTTAGCCCTACCCTCACTTCCACTCTCAGAAGTCTCTGGTGCTGGACATTCCTGAAATTTGTGGGGGTTTTCTGTCGTAAGTTTCATAACATTTTAGCTTTTCCTACTGCCGACTTGGAATTCATATTCCTCAAGTTTCCTAAGTCATTTAGCACTAGTGCAATTGCTTGCCAGATTACAAAGTTTTCTTGCTGTTTTCTCTTCTATTACTTTTTATATGGTTTTATGCCTTAAAAATATTTCTGTCATGTCGTTTTCTTAGGGTTTCAGGAAGGAGCAAGAGTACATGCATGTGTTTATTTTGCTGCCTTCACCTGAAAATCTAACTTTTTCCCTTCCATCTCTTTGATTATTCTGTCCTCTCAGGTTGCACTGTAGTTCTGTTGACATTCTTTCCCCTCACTGAGGCCCAGCCCTAGCCATGGCTCCGTCCTCAAACCTTCCTTAATAGCTCCAGCCCACAGGACTACTTTATTTTCTTTGCTCTTAAAGCAATTTGATTTCTCTCTACTGAGTACCAGGATTTTCATATGCCACTGCTGCCAAAACTACTACTATTTCTAGTATTAATAATAATAATAATGTAAATGAACACTAATATTTACTAAATGCTATGCACTATTCTAATTGCTATACGTGTGGTCTCTTACCTCATCCTTACAACAATTCTTTCAATTAGGTGCTATTATTATCTCCATTTTACAGATGGGAAAATTGAGGCACTCAGAAGTTAAACAAACTACCCCCAAATCACACAGCTCATAACTGATGGAGACAAGACTTTAAAATGCAACTCTCTGATTCCAGGGCCTGTGTTCTTAATTATTCACAAGAGTTATGAGAAGAAAGAACGATTATGCCTATTTCACAAATGAAGAAATAGTGGTCCAGAGAGTTTGTATGATCTTCCCAAAATTCCTTTATGGCTAGTGGGAGACAGAACTAGAATTTTGTGATAACAACTCCGGGACTCTACATTACTAAGATATTGCATTACCAAGCTAAGTAATGCCCTTTTCTAATTGGCAAAACATTGTGCCTCACTGTTTCGATTTTTCACTAAATTGTTGATCAACTGATTAAATACATACCATGTGCTGCGTGTAAATGCAATATGTGGTGTTAAAAATACATTTCCAGCATTTCAACATTGAATTACAATTTGAGACTATTTAATACAATTGCCTTTTTTGGCAGATACAGGTATACTCAGAAAAGCTGAGTAACTTATCCAAGCTTACATTGCTAATTACTAGAGAAGCAGTGCTGAAACCCAGTCATCAAATGTGCTCTTGCTTGTACATAATAAAATGCCTTTCAAATGACTCATATTGTTAGCAACTTAAAAAATAAACAACATTATTCTAAAATGTTTATTTAGTGTAGCTGAAAAGCACTTTACAGAATGTATTTTTTTCCTACAAATAAAATTTCTGTATGTCAGATATTATTTTCCATAATAAAATAAGAGTTGTTTTCCAACTGATGTATTTTGGCCCCGAAAGCGTGATAAAAATCACACAATGTAGCGAACTCACAAGCATCTATATTGTTTAAAAGTATTTTGTTTTTTCCTGCTACAGCACGCGTTACTTTGAAAAAGAGGTCATGGTATCAATGCAGCCCTGAAACTTAAAATACCACAAATCAGAAACAGGGTTTCTTCTCTCTTGATTCGGGGAAGACAGCCTGTGTTCTATGAGCTGTCTGTCTCTTTAAACTCAGTCTTGGGTTTTATCTCATTTCCAAGGTAAATATTCTTTAAAAGTCAAAATCTCTTAGCTGTTCCTTTAAAAAGTTTATCTTGTGCCCGTATTGCTTGTTTATTCAGCAACCCAATGAAGCTATCGAAGTGTTTGTTTAGTAGTCTTTCTAAATTATTTATGGTGAGAGTCAACTAATCTTTGGTCACAGTGAATTTCAGGTTCTGGGAATCACTACCCTGATTGATTATATTTCCAATTGGGAATTTCTACAAAGTGATCAAGCTCACGTGAGTGTTACATCTTCAAGTACACCTTCTTAGAAGTGAGCAAGTCTTTGCACACTTGATCTCATTCCCAAAGGAGAGTTTGAAAAACCAGTGTGCTGCGGATATGGAGAAGGGATTAATGACTTCCATATTCGTTCATTCCTCTTTCTATTTTTTTTCGATCATTGAGGTGGAAGTAGAGAATTGAAGAGGCTTTGGTTAGGCACTCCAAAGAAACTGGAAAAATAATGAAGACAGAAGCAAAATATAAAAACTCACGACAAATATGCCTTGTAAGAAATGTCAACAACATGGGAAATGCAATCTTTGGCTCCTCATCCTATCCTAAGCCTTGGCAGTTTTACAATTCAGGGCAGATGACCAGCATACCCTGAGCTATACTTCCCTAGTTCACAGAAGGGCCTCAGTACTTTTAAGAAAAGGGAGTGTTCAACTTCATCTTTGAGGGCAAAGATTAGAATCATAGAATGTTAGCACTCAAAGAGAATTCATAGATCATCTACTTTCTGGTGCAATCTCTTTGTTTCACAGTTGAGGTCGCTTTGAGGCCAAGAGAAAGGATATAAGTTTTCCGGAGCTATATAGTAAGCTAATGGCAGGGCATTGATCAAAACCCACCCAGATCTTGATTCTCAGACTACCATGTCAGCAGTAATGCATTAAAATGCAACTAAAATCCAAGCTGCTTAACTTGGCTGACCTTGTCTTCTGTCATTCTCCTCGTTATTCCCTCTGCTCCTGCCACATTGGCCTTCTTGATCCTGGGACACACCGAGACTTTGCTGTCTCCAGATCTTGGCAGTGGTTGGTCTCTGGGCCTCGAGTCCTGCCTTCTCCCCCTACCCACCTCGTCTCATCATAAGCGTTTTCTTGTCAATGAGATCTGAGTCTCAGTCTAAATGCCATCACCTCAGTGAGCCCTTTCCTGACTAGGTAATACTAAGTAGATGCCCAGGATCGCTTTATCATATTATGCTGTTTTATTTGTCAGCATAGCGTTTACTGCAATCTGTTTTTGGTTGTGGTTGTTCACCTAAGAGAATGTAAGCTTCGTGTGTGTATTGATCTTGTTTGCTTATGGTGTTCATCAATGCCTAGGATATGCCAAGCACATAGTTGATGTGTGAGAAATACATATTAGATAAATAAATAAAATACTTGGAAATACACACAATCCAAAAATCTCATGTGGGGCAGACATTTGTTTTACACAATTTCAACTTCATCAAGCTCTGTGGCTTATTCTTAATATCAATCTTTATAAATGTACATATTTCAAAATAATATGTAATATATAAATTTATACACGAAAATACATACACACATAGGTACACAAGTTTCAACTATTGGATCCTATCTAGATAACCAAATATTGGCGTAAAAAGGGAAGAGTGACGCACATTTTATGATTTTTTGTTGCATAGAAAATAATTTCCTTGAAGGCATTTTTGAATATTGCAGGTATCTGATTTCTTTGAAAATGCCAGTCTCCTGTGGTGTTATTAAGAGAAAAGTCACTGGCTGTTGGAGTTGCAGAGAGTGGTAATGCTCACCGAGTTCATCAACAGCTTCACTCTTGGGACAGCTTGGAGACACAAGGGACGCTAATGAGGATGATACTCACCACCTCTACATAGCTCCACAGGCTAAAATGCTCTTTGTCTTTTTGCCTGGAACTTCCTTGATGTGAGAGTGATGTTTACATTTCTAGCTTCATTCCTTCTAACTTGACAGATTTAGGATAGCCTGGGTGGGAACAGAAAACACCCGAAAGGTGTGGTAAAGGCCCATCTTCACTGTCCCTGCCTCCCACTCCCCACACACCCAGACAAGAGATGCTCTCTCTAATTGGAATTGTAAAGACACTGTTAGTTGTATAAGTACTTTCTTATCAGATACTAGATTTCACATTTTAAACACCTAATATTTGCTCTAACCTGGATAACTTACACTTGGCTCTTAAGGATGGGAAAGTGAAGTGCAAAGGGGGCTCTGACTCCTTTGACTTTTGTCAAAAGAGAAGGGAAGTCTATCTTGCTCTGTCCACTTGAGTCTTTGTTTTGGGGAAAAAAAGGGAGAGACCCCTCTTCTGGAGGCAAATGAATTAATTTGTTCCTAGAGTGTCATGAAAGGGATAGACTTGTAAATCTCTAAGACATTCACATCTCTTAGCTGTCATTGGGGCAAAACTTTCTTTGTCCCATGTTACCAAAATGCTCTGGTTTCTCCCCAGCACTAGAGAGGTATTCACTAAATCATGACCGACTGACAGGAAGTCTATTAGCCCTATGAAGAGAATGATGTACTCTTCTCACAACACCACTGTCACCAGTAGGATACAATTTGAGTCAGACTAGTATTTGAGTATTGTCTCTATAAACAGGAGGGAAAAAGAGGAACCGGGCTCTTGTTTTTCCTTTTAAAAAGGATAAGTGCATGACACCAAGAACGCAAGCAACAAAAGACAAACAGATAAATTGGGCTTCATAAAATCTAAAAACTTTTGCATTTCAAGGGAAACCATCAAGAAAGTGAAAAGATGCCCATAGAATGGGAGAAAATATTTGAAAATCACAAATGTGATGAAACGTGTCTAGAATATATAAAGAACACTTATAACTCAATAATAAAAAGACTACCCAATTAAAAGTTGGCAAAGGATCTGAATAGACATTCTTTTCCAAAGAAGATATGCAAATGGTCAATAAGCATGTAAAAAGATGCTCAATATCATTAATTCCCCACCCTATCCCCTTACCTCTTCCTGGCCTTAAGAAGCTGCTAATCTACGTTCTATCTCTATAAATTTTCCTATTCTAGGTATTTTATACAAATGAAGTAATTCAAATACGTTCTTTTGTGACTGATTTGTTTCACATGGCTTAAAGTTTTCAAGGTTCATCCATGTTATAGCATGTATCAATACTTTATTTCATTTTATGGCCAGTTAATATTCTACTGTATGGATAATAAATTTTATTTATCCCTTTATCAGTTGATTGATATTTAGGTCATTTCCAGTCTTTGACTATTATAAATAATGCTGCTATGAACATTTGTGTGTAAGTTTTTGTGTGGATGTATGTTTTCATTTGTCTTGGGTATGTACCTTGGAGTAGAATTGCTGGGTCATACGGTAACTCTATGTTTAACTTCTTGGGGAACTCCCAAACTGTTTTTCAAAGTGGCTGCAACATTTTACATTCCAGTCTGAAATGTATGAGGACTCCAATTTTTCCACATTGTCTCTAACACTTGTTATTATCTGACTTTTTTATGTTAGCCATCCTAATGGGTGGGAAGTGGCATCTCATTGTAATTATTATTTGAATTTCCCTAATAACTGATGATGTTGAGCATCTTTTCGTGAGCTTTTTGGCCAGTTGTGTATCTCCTTTGGAGAAATGTCTATTCAAATCCACTGCACATTTTAAAAAATCAAGTTGTCTTTATATTATTGAATTAAAGACTTCTTTATATATTCTGGATGCAACTTCATTTTCATATATAAGATTTGCAAGTATTTTCTCGTATCCTGTGGCTTGCCTTTTCGTATTCTTGACGGTATAGTTTGCAGCATGAAAATTTTAAATTTATCAATTTTATCTATTTATCCATTTTGTCTATTTGTCAATTTGTCTGTTTTTCCTTTGTTACTTGTGCTTTGGTGTCATATTAAAGACACCATTGCCTGATCCAAGGTCATATAGAATTATTTCTATGATTTATTGTAAGAGTTTTATAGTTGTATCTCCGGCATTTACATCAATAATCCATTTAGAGCTGCTTTTTATATGCTTTGAGGTAGATGCCCAGCTTACTGATGTCGATGGATTTACATGCACGATTTTGCTTTCTTTTCTTTCCTATATGTTTCGTTTCTTTTGTTGTTGTTTCTCTCTTTCTCTTTCATTGCCTTCTTTTTTCTTAAGTGAATATTTTCTACTGTAACATTTTAATTCTTTTAATAATTTTTAATTATATTTTTTACTTATTTTCTTAGTGGTTGCTCCAGAGCTTACAATTCACATCTTAACTTGTTGGAATCTATTTCAGTTTCATACTCTTAGGCCTAGTGAAATATAGAAAATTTACTCCTATATAACACCTTTTCCTCCTCACCTTTTTAAACTATTACTGTTATACATATTATGTCAGTATATATTTCAAATCCAACAATCCATTTTTATAATTATTACTTTACATAATATTATATGTTTTAAATAATCTGAGAGAAGAAATTATACCAGGTATATATTTATAGAATTTGTTATATTGATCATCTTATTTACTCCTTCTGGTTCTCCTGAATTCTTTCTGTGGATCTGAGTTACCATCTGGTATCATTTCCTTACTCCAATACAGCTTTGTGATTGTCAGATAGATTATATGTCTTATATTATGACCCCAAAAATGAAATATATGCAACAGTGCACATATTGTTCTAAGTAATTGCTTTTTAAATTAGTCAAGAGAATAAAGGAGAAGAAATATATAAGTATACTGTCTTTTCCAATTGCCTACACAATTAGCATTACCAGTGTTCTTTTCCTTTTTCATGTGGATTTGAATTACTGGCTGGTGTCACTTGCTTTCAGCCTGTGAAGGACTTTTAGTATTTCATGTATTAATGGTCTGCTACCAACAAATTCTTTCAATTTTTGTTTATCTGGGAACATCTTTATTTTGCCTTCATTTTTCAAACCTAGTTTTGCTGGGTGTAAGATTCTTTGACATTTTAACTTTCAGCCCTTTTAATATGTCATCCCACTGCTTTCTGGCCGCCTTGTGTGTGAGGAGATATCAGCTGTTAATCTTATTGTGGTTCCCTGTTATGTGATGAGTCATTTTTCTCTTGCTGCTTTAAGATTTTTTCTTGTTTTAGATTTCAACATTTTCGTTATGACATGTCTGGGTGGAGCTTTGGTACAGAGGTGATTCTCCCCAGAGAGGAAGCTGACCATGAGGGAACAGCTCCACAGCTTGCCCAAGGGTATTCCCTGTACCGAAGACAGGAGTGGGAGCCTTTTTTCTGGAGTGCCCCAGCTCTGTGAGTAAGCACGTGGGAGGTTGGATAGGTAGCCCCTGGTCTTCTGGACTCCTCTTGTGGGAAACCTCTTCCTTATGAGTGAGCTGAAACAGGGGCAATCAGGGTCCCAGTATTCTTGGCCTACTTGGCCTGAAGGAGGGCTTCTGCTCTGTGAGTGGGGACTGGTCAAGGAAAAGAGAATGTTCCTCTCCACAATGCCTGCCTGGAATAGAGCTTCTGCAACATGGGTCAAGGGGAGTAAGAAATGCTAGCATCTTGCCCCTCCTGGGGTGAAACCATAGCCCCAGACTGGGAGCTAGGAGGCTTCTATTACACCAAATTGTGGGGACAGAAGGGACTAATGGTGGTCAACTGTGGCTAAATGCCACAGACTCTTAGTATTCTTACCAAAATTCAGTAAATTTTTTTGAATGAATGTTTCTCCATTTTTTGTATGCCCCAAGGAAAATTTCTAGAGACTTGAAATGATTTTTTAAAAGTAATTTTCACCAGTTAAATTGTTGTTTTGATGGGGGGAATGGCAACTGAGCTCCTTATTCCATCATTCTGGAAGTCCTGAGAGAACTTGTTTTTAAAGTTAAAGCTACATGGGAGAAATCACTTCTGTGCACTTTTTATTTTTGTTCTATCACTCTCCTACTCAAATGCTGCCAAAGATTCCCCACTGCCTTGAGTCCACATTATTTATTATGAGATCCAAGACTCTTCACCATCTGGTCTCTGTGTTTTTTCCTTATTTATCTGCAATATTCCACATTTCATAGCACCTTCATTTCATACAGGTTGGTTCACTTATCTTCTGTTATTATTTGTACATTTTTAGTCTTAGTTTATGCCTCTCTGTCTCTTTGTCTAAAGTAGCCAAACTTGTCCTTTATGTCCTGTTCTGGATATTCACAGACCATCAGAGCTAAAATGGTATCCCATTCACTGGAGCAGCAGGACCACTTCTACTAGATAGTTCTGTGCTGCCCTTTACTTTGTTGCATGCGTGCCATTTGTACCAACATCTATTTTAAGCACCCGGAGTAGAACATTTCTTATGATTTTTGACTCCTTTTCAACACTTGGCCCAGGACTGACCATGCCATGAGTATTTAGTGAATTTTGTGGAGTGAGTTCTCTATGCACGTTCAATTCCAGCTTACAGGAGCCTCTTCTCTTTGGAGAAGCAAGCACAGTCCTGATAGACGAATTTATAGTTAACATTGTAAATGCATAAGGATTATGAACTTTGTTCAGTTTATAGTTCTTAACATGAAATGTATCTCAAGTGTTTTCTAATTAATGCCGTATTTGTTGTTACAGTGTGTGAATATACCCAATTTTAGTTGCTTAAAACAAACCTCATGTTGGGGCAATTATTCTAGAGCCCCAAGGACTAAAGATTACCAGGAAAGATAGTTTCTGTTCTACAAAGTCATAATATTCCATTCAGTAAATGTTTATTAAAACTAGACATCATGCAGGATATCATGGATTTACAAACTTGAATCACATACAGTATCACCCTAGGACCTTAGTATCCGGTGGGGAAGATTCTAGTAAGAAATAATGAAGAAAAAGCACAAATACAAGGCAAACTGTGTCATTGGCACAATGTGTGGTAAGTGTATGAAGTTCCTCAACTAAAGGACCCTGGGCAGATTCTCATTGAGGAGATAGCACCTTAGGGCCTCCTGGGCCTTAGAAAATAGGCAGGCTTTAAGGAGATGAACATGATAAGCTGGGCCTTACAAGCAAAAGAGATAGAACAAAGTCCCAGGAGGGAAATCTAAGGGAGTTTTAAAAATCTATGGACATTCCAATATGTTTGTATCATAGGGGCCATGATAAAGGTGCAGTGGGATACAAGAACGGGCATTTAGGTTGAACCGGATCCTGAAAAATCTCAAGTGGCAAGTTGCCGAGTTTTCAGTTTATTTCATTCTCACCATTAGGTTTCAATTGAGTTACTGAATGTTTTCAGATCAGGGACTGGATGATTAGATCCAGATCTGTACTGTCCAATATGGTAGCCACTAGCCACATGTGGTTATTTAAAATTAAATTAATTAAAATAAATTAAATTAAAACTCGATTCCTTAGTTGCACTAGCCATATTTCAAGTGCTCAATAGCCTTATGTGGCTAATGGCTACCGTATTGGACAGTGCCAAACATTTCTATCCATGCCAAAATTTCTATTGGACAGTATTGCACTAGATTTTAGGCTCTGACACCAGTATAAGGATTTGTGGGGTTTGGGAAGCAGAGATGGGAAGATGGTAAAGAAGCAGTGTAACTGATAAGTTTTCAAAGTAATCCAGGTGAAATGTAACTGGAGGCTCAACTAGAGTAACGGCAGTGTGGGGAGAGCTGATGAGACCACTGTGACACATGTGTTAGATATTTGAAAAGGATTCTACAATAAAATAATTACTGTTAGGAATGAAGTGAGAGAGATAGATACACTAAAACAGAAAGTTAGCGTACTCTGAGTGGCTGGGTAGGCGTGGTGCCATTCATAGGGATTAGAGGGAAAAAAGGGGAGAGTTAGTTGACAGAGATTATTGAAATAATGAGTACAATCTAGTAATGCAGGTTTGAGTTTCTTGTTGAAGACTCAGGTAGAGATTTCCAGGAGACTGGAAAGAATATTCTGGAGGTTGTGATAGAAGGATACATTTATACCTAGTATTCCCCATATAGAAGTAATGGTTAAAACCATATAGAAAAGAGAATAGGGTCAAAGAAAACTCCTAGGAGTATTTCACTATGTTTATTTCCCTGTTGTTCAATTCTTGATTAAAACAATCTAGGTCAAAATTTCAAAGTTTATCCATTGTTTCTAATTATTTTAATATCATTTTAGTTTCTTAAGAGTGACTTTCATGTCCAGTGACCCAAAAGCTAGTTTATTTCTTCAAGGAAACACATGTATATTTTGCCAGATACCATCGAGTTATTTGAGATATTGAACTTTTCTTGTGTAGTATAAATGACTAAAATTGACCCAGAAAAGTGGAGCGGTATTTATGGTGCAGTCAATTTTGTTTTTAGATTAAAATATAGCTATTGAATTAACAGCACATAGTAATCACTGATCTCTAATTGCTAAATTTTTATCCATGTCTCTTGAAAAGATTTTATTCATTTAATTCATTTAGTGAGTATTTACTGATTATTTACGAGATGAACAAATGCAGGAGATACAAAGACTTCTACAACTCAGACCCTTACTCACAAAGATTCACATTTCAGTGAGAGAACAGACATGAACACACATAATCACAATACAGTGTGATCAGTGCTAGAAAAGTATAAACGGAGAAAAGCATTAAGATCTGTGTGGGCACAGAGGAAGGAAACGTTCTCTGGGGGAGTCAGGAAGAGTTTCTCAGAGAAGGTGACTTCTGAAGTAGATGTTGAAGAATGAAGAAGAGAGCACATGTAGACACCATATATGGAAGACCTCGGTCACTTATTATAATGCAGAGGCCAGAGAAGGCAGGTGAGGCCAGATTCTGATCAGCCTTTTATGTTATTCTAATGAGTTTGGGTTTCTTTTGGAGGAAATATAATAAAGGGGAATCATTCAAGGATTTAAAGATATGAGATGATATTGTCAAGTTCCATTTTAGAAAGCTACCTACCAGCAGTGGGGCAGGTGGATGATAGAGAGGTGATATTGGAGGAAACACCAGTTAGAAACCTGCTGGTATAAACCAGACTTGAGGGGGGCTAGAAAGAAATTGACTTCAAAGATATTTAGGGGTTAATGAATACATTAGACATTCATGAAACTTTAGGTATAAGTTAGAAAGAGCATTTGGGATGATACTCAGACATCTAGCTTTGGACCCTAGGGGTAAGGAGGTACCAATCCTTGAAGTGAAGGTTGTGGGAGAAGAAGCAGGTGTGGGACATGAAGATGAGTTCCAGTTTGGTAACAGTGAGGTTGGGGTTCCTGTGGATCATCCAGGGGGAGATGTGCACTTGGGGATATGGTTCAAATATTATCTCTTGTCTGTGCTGAATGACCCAATCATTCATCCTGAGCACATTGGTCATTTAGGGTCCCTATTTTATTTCCATCCCATGGATAATGTCATGGCCTCAAGGTCTGGTGCAGCTGATAGAAGGTGAGATGCCATTTTCTGAGCTGCCACAGAGTAGGAATGGATATAGGACTTTGTGGCACTTTAGATTGCCACGTGGACTTGAATCTCATATGCTTTCTACTTTCTCACCCTGGAACATCCCTGAGAGAGATTTTACTAATGCTTTCCTCCTATAGAATATTCTGTCTTTGATGTCTCTCTCTCTCTCCCTCCCTCCCTCCTTCCTCCTCCCACCCTACCCCTCTCACTTTTCTCTTGTTTTAAATCCTTTTCCTTCTGGATATTTTTTACCCACTTGAAAGCTAAATTTCATTCCTGGATATATCCCTAAGACCCCTTTTACTCCCCCACTTTAATCTGCTGCATGATGGCCCTTAGGAAACCAGCTTAGAAAATCAGCATTTTGGAGCTAGATGGAAACTTAGAGAATATCCTCTGTAACATCTTGATTTTGTATTCTCAGAGAAGAAAGAGCTTGTTCAAAATCACGTCACTAGACAGTGCCTTTCATACACTTTTGATTATCTAAATCTCTGCAAGTTCAATTCCTTGAAAGTGCTTTCTACTTTTAGTATAAACGTGTACATAATGGATTTTTAAAACATAAAACATGGGTTATTGGTTACAAATGCATTTAAATTGTACATTAAGGAACACACATTGAGACTTGTTTTAAAATGTTTCTTCTAGTCCATTTGAACTTTATCATGTTTGTTTATTAATTTAATGAAATTGCATTTATATTTCCTGGTGAGGTTTTTTTTTCAGTTTATTGTGTAAATAGAATGTTTTTCAAATTTGACAGGTATATTTAATATGGTTGTAAGTGCTGATTTGTTGAATTGTAAATGAATTTTTTAAATGTTGCCCTTTAAAACTAGTCAAAATTACATATTCATTATACAAAATTTAGAAAATATTAAAAATTAGGCAGAAGATTTGAAGAGTCATGTATGGTCTCATTACAGTTATACAACACATATTATTTTAGTGTAAGTTTCCACTTATTTTTCTTCTGCATGTTAATGTGACTCTTCTATAAGACAATTTTTATTCTTCTTTTTCTAACCTAACTCTTATCGGTGTACTTCCGTGATATGTATCCTTATTAACAATTTTAATGGCTTTGTAATATTCCATCATGCTTCTGTTCCAAATGCAGTCATCTATCAGTGTTTTTATTTTTGGATATTTAGCTTATTTTCTATTTTCTCATACTATGTATAATGCTATAAAGAATATTGTCAGATTTAAAGTTATGTCAAATTTGGGTATTGTTTTCTTATAGTTGATGTCCAAGGTAGAAGCACTGAGTGAAAGGGGATAAATATTTGTGTATGAGGTTGATCCTGTTGACCTGGGGTCAGCACAACATACATGCCACAAATGACTTTCGAATAGTCTTGATGAATACGGTCTGAGAACTCTCACTCTTGGGCTCCCTTGGGGCCAGTAGGACATAATTTGAGATTGACTGAGATAAAGGATACAATTCGTATGTGAAGAAGCAGAAGTTTTGCCTTGTTCACGCTAACTTGCCCATATGGGCCATAAACTTTGATCATATTAGCATTGGACTTACAGTAATTAAGCTAATGAGGTCAATTGTCTATGCTGCCATAGTGTAGACCTTATAAATATATATTAGAGTCACACAATCTACCTGGATATTTTATAGAGTCATAAAATCTTGGAGCTGAAAAATATCATTCTAACTCCTCTACTCTGCAAATAAGACAACGTTAATGAGAAAGTGAGGAATTTCCCCATGGTTCGTGTCAGCACCACAGCTGAAATCTCAGCCTTTGATTCCCAGGTAAGAGATTTTTACCTGGAAACTAGGTAAGAATTAATAGTTATCTCATTTGAGCTGCGTTGAACCTCAGTGATCTTTACTTCATTAAAAAACTTATTTGCTTCCCATTTTATTGAGTCCCAGATACAGAAAAACAGGGTTGAGACTTTGATTACAGATTATTTGGGAAGCAAAGATCCTGGAAAACAATTTCTGCTATTGGCACATCTCCTCATTCAATTCATATAATTTGATCTCCAGAAATGAACAAATTAAAGGAGAGATTGATATTTTCCGTTATAGCAATGTGATTTGTATAAGCTGCAGTATCCCCACAGACAAAGATGATGTTGCAGATACAGCCAGAGAAGGCTTTGCAGGGAAGTGATTCTTAAGCTGGATCTTGAGAAAAGGGATTAATTTGCCTAATAGACAAGGCAGTAAGGGCATTCCAAATGAAGGAACAGTCCATGCAGAAGTAGGGAGGCGTGAAACTCTGTTGCATTTATCAGACTATAAGGAGTGAACATTGCTGAGAGGATAGCAATGAGGGTGAGAGTAAGGCAGCTACAAAAGATGGTAAGGAAGCCAGGTCACTGAGGCCTATAGGCTCAAAAAGGGACTTTATTTGATGGAGGATAAGCCAGTAAATACTTCTAACCAGAGAAGAAAGCTCATTTTGTATATAGAATAGTAAAAGGTACTTAAAACTGTTTAACTTGTCGCTGAATAAATTGCTTGTTTTACATCTCAATACAGTATGGAGTTGACATGTGCTATGGCTTCATTAATCAAGGAGGAGTTTATTGAGGTTGTATTCAGTGATGTGTAATTCATCCTTTCCTCCATTTCTATGAACATTAATATTTTTAGAAATTACACTCAATTGTTTTATGAGTGAAGTAGCCACAAGAGCTACTAAAAGTAGTGCTTTAGTGAAATCCCTCTCTAGATGATCTTATGTCTGACCTTCTGTACTTTATCTTCCTAAGATCAGCTTGTGGTGTTAATTATGGGGTAAGTAAGCAGTTACTTCCTACAGCAAATCAGCCAAAGTCCAGGTTTGCTCTGGAGGTCCCAGGGATCAGAGCTCTGTGTTTCTTCAGGTTTCAATTTACCAGCCTCAAACCACTTAAAAGCAGGAGGAAGAAAGACTGGGGAGTGATCAGTTTACAAGTGACCTGGGAGTTCACAGCTTTCATCCCTGGAAATCACAGTCCATATAATAGGCCTTGTGCAGATACAATTGGGACAAATTGACTCAGGCGTTGTGCTTTCAGAAATGAAAACCTTTCTTTCCCCTTATCAGTGTCTCCATGTCTGAATTGTTGGAATCAAGCATGTGCTGGAGGAAGCTAGTCGTTCTAAGGTCAGATAGAGGCTGTAGGTACTGAGTAAGAGAGTAGGCTGTTAAGTGGCACCCAACTGTGTTAATCGGTTAATAGGCCTCTAAGCTAGTTTAGGGACTTAAAAGTTCTGCCAGAGGAACCCTGCCTAGCAGGCTTTTTCCTTTCTAGGCAATTGAGAGATGTAACTGTGGAACAATGTGCAGTTGGCACATCTTCAAACTAGGCTACCGTTGCACCCAATATTTTTGCATATGACATTTAGAGATGCTTTCAAAATGTCTGAATATTTTCAAGAAAGGCAATATTTGCAACTTGGCACCTGAAGTTGGCTTTTAGAGTCAGTTTGAGTCTTCAGGAATCTAAGCTAGTGGGTATGGTGATAATCGTTGTTGAATAATCATTCTCAGCAAAAAGAAGTGCAACTTAAAAAAAAAAAGAGAGAGAATCTGAGGGGGATTGCTTTCCACATTCTTTTGGATATAGATATTGGATATAGAAGGTCTGGCTTATTTATCAGGAATTCAATAGTCTTGTTTTAAAGCCATGCATCAATCAAGCAATTGGAGCAAAACTCTTTAACATATCCTTACCGTATATACAGGTACCTCATAAAGTCACGTGTACTATGAGGCCACAACACATTCAAGTTATGACATATTGCAGTTGGATGGATGATATAGTGTCTGTATTGACATCGTTCAGTGCTTTAGTACCGAGAAAAGACATTGCTATTAGTTCTTATCACTTTTTGGTTAATGGTAATTATTCTCCAATTCATCATTCATTCTATACCTAGGATACTTTAAAAATTTAGTTCTAAACTTGGCACTTACCTATTTAAAGCCTTTTGGTGGCTCCCTGGTGCCATACAGAACAATGTCCAAATATCTCAGTCTGCCATTTTCAAGACTAGAATGATCTGCCCTGAATTAGTTTATCCAACATCCCTCCAGGAATGCTATTTTCAAACCACATCAGATACTTCATTAGTCTCCCTACTGACCATGCACGGCCCCTGTCTTAGCTCTTGCCTCTGCCTGAAGCTTCTATTTTTCCTCCCAGAAACTCCACTCATTCTTCAAATGCAACTTGGTTAATGAAGTTTCCCCGTCTTTCTAAAATGCCCGTCTTTAACAAACTGCCCTCCAACTATCTCCTTTCTCATCATCTCAATGAAACTGTTCCCATTAAAGTCACCATCAGTCTCCTTGTTATTAAATCCAATGAACACCTTTTAGTGTTTGTCTGGACTTCTCAGCAACATTTGATACAGTTCATTCACTTTGTTCTTAAATATCCTTTTCCCTTGGCTTCTGTAACATGAACTTCTCCTAATGTTCCTCTGGGTTTCCTCATTCTTCTTTCTAGGAATCTCTTCCTCTGTCCATCTACTAAATGGTTGTATTTCTCAGATGATCATTTCCACTGTCAAAGGCTTAATTACTTCCCATATGTTAATGATTCCTAAATTTATATTTTCAAACTGTCTCTCCATTGTATGCTTGAGATCCGTATTTTCAACTGTGTAATGGATGGAAACAGTTGGAAATCCCACAAACATCTGAAAGTCAATATGTTCCACTTGAAGTCATTATTTTTACTCTTACATCTAGCCCTTTCATGGCTGCTAAACTTGGGCAATTGTACTATCATATTCATCTTCTCAAATTCAAAACCTGCTATCATCCTTGGTTATCCTTTCTCCATATCCAATCAGACATAAAAACTAAATAAATAGCTAAATTAGAAAACTAAATAACACCATTTATATCTATCAATTGATCAATCAATTGATCTAATTCTAGATCTAGATATGTATGATGTCCTCTTCTGTTCACCCTTATACTCATAGTTCTAGTTTAGGCTATTATAATTGCTCACATGGATTTTTAGCAGTAGTCTCTTAACCAACTCTTCTTTATTCTTCCTGTTTGGACCCCTCCAGCCATTCTACTCACTGCAATCAAGTGATCTTTATGACATACAAGCTGATCATGCCATTCTCTTTTAAAAGCTTTACAGTTGACTTCCCACTGTCTTCTGGATGAAGTCCGAAGTCCAAGCTCCTTAACATATTTCATAAGATCCTCCATTAGTTTAACCTCTTACTACCTCTCCCCTGGACCCTGCTCTAGCCATAGTGAGACACAGTCTTTTTTCTCTCTTCTTAATTTATTGAAATATTTCTCACTGCTCATCTCGAGGTCTTCTCATTGCTTACAGCATTCTTGCTTCATGCGTTTGTGTTATCCTGGTAAGGCTCCGGGAGTCCAACTCCCGATCCCACAGTACAGTACCCTCCTGTGTGTCC
Source organism: Ceratotherium simum simum (assembly GCF_057802395.1). Lineage (NCBI taxonomy): Eukaryota > Metazoa > Chordata > Mammalia > Perissodactyla > Rhinocerotidae > Ceratotherium > Ceratotherium simum. The sequence goes on along the minus strand of NC_141910.1, from coordinate 60,832,118 downwards.
CCATGGAACCCTCTGTTTTCTTAGTGTAGCAATTTGATTACACTATGTTGCTTTTATTATTGTCATTTTACTGATTCCTTACTAGATTGTAAGTCTTTGATTTTTATCTTTTAATCCCAGAACCTAACATATACCTTCCCTAATAAAAAATAAATATTTGTGGATGGTCTTGTCTTCCCAATCTCATTTCCCACTTTAGAATAACCTCCTCATTAATCTGGGTGCTGATTGTTCCATTTTTGCATAGATTTCATCCTGCTCTTCCTAACAATTTATTAGCAATCACTTATTGAGTTTTATTATGCTCCGGACACTGTAGCAGTCGTCCATATGGAGTCTCAATTGCTTTTTCTTAAGTGGAAGAATCACATGTCCTCTATGCAGTGGAATGTTCAGGTAATATTTGCTGAAGGATTCTATAACTAAAGGGATTTCATAATCTAATTTTGAGAAAATAGAGTGTTGATATTGAAGCTTCTGCAGATGGATGAAATCTCATGGATATAGCTCAGGAAGGGCTATTTCTCACAAAGTAAGTTTCCAATAAGATATATTTTGAATTAGTCAAAAATAATCTTGAATGATTTATTTTAGGAAATCTACCCCTTAGTGACAATTTCACAATTTCCACCGCTGTATGGGCTGCAGGTGTTCACCGAATATATTTCCTGTCTTCCAACCTATTCTGGAGGATGTGGAGGTTAGAAGAGACAGGGGATGCCTTCTCTGTCCTCAGGGAGCACCAAGTCTTCATAATGAGGTAAAATACGTCCTTATTAACTAGTGAAGATATAAGGCAGCTAAAATTCCAGTGCTTGTTTCATTTAAATCCCTGGTTTCTAGCTCCCCAGTGTGTGGACCAGAGGAGGTATTATAAAAGGTCAGAGTGTGATGAAAAGTCCCAAATCTAAAGTAGAGAATCTTATTATCAGGGTCCATAATAAGAGTAACAATTGGTCACCAACCTATATATCATCAGCAGCTTAGAAGCTGCCTATGTTCTCTTGTTTTAATCTCACAGCAAGCCTGTGATACCAATGTAATTATTAGTAATGCTGTTTTAATGATAAACTGAGGGTAAGCGAGGTGCAGACTACATCTGCTGTCTTATTAAAGCCTGAAGGAAGTATCTATATGCCATTAAATATTTCCTTCTGATAATCTGAATTGATAAAAGTGACGAAATGGCTAATTAAATGCATTCTGTTTTAAAATTACTGTAACAATATATATCTTTTTAGCATGTGATACTGTCTATATGAAAAGTACCTAGCACACTGCTTAGTTCAGTGACTGGTACTCAAAACATGAAAGCTATTAGAATTATTTGTATACTTGAAAATGAATTTTTTTGTTACACTCACAAGCACACTCTAAAGTACATTTTTCTGTTGTTTGATGTCAAGTACTGTTTAGCGCCTCGTTTTCCTATTAAGTTTATGATGACAGAGATCTTTATTAACATCAGAAGACTGATACTTCCTTAATAGGCTTTTGTGGTTTCACATCTGTGTACATATGATAGAAAATGAATACAGTGTTTATGGAAACTATGCTTGAGGAAACCATATGAATTTGTCTAACTATATCTGTGATGAGAGAAGAAAAGATGAGGGCCCTTCCAATCCTAAGAGTCTAGGAATTTTGCTTTCCCCATTCAATCTTCATTAAATACAGGAATTATGAACATCACCCCCTTATGCTGCTTACCACTCTTGGGTTTTCGCATCTACACAGAAGCATATAAATTTTCTTTAAATAGCAAATGTTTTGGCCAAAGCTACATTTCAAACTAAGGCATTTATTGTTAATTTCATCTATAATTATTAATTTAGAAAATTTGTCTATGTTTGACAGAACAGTAGTTGATAGATATCAAATGGGAAAAGGAATGTATGGTTCATAGTATACTATGACAAAAAGAAAATATACTATTTGGAAAAAAATCACTTGTAAGGAAAACATATCTTTTAAAAATCTGAACCCACCGAAAATTATTGTGATTATTAAAAATAGTTGGTTATCCTTCATTGTACAAAATAATTCAGTATTTTGGGGAGTAAGTTAGACAATGTTGGTAATTTGGTAAACATTTTCAGAGAGTTTCTCAGACATCATGTTTTAGGAGTATACCTCTATATACACGACCCTGTGTTAAAACTCTAAAATTCTGGATGAATACCCAGTGGAAAAAACCTCATCTGGTCCAATAGTATAAGATATTATAAATATGATTTTTGCCCATCATTTTTTCTAAATTTGTACAAATGTTTAATTTTCAATAAGCTAGTAATATATCACTTTTATTATTTCTATATGCATTTCTTTTATCATATGATGTGACTTAAGTGTACTGTTGGGCATATTTATTCTGTATTTTAAATTCCTAACAATCATTACATATTGAAGAATTCACCAAGAAATATCTGCTAGAGGATTGTGGAGAACCAAACCTGATTGTAAATGACTTGGCATTTTCTAGAGTTCCTCCTTTCTTCCTTCTTTCCTTTCCGACTATTTTTAGATAAGAAGTTACTTGACCACATGCCTCCTGTTAAACCCCAGTTTATTCCATTTTATTGAACATATTTTAGTTTTGTCCCCTAAAGTTTGATACATGTTACTTTTTCTGTGTCAGGACCTAGCAAACCCAAAGAAACTTTCTGAAATTCTACCCCTTGTGCAGTCCTCCGTTAGGTGGTAATTAGATCATTATGTACTCCACTAACAGATTTAGTGTTTTCATTCCCACAGCAGCCTGCAGGCCCCACCTGTCAGCTGGGGAGAGACAATCTCATAAACCTGCCAATACTATGATTTAGCTGAATACATGTTTGTTAATAAATCTTTCATCATATTATAATCAAAGAGCTCTTTCAGTTTATGACCCACCTAATGAAGGATTTGGGGTGTCTACTCATCAATTTGATGTTTGTAAAGACAAAGCTAACGGGTGTCATTAGCATGTATTTACCCCCTTGGCTCAGGTGAAGAGTGGAGCAGAAGAAGTGGTAAAGGAAATGAGAGAAAATGTTAATTAAAAATAAATGCATGGTGTAGGCTACATACCCGTTACCTTGAAAAGTAATGTCTTGTGAGAAAAATCAAATGTTTTGACGTCTTTTAAAGTCTCTAAGCCACTAGGATCAACAGCATTCTTTATCAAATGCCCTTTTCAAATATTTAACTGCCACCATTATCATCCGAAGAATTTGATGTGGTTCTCTCCAAATGGGAGTATAATTATTAATATGGTGTGAGTGAAGTTTAGGACTTGCTACGGCTTGCAATCCACACCAGGGTACAGTAATGAAAATTTGTACTGCCTTTTTTGACATCAATGCTATGTGTTCCGATTGCAGTTTCAGAGTTTATTTGTGGTTAAAATTAAAATCAGTTAAAATATTCTCTTGGTTATCTTTCATAAGACATTAAGGGTAGATATAATGATTGTTGTCCTGGTATCTTTTAGATAGAACAATGCATACCCCCTATTGAAATATATGAAAGATTTTAATGAATCAAAAACAAATATAAAGGGATATATAATTTGCTAAAGCTATAAAGTAGTTTGTACCTTCTGCTGAAAAATCCTTAAAACTGTACCCACCAACAGCATGATTAATTTATCACGGTGTTCTCTGCCATGTCAAAGCTTTTCTCTGTGGTCCAGTTCTCAGCTGCCATTGACTGAGATCCAGACAAATAAATCTATGGAAAAAGACAGTGCACTGACCTTGGCTTCCTATGTGTTTCCTTCCAATTCTAGAGCAAGTTATATTTTAGTGCCACAATCAACAAATAGCTCTGAAAACCAATTAGGCCACACTGTTGGAAGTCAGAGAGAGCAAAGTCAAATAGAAGCCCCAAATCGCTGGATATAAAGTCTTCTCATCTCCTTTGTGGAAATTTCCAAGCTTCACATTCATTCATCAGATGTCCTCTGTGGATGCTCTTACCAGTGAAATCTCTGGGCTGCTCCAGACTCCACCTGAAGATGACACAGCAGTCCCAGGCTGGATGACCTTTTGTGTCATATCTGCATTCATTGCTTTCTCTATTTCGTTTCCTTTGTGATATTTTCAGCAGCAGGAAGTTTCACTCACCTTGACCATTGTTTTCACACATTTGGCCTACAGACATGGGGTTGTTGTTTAATTTGAATCCAAAAGGATGGACAGGAAGGAAAGCAGACAGCACAGATATCATCCATTTCCTAACTGAATCATAACACTCTATTTTCATGACTTTGTCACACTGCAGAAATATGCAGGGCATTCATTTGAAGAAGCATAAACAGTGAGACTGTGACATGTTCTCTTGTTGAGCATCTCTATTCCTAATGTCAAGACTAAGCTTGGCTTCGGAGGGGATTATTAGCTTCTCTGATGACAAATTCTCCTAATAAAGACCAGATTTGGTTCAAAGTGTATATGTAATTTCCTATTGCTAAAATTATGAATTAAGTAAAGATCACTGTTTTTTACTCTTTTTTATAATGGGTCTGCAGAAATAAGACTGCCTGACTGATGCTATAACATAGCTAGTGACACTAGCATGTGTACATGTTGGATTTTGTTTAGATTTGTTTTTGAGCAAAAGTTTTGGTGCTGGACAGATCTTGTTATAAGTATTAGTTTGACCACATACTAGATGTGTGGCTTCAGGCAGGATAATGAACCTTCCTAAGCCAAGGTTTCCTTACTACTAAATTGGAGATGAATGAAGTTGAATTGTTGTAATGATTAAATGAGAAAAATGTACATAAAATACTTAATAAAATGCAAGACACCTAGTGAGTATTCATTTAAGATAGCTGCTATTCTAACTAGTGTCTTTATTGGTGTTGAGTTTTCTAAACTTTGTGTGTTCTTCAGATCACCGCAATATACATGTAATCAAATCTGCACTCTGGGCCTCCATAGCTATTTTGTTGAATTACCGTATCAATAATTTTTATTATTATTTGTATGTCCTTTATATTTCATACAACTTTTTTTAAATGGTCTATCTCAGAAGCGTTATATAAAACACAATTTTATATCAGTTTTAAAGCATTTATTAGAATGTTGTCTAGTTTATTGTTTTCAAAAATATTTATTTTCTAGTTTGGATTTCTTTATGGAAATATATATTTCAGTAACTTTCATGAAAATCCCCAAACTCTGGGCTTATTTTTGATAATATTTTTTGTTTTTAAGTGAATGAATAAAAGTAGCACCTCCTAAATAGATACAAATATTTGCTATACTGTGTTAAACATACAATTCATATGTTCAAAAAAACTTTAAGTATGGGAGTATGACACAGTCTGAGTACACTCATACCTAGGACATTACCAAATTTTTCATCATGAGTTTCATGGTGTATCCTTCCTCCAGGTTCCCTGAATTTTGCCAGTTGTCCCACTAATATTCTTTTCCTGGTCCTGGGATCCCATATTGTATTTAATTGATATGTCTCCTTAGTCTCCTCCAATCTGGGACAGTTAATCAGTCTTTCTTAGTCTTTCAAGACATTGACACTTTTGAAGAGTGCTGGTCAGTGAAATATCCCTCAATTTAGGTTTGTCTGATTACTTTTTCATTATTAGATTGAAGTTATGAATTTTTTATAAGAATAAATGAAATTATTTTTTGCCACTTCAGTACATCTTATCAGGAGGTACATGATGTCAATATATTTTATTACAGGTGATGTTAATTTTGATCATCTGATTAAGGTGATGTCTGCTAGATTCTCTACTGTAAAATCACTATTTTCTTTTTAATTAAAAAGAGTCTTGAATTTTCTACCTTACTACTTTTAGAGTATGCTAATATCCTGTATCTAATCATGCTTTCACTCACTTCTTTTAGCATCCATAGATGATTCTTCCCTGCCACAATTATTACTTTTTGTTTGTCAAACATTGATTTTATATTTCCAATCATTCTTTCTACATTTATTAATTGGAACTCTAGAAAATCTCTCTTTCCCCTCATTTACCTATTTACTTTTTTTTTTTTAATTTATATAAGCATGAAGTCCTGAATATTTATTTTATCATATAAATTATAGTCTACGACTATCATTATTTACTTTGTTTCTCAAATTGTCCAGATTTGGTCATTGTGAGCTCCTTTAGGTTGACTAATGTGACCTTTTGATATGAACTTATCAGTTTTTGAGCATTTGTTTAATTTCTATCACCATAAGATCTTCCAGGCTAATCATGTACTTTCCTTGTTCGAGTCCCAGAATCAATCATTTTTGTGACTTGCTGGTTCTTTTTATTTATTAATTGAATTTAGAAATCAAGCTTTGGGCTCTGCATATTCACTGCTACTGGGGTATCATTGCTTCTAGACCTTCTCAGCATTAAGACCTAGGATGAACATGTGCATACTTACACATTTATATTTACTTTTATATAAAAGCTATTGAGGCCATGCTGGTACCTTTGATTCCAATCCAACACCATGAGGTTCATTTTATCTTTCTCCCTTTTTTGGTTACATCTCTAACAGTAAGAAACCTGACTCTTATTTTCCTTGATATATTCACTTATTTTCAATCATTGTATGCACATAAAGCTTTAGAACTACTAACTAATTAATAGCTTCAGAATCGCTAACCTATATCTCTGTGGAAAACTAAGTATATTTGCAAAGAGGTTTTTCCCATGTTTAGCCTTACATTATACAATCAAAACAGTGGTTTTTTTTGTTATGTAAATTATTTTCTTCCTCATACTCTTCACTGTGATTATTGATTCCTTTATAGTATAGATAGGTCTGATGTTCACTGTTTTAATTTTACTTTGAAACCCCCACACACACATATCTTGGTTGATTGTGATTATTTATTTATTTGAGGGGTAGGTCAAACATTACAGTGGTTCTAAGAGTCCAAACCACACAAATGATAAGCTCAGGTAAGTATTACTTCCTCTCCCTCCTTTCTACTCCTTTCTCATTCTCCTGTTCTTTCTACCTCATTTCTATCCACTCTCTACAGGTAATTAATCTCACTAGTTTCTGGTTGAATTTTATTGTATTTTTTTGTTGCACAAATTGGAAAATATGTGTATATTTTATTATGTCCTTTTCTTTCTTACTTGAAAGATAGCATACTACAGATACTCTTTGCAATTTCCTTTTTTTCCTCAATGATATATTAGGAAAATCATGCCATGTCATTTCGTAGAAATCTTCCCCAGTTTTTCCTACAGTTGCATAAGACGGCATTCTATGATGTGCTATAGTTTATTCAACCAGTCTTCTGTATATGGGTGTATAGGTTGATTCCAATGTTTTGCAATTATGAATGATGTTGCTATGAATAAACTTGTGCATATGTGTGTAAATTATCATTAAATTGATCCATAAGTTTCAAGGACAGTAAAAGAACTTTTTTTAAACCATCTGAGAGTAAGTTGCTGACATGATACATCATTCTTCCCTAAACATGTTGTTATAAATATATTCAGGTTTCACCAATTAGCTAAATTCATTCTTTCCAGAAAAATGATCCTGTCCAGAACCACACATTAATTTTAGTCTTCTTCAATATGGACTTGTTCTTTAGCCCTTCTTGACTATCAACTTTTGAAGATTACAAGCTATTTATTTTGTAGAATGCCTCTGAATTTGGGTTTGTTTTATATTTACCCATGAGTAGATTCAGGCCATGTGTTTTTGGCAGAAATATCAGAGAAATGATGCTACACTCTTCTATTTGTATCTTATCAGGCAGCACGTGATTAGAATGTGTACTAATTCTGATGATATTAGTTTTGATCACTTGATAAAAGTTTACCTGTCAGGTTTCTCCGTACTTGACTATACATTACCTGTGTAACCTTGGCTAAAGGGTCAAATCCAGATAGCAGTTTAAGATTTCCACTGTAAGACTTAGGAAAGCTCTGTTTAATGGAGGAGGTTCATAGTGAGTTATAAGCATTACAAAATTATTTTTAAAACATTTTATTTTGGAAAAAAAATTATGTTTACAGTAGAGATGCTACATTATTTTTCTTTTGAGAATTTTGTCTCTATATTCATGAGAGATATTTTTCTGTATTTTTTTTTTCTTGTAATATCTTTGTTTGGTTTTCATAGTAGGATAATCCTAGCCTCAAGAAATGAGTTGGAAAGTATTCTTTCTGCTTTCGTATTATGAAATAAATTGTGTAAAAGGGTGTTTTTTTCTTCTTTAGATGTTTGATAGAATTTTCCAGTGGGTCCCTCTATGCCTTGGTGAATATCTTCTATCTACTCTAAAAAGAAAATATATTCTACTGTTTTTGAGTGCTACTACTTTTGCTTTGGTTTCACTCAGTACACCACATTCTTCACATTCCTCTGGAGATGGCTTGTGCTGGCGTGGTGTGTGGTTAACTAGAGCAATGTCTGTATGATTCTGAGTTTTAGGTCTTCCATTTGTGCTGTGCCTCAGAGAGGGTCTCTTTGTAAGCTCTTGTTCCTCTTCTGCCCCTCTCTAGCAGTATTCTCCTGTTACTTGTTATTCCAAGCTTCTTTGGGTGGTGATGGTGGTGGAGTGTGGTCTCTGTTCTAATTAAAGCTTGGTCTTAGGTATATACCAGGTCCCTGAGTCTCAGCACAGTGGACTTCTCTGTTCTCTGACCCTCCCCTCCTGCAGGTGTGAGCTCAGCACATAAGTCTATTCTTCTCCCAGGAATAGGACGTTTTTCCCACCGTTCCATTCCCTTGGCTGCAATGTATATTCACTATGCCGTCAGGCCAACGGTGTCGCCCTTCTCCCTGGGATAAAGGCTCTGTTCCATAGTGGAGATAGTAGAGGAAGGATCCAGCAGAAGTTCTTGTCCCTCTTGCATGACTACCATTCCTCTCATTCAGATCTGCTCTATGATGGACACTTCTTAGGGCTTTTTCTGATCTTTTATGTGAACACCCAGGGGGTCCATGGAGAACAAGACTGAAGGATATTGTGGACATCTCTAATTTCTGTGACCCCTCCCCCCAGAAGTTTCCTCTGTCCCACCAGCCTCTACTTGGCCTTTGCCAATTTGTTAGCTATTCTAGTTGAACTTTATTTGTTGATGTCTGATTCTGTCTATCCCTAGTGAGTCCATGTTGACATCTTCTCTCTCCCTTCAGGCACCATCTTTCCTTCGATTTTAAGCCAACTCTCTGCAACCTCTGTTCTCTGATGGGTTTTAAAAATGCCATGAATTTGAAGTTAGTCTGGCTCTTTTTCATTATTAGTGTGGGAATGCTGCCTTTTTCCAGTTCCTTATATCCTGGGGCTGAAGTTGGAGGCAATCCACTGACAGCATTTTTCTAAGATTAATTTTTGACTGTTGTTCATTCCTTCGTTCATCCATTCGTTTATTCCAGCATTTACTAAGCAACTATCATTTGGATTCTGGGGACATAAAGGTAAATAGAAAAACATCCTTCTTCTCATGAACCTCACTATCTGGTGGGGAGAGGAAACAATCAGACAAAGGAGCAAGCAGTTATCCTAGATCCAAGGGTTGTGTGCTCCAGGGACCAAGGGAACAGATCCCAATAATGTTTGAGTTACATTCTTCAGAATGAGCAAAAATATGCCAGTAGGCGAAAGGTCGGGAAGTGCATTACATGAAAAGGGAACAGAATATGCAAAGCACAAAGCATGGAACAAGCACAAACTTTTGGAACTATAGTAGTATAGTATAGTAGTAGTTTCTGAATTATAGTGTGTACATTTCCATAGAGGATAGCTGTGGCTGAAGCAGATCAAATACTGCTATAGCATTTCAGACTATCAAAAAATTTATCCTCTCCCCTTCATCCTTGCACCAAGCTCAAAATACTCTAAAAATATCAACCTCAGTCCATCCAGTTTCCATCCAATTGACATTTTACTCAAATACATAAAAAACTACATAATTTTGCTCTTTCTCTGCCATTAACTAGCAGTGCAGCTTTGTCTGTTTTGCCCGTGCCCTCGTGTCCTCATGTGTCAGTTGAGGTAATGCTCCTTTCCCTGGCTCCCTCATAAGAATGGAGTGAGGATATTGTGAGAAAGAAAGGACAGAGAACACAGTGTAAAAAACAAAAGCATCCTTAAAATGCAACATGAACAGATTTCATCCCTGCCAAGAAATATTTTCTGAATTCCTAGATTGGCTAAATGTACCTTCTCTGTGCTCTCACAATACTCTTACTTCCATCTGTTTTATCACTTAGAATATTTTATTGAAATTATCTGTTCATGTGCATGTTTCCACCAGTAGACAATGAACTCCTTAAATCCAAGAGGCATACAGTATTTATCTTCATACATCCCGCCCCCAGGTTCATGATAGTATCTGTTTTGCTAAACTGAAGTTCATCAACAGAAGAGCTGTGTCCCTCCAGAAACAGGCTCAGTTTCTTTGAGCTTCCTTTTGGCCTCGACAATCTTCTATTATATGTGAGAAGACCTCATCAGGCTCCCTGGTCAGGTTCTATGATGCTGCCTGTTTCCATGAAGACATCACCATAAAATCTGCTTAGGCTGGGAAACCCCTACCTCTCCTCCCAAATGACCCCAACATTCTGAAACTCCTTAAAACCAAAGCTTCGTCTCATGAAAAGAAGTTGGATGAAATTCAAATAGAACCATAAAATGTCAGAGTTTTAAGGGCCTTTAGAGACTGCTAGTAAATTCTGTTCTGAAAGCAGTTGTTTCCAGGAGGAAAAGGAAGGCTGTGAGAGAAGTAGAAATGGTACGTTGATGAGGGCAGGGCATGAAAAGGGAGGACAGAGTCTCCTCATCTTTTCGTTTTTCTCTATTTTGTCAAAAGCCACCATTTGTTCTTCGGTCCTTTGAGCTTAAGAATGCCCTACCCCCAGGCAAGGTATATCAGGGTCCTTCCGGGGTAACTAGAGGTCAGTAAGAGGGCATATCCTTAAAAGATGACCCCTAAGGTTCCATATGCGTATGCATTATAAATTGAGTACTTTTTGGGATGCTAATGACCTGGTTTGATCTACGTCAGGTCAAAGATGTAACTGTGTTTTATAAACCACGAAAGCCTATTTCAGTGTGAGAGATAGTATTAGTGATGATGACTCTAGAAGAGCAGCAGGCCTCTCTCTTTCTTCCTGAGGGTCATTCCTTAAGGCACTGGTGCATTGGGACCTAGTTGGCTAGGATTCTTGACACACAGATCCCAGGAGTCCAGACTTGCGCCTGGCTAAACCTGTCATGCCTTAAAATTCAATGCCTAGCTCCAGCAGGGCTGTGGTAGGCCTCCCCTCACTCCCACAGATCAGTGACACAGAAAAGGGGCACACCCCAGGGGTCACAGCAGAATGCTACAAGGCCCCCAAGTGCTTGGCAGAATGCCCAGCATGCATTTCTTTTAACCAGAGAGAGAAGACAGATCTTTGTGGGAACAAGATTCAGAAACTCAGGAATACATTGGAACTGAGCCAAATGTTGAATCCTGAAAGAAAAAGAGAAACTCCAGGCATTGGACTGATGTCCCTAGTTGGAACAATTGAGTTACATATATACATGCATGTCTATATATACTCACATGTGTTTATGTATATGTGCATATATTTATTTCATATTTCATAATTTGTAGTGTTCAGACATATAACAGTTACACTCCAGGAGGTGGATTTAAACAAGGTCTTTAGGAATCTGAAGATTTTGCCCAATAAGCTTTAAACTCCATCCTTGGAAATCTAAACTGGAAAGGACCCTAGAAATCAACCTTGGTCCTTCCACTCCTGTTTTGTATATGAGAAAAATAGGCTTGGGAAATGATGCAACAAGCTCAGTGTCACATGGGGAGCAGTACTGGGAGTTTTTTTCTAAATTCAGGGCAGAGAAAGCCTGATCCTCTTTCATTTCTCTGTGTGGGCTCCTCTGGATCACAGAACTGAGGCCCGGCAAACCTAGCCCTGCGCTACGTGTAAGGGTTTCCTCACACGTTGTCTCTATTTAAGCCTCACCTGCACTTTTGTGGGGATGTATCTGTTATTTTCTGCATATTTCATAGGAGGAAGCTAGATCTGTGAGGTTAAGTGACTCGTCCAAGCTCACATGTCTAAGAAATGGAGGAGACTGACTTAAATCAAAGACCATCTGCTTCTCAGTTCATTACATCTTCTCAAGGGGAAAGGAAAGCAATAAAGGGGTTGGGAAGCCGTGAGTGCTCTTGTCTAGGATTCTTGCCAGGCTGTCACCATGGTCCCCCGGGATCCAGCCACACTGGACTATGCAGCGTTGTGCCGATATCACCTGCATCCTCTGGGCTTTCGTTCTCGCTCTTCCCTCTTTGTGAAGTCTCCTTTCTCCCCGCTGACCTTGTCCAGCTGACAGGCTCCTGGGTTAAGGCTTTCCACACCCTTTCCTTGCCATGCTTCTTGTCTTAGTCTGGGCTGCTATGATAAAACACCACTGATTGGGTGGCTTATGAACATCAAGGTTCTTCTAGTAGCTTGTTTGTACCACTGTTTTGGCAGGTATGAGCCAGGCTGTGCTAGAATCATCTGTTCCCCTTGACTAAGGCAGGAATGGTGTTTTCACGCATGCTCTACATAAGGCCTGGCACATCAAGGGTGTTCAATATACACTTGATGAGTGAATATAATATGAATATTAGCCTGGGAACATTAGTTCTTTGGAGTCTATGAAACCCTACTACCTAGTACCTTGCACAGAGTGAATCTTCCATCGCCCAAGGCCTTGACCTGTTTCTTCTTTCTTATTGCACCATCCTTGGCAATTTACATCTGTCCTTCCAGAACACTGCCGTTTGGGTCCTCAGTTACTCTGCTCTTCCACTGATTTTACTAACTAGAAACATCAGAGGGGAAAAATACTTTGATAGAAAATGGCTCAAATGTATGGAATCGAAAAATGTTTCAAGAAGGAGAAATCAAGACAGAAAGGGTAACTCTGGTATTTTGAGAACTCATGAAAAGGTCCCTTTACAGCTAAAACTCTGAGACTAAACCTTGTTTGTGTGGGGAAGGGTCTGAATGGATTGAAAACCATGGTGTGGGGCTATTTTTGTTGATTTTTGTGACCATGTTCACAAAAGAAGCTATAAATCCGACAACGTACAGCACTGTGTAGTTAGCGTGAAAACTGAGGGCTGGAGGCCGGGGTTCTTTCTTCCAGCTCCATTTAACTGCCCTTTGATCTTGGAGTGGAGATTCAGCTTTTAGGGAGAGAGTGGACAGGTGGCAAGACGTAAACAAAACAACATCCTGGGGCCTTTGTCAGGCCTTCTGAAAACAAAGTGGAAACATGGTTGGCTCCTGAGCTGACCAGACATTAAATGATGAGTCTGACACGTAGCTGAGTGGTTCACACCCTCACCCTTTCATGGGAGTCCACGGCAGCCGGACGATGAGCCCTCTGCAAGCAAACTGGGGGTGATCACCAGGACCACTGGACTTCTCAAGGGTTCTCTGGATTCTCTTGAATAATCCTTCAGTAGAACCACAATTATTCTTGCACACAAGACTTTGGTAACTAAAGAGAAAAGGTGCATCTCTGCCCTGGCTTTACCACTATGCGTTCTCCCATTCTGGAGTGAGTTCTGTGGGACGGTTGTGGGTAGGGGTTGATAAAGAACAAGTGGTTGATTTGTGTTCCCTTTCAGAAGGAAACAAGAGCACAAGGCAGGAAATGTGTATGGATGCTTTTGAAGTCTCTCTCCATTTTATCACCATGGAGGGACTGAGGCTGGTACTGTTTATTGAGAACCTGTGCTGCCCCGGGCTCCATGCCCAGGTGCGTTCCTGGAGCCCCTAGCCTGGGCTCCCAGGGCCTGGCAGCCCCTGAAAGAGGCAGCTCTGTGCAGAGCACAGGTAGCTTTAGTTAGGCGTCGGTTCAGATGGGGCCAAGTGGTCAGAGGCAGACCAGTGGCTTGTCTCCTTCACTCCGGGACCAGAAGCGCTTCACTTACTTGGGTACCAACTCAACGCCTCACTCCTGGCCTCACCCCGTGTTCTCTCACGAATTCCTTCTGAGCAAGAAACGGCATTTGTGTATTTTGAAAAGTCAAAGGCTGGTGTTAAACTTTCCTACCTCTGAAAGAAAGCACATTGCCTTCCCCATTGTCGCACAGGGGACGAAACCCCAGCTCGGCTGTGAGCTCACGAGTCCAGCCAGGCCTGTTGGGTGCCAGGTTCTCATCTCCACGGAGCCCCTGAGAACCAGCAGCGGGGCTCAGCTGCAGTTAATTTTCATTCGCTGTTTGTATATAAATGCTTTTAGTACTTAAACTAAATTCAGATCAATTAAACTAATGTTGTTTGACATAATATTCCTTGTTCCAAAATCAATATCCCTTCATTTGACAGACTTATTCTTGAATTCAGGATGTTTATTGTTCTTAAAGCTTACCTATAGACCTGGTTTTTGTCTTTAATGATATAAAACAGCTCTTCCTCACATACTGTACGCCAGCGTGTAATGGGGTTCAAATTTCTCTGGTAAATATCTTTAATTGTACCATCATGCCTTTTAATCTCAGCAGCACATGACCGCTCTTTCTCTGTCTCCATTTGTCTCCTTGGTTTTAAATACATTCCTTTCACGGTGTCTGTTTAGAAGGAGCCGGGGTGAATGAAGGAGCCAGACCAGGGTTTCAGCGCCAGTGCTCCCTCTTTCCAAAGAGCTAGGCCAACTGAGGAGAAGCCCCCGGCAGCCCAGGTGCTCCGGGCTGCCTGTGTGACTGTGGCCACTTCTCCTCCACCAGCCCCCAACTCCCCATCATCATCAAGTAACATGCAGCTACTAAAACGTGCCACATTTTCTCTTGCGGTCTTTCCCCCATGCCCTGCAGCTCTTCTTCGCCCTGCCTTTGGCTCTTATAAATCCTGTTCTGTTTTTCCTGGCCTTTGTCCAGAGACCGGCTTCTCTCGGCTCTGGGGAGAGCCGGCTGGGGGTCATTTATCACTTGAGCAGTGGGAATGGGGAACTGAACAGTAGTTTTTTTGCCATCACAATGGCAAAGTCTGTGCACAGTCACCTAATTGGAAGAATCTGGCCCATGTTCCCATAATTGCTGCACCTTGATAACTTTGTGCAGGTCAGACTTGCCCACTTCAGGACAAAGAAAAGGATCTGCTTAGAGGAAGGATCCCTTGGTGATAAAACAGGAATGGTTTACTGTGTTTTTCTTTTTTTCCAGGCAAATATTTTCTTTAAATTAATAGTCATTGAAGTGATATAAGCTGGCGTTTGTGAGAGCTTTAATCAGCCTCTGAAATACACCCGACTTTACTCTGTGACCAGCCTTCAGACCGGATGAAGCCTCATGAAACCCGAGCTGGTCTTGCTGTCTCAGCCATCCTACTGGAAAGGCTCCTGCAGCAAAATGGGCCCAGACCCTGGGAAGGAAGCAGCTCTACCCCAACCCCAGCACAAACACACACATACGCGCGCGCGCATGCAAACACACGCGCATACAAACACACGCGCATTTTTTTTTATGTTATTTTTCAAAGGAACATAGATTGACATCAGAGAGATTTGGTTGAACTCAGAGTCCTTAACTTCAAATACTTCTGTGGTTGGGTGAGGAAAGGGAAATTGGGGAAATAAATGGCTTGTGCTACTGCATTCTCTTTTCTGTGAATGATAGACACAGCTTAACTTTTGTTCTGTACAAAAAGTGTGACCTCATCCTCCCAGGGATCAGTCACCCTCTCTATTCTCTTTTGTCTTGTTCCTCTCTGCTCTCACATTTGTTCTTTCTCCTCTTTTCCTTCTCTTTCTTCTCATCCTGTTCCTCTCCTCCGCTTGTCTACAGTATCCCATCTGGAATACTATCTTGTATGCTCTGAACATGGTTATAGTAAATCTTCCATAATTGTAAGTTGCATAAAACAGTGTTGGTTAATACAACTTGCAGGGAAAAGCTTTCCCCCAGTCCCTCTCTTCAGTGAGTCGGGTTTCTGCTTCTGGGATGCCTTTGGTTATTGCCTTGACCACACCTGGCTGCATTTCATTTCCATTCCTTCAGATTCTCATTGCTTCGAGGTGATTGCTCTGTTCATCTGCTAAGTCCTGTTCCCCTGAGGATCTAGCCCAGCTGGGAGAGGAAGCAATACCCTGTTGCTCCTTGGAGAGAAGTTTCTGAAGGACCCTCAACCTCTCACTCAGCTCCACCCTGACAGGGCTCTCAACAGAGCTCAGAGTGGGAGGTCTAGGGTGGAGTCAAGGAAGGCAGTGAGAGACCAGGGGTCTCACTGTAGCATCCTAAAAAAGACCAGGAAGAGGAAGCCTGTGCACAGCTTTCTCTAGAGATGTCCTTCATTCATCACCCCAAGAAGGAGAGCAAAGGGTGCACCCTGGACCATCACAGATGGTCAGTGATAACATCTATGCAATTCTCAACACTGCACATAAGCAATTTTTCAGTTGCTTTTTTTTATAAATGTTATTTAACCTCCACCATTTCCATGTGAGGTTAAAAGGGCTGTAGTTATCATCTCCATTTCACAGATGAGGAAAATGAAACCCAGAATAGTGACTTGTGCAAGGTCACGTAGCTAGTACTTGGGCGTGCTAAGATTTGACTCTAGGCTCCCAGTGCCTGCTCCATAGCTCATTGCACTGCACTGTGCTGCACCCCTTCTCAAAGGAACACCCCTCTTCCTGGTCTCTGCCATCCTATTTGCTTCCTTTGGGATAAAATACTTGAAATAGGCTTGTATCTCAGAAGGCTTAACCCTTTCCAGAGCCAGACATCCCCAGAGTGCTAAACAGAAGCCATTCAAGTGGCCGTGCAAGAAGGAACATTGCTGCAATGGACAGCTCTGACAGCTTGCAGAGGAGCAGCCCTTGGGTCCCAGGCAGTTGATATGGGCCTACTATGTGGGTCTTGCTTCCTAATCAGTGTAATATGTGATTTATTTCTGGTTTTAGAACTAAACAGCTCTGAGTGATCTCTCTCAGAATCCCTGGTTTAGGTGGTGGTGGGGTGACTCAACTCCTATTTACCTAACATGTGTTGAGTGGAGATAACATTAAAGGAGATGGCACATACAGGTGACCTCATTCATCCCGAAACACATGGGAGACCCTCAGTAAATGAAAGATTGTGTCCCTTCTCGAGGGAGATTTGAGTCTGATTCCAAGACAAAGTGACAGACTAGAAAATTGAGGGTTGAGATATCTAACTCTGGCTTAGAGAATAGTTTTAAGTACAAGTTCACTTTATTTGGCCATCTCTAAGAGCTGGCTGGATGGCTTACAGACTCTCAGAAGGGCCAAAGTTTGAAAAAGGTGGAGTTCTTAAAAGAATTCCTCTTGGGGATTTGGGTTACAAGTATGCCAAATGGACACTTGCTTTATCCAGTTTCTCTCTGTGTAAGGAAAAATGATGTTCCAAAATGGTATAGAAAATCAAGGGGAAAACATAAAGACATTAAATGTGGAGCATGTCTTAGAGAGCCTTTTAGATATTTAAAGGCTAGAGGTGGTAATAATAATGTATTCAAAATTAATTTGAATACAACATACAAAACAATTTATTTTTGTTATCTTACTGCATCCTTACCACAGACCTCTAATATGGCATTATTGTCATACCTACTTTGTGGATGTAAAAAACTGAGATTCAGGAAAATGAAGTGACTTCTCCAAGGCAGATTGTAGTTGACAGGTTGGAACCTAGCTATGCTGTTTTCTCTCTTCTCTTTCTCTCACATAAACACACGTGAACACACAGATCCGATAAAGACGACAGAGAGATGATGATAACCCTTACAAGCCAACATCAAGCCCCCAAGGATTTTCAACGAGATTGACATTAAGATTGCATAATAATGAGGTTAATAAAATATAATCCCAGGACCGGGCTTTGGTCACACACTCAATAATTGAGCATCCACCTTCTTTTCATGTAGGTCTCAGCATAGAGAGGCTTCTAAAGAAATGTAGTATACTAACTTTAATAAGAAGAAAGATCTTAGTAAAGGAACAGAAGTGGTAGGTGGAGTGGTAGGGTAGGAGGGAGTAGGCAATGAAACAGAGAATAAAATAAATACAGAGAAAGAGTGCAAATGGAATATTCTCTTAGCAATTTCCATGAAGGGCTTAGTGTCTGCCCTGGTAGCTCAGGATTGCAAAATTCAAGGCTACGTGGGCCTTTCTTCTGCATTCATGGACCATCCTCAATCCTACTCAATGTTTGCCTTTCAATAGCTTCTCGAAGCATACTTTGCCCATAGCACTGTTCTCCTTTAATTATAAAAACTCAGTGCATTATTAAGAGAAATGCATGCCATATGTTTCTGACTCATTTCCACTTAAATCCTCAGCCTGCTGTTAGCTAAGAGAAAGGCAATATTCAAGAACGCATCTTAATAGGCAATGTTAACAAGAACCCTCTTAAGAAACAAGTTTTGGTTTTGCTGGGAAAAGTGAGAGAGTATGAACCCTGAGTGGTTTGGGTAGGATTTGGAACTCAACCGCTGAGAATTGCAAAGTGAGGAGTGCGTTGTGAGAAGCCTGCCTTCCTCAGTCTTGAATGAGGATCAATCTTTGTCAAACTGGAGTTAGTTAGGCCTCCAGGGAGCAAGGGGAAGTAGTAATTTAGGAGAAAAAGAGCTGTTACCTAGGGCTGCTGTTTACCTTACAGTAAATATGTGGGAATAGTGGTTAATAAAATAGCTTTATATTTTTCCTTTAAGAAATAGCCATAATGTATGAAATATATCAGTATTCAGGCTTTAAAACAAAACAACAGAACTTGTGATTTAATAAAAAAAAAAAAAGAAAAAGAAAAAAACAGAAGAAACACCACTTCCTCTTTCGTTGTTTGCAAACTTATACCATCTAGTTATTAACTGGGTCTAATTTTTTTTTTAATGAGGAGTGTTCATGTTTACTGTGAATTTTCCCCCCTCTGGCTCATTATGTTAAACGTTGCATTTAACCCACACTTTAGTGGAAAAAAAGTAATATTTCTGTTGGTTTAAACTGTCAGGTTGACTCACATAATGGCAACCGGGCTAACTGGAAGTGGGGAAAAGTATTTCAGCAAAAACAAACGTCCCTGGGAAGGGATTAGTTCCAGCCTGTTCCCTGGGGCAAACTTGGGTTGCATTGGTGCCTCCTGGCCTCTCCCAGGGGAAGATCCTGAGGAGGGGCCACATGGAAAAGAGGAGACTGGCTTGCTGGAAACTACTGCGATGAAGCTGGCATCTCTGGCTTCTTACCAAATATTACCTACCCTGAGAAAAATGGCAAGGACAGAGCAGTTGGTTTCATGCCCCCAGCTTTTCTTTTGTTTAATTATGCTGAATCCAAATCTATTGTTTTCTGTAATTTTTTGAAGTATGCTGTGTCGCTGTGTATCTTTTCTCCTGAGCAACAATTCAAATCTAATTCTCCATGTGGAATAAACTTTCACGCCTTCTTTTGGGAATGTTAGACCTTAGACCTTATTAGTACCTGGTGTACGGTCAGAGCCCAGTAAAAGACGCTGAATATTATTGAAAGAATCTTCAGGAGGTTGAAAAATTGGTGAGAGTTAGGACAGTGCAGTGGGGAGCAGTGTATATTTAAGAATTAGACAGTTGGGTTCAAATCCTGGTTTTGCCACTGATTAGTCATTAGGTTAGGTCCCGGGCCATTTGTAAAGTAAGCATAAGAATGGCTACTTCAAGTTGTTGTGTAAGAATTAAGGAATTTATGTACATGCGAATCCAGACACACGGCGGGCATTCAATAGACCGTTGCTGTTTATTCATTTAGAGTGTTGTGTAGCTCTATACATCGACCTGAGATGGATGGGTTAAAATCCTGACCATTTAACTACCAACTTAGATAAGTCATTTAACCTTTCCAAGCCTTAATTTCTTCATGGTAAAAGAGAGATATGATACCTGTTCAAACAGTTTTTGGAAGGATTAAATAAGGTGTTAATTATGTGTGATGATGGGTAAAGCCATCAACCTCAGGCCTGCTTCTGAAAATATTCTTCAAGCGTTCTCCATCTTGAAAGCATCTTCTTCAAGCAAGTCCAAAGCTTTTGGCTTATGAGATGGCTTCAGTGACTATATCTTCAGAAAAGATGAAGAGATCAATATTTACTTCAGTCAGTTACAATTTGAGGGGAAGGAAAACTCAATAACTTGTGAGCCACGTGAACTTCAGTGGTGCCTCATATCGGCAGAGCAGACCCGAAACTACCTCACTCCTCCATTGACCTTGGCTGAAAATGAGCATCTCTTTATTGTTGCAATTGTACAGTACAGTGAATGCCAGAGTAATCAGCAACTGATAGTGCTAAGAAATGATTTTTCCCTCACTATATCAATCTTTTAAAATTTGAATATAAAATGTTGAAGATAAAGTTGCAATAATATTTACTTTTTGATAAAACTTCAAATTTATTCTTGTATTTCAAAAGTGCAGTCTGTCATAGTGATACTCAGTCTCTGTCTCAGCTTCCAGCCAAATATTGACTTTAATAATCAGCCATTCAGCCCTAGGCCAAAATTTGTGACCTTAGCGAATGTGTAGTACCTAGTCAATTGCCTGAAAATAACAAGCACTTCATGGATGATTATTTTATTATTGTTGGTTGTGGGGATGAAGGGAGGTTTCCCTGGTGCCCTGGACATTACAACGTAGAGGAAGCTGTTCACTGAAGTACTGTGGGTCTTGGGCAAGTTTCTTCCTCTTTCTGGCATGATTCGCCCAATCTTAAGACAAGGGGAAAGTTTAGACTCCACAACTTCTGTCTCCGTTCTCACCGAGCACTCTCGATGTTTCCTCCACTCATCACTGTGGATGCAGTACAGATCTGGGAAGCAGCCATCCCAGGTGCTCTTCCAGACCGCTAGCTCTTTATTCTTCATCAAATCTCTAAAGCTAGATTCCCAGATAAGCAATAAAGCTAAAGCCATTAGACAGAGAGAGGAATGATGAGCCCCTTCCTGATGATGAATTTTTGACATGGATACATGTTCTCAAAGAATAGCCCAAATCTAAGATGATAGCATGTTGGCGAAAATATGAATTAAAAAAAAAAAACACATTTTTGAAGAACCTATATGGAAAAATATATAAGGCAACGAGCAGTGCCAAGAAGTGGCTCAGAGAATCAGTGCTGCATATATTTCCTGTTCTTTTATCAAAGAAAATGATAGGGAAGAATTGGCCATTTATTGATCCCTATGTTCCCAGCCATTACTAAGTACCTGACATATATTTTCTATTGACTATTCATTACCACACTGCCAGATGCGTATTAAAACATGCCTTTTATTGATGAGAAAGCCAAAATTCAGAGAGATTAAGATGCATGCTAAAGTCACGTAACAGCAGAGCTCGGTGGCTAAGCATGCCAACCCTGAAGTCAGACTCCCGGGGTGTGCATGCCAGATTCACCTTTTCTTCTTCCTGGGGTCTCCGGCAGTTTTCTCATCTGCAAAATGTAGATGATGATAGTGCGCATGCCTGGGAGTTTATCTCACTTTTTCCTGGGGTAGTTTTTGGAAAAATCTCTGTGCGTGAGTTGGCAAGTAAACCAAAATATTCTGAATAGATGTATATTAGAGATGCTGGTCTGGGACTCTTATATCTTGTGAATTCAGGAGTGGAGACCATGGGCCACGGGACTTAGCCACTTCCCACCCCTAGCTCATAGAAGCCTTTGATGGGGGGTCTTGAATCTGTGATGCAGCTTAGTCTTTAAGAAATTCTGTGACAGTGTCACTCCTAACACCATAAACTTTGCCTCACGTGTCTCCTGGTGTTGCTAGCTTCTGGATGAAGGGAACCTTTCATGTTACAAGTTCAGCATCAGCAGTCTTTTCCCTTAAACAGGACCCTGCTCTTGATGGTTCTCTGCTGGCAATAAGAATGCAGAACACAGGCAGAACAGCTGGCAGCTCCTTGGCTGCTTTCTCTCTCCATGCAGTACTCTTGCTGGCTGAACTAGGATTAGGACAAAAAAGGTCTGCAAACAGCAATCTGTCATGAGTTGGAGAAGAAAGAGATCTGATTAGAAGAAAAAGTGGTGGCTTTTGTGTGTGCCTCCTACATCAGTACTTCTTCCGAGTTAGGGAGAATTGCAGCCAGGCAAATGAATAATGTTGAATTGACTACAAGTTTACCTGAGATTAAGGGTGAGTTGGATACAGACAGTATCTTTTGTTTCAATATTGACTTAGTCCTGTTGTCACAAATCAGCTATTGATTTTTGGGGTCCCCATTAGTCTCAGGAAAGAGAGCTAATCCTTCTTTCATGTTTGTTTATATACCATATTTGGCCGGAGCTCAGGGTGCACTTTTCACCTTGATCTGCAAGTAGGGAGGCAAACACATGACCTCAGTCCTAGAAGCCACCCTGGCTGGTCACTCTCCACTGTTTGTTTAATTTCTCTCTGACTTCTGCCTGCCTCCTAATCCCAGGTATTCGGACATGTTACAAAAAGAAAGAGACCCCAAGATCAAAGCACTGGTCACGATTTTACTAGAGGGCACCTCTGAAAGCATTTGTAGGTCTGTGTGAATGGCTAGTGCTATGACCTCTAGAAAATACTTTGCTCTCCAAATTGGGGCTAACAGATTTATCACTCACTAGGCCTGGACCCTCCAGGTCAGTCTAGGGTTATTTTTGTGTATTGTGTGCAAAGACATGGTAGTTCTATTACAGAAGCCTGAAGAGCAAATATTTAGAACATGCTTTAGAGATAAAAGAGACTATGAAAGGCTATATTTGATTTTAGAATTCTCTATAAAAGTGTTAGCTTTATTGTCGTCTGCTTGGGATCATTGTCCCTGGACAGATTTCTCTCTTAGCCACCACCATTGTGACAGTTCAAGATGATGGATGCTTTCGTCTTCTGCTCTGTGGAATTTCAATTTCTACTCTGTGGAAGGCTAAATCTGATTACAAAGAATTCTGAAGGGCAGTTAGATCGTTTTTGTTTTATTAGTTGTACGAAGTATGTTTCAATAAAGGGAGAATATTAACATATGCATGTAAAATAACTTTGTTGTATTCTTGATTTTATTGAAAAGGCGATGATTTTAATATGGTTTGGGACATTCCTGTTCAAATCTACTCAGTAGGGAATTGACAGGCAATTATAGTGCAGTAATTTAGAGCACAGAATTTGGTAGACTTAAGTTCAATTCCTGACTTACTCTCTATGTGAACTTGGGTGCATTATTTTACCTCTTTAAGCCTTAATTTCATAATCTATAAGTGGGAGTAATGTTTGTATTGACTTCACAGGGTTATTGGAAGCATAAAAATAACTGTATGTAAGATACTTAGCATCATGCCTTACACATCAATAAAGAGTAACTGATATTATTATTATTCAATCTCCAAGACCTCCATTTAACCCCTTATAGATTACCGTGACTTTTACTTTACAAAGGAGATTGAAGGTCTACTGTTTTTTCACCTCAAAAAATTTATGTATATCCATCAATTAATTTTTAAAAGTGTTGAAAATTTAGGGCCGGCCTGGTGGTGTAGCAGTTAAGTTCATGTGTTCTGCTTCAACAGCCCATGGTTTGCTGGTTCAGATCCTGGGTACAGACCTACTCACTGCTCATTAAGCCATGCTGAGGTGGCGTCCCACATAGCAGAGCTGCAACTCTACAGCTATGATACACAACTAGGTACTGGGGCTTTGGGGAAAAAAAGAAAAAAGAGGAAGATTGGCAACAGATATTAGCGCAGGGCCAATCTTCCTCAAAAACAAAGAACAAACAAAAAACTCTTAAAAAAAAAGTGTTGAAAATTTAGTGGGTGCTTCCTTTGTGCCAGGCTCTGTTCTAAGCCCTTTATACATAGAGCTCATTTACTCCCCACAACCACCATATGCCATCTCTGTTTAACTTATAAGAAAATTGAGGCTCAGCAAGTTTAATAATTTGCCCTATTGGGCAAATAGCCAGTATATGAACAAATGTCATCTAGCTCCAGATCCCATCTCCCTAACTTCTGTGCTATCTTGCCTGTCTTCAGTGCCTTAGAATTTTAGTTCTACACATGATCCTCTGGCATGTTCATTTTTTTCTCCCTTTCTATTAGTACTTTGATATCTTTCTCATCAAATGCTTAGGTTTCTCTCAAATTAAATGAATTAATAAATGAATTAATGAACAAATAAAAAATCTGCATTACTCACTTACTTCTAAACTCCTTATGATCTGGTGGTCGTCCCACTTCTCCTGAAACTCCCCTCTGAAAGGTTACAATTGAATAGAAAAATGACTGTACATGAATAAGAAAGCAGGGAATCATGTAGGAAGCTGTTGCAGTAGTCGATATGAGAGAGGTTGGTAGCTGGGACTGGAGTAGTAGTAATGAAGATGGAGAATATTAGATTATTTTATGATATTTGTAGTTAAACTTATGAGGATACACTGATTATGTAGGAGGTGAGGGAAAGAGAGGAATAATGGATGCCTTCTAAGTTTTTGGTTTGAATAATTGGTGGATGATGTTGCTGTTTATGGAGAAGAGTGGGCTTGGAGCAGGTTTGGGAAAAGGTATGGAAATTAGATGGGTTACTTTTGTTTTTTTCTGGGAAGTGTTACAGGATGGAGATGTACAAGAATTATAAGAGTCTGGAGTTCAGAGAAGAGTCGTTGGCGTGAAAATGATATGTGAAGCGATGGACATGATCACTTGCAGAGGAGCAGCTCAGGAACAAGTGCCACCCTTTAGGCGCTGAGCAGAGATGAAGGTAACAAAGCGTAATAAGATGGACTGGACAGTGCAGTAAGAGTAAAATGAAGAATGTGGTGTTACAGGAAATTATATAGGTACTCCTCGAGGTTTGCTGAGACTATAATGCTGGTCAAAGCTCCTACACTTTTACACACCCTGTCTCCACTGCTTATGAGGCCTTCCTCAACTTCCCTAACAAACTCCTACTCTTCTTTCAAGACTTAGTTCAATTCCTCTGGAAGCCTACTCTGATTCCTCACCTCTCATTTCCTAGATGGTTATTTCCACAGCACTGTATCCCTACCCCTATCTTAGCCCCAATAACTGGGCACTTAAGATTGTATAATCTAACTGTCTTATAAATTCTCTGGTTCCGCTGATGTGAGCTCCTTGAGGACAGTCCCCGAGTCTTTTATTTCTAAATCTCCAGCAATTAGCACAGTTTCTATGGAAAAAGAAGTATCTGACTATTGTTGGTTGAATAAAACATATGAATGGCTAGCTTCCCTTTTGCGATCTAATATTTAATGTCGAACCATTTACTATCTACTAGAGAGCTACCTAGAAGCTCAACATTAAGTTCCACCCAGAGTTCAAATTCTGCATATCTCAAATCGATGTTACTCACTTCCCTTAAGACCTCCTCCTTCTATATCTATTTATGGTGCCATTATTCTCAAGTCCTTCAAACGTGGAAACAAGAAATCACTTTTGACTCTTCTCTGTACATAGCCAATCAGCCACTATTTCTGTCCATTTTCCCTCTATATCTCTTGAATCTGTATCCTATTTCTTTTCCCTAGTTAGCAACTTGCCCACGGTCACTGAGCTTCTCAGGTGCAGAGCCAAGATTGGAATCCATTCTGTCTGACTCTCTAAGTAATGTCACCTTTCTGGCTTATGCTGGGGTAACTAGGATCCTTTGATAATATGGGAGGCAATTCCAAAGAATATAACTTGTAGTTTTCTGGAACACTTTGGGAAGGAAAATACTCCATGGACTTTTGTTTTGTCTTATGTCTGAGACATAAACCAGCTATTTTATGAGGCATTGACAGAGAAATAGATGGATGGGCTGGTTTATTTCCCTCAATAGGATGCAATCTGATCACTGTCTAAGGATATAAGAGTTTAAAAATATAGTAAAGTATTTATATCTAGAATATTTCTGTTAAAAGTTATCAACTGCATTAACTAGGACATTTTACTTCCACTCCCAAAGTTCTATGCTACTCAGTTTTGATGTCTTCTTCTAAGATTAATTTGCTCCCTAGGATCTCATACTAGCCACAGCGTAAATTTTATAATTCTGATTTTTCATACATTTTTGTCTTGACCCTGCATGATATCCAGAGAATGCTTGGGGACTGAATGAATAGATAATTGAATGTATGTATTGCTTAGTAAGTGAACATGTAAATATGTATGCACAGTAGTACCAATTATCTGAATGATACTTTTTACACTTCCTTACTATTTAGCTGTCCACTAAAGATGGAAAGGAAGTTACCCAATCACATTGTGACACTATGTCACCACTAATAACTGCTCCTTCTCCAAAATCATGAATTCTCACATTCTTCTTTCTGGCTTCTACTCTACTCAAATTTTGCACTATACCATTCCTCAAACTCATTGGTTCTACCAGTTTTTTGATCTCCTACTTTCAAAAATTCATGGTTTAAGCTTCTACTTTCTGTCTGATTAAAGTAACTGGATGAGAACTCTTGCTATAAACACTGTAAAAATTAATTGCACAAAATATATTAAATGACTATTTTCAGACATTGCACAACAGGAAGTACAGTACTGTGATTCACCTATGATTGTTCAGTTTGACACTAGAACATGGTGCGGAAAGAGGAAACTCAAGCAGAGCAT
The DNA here is from genome assembly GCF_057802395.1 of Ceratotherium simum simum. Classification (NCBI taxonomy): domain Eukaryota; kingdom Metazoa; phylum Chordata; class Mammalia; order Perissodactyla; family Rhinocerotidae; genus Ceratotherium; species Ceratotherium simum. The sequence goes on along the minus strand of NC_141910.1, from coordinate 60,805,558 downwards.
GGTGGTATCACTGAGATGAAGAGGGAAAATAAATAGCTTGGAGATACTGAGGCAGCTGAGTTTGTGGAGCAGAGTACCAGAAATGAGGAAGCTAAACAAACAAACTGCTGTGGACTGAATTGTATCCCCCCACAAATTCATATGTTGAAACCCTAACTCCCAACCTGATGGTATTTGGAGATGGGGTGTTTGGGAGGTAATTAGGTTTAGGAAATCTATGAAAAATCTCAAGTTAACATCATGTTTAATTGTAAAGCTTTGAACACTTTTCTTTTAAAATCAGGTATAAGGCAAAGGTATCCCCTCTGACCACATCTATTCAAAAATTTTACTGGAGGGCCCGCCCCGTGGCTTAGCAGTTAAGTGCGCACGCTCTGCTGCTGGTGGCCCCAGTTTGGATCCCCAGCGCGCACCGACGCGCCGCTTGTCAGGCCATGCTGTGGCTGCGTCCCACATGAAGTGGAGGAAGATCGGCATGGATGTTAGCTCAGGGCCAGTCTTCCTCAGCAGAAAGAGGAGGATAGGCATTGGATGTTAGCACAGGGCTGATCTTCCTCACGAAAAAAAAAAAGAAATACAAAAACAACAAAAAAATTTTACTGGAGACCCTACCTAGTGTAATTAAGAAAAGAGAGAAACATAAAAGGCAAATATGAGGGAAAGAAAAAGTAAAACTGGGGCCGGCCTGGTGGCATAGTGATTAAGTTTGCATGCTCTGCTTCTGGCGGCCTAGGGTTCACAGGTTCAGATCCCGGGCATGGACCTATGCACCACTCACCAAGCCACACTGTGACAGGCATCCCACATAAAGTAGAGGAAGATGGGCATGGGTGTTAGCTCAAGGCCAATTTTCCTCAGCAAAAAAGAGGAGGATTGGCAAGTGTTAGATCAGGGCTAATCTTCCTGACCAAAAAAAAAGTAAAACTGTATTTCTTTCACAGAAAATATGATCATATAAAAGATTTTAAAGAATCTACTAAAAAAAGAACTACTCAAACAAGTAAACGAGATTTCAGGATACAAGGTCAACATATAAAAATAGTTTTATTTCTATATAGTAGCAAATAAAAATTGGAAAATGAAAATTTAAAAACACCACTTACAATAGTATCAAAAAAATGAAATACGATAGATAAACTTAAGAAAATATGTGCAAGACCTCTACACTGAAAACTGCAAATCATGGCTGAAAGAAAGAAGACCTTAAAATATGAGAAGATATAATATTATACTGAATTGGAAGATTCAATTTTGTTAAGATGTCAGTTTTCCTCAAGATGATCTGTAGATTCAATGAAATCGCAACCATAATCCCAGTAAGATTTTCTTTATTTGAAGACATCGAGAAGGTGATTCTAAAATTCATATGAATATGAAAAGGATCTAGAATATTCAAAACTTTTTTTAAAAAGGAGAACAAAGTTGAGGTCAATACTTACAATATCTGAGGTCAACACTTGCTGTAAAGCTATAGTAATCAGAACAGAGTGAGATTGAGTCAAGATAGACAAATAGGACACCAGAACTTGATGCTTATCTCCAACTCAGACCTCTCTTTTGAGCTCCACAGCATTTTTTTAATAACTGTCTTACATCTCTTCTTGAATGTCTTAAAGACATCCTAAGCTTCATATATCTCAAACCCAACCCATTATCTTTTCCCCTAAACGTGATCCTTTCACTCTGTTCTCCAGCTCCTTCATTTACATTCCCCTGCTAGTTGTGCAAACCAGAAATTTAAGATAATCCTCAACCTCTCCCTCTCTTTGATCCTCCACATTGCTGATTCCTTACTAGGAGCTTTCAGTCTTATCTCCTTTTTACTACTTTTTCTTCATCCACATTTCTCTAGTTCCACCACTCTATTCTGATATCTGTTTTCTGTAAAAGTTTCCTAAACTAGTTAACCCACATCTACTCTTAACTACCTCCACTGTATGTTTTTGAAATGAAAATTTTATCATGTTAAAGCTTGCTTAAAATACTTTAATGTCTTCACATTGGTTTTAGGAGAAAGATAAATTGTAATAAGTCTTTCAAGATTCTACCTGGTCTCGTTTCTACTTGCCTCCCTAGCATCATCTTGCTCCACTCCGTCTCTTACTTTCTCAGAGAATAGTGCTTACGTTATTTTTTTTTTAATGCAGAGGAATACTAGCCTTCATAACATATTTGTCAATTGAACGAACAAAGGCATTACATATCCTAACATTAATTCAGGCAAAGATATAATTACCTTCCTATTTCCTATTGAAATTTGACAATAAGTTGACATTACGTGTGAAGTGCTAACTCCTTAAATAATTGATATAGTCAAGTTACTGAGATATGCACATGCTCCAAAATGATAGGTGTTTCATAGTTTTCTTCCAAATGTCAATGCATCATTTTTGTGTTTTTGATAGGCATTAAATTTTATATTTAGCTACCTTCCGGAGAAATTTAGAACTGAAAGATTTACCTTAAAAGTGAGTTCCAGCATGTACATATCTCTGTCCATGATATGTAGTTCAAAGGTCATGCAAATGTAAAGTTGCAGGATTGCACGCAAACAGTGTTTAACTTCATGCTCAGTGTATTAAAAGAGAGTTCTCAACTTCTCGGTCATCACACACTCCCGTGGGACGCACCTGAGGTTACATGCAATTTCCTGAGGCTAAAATTCCACCAGATTTCCTCTCTTTAAGAAAGCAAATTGTAAGGCAAGTAAGTGAGAGTGACATTATTTGGGGGATAATCTTGAATCTGATTTATAGTGTTCTAAAATTACATCATTCACAAATTTCAGACTTTCTCTTCATTAATAACAAATGACTTGCAGTGCATCTCACCAGCAAACTGAGCAGAAGAATACATTATGACACTGAAGTATACAAACTACTGTTTTAGAGGGTAACAATTCAATAGTCTTGAACCATCACTGTGTTCTAGCCTGAATGAATATAACAATATGCTTGCTGAACACAAGAGGAAAAATTATGCACACATTTATGTACCAATACTAAAATATGCTTTTATATAAAAATATTTCTTTGAATGTGTTTATACACCCAAATATTCATGCATATTCCCAACAATGCTACTTGTAAATTCCTTACTCACAAATATTGAAGAGCAGAGAGCATGGAATTCTTGTTAATAATATACATTTACTAAATAGTTGTAAGACTGGAGAAAGTAATATCCTCTGGGCTTATGTGAAGGCTGTTGTACTGTGGTTAATTCTATTAGCAACTCTGCACATGGAGGAGTTATTAGGAGTTTATAGGTTCCAGTAGGTTCAGCTGGTTTCTTCTCTACTCCATGGCTCTCCCATTTCTCTAAGTCATCCCCTGATGGTCATTGCCTGTGAGAAAACTGAGCATTTGTCCTCCTAACCCCTGCAGTGATCTCTTCTGTGGCATCATCTAGGCTTTTCTTGAAACCTGGAGCCCAGAGTTTTCTACAGGGGTATTTTTTCTCATGTTATAAATCTTTAATCTCAAGAAAGGTTCTCCTAAAAATATGTTAAATCTGACTTTATACTACTTCCACCCACAGATCCTAGTTCTGACTTCTGGCCCATACTCAACAAACCTCCTCAGTAGTCAGCTTCTTCCCATATTTCTTGGTCAGTTTTCTTGTCTTTGAGTTCCATTCTCTCCTGCTTCATCTTCTCAGTTCCCTCAATTATTTTCCATGTGAAATGTTTCTCTAACTTTTCAAAAAATGTCCCTCTAAAAGTATAATTCCCAAGTTGGAAGGATACCATTCACAATTTTTTTTTTTTTTTTTTAACCTTCAGGGGATTCTTGAGGAAGTGGCATTTGAGCTGAGGCCGACAGTGAGGAGAAGGTATGCAGATAGAAGAGGAGCTGGTGGAACAGCGCAGAATCATGAAAGTTTGTGGCATGACAAGAAAGTCAGCATAACTGGCAAGTAGAGTATGTTATGCTAAGGTATTTGGTAATTTTCCTTCAGGTTATCCAGAGCTGTCAAAAGTTTCTAAACAGAGCCGATGCATGATAAAATTCATGTTTTAGAAAATCTCCTTTGGTATTAGTGTTGCAAATAGTTTGCAAGGAATAAAATTAGTGCAGGAAAACTAGTTAGGAGATTTGTCCAAGTGAAAGGGATGGCATAGAAGCAGAGATGGATCCTAGGCACATTTCTAAAAAATCCAAGAATAGATAAATAATCAGAGGCTGTTTCTAAAATCCAGGTCTTTAAGAACACGCTTGGAGTGTAGGTCCCTATCAATCCCTTGGGAAGCACACCCATTTCTCCCATGATGGTTCAGAAGCAGATTTATTCCGCTCAGTGGGGCCATGTCAAATCAGAATTGCACATTAGGCCAAATTTATCTTGAGATTTTTCTGTTCTGAAAAATCTACCATGTTTCTACCATGTCTCTCTGTGCTCTCTTTCTGCAGGCCACAGCTGTCAAGATGCCCATCTTTCCTTTATCTTGCCTCATGGGAAAAAGGAGGGCAGCGTGGTTAGCAGAAAAAGGACCAGCTCTACTGATAGACAGTCTGGACTCGTAGCCTAGCTCTGCCACCAACTAGTTTTATAATCCCAAACAAGTTTACCTTTCTGACCTTCAATTCCCTCATCTGTATAAAATATTCAGAGGTCCTTTAGAGTGATATGTATAAATCATGCACAATGCCTGGCATATAATACAGTCAAATAAGCAAGATAAAAATATTTACATCAAGGAATAGATTTAGAATTTGTAAAGGATTTAGAAGAACTATATTTAACCCAAAGGACTGAGATATGAGAGGGAGAAATCAAAGTTTGATGAAGTCAGTGTCAAATCACATTTCAAAAACAAATACTTACATTGTCTCTGCCAGCTCATCATCTCCCTGGGATGAAGAGGTCAGCAATGACTGCTCCAATGATAGACATCTCATGGGACACTGAGCTGCAGAAGAAAATTCACTAAAATAGGAAGCCTCAGGAATCTGCAAGTTGCTAAGGGAAGTGGCATATGTCATCTCTGGGGAGTGCTGTAGTCACACAGTCCTGGTTTTTTTCTCTGAGAGTGTTATAGTCTTTGCTGCAGTGATACAAGATAAGGGTGATCTGGGGTATGTTTATTCCAACATAATGCTCATTTTCAAGGTCTATCTTTCCGTGATTACTTCGTTACCAAGTCAAGCAACATGATGTGGCCTCTGAATGCGTTGTAGTTGGTCCAGTTATGAATTATTTAAACCTCTGGGTCTTGAGTTGGAAGGTGGAGGGGGATGAGGTAGATGGCAAGGCTTGGAACCACTGTTTGACAGAAGTGTTATCTGGCTTCTTACCAGACACCAGGGCCTGCTGACTAATGAGTGACACTTTCATCTTGAAGTACACAACTGAGTCTGATGCAAAGATTGTGTTACACTCAGCCAGGAATGTTTTAAAGCCCAAATAAGCTGGAGAATCCCTTTTACTTGGTCTTAGTGCTGGCTCAGCAGCTTGAGTTCCACCTCTGCTGTCACCTAGTCCTTCTGTTCTTCTGTTGCGAGAAACTGTGGGGGAAGGGAGGGCTTCCTGAATCCTACGCTGCATTATATTAGCAGCTTGTCAATGTCTCACCACCTTCCCTGCAAAGCGGGTACTGTTACAGAATTAGCAGCCCGCGCCGCCGCCATCTCAGGGATTGTTGTTACCCTCGGCAAAGCCTGGTTTTCTTTTACACTCTCACATAAGTGGCAGACTGGAGAAGCCAGCCCAGGGAGGGTCCATACAGAGTAGATGGAGAGTTTATATGGTGGAAAGGCAACTACTCATGCCTGAGCTCCTCTTTTGTATTACTGTGACCCTATGTGCTAGGGTTGGGGAACACAGGAGACTTCAACCACATCAGTGCTATGTAGAGAGCACAAGAGATGTTTAGCACACTGATAAATGAATGGATGATGGCCAGCTGGGTAAACATGATCTCTCCACTCACCCAGGATTCTGCTTTCACATATGTATATGAGGATTTCTCTTGGAAGTGGATCTGTCTGGTTAGCCTCTCTAATATTAACTTCAAATGCTAGATGTTTCCTACTACATCCACCATGGATTGATTCTTCATAAATATAAAACCATTCTTGAGGAAACAAACTCCATATTTTACAAACACATGAATCAGGATTTGGTTTTATTTTATCTAAAAAATGTCTCCTTCAAATCTCAAGATGTATCCCCTAGGGGCTTCTTGACCAAATATGTGCCCACTATTTCCAACTCTCATAATTACCTTTATTGATTCATTCAGGTGGTGAATGATTTCTAAGTGCCTGTTAGCACCCAAGCTTGTATCAGTCACTGCAGAGGATACCAAGGAAAATATAATAATGTGTTTATCTGTCTTTCTAACCCCTAAAATAAATGCCTTGAAATCAGTGGATTTTTTTCTAACTTCTTCCTAAATGCCTAATTCATTGGTTTATATCTGCCGTGTAATAGCTACTGAGTAAATGATTTTTGAAAGGTGAGTAAATGGGTAAATGGAAGAATGATCCTACTGAATCTCTTTTAAACAGACAGAAAATTATTCTCTGGGCCTTGAGGAGTAGGGTAAACAATTTCTTGGAAGGCCTACACATTCTGAAGAGTAAAAGGATTTGTCAATCCAGAATACGAGTGTCTTCTCTGCATAATTCTACAAAGAAGAGGTTTCAGGATACAAATGAAATAGTAGTCTGTGTATCTGGAGTTGGCTATACACTTTCAATAGTCATGCATGTAACAGTCAGAAGGCCATTCCAATAAATAAATCATGAATTCCACAAAATTATGGTAATGAACAAAGAAAGTTTTCCTGTTCATCTGAACACCCAACATTTTTAAGCCAACTATTAAATACATAAATGTGGATAAGTTTGGGTTACCCCATATTCTGTATCCAGAGAGCTCTGAAACTGTCAAATCACCACAATACTCCTACAGGGATTTATGAACCCTTAGAAAAATACATAAAATGTGTACTTTGTGAAATAACTTTCATTAATAATGTAATAAAATGCTTGATGATGTAACTTTCAACTAAACAGAGTGTTTGATAACTGTGGAATGAACCAAACATTTACTGAACACCTACTGTCTAACAGGCTCTGTCTTTGTGGATATCATAATTAATAAGATCCTCAAAGAACTAGTATTTTAGCTAGTGAGACATAGGCATCTGCAAAGGTATCTGAGGCTAAAAGATTTAAAAGATATTATCGTACCACAGCATTGGTTATAGCAATTACCTTCTAAAAGCATGATAATAAAATCAAATGAATGATTCTTTGGGGCAGCCACGTACTATCGTCACTCTTGCCCACCTTGACCTTGAATTTTAAAGCTGATCTGCTCATGAACCATGGGGCAGGCTCCTAATAAAAAGGAGCTTGGGCCCTTTGATCCTTCCAGTGATGGTCTTATACTCTCTGCTTTGTTCCTATTTGCTTCTTGTTCTTCCTTCTGTCTCCACATCTCCTAGTTTTTGGCTCCACAGTACTCGTTAAACATTTGCGAAGGTTCAGGTATTCTTATTTTCACTCTTGGCATTCCTTCTCAGACATGGTTCCACTAGCTGGGTCGAGGCCTCAGGACCACACTGTAGATAAGCCTTTGAGACACTGTGTAACTTCTTCCCAAGTCCCACCTTTGGGATCTATGCAGGGATATTTAATTTTATGATATTGAAAACTCCATCTTCATTTTAGATAGATATCTTATTTCTACTATAATTTGAATTTGTATTTTTTCTGACAGTAAAATGACATTATTCCTACGTGATAGAACATGAAACTGGATTTTTCAGATTCAAAAGAAGTTCCATTACTGCACTTACTTGAAACAACCAAATATTTCACTGGCATCTGTGAGTGAAGCCAACAAACACAAGTGGTCAGTTTCTTTTCTTTTTTGGGGAGGAAGAGTGGCACTGAGCTAACATCTGTTGCCAATCTTGCTCTTTTTCCTTAACGAAGATTGTCCCTGAGCTAACACCTGTGCCAGTCTTCCTCTATTCTGTATGTGGGATGCTGCCACAGCATGGTTTGATGAGCGGTGTGTAGGTCCTCACCAAGGATCTGAACCTGTGTACCCCGGGTCATTGAAGTGGAATGTGTGAACTTAACCACTACACCACTGGGCCGGCCCTGGTGGTCAGTTTCTTTATGAGTTGCGTGAGGGGATTTGGGTTAGACTATTTCTTAGATTCTTTATAGTTTTAATTTTCAAAGACTCTTTAACCCTGTAAAAGAATATGGAACTATATTATTCGGAATTTCAAAATAAACATGCTATTTTCAGCCTTGCAATATTATAATTAGAAGGAACTTAGGAATCCTGCATGACAATCCTCTTATTTTACAGACTTGGAAAAGGAGGTCCAAAGGGAAATGACCTGCTCAAAATCACACATCCATTGAGTACAAAGCTGAACTTGGACTCAAGGTCTCTTAACTTTATTCCACTGACCTTCCATTGTCCCAGGGAAGACAGCCTAGAGGAGTACTTCTGGAAACAAGTGCTTATAATTTTCCACAAAAATCCAGCACATTCACACATACTAAACTTGGGGGTTTAATTTAAATACTCAGCTGTTGTAGAAGCCGTTGAGATTGGCAGTTGATCCCTCAGCTTATGTTGGTCTACAGCCCAGTAAACTACTCAGGCTTGATCCCGAGCCTGAGGTACTCATTTTTATTCTTGCTTCCCAGCGACCATTTAGCCCTTGCTGGAAAAATATTCCTAAACCACCTTGAAGGTGCAGTGAATTTAAGTTTCTGAATCTTTTCTCTTCCAGATGTGCCTCCTAACTGAAGCATCATATTCAGTATTTCTAACCTAGAAAAGATTTTATTTCATATTGCATAATTAAGCTTTTTAGAATTCAGAAATGATATTCAAAAGTTTTTAAAGAAATCTTTGGAAAGGTCTGACACATTCTAGGCATGTCAATGGCTTTAATCGAGGAATGCTTAATGTAAGTGGAAGCGGTGTCTTCAAACTCGCTTTACTAGCCTCTCCTGAATTTTCAAATGATCATAATTTGCTTCTATTTATTCTGAAAATTTAAAGTGATAACACATTTCTTGGCGAGATCATTCTAAAGAATTATGAAGAAAAGGGAACTTTGAATATTTTAAGATGTTCGTTTTTCCTTGGAATCATAAAAGCTGTAGCCACAGCCATCTTTGCAGTTCCATTCCTTCCTCTCTAGCTCCCATTTCTAGATTTAAAACCCTGAAAAAAGTACAATTTCACCATCCACCACTAGTACCCAATGTCAGCAGCTCATATAAAACCTGGGAAAATATAGTCGGGATTAAAGAAATCTGTAAAACTGTGAAGTAAGGCCATAGCATGTAAAATGCAATTCCTTTTCCTGAGTACATAATTTATTAGGAAAGCTCTTTATTTATAGGAAATCTATTTGACACCTTATCCTTGGCAACTGCTTACCTTCTTTTTTAGAAGAACAAAAAATGGATAAAATGTTTCCCAGTCTAAGAGTTCATTAATTTCTCGATAAATATCCCTATATCTGTGCCTCATACCCATTCCTTTACCCAGAAGCACAATTCTCCTTTCCTACCTTTCTTCCTCAGTCCTAAAATAAGTCATCTTCTTCTAAACAACCTCGGGGCAAGAATTAAGAGAGATTCATACCTACTCTTACCCCAACCCCACCTCCCCCATGCACCACCATGCCCACTATTAAATTCACTGCTGCAAGGAACTAGCATTTGGCTTTTCAACGCCCATTGTTATTCAGTTCCACTTCTCTCCCACTTCTGTGAGCCATGTCCAACTTTGTAGTGAGGGGGATTTGGTCTTTTCCCACGGCTATTTTCTCAGGAACACGTCTGTTAGACACAATTTTGGACAGCTTTGCAAATAGAAGGAGCCCTTCATTTTCAGACCCCTTTTCTCAAAATAAGTAGGAGTCAACGTCATAAACACTTTTGCTTGGCTGGAGTGCCCCTGTCCTTCCAGGTATACACTGTCCTTGTGTATCTGAGCTGTCTGATACCCTTGGGTTATAGAATCTTTACAAATGCCTTTAGCTGCATATTGAGTGAAGCTATGTGAGCATCAGGACTTGGGTGTAGAGATTAGCTTTTGTTCTCTAAAACTGTTCTCCTTTGCAGTTTCCAAAGCTCCATTTATTTTCTGGAGAGGGAATGCGAACAAAAGCCAGATCCTTGTAGTGTTTTATTGATGCCTTATTCATTTAACTTATAAAATAGATTATGTACATACTCAGATACCACAGTCCTGGATATAAAAAACCTTATAAGCATAGGCTGGTCACTGTCTTAAATATTGTTATCATCATCACTGTTATTATCTACCATATATAGAACACTTATTGTGAACTAAATACAGTACTAAGTATTTTATGTATCTTATTTAAATAAACTCTATAAACTATTATTTTTATAACTCTATAAACTATTATTTCCACCTAGACTCAATGAGATTAAGTACCTCGTTCAACATCATACAGCTCACAATTGACTGAACTGCAATCCAAATGTTCATGCTATAAACATGCATGACATCTGTTTCCTAATGAAAATATATCCTAAAATATATATCTTTCTAGCAACATGGACCAAAGAGAAAATTCTGACTTTGGTTAAACGTGTGTCAGAGTCAGTAGTTCTGGACCACCTGTGCTTTTTAGGCTCACAGAAATTTCCATGTATCGGTATTGATTCGTCATACAATGAGCAGAGTGAAGGAGACCATGGGGCAGGGACTAGGAGGTAATTTGATCATCCTCCAGCTGCATAAGTAATTATTATGAGGGTAAAAATATCTCTGAAGAATTTCATTTCTTTAAAAACCATAACTTCTCAAATACAGAAATTCGATGAATACTTATTTGGATTTTATGGTGTTTTTTGTTGTTGTTGCTATTTGTTTTCTTTTTCCAGTTAGAAATCACCTCTTTCCTCCCCTAATTGTTCTTTTTTATTATGAAAGATTTTAAACATAGTAGTAAATATAGGGAATACTATAAAAACATCTATGTCCCTTCTCCAATTGTATTCTCTCTCTCCTTCCTCAGAGATCACCATTATCATAAACTCAACATTCATCATTCCCATGAGTGGAGGTACTCACACACTTCATAAAGTACTGTTTTTCAGGTTTTTAAACTTGATGTGAATAATTTCACACTTTATGCATTCTGCTTCAAAATATTTATTTTATTTTATGTTTTTGATAATCATCCCTGTCAATGTATGAGATGCATTCATTTAAAATGCTGTGTAGTATTCTACAATACAAACATACCACAATTTATTGGTTCATTATCATGTTGATAAACATTTATGTTGTCTAATTATCATTATTATTATTATTATTATTATTATTATTAGAACCAGTGCTGCAATGAGCAGGCTTTTATGTGCTAGTATATAAAAATTTATCTAGAGTTGTTATCTAGAAATAGAATTGCTGGCTGGGATCATAGAACATGTCCATCTTCAATACTATAGCATATTGCCAAAATTCACCTGGTTGAGAGAGTTCCAAACACCCACATGGGACTGCAGCAACCAGAAAGCAGATTTGGTGAAATGGGTTAGCTTCATGAATGGACACAGTGGGGTATATAATACTACTTTCCTTCTGCAAGCCTGCTATAATAACATAGTTAATTCCTCGCAATCTTGAAAATCTTGGCAGATTGTAATCTGAAGCTGAGATTTCTGTTTATATTGAGTTTTTCTTTTTCAATTTTTTTCCTCTCTCTCCAATGTGAAAGTAAAATGGATTTTCTCTAAGTCTGAGCACTTTGTTGAAATAATGCTTCTCAATTAGGTCTACTACCTGTACAGGGTGTTGACCCATTTGAGAGCTGTAAAAGCAAAGGTTTAGAACAGAGCAGTGCTTCTCAGACTTTAATGTGTCTAGGAACCACCCGGGCATCTCACAAACTTACAGATTCCTATTTAGTAGATCTGGGGCTGGGCAGAGAGTCTCCAGTTCTAACAAGCTCCCAGGAGATGCCAATGCTGCTTCTGGTCTGAAGACCACACTTTGAGAAGAGAGGGGCTAGCCTGGAGTGAAAGCATTTGCTAATATTTAAACCTTTCTTGGAGTTAATGCAAATTATTGTTTTAAATTCTTTATTTTTTGTTTTTCTTTAAGTGCGAACAAATTATGTAATAATCAGAACACATTAGGACCAACTTCTTTCAAATAAATCCTTATATTCTTGATAGAAAGGTAAGTGATTTGGTCTGTTACAACGTATGACAATGTCTGTTACAGCATATGACATCTGTCAATCTCATGTTTGGTGAAATGACTGAGTGTGTACTTACATTGAACACAAACATGTTAGTGATGCATTAATTCCTTTTTTGCCAGCTTTATTGAGATATAATTGATATATAACATTGTGTAAATTTAAGGTGTGCAATGTGATGATTCGATATACGTATATATTGCAAAAATGATTACCACAAAAAGGTTTGTCAACACCTCCATCACCTCACACAATTATCATTCATGTATATGTGTGTGATGAGAACATTTAAGATCTATGCTCTTGGCAACTTTCAAGTACATAATACAGTATTGTTAACTATAGTCACCATGCTGTACATTATGTACCCAGAACTTATTTATCTAATAACTGGAGATTTGTACCCTTTGGCTAACATCTCCTCATTCCTGGTCCCACCCCTTCCCCTCACACCACCCCCCACCTCCACCCCTGGCAACCACTGTTCTACTCTCTGTTTCTATGAGCTTGGCATTTTTAGATTCCACATGTAAGTGAGATCATACAGTATTTGTTTTACATTTCTCTGACATTTTCACTTAGTGGAATACCCTCAAGGTCCATCCATGTTGCAAATGGCAGGATTTCCTTCTTTTTTCAGGCTGAGTGATATTCCATTGTGTGGGATACCACATTTCTTTATCCATTTGTCCATCCGTGGACACTCAGGTCGTTTCCATTTCTTGGCTATCGTGAACAATGCTGCAAAGAACATGGGGGTGCAGATATTTCTTTGATATAGTGATTTTATTTTCTTTGGATATATACCCAGAAGTGGAATTGCTGGATCATATGGTAATTCTATTTTTAACTATTCTGAGGAACCTCCTTACTGTTTTCCGTAGTGTCTGTACCAATGTACAGTCCCACCAACAATGCACAAGTGTTCTGTTTTCTCCACACCCTTGCCAATGCTTGTTAACTTTTCTCTTTTTTATAACAGGCATTCTAACAAGTGTGAGGTAATATCTCATTATGGTTTTGATTTGCATTTCCTCAATTATTAGTGATGTTGAGCACGTTTACATGTACCTGTTGGACATTTGCATGTCTTCTTTGGAAAAATGTCTGTTCAGGTCCTCTGCCCATATTTTTTTTTTTTTTTTTTTGTGAGGAAGATCAGCCCTGAGCTAACATCCATGCCAATCCTCCTCTTTTTGCTGAGGAAGACCGGCCCTGGGCTAACATATATTGCCAATCCTCTACTTTTTTTTTTTCCCTTTTTCTCCCCAAAGCCACAGTAGATATTTGTATGTCATAGTTGCACATCCTGCTAGTTGCTGTATGTGGGACGCCATCTCAGCATGGCCAGACAAGCAGTGCGTCAGTGTGCACCCAGGATCCGAACCCGGGCCACCAGTAGCGGAGTGCGCACACTTAACTGCTAAGCCACGGGGTCGGCCTGCTCTGCCCAATTTTTAATCAGATTTTTTTTTTCTATTGAGTTGTACGAGTTCATTATATATTTTGGATATTGACCTTTATCAGATATATAGTTTGCAAATATTTTCTCCCATTCCATAGGATACCTTTTAATTTTATTGACTGTTTCTTTTGCTGTGCAAAAGCTTTTTAGTTTTATGTAGTACCACTTGTTTAATTTCGCCTTTGTTGCTTGGGCTTTTGGTGTCATATCCAAAAAAATTGTTGCCAAGATAAATGCCAAGGAAATTTTCTGCTTATTTTTTCTAGGAGTTTTATGGTTTCTGGTCTTTAATCCATTTCAAGTTTATTTTCGTGAGTGGTTTAAGAAAGGGGTACAATTTCTTTTTTTTGCATGTGAATATCCAGTTTTCCCAATACCATTTATTGAAGAGACTATCCTTTTTCCTTTGAGCATTCCTGATTCCCTTGTTAAATGATGGTTGACTATATATGCATGGGTTTATTTCTGGGCTCTCAATTCTGTTCCACTTGTCTATGTGCCTGTTTTTATGCCAATATCATACTGTTTTGATTACTGTGGCTTTGTACTCTCATTTGGAATCAAAAAATATGATGCCTCTAGCTTTGTCCTCTTCCTCAGGATTGCTTTGGCTATTCAGAGTCACATGGTTCTATACAAATTTTAGGATTGTTTTTTCTATTTCTATAAAAAATGCTATTGGAATTTTGATAGGGCTGGCCTTGAATCTATGGATGGCTTTGGGTAGTATGGACATTTTAATAATATGAATTCCTCAATCCATGAACATAGGCTATCTTTCCATTTATTTGTGCCTTCTTCAGTTTCTTTCATCAGTGTCTTATGGTTTTCAGTGTACAGACCTTTCACCTCCTTGGTTAAATTTATTCCTAAGTATTTTATTCTTTTTGATGCTATCATCAATGGGATTGTTTTGGTTATTTTCTTTTTAGATAGATCATTGTTGGTATAAAAAATTGATTTTTGTATGTTGATTTTGTATCCTTCAGCTTTTCTGAATTCATTTATTAGTTCTAACAGTTTTCTTGTGGAGTTTTAGGGTTTTCTACAAATAGGATCATATCATCTGCAAATGGAGATAAATTTGCTTCTTCCCTTCAGATTTGTATGCCTTTTATTTCTTTGTCTCGTCTCAATGCTCTGCCTAGGATATCCAGTACTATTTTGAATCTGAGTGGTGAGAGTCGGCATCCTTATTTTGTTCCTGATTTAGAGGAAACACTTTCAGACTTTCACCATTGAGTTATAATGTCTCCTCTCTCATTTCTGATTTTATTTATTTGAGCCTTCTCTCTTTTTTTCTTAGTTAATCTAGTAAGAGGTTTGTCAATTTTGTTTATCTTTCAAAAACCAGCTGTTAGTTTCGTTGATCTTTTCTATTATTTTTCTGGTCTCTATTCCATTTATTTCTGTTCTGATTTTTATTATTTCCTTCATTCTGCTAATTTTAAGATTAGTTTGTTCTTCTTTTTCTAATTCCTTGATATGTAAATCTAGGTTGTGTATCTTTCATTTTTTTCTTAATGTAGGTGTCTATCACTGTAAACTTCCCTCTTAGGACTGTTTGTGCTGTGTCCCATAAATTTTAATATGTTATTTCCATTTTCATTTGTCTCAAAATATTTTATTTTATTTTTTTTTTGGTGAGGAAGATTAGCCCTGAGCTAACATCTGTGTCCATCTTCCTCTGCTTTATATGTTGGACACCTGCCACAGCCCGGCTTGATAAGCAGTGCATAGTTCCGTGCCTGGGATCTGAACCTGGGAACCCTGGGCTGCTGAAGTGGAGCATGTGAACTTAACCCTTGTGCCACTGGGCCAGCCCCCTTTTGACTTATTCTTTAACCCATTGGTTTTTCAGGAGTATTTTGCTTAATCTCCAAGTATTTGTGAATTTTCCAGTTTTCCAGCAGTTTTTGCTTTCTAGTTTCATACCATTCTGTCAGAAATGATAGTTTATATGATTTCAGTGTTCCTAAATTTTGTAAGACTTATTTTGTATATTAACATATGATCTATCCTGAAGAATGTTCCATTTGCATTTGAGAAGAATGTGTATTTTGTTTCTGCTGGATGGAATGTTCTGTACATATCTGTGCATTCGATCTAAAATATAATTCAAGTACAATGTTTACTTACTGACTTTCTGTTTGGATGATCTATCCATGGTTGAAAGTGAGGTATTCAATTTCCCTACTATTATTGTTTTTTTGTCTTTTTCTCCCTTTATATCTATTAATATTAGCTTAATTTATTTAGATGTTCCAATGTTGGGTGCATATATATATGATAGTTATATCCTCTGGATGAATTGACACCTTAATCATTTTATAATGACCTTCTTTGTCTCTTGTTACAGTTTTTGACTTAAAGCTTATTTTGTATGATATAAGTATAGGTATCCTTGCTTCTTTTGGTTTCCATTTATGTGGAATATCTTTTTCTATCCCTTTATTTTGAGCCTACGTATATCCTTCAAGCTGAAGTGAGTATCTTGTAGGCAAGCATACAGTTTTTTGTTTGTTTTTCCATTCAGTCACTCTGTGCCTTTTGTCTGGAGAATTTAGTCCATTTACATTTAAAGTAATTATTGATAGGTAAGGACTTACTAATGCCATCTTATTGTTTTCTGGCTGTTTTGCAATTTCCTTGTTTCTTTCTTTCTCTCTTGCTGTCTTCCTTTGTGAATTGATGATTTTCTGTAGTGGCATGCTTTGATTCCCTTCTGTTTATCCTTTGTGTATCTATTATAGGTTTTTGCTTTGTGGTTACCATGGGGCTTACATGAAATATTTGATTAACAGCAGGGGTGGCAGGGAGCTCACTCACATACTCCTCTTTCCCTCATGAGAGAAATCATGGGCTGAGAAGGTCCTTGGCACTGAGCTATGCCACCTTGGGGAAAGGGTGATGAAGGGAAAGTGAATCTGTTCCTCTTATCTTCTTCAATGCATCCAATCTTTGAATTTTTTTGTTTTCTCCAAAAGTGTGCTGAAACTTCTCCACTGAACTCCCTGACTTCCAAAAAGGCTTTCTCGTCTGTGGGTAACTGTCAAAATCATTGTTCTTTGTGGGGAAGATGGTAGAAAACTTTTATTTCACTATGTTGATGATGTAACATCTGTATTAACTCATGAGGCTCTGCATCACATTAGGAGAAGTCTGTCGTTTTGTTTTTTTTTTAACTTTTTTTTTTTTTGTGAGGAAGATCAGCCCTGAGCTAACACCCGTGCTAATCCTCCTCTTTTTGCTGAGGAAGACCAGCTCTGAGCTAACATCTATTGCCAATCTTCCTCCTTTTTTTCCCCCAAAGCCCCAGTAGATAGCTGTATGTCATAGTTGCACATCCTTCTAGTTGCTGTATGTGGGACATGGCCTCAGCATAGCCGGAGAAGCGGTGCATCGGTGCACGCCTGGGATCCGAACCGGGCCACCAGTAGTGGAGTGCGCGCATGTAACCGTTAAGCCACGGGGCCGGCCCGAGAAGTCTGTCATTTTTAGGTGCCAGGTACTTCTCAAAATGAATTCACAGAATGATTAAATATGTAAATATGAAAATAAAAACAAAAAATAAGTACAAGAAAATACAAGAGACGATATATCTGTTCTTATAAAGAGAGAAACTTTCTCAGTGCAAAAGCAAAGGCAAAAAGAATAAAGGAAATACCAAAGGATTGGTTTATAAAAATTTAAATATTGAGGGCCGGCCCTGTGGCTTGGTGGTTAAGTGCGCGCACTGCGATGCTGGTGGCCCGGGTTCGGATCCCGGGTGCGCATCGAGGCACCGCTTCTCCGTTCATCCTGAGGCCGAGTCCCACATACAGCAACTAGAGGGATGTGCAGCTACGACATACAACTATCCACTGGGGCTTTGGGGGGAAAAAATAAAATAAATAAAATCTTTAAAAAAAAAAAAAAATTTAAATATTGAGATAAAAATACTGTGAACAAATTAAAAGAAAAAATCCAGTGTTGAGAAAATTGCAAAATATGGCACATTATTTTTAAGAATTTCATAAATGAAAGTGTTTTAAATCGTAAGGAGAACATGAAAACTACAATAGAAAATATATATAGAGAGAGACCTGCCCGGTGGTGTAGCGGTCAAGTTTGCATGCTCGGCTTCAGAAGCCCGGGGTTTGCCCATTCGGATCCTGGGTGTAGATCTACGCACTGCTCATCAAGCCATGCTGAGGCAGCATCCCACATGGAGCAACTAGAAGGATGTACATCTACAACATACAACTATCTACTGGGACTTTGGGGAGAAAAAAAAAGGAAAAAAGGAGGAAGGTTGGCAACAGATATTAGCTCAGGGATAATCTTCCTCAAAAAAAATGCAAAAAATAATACACATATAATATGAATAGAGAATTTTCAATAGAAGACATACAAATAGATAGTAAATGTGCAAACACTTTAATCTCACTACACTAAAAAATTCCAATTAAACCAGAAGTAAGATACAGTTTTCATCTATCAAATTGGCAGTTATTCTTAGTTGCCCTTCTCTGCTTTCTTTTTTCTTTCTACTTCTTAACCCCTCTCCCCCTTTGAAGCGTTTTGTGCCTATGTGATTTATTTCACCCTCACCATCAATTGCCCCCATCAACATTTGTCTTTTGGGAAGAATCTAATCTCAAAATTAGGAAGTGTGAATCCTTTTCATATCTTGTGCTTTCTCTTATTCTCTTTTATTTTAGAAAAATAAAGGGTCCTTTTGTGTTAATCCCAGGTGGGAGGTGATAGTTTGATGGATTCGTGTACTTCCCAGAAGACCCAAACACATGGTTATGGTTCCACATCATCTTACCAGGGCAGTTAGGCAATCAGGAAGGGCTGGAATACCTGGATCAGAATCTCAAAAAAAGAACCAGAGAGTAGATAATCTTGGGCGGAGAGGAGGTGGCAGTGGATTTGGAGGAGAAGGAAGGTGAGGAGGGGAGGAAAAGAAGGAGAGGAAGCAGTTGCTCTCCAGCATCCTCACACTGAGGGCCTTAGGCAGAAAGACAGCAGCCTGGGGGCTGCAGTGAATCCTTCAGGAATTACTGTTTGTGTTCCCAATCTTCATGGTGCCAAATGTCAGGTAAGGTGTGTCATGAATGAGAGCTTTGAGGAAGATGTCAGGCCCGTATAAGAAGAGGGTTGGCATACTGTTTCTGTCCACCTCAGGCATTTAACAAGGCACATTGAATTAGTACAAGTCAAGGGGGCACTAATGGTCAAAACCACCTGCCTATACCTTTTCTTTCAAATTAAGTACCAGAAATCCCAGCAATAAGACCAGGTTTAAGTACAATACTTCAGGATGGGGAAAGCTATAGTAGTTACTGTTTTTTATACGGTAAAAATCACTTACTTTTTATTCTTCTAATTTAATATAATGCCCCACTGAGTAAAGTAGTTGACCAAAATATGTGACAGCATCCCAATTAAACGATAAAAACACATATTCCTGACTTCTATTGGTCATAAAATTAGTTTGGCATAAATCTTTCTAATACATCTTCCTTTCCATTTACATAAACTGCCTTGATCTCAGTAGTGTATCAGACCCTCCAATAAAGAACCAGCTTCTAAGTTATAAGAACTGATCCGTTTAAAGAATTCTGGCAAATTCTCCTAGCATGGTAGCCATGCAACAGAGACCTAGAGCACACTCTGAGGGACAGAAACTTGTGAATGTGTATCTTTCATTCTATATGGAGTTGTCAGGTTTGCACTGGACAAGGACCAAGGCTTTCCTAGGAGTGGGTCTGGGCCATCTCTGATTTCCTGGCAGGACATGCATTTCTGATTGTGCTGGGTCAAGTGAATAAAAGATTACCATCAAGAGAGCTCACCTTTCATTGTTTCATTTCCCTTTTCCAGAACCTGGTCTGTTGCATGGGAAGTATGCAAAGAGAGGGGAGCCCATTGCCTTGGGTATGGCAATGGGAGAGAGTCATACTCAGCCTGACCTTAGTACAAGCTGATACCTACACCCCATGCACTTGCACCTCCTCCTGCTGATGTCTCTAATGCCTTTGATTTATTTTTTTATAAGAAACCCTCACTTTGCTCTTTCCTAGGCTCTGTGTCCTTCATGCTCTGCCTAACATGTGTCTTTGCCTCACTGTATGATACAGTAAAACTGTCATCTCTTTCCCATAGGGGCCACAAGATGCACTGGAAGAGATTGAGCTTTGCAGTCAGACCAGCAGCTCTGCCTCATCACAGTTTGGATGTGGGACTTTGGGCAAATTACTTAAACACTCGGAGTCTCAGTTTCTTTAACAAAAAATGGGGATAGGAATATATTATTTGCAGTGAAAACTATGTAAGGTATCTAGTGTAGTGTTTGGTCCATGGTTGGCATTACATATATGCCATTTATGTTATTTTAAGATCCCCATGTACTTGAATATTACCTTTTAATTCGTATTTTACCCTATAGTACCTAGAATAGAACTAAAACACTAAAATATGGTATGTATGAAAACTGAGGTAATCTAGTTTGGCTGCTTTCTTATTTGAGATGCGAGGAAATTCCTTAAACTCTCTCAGTTTCAATTTTATCATCTAAAGCTTAGCAGAATAATAGTAAATATTCCACAGGATTGTGTGCAGATTAAATGTGATAACATCTTTAGGTAATTAACAAAGAATCCCACCTAATAAATATTCAACAAATACTAGGAGCTGCTCTTCAAAGAATGCAGAGTGAGAGCAAGCCAGGAGCCATTGTTCCTAGAAGTTGCATCGGCCTCCCGCTCTCCACAGCGCTCACTGTCTCTTAAGTAAGAGATCAGGACGGTCGGGGGGAGGTGGCGACCGTAGGGTTTCTCTGGGCCGTGGCCCTCATGTACAGAAGCAGAAGCTGAAACTCAGGAACTGCGGGGTCTGGACCGGGCCACACAGGGAGCTAATGGCCAAGCCTACTGGAGTTCTGGCTGTTTCCACAGTTCCCCAGGGTCTGACCTCCCTGCTACCTCTCATTTCTGTGCCTTTTGACCTACAGGAGTACACAGCAAGGCCTTTGACAAATAAACAGTGGCCTAGAGATTAAACTGCACCTGAAGCTGGTTATGCAGGTTCACTTAGCATTTGAACCAAGGGCAGAAACTCAGCTATACCGGGACTGCAAAGGGATTAACCCATTCTCAGACTCAGCCTATGAATTATTGCCCACTTAACAAACACAAAATGGAAGGAAGAACTGAATCTCGTTAAAAGAAACACAAACCTGTCTAAATTTTTCCAACAGGCAAATAAAAAAGAAACGACAGAAAGCAAGACTAAAGAAAACATTTGAAAAGAAATTAAATATATTTGAATATGCAAAAAGAAAATTCCAGATAACCTTTCTTCTGGCTATCTCATAGATCATGGGCAAGAAGGGAATATGATGGAATGCAGTGGAAAGAGTCGTTTTCTGCGAGAAATCTTGGGAGCCATCTCAGAATTCTGCCTCACTTTGCTCTTTCCTAGGCTCTGTGTTCGTGCTTCCGCCATCATGTTTCAAACATCTTCTTAACCTTTTTACTCACTCTACTTCAGCCAAATTAGGCTACTTTCTGTGTCCTGAATGAGCCAACTTTACTCCTACTCAGGGCCTCCGCATTTGTTATTCTTTCCTTTTGGATGAAGGTTTTGCTTAGAAGTCACACCCACAATGAGGCCTTTTTGACCATTCTAGTTAGAGAGCTCCCTTCTGTCTCCACATGGGAATTCCCTCTTTGCTCTATCTTCCTAACACTTATTGCCAACTAAATATCATTCCCTTACTTATTGGATTACGTGTTTATTGTCTCTCCCTGTGCCACACCCCCCATATAAGCTCCTTGAGAGAAAGGACTTGTCTTGTTCATTGCTGTATCCCCAAGGCGTGGAGCAGTGCTAGCCCACAATAAATATGCAATAAGCACCCACCAAGCTTACGCATGAATACACATTTTGTGGAAAGTAAGATGATAGAATTATTGTACAAGTGAGTCATGAGGGAGGAGGATGCAATGTTTAGCTAGAGCTAAAGGCCTTAAATGGCTGGTTAAGAATTTGAACACAATCCTAAGAGCAGTGGGACTCTCTTGGAAAGACAATGAAGGTGTTACAGAACATGAGTTCACAGGAGAGTTCCAGCTCCAGGTGATCCCGTAACACAGCGCCCTCCCCCAATGTTTAAGGAAAAGTGGAGCTTTGAGTATAACACTTAGGAGGGGGGTGACCTGACACACCTCCCACCACCCCCTCCACTCTGAGTCCATGATTCCCTTGGGGTTACAGAACAAATCTACCTTCCCACTTTACCTTGTCCAAAGAATGACAGATGAAAATATAATCTTAGTTATGTGTGATGCTGACTCAAAGGAGAAAAAACATGAACTCGCAATAACAATTATTCAATGTTAATTTCCAGATACCTTTAAGGGACCAGCAGAGCAAGTATGCAGCTGTCAGAATTGCCTTCCCTTCCATCAAATCTCAGGATGCACCTCCTTCCAAACCTTGAACTGGACACGGTGAATGTGGATATAAGTTTCCAAAGCTGCAGTTCACTAATCTTTTCCTTTGGTACAATATTATTTTTAAAAATCTCTGATGGTTTGTTATGAAGAAAAAGAATTCTCCTATGTGACACATATTGGGAACATGTATGTAATAAACTTTGGGACTTTAGCATCCCTTGACAATTATATTTGTTGCTATATCAGCTGTTTTAACACATTTTCTTCTTAGTTATTTGGGTTTTAATTGTATTTACGCTGAGACACTAGCATATGGTATTAAGTTCCAAATTTTAAATAAAACTCATTGTACCATTTATTGTGAGATGTTATTTTTCTTCATTTCTTATTAATTTTTCAAATAATTTTATTGAATTTTTATTGATGGAGGGGATGTATTAAAGATACTTTTAGCATTCAGAACCTAGGATCCTTGCTTAGGCAATATCACACTCTAGCAGATGGCATGACTTGACAGATGTATGTACATAATATGTGGGTATTATATGTATAACTCTGTGATGCCTTTTATTTAAGTTCAGCAGATGAATAACTTCAGCTATAAATATTTTCATTTGTAGAATTATTCCTGTGATACAGCAGACATGTGGTCTTGCAGCAAAATTCTAGCTGACTGAGCCCAGATCAAAGTAAAGAAAGAAAGTGGTACCTGTTTAGGAGTTTTAGTGGTCAACTGGGAATTTCCTCTCTGGTTACCTCCTAATAAACTGAGATTTCACTGATATGAAATGACAGGAATTGCAGTGTTTGGTCCAGCTTATCAGATTTTGCCAAGAGAATCTATGTCCCCTGGGCTTGAGACCAAAGTACATAATTTTTTGCCTAGGCCTGTGGGAGTACACATGACTTGTCATAAAACAGGCTACTGGCGTTCTTACACTTTGAGGATATTTGTTTCACTAGAAAGACTGAGGAAGAAGCTATTAGTAAAACTATGTTGATCTTCTTTCAGAGGAGGGAAAATTGAGCCTTAGGGTGAAAAGGAGAAAGTTCAGAAGGAATAGCTGATGTGTCTGTGATAATTATGTTTACATGGGTAAGAGGTGTCAAAGTCACATTACTCATGAGACTGATTTGAACAGAATGTTGCAAATCACTTGCAAGATTTTTTTTGGACTTCCCCATATTTTTGGAGGTTGGAGTCAGGATTACTGGCTTTGGTAATTAATCCTTCCCAGCCTGCATTCTTTGCTACTGAGCATAGCAGTGATTCAGGCGCCCAACCTGCTAAATCAAGATAATGCTTGACCTCTAGAAGCAGAAGTCTTTTCCTCGCTTAGCCAGAGAAACAAAACCCAGGAGCACAATTGGTAAAATCAACAGAGTTCATATTTGAAGAGTTGTAGAGGGAACTTACAATGTCTATTTTGGGCCTTTTTGGGTATTTTAAGAATATAGTATAAAAAAGCTATAAACTCGGGGGACAAAGTTAGTTGGGTTTTGTGTGTGAATACAGACGTAGGGCCCTTAAAAAGCTGTAATATTTTCAAGAGAGCCACTAATTTCAACATAAGCTTGTCACAGTTGATCTTTCATGGCTGACATGTTCACGTATTTGTTTGCCTAGTGTTTGTTTCACAAGAGCATTATATTAATAGCACAGCTATGAATAAAGAAACTCCATTGGTTTAGTTTGACTAGAGCTAAAATGTTTGAGATTATTTTGTCCAATAGACTCTCATTATCTTTGTGTTACTCTGCAATTTGTTATAATGCTTTAGACAATTCCTCCAACTCTAGTAAGATTGTGTAGATAAAATGATCACTTTACTTTTAGTCAAGAAAGGGAAATAGGATCACTTTTCCACTATGAAACCAATTAAGTTTTACAAGAAGTTGAGACCAGAGGGGCCCCTTTTGAAAGAGTTAAGACAAAGGAGCTGTGCTCACTAGCATGGGCACCATGCTTGATGCAGAATAGGTACTTTACAAAACATTTGAATGAGTACAAAAAATTAAATAGTGATTTTCTGTTGTTTTAAAAATAATTTTGTTAGTCATTCAAACAGTTTAAACTCGAGATTTTTGAGATTAGAGAGAAGAAACATTTTGATCAAGTGTGCCATGGTATTTTTCCAACTGCACAAATACTAAAGCCTTAATATTTCTTTGGGTTTATAGATCAGTTCGAGGTGGGATGAGCCAAGAATGGGAGAAACTTCCGTTTGAAAACAAATGACACAGGAGATATTATCTCTGTTCACTGTCACTCCTCATCTGGTGTCCCAGGGCCATCTGATCTTGCTTTTATCGTGGTCCTCATCACTGCCCTATAGTTGTTGAATTCTTCTGTCTGTCCCCGTAGATTGCACACTCCGTCAGAGCAAAGTTTCAATGTATCTTCTGACTTTATATTCCTACGGTCCACTTAGCGCATGGAACATATTAGGAACTAGGAGACAGACTGAATGTGTAAATGACAGAATTCTGAAAGCTTTTTTGAAACTAATGCATCCCTTCAGTTCTTGTATGTGTGGTGCGTGTGTGTGTGTGTGTGTGTGTGTATCACCCAAGATGTTACTAGCCTCATCTAATTGTGTTTTTTCCTTACTATGTTTAGTCTAAATTTAATTTTATGCTCACACTCACATACAACATCATATCTCATACCTACCAGACACACACCCATCAGAACAGCTATACACACCACATATACGCTCTCATTTTTAGACTTTAAAAGCAAAAAGAACAATCTCCATATTTCTTTCCTTCCCATCAGCCAAGACTTTCTGTTGTCAAACTCCTGAACCCTCTGTCAGTGATGCTTTAGCCTGCCGGCCATCTTCAGATACTTTGATTTTTAGGACTCGGGCTTGACCAGCAGTTGTAAACATAGAAAGATTTGGGCCCTTATCCTCAAATTCTTTGCTCAGTTAAACCTCTTTTGTGTGGCAGTCTTATCCTAGGGCAACTCGCAGAAGCCTGACCTTTATAGCTGAAATTTTGTAGAGACTCAGAGAAGGTGGGTGAAACTCATGAACCAAAACCAAAACATAGTTTTTCTTTAGGCCACCTTTTTAGTCTAGACGTCAAAAGCCCTAGATTTCACAGGGAAAAAATGTGAGATGAGTATACTTCCTTCTGTGCTATAGCACAGCATGAACTTTAGAGGGAGGATTTGCAAGTTTTTTAAGGTCTGAAATATTTGCTCCCTGCTTTTCTGGTACACGTGTTTCAGGCTGAGAATCTTATCAGTAGATAAGGGCAGAGAGCCTGCCATCCCACATTCCACAAACTCACTTCCAGATGGTTTAGAGACTAAGGGGTGAAAAACTCAAGCTCTTCAATCAAGCCCAACAGCCCACACCTGTATTGCCCCATTTGTTAGCAGCCTGTCACGGGCCTCCTAACATCTCAGAATCAGCCATGGGGGCAGCTGTTTAATTAACTCCTCAAGGCTGCATTTTGGTGGGGGCAATTCATTTATTATGAAAAACAAATTGAAAGCTCTGAGGGTTTTTTGTTCCTTTTCTTCTTTAGTAGTTACTGTTATCTGGAGCTTCTGGCTCAGTCCAAATAGCAACGATGATGGTTTTTTAAAAGGAGCTGCTTGATGTTTTGTGTTGTCATTTTTTCTTTCTTTCCTTTTTATTTTCCTAAATCAGCCTGGCTATCTGACTTGAGTGTGGAGAGATTTCTTTTCCTTGGTGCCAGGAAACAATGACATTTTTCCGGGCTTTTTTTGTGTCTCAGTTGTAGCAATACCACGACTACCGTATTAACTTCTGATAACAGTGATGAGGTTATATGTTGCTCTGTCTCAGGTTAAAATTTTATTGTGAATAATTTCTGGCCAACTTAATTCTAATAAGAATCTGAGAACTTACTGGAAGACACCTCTATGCTAGGCCCTAAGGAATGTACAGAAAGAGAAAAGAAGACCCCTGGCCTTGAGACATTTATAGTCCCACCTTCTGGAAAAATATATACTCATTTTTTTAATTTTTAATTTTTTTATTTGGAGATAATATTTGTTTTAAAGATTTGCAAAGATATTATAGAACATGCCCATGTACTCTTTGCCCAGCTTCCTCTACTAACATCTTACATAACCATGATACCAAAACCAATAAATTGACATCAACACAATACTATTAACTAAACTATAGACTTACAGACTTTACCCAGTTTTTCCACCAATTCCCTTTTCTGTTCCAAGATGCAATCAGGATCACACACATTGCATTTAGATGTCACGTCTCCCTCGTCTCCTCCAGTCTATGACAGGTTCTTGGTAACGTCTCATCTTCCATAACCTTTACACATTTGAAGGGGTCAGGTGTTTTGTAGAATGTTCCCCTATACTAATCCTTTCAGTGCCTATTGAGAATCAGCCTCATTCAGAATGCTCCCTGGAGACAGTGTGCAAAGATTTAGAATCATATGGACTTAGAGTAAGAGCCAAAGGGTCCCCTCATTTTCAAAATATAGAAAATGAGGTCCAGAGAAGAAAATAAGGACTTCCTCAAAGTGAGGAAGCTGGCTGAGGTAGGATTAGAACCAACACAGACTGCCTGACTTTCAAGGTAGTGTTGAAATTATCCTACTTTCCTATTTGGATTCCTGGAGAAACTTAATTCCTGGAGAAGTCTGCCCAGACACTGGGCTCCGCATGCTTCCTTGAGCCCACAGCATAGTTGTTTTGAATTGAATTAAGCACTGTTGAATTGAATTAAATTATGATCCAGAGAATCAAATGGGAATGGCTGAAGATATTTCTGCCGGATAACAGCTAAAACTGCATAGAGAAGTAAGAACTAAGAAAGTGTGAGTGAGGTCAAGGAAAAAAAAAAAAAAAAAGAGCCAGATTCCCTGTAGTAACCTAAGATGCTCATAGCAGAGCCATAATTGTTAGACAGTAGGTCTAAAGAAACTGCTTGAATAGTGGGTGAGGTTCCCCATTCTGTGACAGATACTTGCCTTACTCACAATCCTGCTGGAAAGGACCAATCTGTCCCTTGACCTCAGAGCACTTTCTGTCCATCTTAATCCCTGAGACCTGAGGGCACAGAATGTGGCAGTCATGAGTTCTCTCTCACTGCATCTCAGTTCAGTCTCCACAGTTTTACACACCAATTGCGAAGGTCCAGATAAGACCTAGAAAATCACTCTGAGCCTCAAACCTCAGGGTTTTAATATGTAGAGTTAATAATTGGGTCAAATATTGCAATCCTTACTCACCTCGAGTCCTTGGGAAATGTAGCTGAATCATAGAGTGTTCTGGAAAGCAAGCTCATGCTTCATCATTAATGATCATAAATTTACACTCTTTTCTCAATATTTTCTGTAGTCCTCTTGAACATGGGCGGGGTTTCTCCTGGCATCCTCTGTTGGCATAGTCCTAACTTGTATCAGATGCAGAGTGGATTTGCCTTGTGCTTTGGAGCAAGTACAGAGCAAGCAGAGAAATGGCCTGAGAATGAAGAGTCCTGGGTTCTAGTTCCCACTAAGTGATTTTCTGACTTTTGGGAAAAGTGTCTACACATCTATGTTTCAGAGTTTCTCCTGGCTGTGCTCTTATAGAGTTCAATTTGATTGGTGGTTTTTAAACTGGATAAGAATAAGGAACTTTAGAGGTTGCCCTAGGGGGATAGGGTTATTGAAGAGGATCAGTCACTCTTTTATTGTAAAACATTAAGAAAAAAAAAAGGTTGGAATAATGATCCAAGTGATCTATTGTGTAGTATTAAAAAGTGAGGATTCTGCCATGAGTCAAACAAATCTGGTTTCACATAGCAGCTCAGCCACTTACTCGCTATGTTCCTGAGGCAATATAATTAACCTTTCTGAGTCTTAGTTTCTTCATCTGTAGTTTTAAGTTGGACCTGGAGGTTCTACTGGAGCATTGTCATCGTGATCACCATCTTCAGCAAGGCCAAGGTAGTTTCTAAACCTGAGCTGTCAGAAGCAGGCAGGACAGTGTGTCAGCCCCACCTGGGAAGAGGAGCAAGTCCATAAGGGTGGTCTCTGTAAGGCCATCATAGCTTAAGAGTTTGTGAGAAGATGACGGGACTTTCCTCTAGCTCTCGGGGGGGGTCTGGGGGAAGACTTGGAGTGTTTCTGTTCTTGGTCCCCTCTTTCTTTTCTTACCCCAACTGCGCAGGGCTATTCTGGGTCTAAGTATTTTAGGAGTCATAATGAGGTGCTTCTCATCATACCTTGCCATTTTCAGGCAGCTTTTACTAGCCGCCTGGACATGGGGACAACCTAGCAATTTAAGAGCTATAGTGGACTAAGCTGGAAATAGAGAGACCTGAGCTACAGCAGGATGAGATGGGAGTGGGGCATTTGTGTTCTCCCCTTCATAAAAGAGAAAGCTAGAATGGCTCACAGTCACACACAGAAACGTTCACAGAAGACAAGAAAGCAAATTTTCTTGTTCTCGTACCACACTGTGCCTGGAGGACACAAAAGAATGGACGATCTCTTAAGTAGCAAAGAACCGGCATCATTGGATGTGGAGTGGAACAATGGGCTTTCCTCATTTGCCAGAGCATAGGGGCCGACCAAGTTGCCTGACCATGATTCACTTTGAGCTCATGTTTTACCGATATGGGGGTAAATTCAAAGAAAGTAAAGCTGTCAGTCATATCAGCCTCTGAGGCAAAATGCTACCCGTATAAATGCCTTCAAATTCTAAATGGCCAATCATCCCTTCTTTTCCTACAGCAAACAACACTCTAGAATTTCAAAGCCGGTCTTCCTGGAAATGATTTTCTGAAGCCCGGGCACTTTCCTTTTATAACTCTGAAGCTATGAAATAATTCCACAGTGCAAGTATTCCTAGACCTACAGTCTGCCACCCAGAAAGTACCTATTCTCTGATGCCATAATGCAGAATCTTGGTAAAAATATCAGTGCAGATTGATGTCTAATTCAAAGAACCTCACATTTCCTCTTTTCTTATGTCTGGAGGAAGAAGAAAAATGCTGTATGCATTAATGTTTCGTTCAAGTTTTCAAACAAAAAATGTCCCAACTTCAAGCCCATGATAAAGGAAATGCTTGTCTCCGGGAGCTGACACTTCCCCGGTCATATTTCAGATACAATTAGCCTCCATTGATAGTGGTGGTTGATCTATCAAATGAGCAGCTAATCTTATCTGTGGTTCACAAATGGCTCAGATGGTAGCTTGTGACTTTGATTACTGGAAGACTGGACCCCATCAGACAGCTTTGCTCCAAACAGTGGTCCTTTCAGCCTCCTGCTCCTGGAGATCAAAGCACTCTCCCTCTCCCTATCTGCAGGGAAGCTCATTAGAGGGAGGCTGTCAGGGTTATAATCATGCAACAGTTTTACTTCTGGGTTATAACGCTTTCCCCTTCTTATCAGCCTGTGAGGTCCAAAGTGAGAAGGATAAAGGAGGTACCGATGACATCTGATACATTTAATAGGCTCACTGGTGACTGCCTGGGCCCCAGCTCTCTGCCACCGCTGCCTTGCTGACTACTGAAGGACTCCCCTCCCCCCAGACCTACAGAGATTATACTTTATTGGCTGGGGGGGGGGGGGGCGGGAGGAATCTTGTCCCTTAACAGTTACATGAAAACAGAATCAAATAAAATAGGAGTTTCTAAGTCCAAAGATCTGCCTTTAAATTTCATCTCTTTCACTCAATAGCTGTGTGAACTTGGACATTTTCCTGTGATCTTCAGTTTCCCCTGTAAAATATGTAAATTAATACATTTCTGATTTGAGTTAGTATGCAGATCTCAAAGTTCCCCTCTTCCAGAAGCCTTCTATTATAACCTGAGTTCTTCCCTTCCTCTCCCTCCCCCACCCCCTACCTGAGTAAAAGCACCTCCATTCTGAGTCGCCACTCTCTCTTCTGTCTTCCCATAGCCCCCAAGGATTACCACTAGCACTGCACCTATGCCTGATTTTCTATTGACTTGCCTTTTCCTTCTCAATAGACAGTGAAATCCTCAAGGCACAGGGGACTGAGGCTCTATATGTTAAAGGATGCCTCCATTAGCAACACAGTTGATGCTAAATGAATGTTGCCCACAATGAATAAAGTACTATATACTAAAATAATTTGCAAAGTACAATAGGAAGGGGTTGTATTTATTATTGGACATAGAGCCTTTTAGTTTCCTGGGGACCCATGTAGATAACCTACTGTAGTGTTTCTGGGTGGGACCCAAGAATTTACATTTCTAACAAGTTCCCACTTTGAGAACCACTGATGTAATTCAATCTTCTTATTTATAGATGAGGAAATTGGGGCTCAAATTGGAGAAGTGGCTTGTGCAGTCATATGACTAGTCAGAGGCACTCAATGTGTTCTTATTTTTAAGTAGTTTATCAAGGAAAATTCTATCTCATAGGGGGATCTTTGTGTGTGTGTGTGTGTGTGTTTTGAAAAGTATAGGGAATAAGTCTTTTTGTTTGTTTTTCATTTATGTCTAGCTTCTTAAGGTTTCAAACTTGGGTCTTCTAATTCTAAATCTCACGGTCATTTCACAACATGGTCATTTCACAACATGCTGTTGTCATGTTAAGAAGCACTATAGTCATGCTGCCAAGATGCTGGCTCAGTTATTATCTTTATTTGTCTCATGTTCATTGATGCTTTTAGAAATATCTGAGAAGAAATGTATAGGGGAAGCCACCTCAAAAATCAGAGAGGGACTGCTAGTAGCAAAGGGCAGGCTTGGTCTCTCCCTCACTTAATCTGGCACAATCTAGGTAGGGCCTCTACCCATCCACGCTGGTGGGGATGTAGAGCTCATGCCAGCATCTGTCATTACCACGAAGAATGAGAAGCAACAACAGTTGCCTGTGGGAGTGGGACATTTGGAGCTGGATAGGCCTAGGTTTAATTTTCACTTCCTCATATCCCTGGTAGAGTAAAACTGCTTAAAGGATTTAATCTCTAGGAGACTCATTTTGCTACTCTGTAAAGTAGGAAACACATCTACTTCACAGGGTTATTGTAGAAATTAAAAGAAGCAACTTTTAAGAGTCTTACGCCCTGTCTGAAACATACCAAGAACTTGGTCAACATGAGTTCTATATTTTCTTTCTTCCTCTTTTCACCTCCTCCCCACCTTCTCCCACTGTCATCTAAAATCCAGTGCTGGCAGAACATGAGTGAAAAATGTAACCCAGCTGGAAAAATAAGCAAAATACACTGTCTTTTTTTTTTTTTTAAACCTACATCCTTCTGATTTACTTACTGTTCTTTCCTCAAGTTAACTATGATTTTCTTTTTTTCATGGAAATCCATTTAAAACTTTTAAGAAAGAAATTATTTGTAGTTAAAATAATGACCTTTCCATTAAATATAATTTGAGAGGCATTAGCACTAATTGTAATTATAATGGAATTTATGTCTGAAACATTATAGTCCCTGTGATGAAAGAAAACCAAGCACTCCCCAGAAATCAGTGACAAGCTTATCAGAATATTAATCTCCTTCAGTTACTCTTTAAGAGAATAAATAACTAATCAGTCACTGACTGTTAATATAATATATAACCCTTTTGCTAAGATAGATGATAATTTCAGCTTCAGCAGAAAATATTTGTTTAACTGACAGAAATCATGACACAATTTTATTTGTTTTAAATGACAATTCAGTAAAAGCCAGACTAGGTATGATGCTTGGAAAATGGAAAATTTTGAGTAATTAATTTTTTAAGTTAAGCTTTATGAGAAATAATAAATTTCATAAATTCCATCTTGAGCATTGAACATATATCTGAGATGTTTGTTAGTTTTCCATTCTCAGTTAAGTGGTCTCTAAGAAACATCCTTAATTCTGTGTTAAGCCTATTCTTAGAGTACAATTACCTTGACCATTAAATCTCATGGCATATAATTTTAGCTGCAGAAGTTCTAAGAAATTGGGCAAATGTCTGTTGACCCAGGCCAGAACTAGGTGTTAACGATTTTAATAAGTTTCAGGTATTAATCAACTTTTGTTGTGATTGTTTTTTCTGTTATAGTGGAATAAGGGAACAAGATCCATTGAGAGAGAAAAACACTCACCTGAATTCTGGATAATTTGGTTTTTATGAATATACTCCAACAGCAAGTGTAATCTCCACGCACTATTTCATCATGACTGTGCTAAAGTCTAGCTAATAGAGCAGGAATAGCTATTCTCTTGCTTGGAGAGCAGCAGGCTATTCTCAGCCCAAGGTGCTATGTGTGAGCATTAGCGACATCGTAGAGGGGAGTCCATCTGTTTCCGTATGGAGGGATGTTTGCCAATGTAATATTCCAGCCCTCTCTACTCTCCACTCCTTTGGAGGAGGAAGGAGTTATCCAATTGGTGAGCTGGAAAAAGAAATTGAACTCAGCATCATCTGCCTCTTTAGAAGCCAGCCTGCCTGCAGAGGGAGTACCATCTGGTTCCCTTTCAATGGTTTGGAGAGCAATCTTGGAACAGAAGGTTCTGCCCATTCAGAGACTTGAAGAATTGTTAAGGACTGCCAATTATTGGCTGGTAAGTCTGCCTAAAAATGGGATAAAATATTCACAAACACACTTAGTCAAAAGTCTAAAGTTATGCTAAATATCTTGTGAATTAACTCAGAGTGAAAAGGTCATTTACATACTTATTGGGCCTTTGTCAATCCTGTGACGAGCATGTGGGAACCCTGATCTTCTAGGGCCTGAGGCAAGCAGCTCCAGAGCCATGCATGGACACTTAAACCAAGTCAGGGCTCAGTAAGGGTTTGATAGATGAAAGATTGAACAGAGGTCTGAAGACTTCTTGTGATTCTCCATTTCCAGATGTTTATTTGTTTAACAAGGCAAAAATGGGTTCTGTGATTGAAATGCCTCTGGTGTTTCATGTCCTCTGTTCTTACACACCCCCCTTTCTATCTACACCTCCAAAGTAGGTATATGTCTTCCTTGCCTTCCATTTTCTTTAGATCAAGGCTGCCCTCAGAGATATTAATATGTTAATAATTAATATATTAATTCACATTAATATAATGTGCATAAGATAACAAGACAGCCTAGTCTGTTATGGAGCTTTTCTGAGACCAGAAAGAAGGTGATACAGATGTCTCTGTGGAGATGTCAGCCACAGTTGTCATTTGAGTGTGTGCTTTTTGCTGCCTCCAAATATAGATGGGCCATGATGTTTCTTCTGAAAAATTACCTTCTTGGTAATGTAGCTGGGCCAACAAGTACAAGGGTGGTTCTGAATCATTCTGGTTCTGAGATAGAAGTGGCCCAGGAAAGTCCCAACTAAATGATGCCATAAACATTTAGAGAAAGGAAGAAGACACCTGCTCCAGTGAGTAAGCTCTGGCTGATAAACAATTTCAGCTCACTCACCCTCAAAGCAGTGGCCTCCTCTGTGGGTCTGCCAGTGGTTTATACAACTGCGTGATTTACAGAGTAGAAGTCCACCCAGAGAGATGGAGCTCCCCAACTGTCGTTTCTTTGAGATATAGCTCGCTGAGGGCTCCCCTGCCTATGTTTTCATGGTTAGCGACAAGACTGGAGAAGCCTGTTCATGACTGAGAGATCCGTGTGAACTTTTAGTTGGGAGATGGAGGAAATGGTTATTCATCTAATCCTATTCATTTATTCATCTTTTCATACATTTATTCATTCATCTGATATATTTGACATGTTTATTTTGTATCACTCTGTATTAGCCATGGGAGATACAGAAGTAAATAAGATGTAAGTCCCAGAGGGCACAGGCTGGTGGAGGAAACAGACAAGGGTACAGGAAATCGTAATGTAACACAGCATGTTCTGTGATATTAGGAGCACAGAAGAGGCTCACAAAGCTTTCTGTCTCAGAGAATCAGTGAAAGCTTCTCAGAGGAACTGGTGAAGGAGGTGAGACCTGAAGACCTAAACTGAGCTGACCAGATCCTTCTGTGGCCACGGGGGATGTTGAGGGTGGAGAAAAGTCAATGGAGTCCTGTTTGTTGGGTATCTGGTAGGGCTTCATCTTGCATGTATTTTTAGAGGATTATTTCTTTAGGGGTCATTATGTATCTTGAGACAGCCGCCTATCAGACATCGTACTTGGCCATTTTATATGTTATCTTGATTTCTTACAGCAACTCTCCAAGTTCAAGATCATTATTCCAATTTGCATAAAGGAACGGAAGGTCAGGATAGATAAATAATTCACTCCAATGTGTACACAAGGCCGAGATGTAAAATCAGGGCTTCCCAGCTTCAGTGTCTGAGCTTTCTCCACTACCCATGCCGCCTCTCCGAGGAGCAGAAAGGAAGCAGGAACAGAGCACTTGTGAGCAAGGAAGCTGCCTGCTGGAGCCTGGCTGGGCTTGGGTGCCTCCCGCTCTCAGGCCAACAGCACTGGATGGTGAGCGAGCCTCTTATCTGCAGAACTCTACTGGGCACCTGCTCATCTGCAGATTCACTCGCCCCTCTCCCTGCAGACCCACCCCTACCAATTTCATTTTGTATTTAATATTTGTTCCACTCCAACTGTAGTGCATTGCCAGAAATTGGGGCCCCAGGAAGCTATGCTCCTAGGCCAAGAGGGAGCTTCTGTCTCTAACATGCCAAAGAGTCTTGATCTCTCCCTCCTATGAAGTACTTTACAAAATATTTGCAAAAGCACTCTCCTCTCCTCTCTCACCTCTTCCCCCAGCCATCGCCACACTTACTGTCTTTTAGAGACAGTGCAGCAGGCCAGTGGGAGTGGGGACTAGACAGCCAAGAAGTATGCTTCCCTGAGAGGGCCACAGCTTCTCCCGGCTTGTTTCTTTGAGTTTCAAATGAAACTATGTTTAATTGGCCTCCTGGTTCTCAAAGCGGGATGGATATTGTTTGAGGCTCATTTTCTCCACGCAGTTTTAACAAAGTATGCCTTCAGAGATATCACGTAACTGAAAGACAGAATTAAGCAAGAATGGCAGAACTCTGGCAGCAAGTAGCCCTCTGCTCGTGGTTTTCATTGAAAAGCATATAGAATTACCTTATTGTTGCACATATTAGCTTTCTGTACCCAGCATATACATATTTAAACAGCATAACAAATGGGCTACATTACAAAGCACCTATATGTCACTGGGGCCCCGAAAGCTTATGGTGTGCCAAGGCCTGGAGGCATCCTTCCAAGTTTCCTTCCCAACTTAGAGGCAGATTGTCTCAGTGCATGGGATGGGCCAGCCAGCCTGAGTTTAACAGCGAACATTCTCGGGTTTTTTCAGGTCCCGCGTGTAAAACAACTTTCATTTGAATGTGACATCTGCCTGCAAAGGAGCAAATCCCCAGCACCACCAGTACATGTTTTCATGCCAAAACCAGAGAGGCTCTCTTGAGGGTTTTCTCCAAACACCAGGGCTCAGGCTCCAGACCGTACCCTTGCTTGCTCTGGAGAACATTATCAACTTCATGGTTCAGGGTTAAGGGTTGGGGTTGGGGTATTGTTAGTGTTTTCATCACCAGCAGAAATGTACAGTCTGACAATCGCCATGCACACAGATCAAAGGCACAGGGAGGTGTTATCTGCCGCCGGCTGTGCTGTGACTCTAAGCACATTTCTGGTGGGCTGACCCCAAGGTGAGCTAGGGTGGGAAAGAGTTCTCTGAGAGCAGACAGCTGTCTGGGTGTGAGCTCATGTAGAGTGGTGTCCTAAGAGCAAAGTCTCTGGCCCTTCTTTTTAGGTAACCCCACTATGCCTAACCTTAAAAGCATGGAGTGCTTTGGAACTGGTGTTTCCAGACATGGAAGGAGGAATGTTAGTTTGTGGAAAGATTAGCCTGGTAGAAGTGGGGGGCTCTGGATTATCATCCTAGGTCTACCACTGGTTTGCTTTCTGACTTGGGGTGAGACCCAGGCTCCAGCCACACTGACCCCTCAACCAGTCCCTGCATAAAGCGTGGTCCCTCCCAGTTATGCTTTACACATGATGCCCTCACTGATGGGGATATTTTGCTCTTATCTTCCCTGCAGGACGAACTGGCCCTTTGTCCCCAGGCTCAGTTATATGTGTCTCTTTTCTGATGCGGTGACCATTTTCTTACATCCTTAAAAGAGTAATCTGTTCTTTCCTCTGTGCTCCCATTGTTAGAGATTTCTGCTGGAGGGTTTACTACCGGGCATTGTTTATATGTGTGTCACTGTTAGATGTGAGCACCTCAAAGGCGACCTCTTCACTCAGTTCTCCAGATGCCTATTATGGCACCTAGAAGGCAGAGCCAAATAGATGTCAGATAAACGAATGTGTGCATGAGATAACAGGTGGATGAAAGAGGACAAAGGATTCTCTGCGATTTTGGAGGGAAAAAATTTCCTTTGGATGCAGGGGTATTTCTGCAGGAGGAAATGTCGCCTGTTCTTCCGGTTGCCCCCGTCCTTTCCATCATGTCTACAACTGGACGGGGAAATCTGCTCTCTCCAGTTATAAACTTTCCTGCTTCTCAGAGTCATATGCTCTCTATTCAATACTTGTGATTCAAGCCCTGTTAGCCTCAACCTTTGTTAAAGCATGAAGTTTTTTCCTAGAAAATATTCTGTTCCCTCTCAAGTCATAATGTCTAGCATCTTCTGATAATCTCTCATAGGCTATTTCTTTCCTCTCTATAGAAGCTGCAGTTCTTACACTACCCCAGACCCGTGCAGCTGTGCCAGGCCCCCCTCTGGGGAGGTCTTGGTCGTTTGCACTTTCTAGACTAAAAGATCTGAGCAAGAGCTTGTGCTATCCCATAGTTACAGTGCCATGATGCTGCAGCTGCTGGTCTCAGTATAGCTTGAGGAGTCTTATGCACTATGCCAACTGACAGAGGGAGGTCGACTGCACCCCTGGAGCTCTGGCCCAGGGAAGCCACATGATACAGTCCAGGAGTTAGCAGAGTTTTACCAGTGGGAGACAGAGGATAGGCGAAAGCCATTGGAAAAACTATTCTCCCATCCTCAATTCCATGTATTAGTCTGATAAGAGTAGTTCATCCTGTCTCTCTCTCTCAATATGATGTGAGAAAAAGAACAACCATACATGTTTGTCATGAAGCGATGGCCACATGGGCAATGCACCCCTCCTCTTCGCATTTGTCCCTCCACCGACTTCCCTTTGACTTCTGTTCTGGTTCTCTAGGTTGCACTCCCAAGTGTTAGCAAGTAAGCTTTTGCCTCAGTCTTTGACACCTAGGCTAAGACAGACACCTCCCTTGCCAACTCAGGTTAGACTGGCCTCCTTTGTGCTCCCATAATACCATTGCACATCTCTCTCACTTTCCACACAGTATTGCAATTATCTATTTATGTGTCTTTTTCTCCTTTTAGGTTACATATGTCTTGAAGGCAGAGACTAAGTTGTACTTATTTTTGAATCTCTGGGACCTAGCATAGTGCCTAGCATAAATTAGAACTCTGAAACTAGTAAATATTTGCCAGATGACTGACTATAGAAGAGAGCTAGATTTTCTCTGATCAGGGAGAGATTCCAACAAGACTAAGAAGTATTTTAAATGGTTTGTCATTTCAGTGTATGGTCTCTTTTGGCTTCATCTAAATTAAGTCAGAGATGATGCTGGCAATTGTATCACACTACAAGATTATAATTATATCCAATAATTATAATAATAATTACTACAATATGTTTGGCACCTATGTTACCATGCTATTAGATATTTCACATATATAATCACGTTATTGCAGCAAACATAGTAGGTTGTCATTATATGTTTGGGACTTTTGAAAACGTAGCTGGACAACTGGCCTTGACTGAAGATGTTCTTGAGAATATATTAAAGGTTGTTTTAAGTACAGTTTTTAAAGGAGGTTTTCCTTAGTGGTTAATACTGCATCTACCAACCTCTACCAATTAGCACATAAATGCCCAAGGACAGAACAGCTTAAAAATCAACTCACTTCATCCTTAAGTGACATGAATGTGACTTTATACCCCAACACCTTCACTCCACTTTTAGCCCATACGAATGTGCAGGTTGTATTGTGACATATGCTCAGGATCACTGAACTAGTCACTTCAGTCACCTTGCTTCTCCCTGGTTCCACTGAGGTTATGGAAGTTAGCAAGATGTAACAGAGGGATTCACGACCAAGGGACAGTGGACAATTATGGGGTTCAAAATTGGGTTTAACCTGTTGTATAAACCCTCAGAAATCATGTAAATATTTTGTGTGTGTACTTCAAAGGTGCAATTTTCTAGAGTAAGGCTTATATCAAATTCTCAAATGGGTTAAGAATCACTGATTCTAATTCTACATGAAGCTTCAGTTTGGGGTAGGCTATGAAGAGTGAGGGCAGAGCTTCCTGCCTCAGAGGTCCCTGCTGGTCAATTGCATTCTGAACGACCAGGGATCCTGGGAATAAACTTGACTAATCACTCTCACTGTAGGCACCTGAGTTGAAGATTAAGTATGAAGGAGCTCAGAGTACTTGCTTTTCTCTCTTAAAAGCTGAAAGGGTCTGTAGGACTTAACCTTGACTCTCTGCTTGTCCTCCCTCTGTTGTGGCTTTGTTGTCAGGATTTCATATTATGATGTAATCCAGCACAACTTGTCCAAAACAATATTAGATTTATTCCATTTGTTAAAAGGAAGATATCACTAGTATGTGGCCCTTTTGGCAAATCTCAACTCCTAGTTCTAGGCATGGGTTCAATCACCTGTTGCTAAGATACTGCAAAAAATATTATCTGTTTTTAAATATTTCTTTTTAATTGAATAAACTGTTGCTTTGAAATATCAGTGCAAAGGTTAAATAGGTCTTTGAAATCATATATTATTTTTTAACTGGCAGAGATATTTCTGAGCATTTTAAATGGAGCAGCTGCTGTCTCAGCAGAGTTCCTTGATGGAGTTTTATCACACAGAAAGGAGCACTCGCAGAGCACTGGGGGATGTAAATAGCAGAGAGAAAGATTCATTCCGATCAGGACATGCTGAAAATGCTGGTCACAGTCATTGATTCTGCATTGAAAGCATGAGGGAAAATGCAGACACAGGGCCACAATCCCGATTAGCAACCTCATTAGCCAGCTTCAGAGTTTTTTTGGATTTCAGAATGGTAATGCAGAGCATATAGCCCCAGAAGGGTCTGGACCAACACCTCATAATCAAAATCATTAATATTTGTGTGACAAAACATTTTAGTATTTATGCTAGGTTCTCACATCACTTCACATCCAATACTGTAGTCAAATAAGTTTGCTCAAACTTATGGAAACACTTGGGTTTGAAGAGCATTTTTATTTTTTGTACTACAAATAAGTGATTATAGACCATTAAAACTGAGAGAAACTCCAGGGTATACATGATCCAGAATATTTTCAGGATCCACTTAGACCCCAAATGGCTCAGGCTGTAGCAAGGTTGGAAGCCAAGAGTCCAAGTGGGTGGAGAAGGCTGGACAGAGTGGATTGAGCACTCACACAAAGTCCAAACTAGGCAGAGTCAGCAGTGTCCAGCAGGGAGGCACAGAGATCTGGGACTGTGGATAACACTTGGAAGGACAGATAAGAATTGAGAGACATTGAGGCTGTCCTAGATATCTCCTAAATCCAAATGCTTCTCTTATTCCACACTGTTACTGTGCTAGTCCAGGCCGTCTCTCTAGATGCCCACAACAGTCTCTTGACCGGTCTTCCTGCTTCATTCCAGTCTTTTTACCCAATCAGCCTTTTATATCTGCCTCCATTGTGACCATCCTATGATGCAAGTCTGACCTTGCCACTTCCGTGATGAAACATTTCAGTGGTTTCCCTTGACCAACAGGGTAAATCCCTAAATAATGGAGTCCTCTCCTGTCTCCACCTTGTCTCTAAGCCCTGAGTTCGCATCTTACGCTATAACAACACAGTCATCTCTGGGTCATGGGGACCAGTGTCTCCGCCTTTGGAATGTTCTCTTCACCCCTTGCTTCTTCACAGGGTCAATTCCTACCTGTTGTGCAAGATTTGACATCAATTTACTTCTGTCCCAGGCCCCAGGCTGACCTAAGTACCTCCACAGTTAACCTGTACCTATGTCGATACACTCAGCACTTTTCGTAAAAAATGGCCTGTGAGCTTCTTGAAGACAAAATCCATTTCTCTTCTATCATATTACCTCTCAGGATTAAGCACAGGGCTTGGGACATGGTTTATGCTCAATAAAAAGTTATTGAACTGTGGGTAGAATATCAAGGCAGAGAAAATTATGGAATTCAGGCATTCAGGGAACATGACAAAGCAGCACTTGTGAATAAAAAAACTCCCAAGTGACATAGATGAGGATGAGCTTCTGTCCTGGAGGTGTGAGAAGTGTTATGAGATAGTAAATGTAGATCACCTACATTATTCTGACACCAATAATATGATCCATCATTTGCTCTGCCCCTGGGGATATGGCAAGGGGAAGCAGAGTTACTTTAACAAAATAGAAAGGATTTCCTTATGGTGAGGTTGGGTGGGTAGCACAATGGCTTTAGGAGAGCATTTTTGACAATAAGACCCTGTGCACCTATGAGAGTAAAGTGTGGAGTGACCAGGAAAAGATATGGTAAATTGATTTTTTATGGTGCCTAAAATACGATTATTTTTGGTTGAACTTTCTTGTTGCACTCCGCCCTCTGTGGAGTAAGCTGGACTGTCTCACATTGAAGTCACATTGTCATGATGACCTAGGGATTTTAAGCAGAACCCACAGAAGTCAGCGCTGATGGAGTGGATAAAGCATTGGTCCAAGAAACAGAAGTCCGTCCAAATCCTAGGTCTGAGATTTACTGTGCCCTTAGGAAATTAGTTACCATCTCTTTGTCTTCGATTCTTCTTCTCTAAAACCAAGATAAGAACAACCTTAAATAGCTGTTGTAAGCATTAAATGAAAAATATGTGTAAAAGCATCTGTCAAATAATACGCATGCAAAAATGTGTGGATGCTTTAGAGATTTTGTTACCTAGGTAGCCAGTACAATGAAACATAAAAATATCACTCTATTATAGGCTAGATTTTTGATGTTATGGAAGGGAAATGTTACTTTATTTACAAAGTCATTAGCTCAAGAATGACTTTAATTGTCCATCTGTGGAACAGCACTGAAAAAATTTTTAAAAACTGCACCTCAATATATATTTCTTAAGAAACATATCCATGCTGTTTTTGTTTTTTTGTTTATTTGTACAAAGTTTTGTTTAATTTATTTGTACAAAGTTCAGTGTCATTTAGACCATCTGTGACTGGGAACAACATAAAGTCAAATCCATTCAAACTCCATACAATTAATTGTCAGAGCAAGACCGTCTAAGTGTAAGCCCTACAAGGATTTGCAGTGAGCCAGAGACTTAAGAGACAATAATTAAGTCAGTAGGTACAACCCTAAGGTTACACTTTAACACGGGAGTGGGGATGGGAAGAGAGAAGTAGGAGAGCTAAAATTCTCATCTAGCATGACAGGAAGGTGAGAGAGAATATCTAAGACAGACGAGTCAAGAGACCAATTATATGTACTTTGTTAAACATACAAGATAAATGCCTGAAGAAACAGTTCTAAGATATGAAAGTGGTTGTCCCTGGGAAAGAGTGGGAGAGAGTGGGCTGTGCACTAAGGAAGGGGATATAGAGGGCTGTATATATATATATACACATTTACAAACATAGATAGATATAGATATATACACACACCACACATACACATTTTATACTTTTTGGCATTTTCAACTTTGTATGTATGTGTATACATATATGTAAATTTTATAAAAATAAACATTATGTTTAAAAAGGTTAGCAAACAAGTTTTAGACACAATTGTAGTACATACACACATACATTTCTACTACCAAAGAAGAGACCATAGTATATCCTTTAG
Source organism: Ceratotherium simum simum (assembly GCF_057802395.1). Lineage (NCBI taxonomy): Eukaryota > Metazoa > Chordata > Mammalia > Perissodactyla > Rhinocerotidae > Ceratotherium > Ceratotherium simum. The sequence continues at coordinate 60,763,583 of NC_141910.1, read as the reverse complement.
GATCCAGGATTCTCACTTTTAGTGTTCCTTGAATTAGGAAGAATCTTTCATTCTTCCTATTTAGATCACTCAAATATCTTTAAGTGATCACTCAGAATACTTAAGATCACTCAAAGAAGACATATTTTTATAATTAATTTTTGCAATCCAAGCATCTATATTCTTAGCAGGAGGAAATATTTAAGTACGCATAGACATTTAGAGCTCAGTGCTCTTTAGGACATGGTTCCTATTTAATACTATTAAACTCTCTCTTTGCCCCCCAAACATGTTATTTATGATGTTTCATTTAATTCTCTAATCATTATTTCCCTTTTTATCTCTATTGAGGTATAATTGATATAGAAAAAACTGCACACATTTAATGTATACATCTTGATGAGATTAGACATATACACACGCTCATGATATCATCACTACAACCGAGGTACTAAATGTATCCGTCACTTACAAAAATTTCTTTGTGTTCTTTCAGTGATTTTTTTGGTGCTCTGTCCTTTAATATATTCTAAAGTGCATAATACTGTTTCGTTAACTATAGGTACTATGCTGTACAGCAGATATCTAGAACTTATTCATCTCACATAACAGAAATTTTATACCCATTAGAAAACAATCTCCCATTTCTCCTTTCCCCCAGTCCTGGCAACCACAATTCTCCTCTCTGCTTCTATGAGTTTGACTATTTTAGATATCTCATATAAATGGAATTGTGCAGTATTTGTCCTTCTGTGACTGGCTTATTTCACTTAGCATAGTGTCCTCTAGTTTCATCCAAGTTGTCACAAATTGCAAGATTCCTTCTTTTTTTAAGGCTGAATAATATTCCATTGTATGTAATTACCATATTTTCTTTATCTATTTATCTGTTGATTGGTATTTGGGTTGTTTCCATATCTAAGCTATTGTGAATAATGCTATAGTGAACATGGGGATGAAGATATCTGTTTGAGATCTTGATTTCAGATCTTTTCAGTATATACCCAAGAGTGGGATTGCTGAATCATATGGCAGTTCTTTTTATAACTTTGAAGAACATCCATACTGTTTTCCATAGTGGCTGCACAGTTCACATTCTCACTAACAATCTATAAGGATTCCAATTTCTCTTCATCCTCACCAATGCTTATCTTTTTCTTTCTTTCTTTTTTTATTTTTTTTAAAATAATAGTCATCCTAATAGCTGTGAGGTGATAGCTCACTGTGGTTTTGACTTACATTTCCCTGGTGATTAGTGATGTTGAGCATCTTTTCATATACCTTTGGCCATTTGTATGTCTTCTTTGGAATAATGTCTATTCAAGTCCTTTCCTCACTTTTTAATTGAGTTATTTGTTTTTTTATCTATTGATTTGTAGGAGATTCTTATATATTTTTAATATTAACTGCTTATTAGATAGATTGTTTGCAAATATTTTTTCTCATTCCATAGGGTGCATTTTCATTCTGTTGATTGTTTCCTTTGCTGTACAGAAGTTTTCTAGTTTGTTGTGGTCTCATTTGTCTATTTTTGTTTTTTTCCTGTGTCAAATACAAGAAATATTGCCAAGACCAAAGTCAAGAAAATTTCCCCCTATGTTTTATCTCCATTTTAAATATAAAGAAACTCATACGGTAAATAATGAAGCGTGAATTTAAATGAGGTCTGCTTGAAGATACAGGTTATACTTTCTGAAGGTAAACTGAATAGATCTGAGAGAAACAGTTCAAGACAGTAATACATTTATTAATAAAAAGTAAGCAGTGATCATATGGCCAGCTCAGAATATCCTGGAACCCAGAGGCTTCAGACTCCATGCTCTTAATTCCTAAGCTATACTTCCTTTCCTCTCGTCCATAAGAAAGAGTATGCCCCGATATTCCCAAGTGTCCTTAAAATGTTGTCATTGGTATTATATGTATCACAGAATTGACCATATAAGCATTTTCCATAATTATGATTGCTCTTGGAAATCTTTGAAGTCATTTTCTTGTATTCAGCCATTACCTTACTTATGAATTTAAAGCTTTTACTCCTACCTCTGTCTTCACTTTGCTGTAAGGAGCTCCAGCTCTGCCATTTGTAAAGCAGGTATAAAAGGTGTGAAAGGCGTTCTGTTAGGGAAGGATGCTCTAGTTTCTTTATCTAGATTGTGAGAAATAGGGTGTTAACATAAAAGCACGGAGGGAACCTATGTGGCTGCTAAGGTGCACTGACCAGGACAACCTTTGTTAGAGCCATTCATTCCTTCTTTCATTCATGCAGTGCTGTTGTCTTGTTTTTGAATGCCTAGTACGAGCCTGGCACTGTTCCAGGCATGGGACATTCAGCAAGGAATAAAATAAAGTCCCTGCCCTCTTGGAGCTGACTAGATAAAGGATTTGGGCTGATGTCGTTCTTTTTTGTGTTTTTCACTCTTTACAGGAGACAATAAAAATGGTAGGAGAGTAGAGCAGATAGTTAATAAATGGCTGCGAGAGCCCAAGGGGGAGCTGTGGTTGCAGCCTCCATTCATATCCAGGGAGCCTAAAGCTCAGCATTTGGTAAGGTCACCGCAGGTGCCTAAAGATCTGAATGGTAAGCAGTCTGAGCATCTCTGACTAGGACTTTAACTGGCCGTTATTCCTCTATGTTCTAATATGAAAGCCAGTGTGGCAGAGTAGTGGTTTTTGGGTCAATATTCTTGAATTTTAAATCCGTGTATTCTAGGTGACCTGAAGGAGATTTTCTCATCTAAATATGATGATAACAATACATAACTTTTACAGTTGTAGTAGAGACCTAAAATATATGAAACACAGAGCCCAATGTCTGGGATATAATAAGTGCAACAGAAATGGTAGGTAATATACTTACAGTTGGTATTAACACTGATATTAATAACAATATCTTGCTATCACAACTTGTCTCCAAGATAACTTGGTCTTTGGTGTTATGTGTCTTATGGAATTGACCATAAAAGCATTTTCCATAATTATCATTGCTCTTAGCAACTTTTAAAGTCATTTTCTCATATTCAGCCATTACTTTACTTATGAATTTAAAGCTTTTACTCCTACCTCTGTCTTCACTGACTAATGTCTTGATCTGAGGGCTTAACATGAAATGAAAAAGCTGTAGTGCTTCTTTCAGTCTTCATTTCTGCAGACTAAACATGTCCAAGTTGTCTGATTTTTTTAACCATATGAAATAATAGATTTGTACATCTCAGAGTTATTGAATTTTAAAGCTTGAAGTGACTTTAAACCCAAGGCATGTGGTTAGTCGGTAGCTGAAGTTGTTCTAGAACCCACGTCCCCAGATTCCTACCCAGAGCTAAATAATAAAATGCACATGATAGTAACCAGTGGAAAATAAAAATATAAGAGTGGTTGGGTTGGGTTATCAAGAATGTCTCCATCTAGTGAGCCCAACATGTGGGCTTTGATTTGGGAGTACGTTTTGATCTATAACTGTCAGGTTTCCTGAAGTTCATGTTAGAGCAAGATACTGACATATGCTTAATGGGGACTTCACAAGCATGGCCTTGCTGCAGATGGAGAACTTCTCCTTGAAGTTATTTCAACTACGATCCACTGCCCCTCAACAACCAGAAAGGTTGGTGCAGCCTTCAGTAAAAATCTAAGTGCCATTTTCTCAGAGCGTGGTTAGTCCTATAATCATGGAAGCCTGTGGAACAAATCTATAAGACTAGGAAAAAATATGAAATTCATGATTCTTCAACACAACTTTTTGCATTCCTAGCCAATTTTTAATGGAGTCACCATTATTCAGTCTCAGTTACCTTGGTGTGAGGTATTGAGTGCTAGTGGCTCTCCTTGTCCACTATCTATGGCTCTTTCTGTGTACTGGAACCCTAGGGCACTGAGATATTGGGGGTGGTAGTGGTTCACAGCCTGGATGTACAGGCAAAACTTCTTTCATGGCCCTGAGTGAAGTCAGACAAAGTGAAACTGGTTCTTGTGGAATTTGGATAGGAAATCTTTAGAGATATAGGCCACTTGCCTTTCCTTCTTCTAATCTGAAATGTTACAAACGGAATCATCCTAAGCACCGTGAGGGGCTATCAAGAAGCATTATTTCTTGTTGCATTTCAGAGGGCAGTTGAAGCATATACTTCTAAGTATCAATATGATTGAGAATTCAGATGGTAAATAATTGTTGAACATGGTGCCGCACAAATTTCTGTTTCCCAAATTACCCCAGACGGAACAATTCAGGCAGATTGTATTAGTTAGGAGGATGTTCTGCTGCAAATGACAGAGTGTATGAGCAGCAGCAACTTAAACCAAAAGAGATTTATTTTTCTGATAAACCAAGAAGCCTGAGATAGGAAACCATTGGCGTTAGTTCAGTGTTCTGATAAGGTGAGGGACAACTTCTCTGCGATTCTCCTGTCCTACAGAGACAAAAGCTTAGGATCTTGATTTTTAAAAGAGATCCAGAAAGAACCTGCATACTTTTGAGGACACACTCCTCCCCTGGGTTGAGGTTGGGATGATAGTGAACTGAGGAATGGTGAAATAAATCACTCACGAGATGATCATATGTTCCATATGCTGATGGATGTTTGATTTCAGCCAAATTGTCCCATCTCTCGTGCCTGCATCATAGCTGCTGTACCTTCAGGCATTATATTTGTGCTCAGTGCTATAAAAGAATGAAAGGGGACTGGACCAAATCTTTGAAAAATACAGACTTTCCCTTTGGGCTCATGGCCAAACCTGGATTATAAAGAAAGGCTTCCAAAGAAGACTTGGAAACAAGGGAACAGGAATGTCATAATTGGGATAAATCAATCATAACTCCTCTTTTCGGGCTCGACACATTGCTGTTCTCAACAAATTTGGGAATCTGCTATCAAAAAATAAATGTGGGATGGGTGTCGTGTAGCCAATGTCAATATGTGCCACACCCTTGTGTGTCCTTCTAGGTCACTTGCCTTAAGTAGTAGAGTAAATACTTAATTATTTACTCTACAATTATAATCAATTACTTAAGTATTTTTCTCTCCCTATAAATTAATCACTCTTGGAGGGCAGGAACTGTGTCTTATTTTTCCCTTCTATTGTAGGATATATCACAAGGCCCAGAACAAAAATATTACTTAACTTTTTATAGAATTGCATTAAATTAAATGCCTTGAGCAGAACATGTTGAATTATAGAATTCTAGGATTACAGTGCTAGAGTATCATAGTTTAGAGAGTGAGTGACCACCTTAGGTTTGGGGTGGAAAAAAGGAGATAAGAAAGGCTTCACAGAAGATGTAGGTTGTAAAGAATGGATAAGGTCCATGTCTGATTTAGTTTTATATAATACCCATGGCACCTAGGACAGTGTTTTTCAATAATAAGCTTTCAACATATGTTTATTGAACTGGATTCAATTTGAATAGAGGGGGAATCCAGGGAGGGAAACTTTGTAGGTAAATGCAAATGTGTTTCCCAGTCCTTCCCCTCCTTTTCTCCTTCCCTTCTCAGCTTCGAGCCTAAGGTCACAAGTGTTAACTGATGCTCAACCCCCAGGTACTCTGAGGCTTTGGAGCTTAGTGGAACATATTGTTGACTCTTTGGGCTGAAAACAGGGCTACTTTCCACCTGCATATACTTAGAGATCTGGTATGCATCTAGTTTTAATTTGAGGCATACAGATGACAGAACTGGCAAATATAAGAGCAGTGACTTTTGGACAAACTGAACTAAGAATGCCTTTGCCTCCTTTGCTGAGAATGCCTGTCATCCAGAGGTTGAATGGATGTCTGGTGTTAAAGTCTTTGAGAAGACTACACTCCTGGCATATGATGCCATGTCAGCCTCTGTTTTATCTCGTTGAGGTCATGTGAGCTGAGTTAAATTTACTGGGGCATTCAGTTGGAGCTGTAAGCCACATGGGCAGACACATTATTAGTAGTTATCTATTGATATGGAACCAAATAGCAAAGAAAGTCTTACTGAGTTAGTTGGCTTTGTATGAAAACATGTCTATCATCATCAAAGTTTTGTGATTCTTAAAAAGCAAAAATGAAAAGAAAACAATTTCTTGGAATTGATCTGCTTCCAAAATGTTTCAGCAGTACTGAAATTGCTGACATATTTCCCTCACAGAGATGTTCCTTTTGCTAGAACAGGGAGAGGGTGGGTGAAGAATTAAGGAATACCAAAGTCATAGAAAAGCTGAGGCTAACACAGAAGAGTCCAGGTAACCCTCACCTCTAGCCAAGGAATCTTGATCATGTCCAAGCAAGGCGTCTTTGCTGAACTTGTCAGTCAGGACTCAGTAGTTCTCAAGTGGGGCCCTCCTCACATACTTGTACTTATCGTTTGGAAATCTGTTTCTAGAGTAAAATATTATTGCTCCATTTATTCAACATGATTTTCTAAAAATATGTTCCATGTGCCAAGCACTGCATTCCGTATAAAAGTTTCTTTTCTTTTGAAGCAAAGAGCTTTTAATAATTATTACATAAACGTGACCCAGAAAAGTAGGTCTGTCACTTCCCATCATAGCATATTCTACAATAGAGAAGACTATATGAGTTAAAAATTGCATCTGATTATTGATAAGAATGATGTGAAATAACAGTGTCTTAAATCAATTGGGAGATTAGTTTTCTCTTGAGTTAAAGAAATCAGGAGGGGGGCCCGCCCGGTGGCGCAAGCGGTTAAGTGCGCGTGCTCCGCTGCGGCGGCCCGGGGTTCGCTGGTTCGGATCCCGGGCGCGCACCGACGCACTGCTTGGCAAGCCATGCTGTGGCGGCGTCCCATATAAAGTGGAGGAAGATGGGCACAGATGTTAGCCCAGGGCCGTCTTCCTCAGCAAAAAAAGAGGATTGGCGGATGTTAGCACAGGGCTGATCTCCTCACAAAAAAAAAAAAAAAAAAAGAAATCAGGAGGGATCCAGTCCAGAGGGAGCGTGATAGTTGTATGCTATCATCAATGTTCTGGGTCCCTTTTATCTTTCTGCTCCACTGTCCTTAACACATGGCATCCATCCTCAAGATCACAAGATTGCAGCTGGAATTCTTGCTGTCACATCCATGTTGCAGGAAGAAAAAAGAAAGAAGGGGGAGTGAACAAAATTATACACCTTCCAGCTGAGTTAAACCACTTAAGGAGCTTTTCTGCAAGCCCCACCCAGAAACTTCTCCTTATATATAATTGACTACCCCCTAGATGCAAGAAAACCTGGAAATGTCCCATAGCTGGTCACATTGCTACACCCAAAAATACAGAAATTTTGCTACTAATAAATGCAGAGGAAGATGGTTATCGGGAATATCTCCAAGGCAGTGTGGGATAAAGGGGAAAACATAGAGTTGGCTGTCAGATAAATGCTAGCTTTGACTAAACTAATTTGTGGAATCATTTGACCAATCTTGGATGATTCATTTAACAGTTCTGCTTCTCAGTTTTCTCTCTTACAAAATTGGAGCTTATGGTGAAAAATCTTACAGAGTCGTCTTCAAGGTCAAACAAGATGCCTTACAGTTTAATGTGGTGTTTGGTGAGCAGCTCCTGTTGCTGATTTTCTTCTGACTTCCTAACAAAATACCTTGAAGACCTGTACAATAAAGATTAAAGGCAGTGACAAAAATGTCAAAATCTGAAAGGAATTTCCACTAACTGTAAGGCATATATGGTATTAAGGAAAGAAAAAAAAAAAAAACTTCACCAGGCTTATGAAAAAAAGACTTCATGGAAAAAGGCAGGGATATACTAAATCCCTTCATTCTTTTCCCCTGATGCAGATACCCATGGTCTGTATCAACAAGGAAAATGAACAGACATCAGTCTTCCATTCCTAGGCTGATGTCTGAAGCCATCAGAGGACACTCTTTGTGCACTTTTACCAAATATAACACAGTTCATCTCTTTCGATCTTTGTACAAGTGTCACCTTCTTAGTGAGACCTACCCAAGATGTCCCCACCTTAACACTCCCTATGGCCCTGCCTTGTCTTACTTTTTCCTTAGTATTCATTATCATCTAATAAGCCATATATTGTAGTACTTACCTACCTTTCTATTTTTTGTCACCTTCTAGTAGAACATAAGCACTTTGACAATATGGCTTTCTGTCCATTTTTCTTTGTTTTATTCAATGTTGTGTAACCAGTGCCTAGGAGAGTATGCAGCATACAGTATGTACTCAATAAACATTTAAAATTGAACTATTGACCTTCTCCTGCACTCACTATACCTCTTTCCTGCTCTGTTTTTTTCCCATAGCACTTACCACCATCTTACTATTTATTTATTTAGCTTTTTGTCTAATTTTCCCCAGTAGAATATAATTTCCATGAAGGCCAGGATGTTGTCTGTTTTGTTTACTACTCTTTTCCCAGCACCTGTAGCAGAGCCTGGCATACTGTAAAGGTTCAATATATGTTTGCTGATCTCCTGACAATCCCATGAACTAGATCTGTTTAGAAACAGCAACTCACTGAAGACATCTGGTCAGGAAATGTGAGGTGAGGAAACCCATGACGTGTTGCATCCTGAGGATATTGCCCTTGCGTTGGCATGTGGGACAGAAACAAGAAGGGCAGCGCTGGAATTTACAGTTTTCACACATTCCATAGGGTTAGAGTATCAAAAAAAAACACAAAAGTCAATATGGTGCCACAATAGTACAAAGGTTAAATACCTGTTTGACTGATAGAATATTGTGATTTCTCTAGAGCTGTGTAATCAATGTGCAAATTGTAGGCATTCAATAGATGAATATTGATATATATATATTTAAGCACCCTCTTCCCTTTGAAATAGACAATCAATTCCTTTTTGACAGGAATTGTATCATATCCTTTGTCCTGACTTACATACGACACTTGAAACACTGTTCATTGGACTTCTGGTAAAAGTCTTACTGGGTGATGGTTACAGACTTGGTAGAAATCCATGAACAGCCAAAAGACAGATTTGGAAATCTGAACTGCATTAGACTTTAACTCAATATCAAAAAATAGGGAATAGGAGAGAATATTTTGACCAATGTTGGATCAAGCAAATCTCACTGTGAGTTCTGCTTTGATTCTGTTATAATGAAGAGAGTCCATCCAGTACTCGATGACCAATCCTGAACAGGAGGCAACTGGAAGGAATGTGCATGGGCCAGTGGGACACAGTGGCAGCCACTCCCCAGTCCAGTCGGGATAAATGGAGAGCTGCTTCAGCCTGGTGTAGAGGAGAGGAACCCCAATGGTACTCAGATTCGTAGAACTTGAAATAGGACAAAATGGAGTTAAATCAGCTCCTCCTTGACTCCTGTTCTGTAAATCAGGGTGTCGTGGATGGGTGAAGAGAAGGATGAAGTATCTGAGCTGGAGTGTCTTAGGCATGTGAATGAAGCCTATGGGTTCCAGGCAGCAGGGTGAGAGCCTTGATGGGTTCAGCTCAGAGTCCCTGGTTGCTTTGCACGAGGTTTGACTCCTGTGTCCCCATTTGTTAAGTTCACCTTTCTGATTTCACGCAACTTATGTTTATCGCAGCCACGTTCTTCTTCACCCAGCATTTCTTTTGAAATGTCCGTCTTTCCCCAAGCATGTCTTTGTAAACTCCTAATCGTATTTGTTTGCTTTAATTGAACAAATATGTTCTTTGTCTTGGGTACAAGTGATGACTCCTAATTGGTTACATGCTAGTTTGGCTCGTAGTTTCAGAGGATGGGGTTTCTCTGGTTCTGGCTGGGCTTGTGGAGAAGGAGATAACTTTAAAGCTTGATTAAAGCAAGTTTCTCTAATGTCAGGGTTCCCTCTGAAGAAACAGACATAATCCTTGAGAAACAATGGAGGCTTGCTTGCATTTAGAAAGTTAGAACAGAAGTTTAAAAAAACAACCCTTGGTCCAATTTTCAACAGGATTGTATAATGTTCAAAAAATGAAAAAAATCCCCCCCACTTGTAACCACAGGAAGCCAAGCATTAAAGTCAGAGAAAAGAAACCCCCCAATCCCACCCCCAGAATTAACTGCACCATATTGTTTTCCTTTCGTGCTTGCCGATTTCAGATTTTCATTTTCTGTACATTAAAAAGCAAAGGAGGGTTAAAAAAATATTTTTTAGAGGTTTCTGTCTAAATCTCATCATCTAATTATTTTCACAGTGAACATTTGAAATGGCAGAAGCAATTCTGCCAAGAGCCTTCTCTTTTTGGATTCCAGGAGATGTTTCACAATAATTAGAAACCCCAATGGATCTCTTAAGAATCCTTAAAGGGTTCCATATGCAGACTTCCATATGAAGTGGTACAATGTGTAGCTCTTCATTTTCCACAATAGGGCCTGACAGGACTTAATGTATATTATTATATTAAATGAGATGCACATTAGTTGGTCAGACTGCTGGTAGCTGGCTCCAATTCACTGAGAAATACAAACCAACCTGGTAACCCCATTATTTGCCCCTACCCCCACCCCATGCACATACATGTAAAGTACTGTTAATCAATATGCAAGTGCTCAAGTACTAGTTGGCTTCTTGGACATTGTCCTTGAGTGTGGAGCACTAGTTTCATTGATTTTCCTGGAATTTTAAGATAAATTAATGTATCTCGGTTAGGAAATATCTAGGCTAACTAGTCATCTCTTTTCCATTGAACTGGTAGGGACTTTTATTTGTTCTTTGGGTGGTGAAATACAGCAGTTACAAGAGGCCCAAGGATTAGGATGGCCTCTATTTAAAATATATGACTTGACTAGATCTTAGTGTTCCTTTATCCATTGCTGCTATGACATTCTGTGCTAAAGTAGCAGGAAACAATTATATGTAGATAATATTGGATATCTTGTCAGGTCTGTTTATTTTCCACGTTTTGTGAAGCAAGGAGCACTGATTATCACTCTTATGACTGAGAGGGTTAAGTTATTGACAGTTAAATGTTGTTTTTTACTTAAAGGTTGTGCATGGTTCATTGGGTGGGTAATGAGTCTAAAGTCTTTGGTCCCCTGGTTGGTGACAGTTTAGGAGACTTGATTCCTGATGCTTTGTGCATCCTAATGAGGCCATACTGTGTAACTCAACAAGACCTCCAGAGAACAAAGCAACTGGTAGAGAAGAAGAAAGAAAAGTAACTTCTTTCCTTGAGGTTCTTATATCTCAGACTATATGGCTATATTCTCACTTTAAAAATCTGTGAGATTTTCTGAAAAACACAAAAGTCTTACCAGTATTTTTATCTTGACAAGTTATAAACATATCTCCCATCTTCCTCCTTATGAAATGCCCCCTCTGTGCCATTGTTATTTTAGTGCAATGATCAATGTATGCCACTTGCAGTTGTTGGGGAGAGGAGAGGTGTGAAATATGAATGAAGAATAGCAGACCATTTTTCATTATTGTGTTGCTTTAAAAATTTCCTGATGCATTTAATATGTTTAGAAGAGAAGAAATGTGGCTCAGCCCAGCATTTGATATATGATTGTTTTTTCCTCTCCCTTCTCTCTACAAATAAGTAGTTATGATAGGAATGCTAAGTTTTTGGACGGGATCTATATCAGTATTATTTTGAAAATGTTAACAGGACACCCTCTCATGATAGAAAGAAAGCAGTAGATGGACTGATTTCTTGAGAATGTTTCAATTCCCTTCAATGTCTGATAGTAACTGGGTGTAAAAATGAGGAATCTAACTACAAAGATGAACAGACAATTTTGTAATACTTTTAGGAATCAGAGGATCAAGATTTTACGTGCTGATAAAAGTTTCTTAATAAACAGATAATTTCTTGCCAGTAACGTGAGCTAATCAAAAGTAAGAGAGTATAGGAAATTGCCTCTTCATAGCTCTGGAGGCCCTTTGGTTCTTTGACTTAAATTATCATCTAATGACATATAAAAACTAAAAAATTTCTCTACCAAAAGCCATTAAGAAAACAGCCCTTAGCAGATCTGTTGCCTTTTCTTGTCCCTATAACACAGAAGTTAAGAGCCACAATGAAGATACTTTGAATTGAGTAAACAGAAACAGTATGAAGGAGGAATAGCAGGGGGAAAAGCCAAGGATCACACTCTATCAGTCTCATCCAATCAAGAGAACAGAATAAAGTGTTGGAACAGGTCTTCTGAGAGATATAGAATTGCATATGCATTTGGAGAGAAAGAGAACTGGGGGCCCTCGATCCCCGATTGGGACACAGGGATGAGTCCACAGGCTCCTGCAGAGGGTCTCACAAGAGAAAGGGAGAGAAGAAAGGCATAAGGAAATGAGTTTACAGGGCTACAAAGCATCCCCAAAAGAGACATTCATAAACACTCAGACACACATGTGAGCACGTATGTCCCCCTACCACACACCACAATAACAGATTTTTGGGAAAAAATCTGACTGTAATTTTGAACTCCAGCTGCTCACATTTAGCAAAAAGTTGTTTTCAGGGTGGCCAAATCATGTAACCAGTACTGATTCCCACTCGGGTATTTGGAGACCTGGAAATCAATGGTGACAAGATAATCTACTGCAGTGGCTGGGGAAGAGAATCCTGTGACTGGGACAACAAAGAGAAGAAAAAGCCTGCATCAAACTCTGAGGTTTCTATATGTCTTTATGGTGCTCTGTTAGTGTGTGGAACAGGGAAAGTGGGAAGAAAAAGTTTATTTTGTGATAGCCTCATGAGGTCAATATTGGTTCCAATTTTCAGATAATAATATACTACGTCATAAAGGCATTGCTGTGGTTCTCATATACTTATCAATGCGTGAGGGGACTTGAGAGAATTCATATTATCTAAACTCGGGTCAGCAACCTACAATGTAGGTGCTGCTTGTATGCACATATGCAAACTCAGGGCTACTCAAAGTGTGAACTGGTGCCAGGAAGCAAATGTTTTGTTGTTGTCGTTTGCAATGATAGAAGTACAGAGATTAATAGTCCGGGTTTAGAAACTCCAATAGCAATTTAACAGAGTAATTTTCTATTTGTTGAATCTAATAAGAAAAAAAAATGAGTTGTATTTTATATCATTTTTTTTCATTTTCTGAGTAATATGTTATTATTGTATTTTACAAAAGTTTGAATCAAGATGAAATTTGTAACTTAAACAAAACCAGCCTTGTGTCACAGATAGTTTGAGAAGCACTGGCCTCATTGAAATGTTATAGCAATCCATGGAATGGACTAAGACATCAACCAACATTTGGGCTTGTTTTCCACATTTTACTCTCAAATCTCTAGCTTCCTTGATAGCTGAATGCTTAATATAGCATAAAGTATCTTCATTGGAACACTAGTCCCTAATAGCTATTTTGCCAAGATATTCAGGGCCAAATACATTTGAGCAACAGTACATATGCTATGCTCACCTTACAGATTCACAATGCGTGTTAGCACACTAAAGATTCTGAGAAATTTTTGAGTATACAAAAAGCATCAATTTAACACAGAATTTCCCAAGCTTATTTGGTCACAGCGCTCCTTGTATCCTGTAGCACCTTAGCACATACTAACTTCCTGTGAAACTTGTGTTCCATGGAACATACATTGGAAAATACTTCAGTTTATTTGTGACTAGAGACCTCTGTGAGCGCTGAAAAGAAAAAGAATCAGGTGGCAGTAGATAATGTTGAAGGAAAGAAATGGGTAGTGCACGTACTTTTTAATCATAACCCGAGTAATATATTGGTTCCCTTGAAACTGGTATTCCACCAGGAAACTCTTGACTTCCCCAGTCCTTCTTTCTGCCTCCCACCTGCTTTTGGAAAACACTCCTACCTTCTCGGCAGGCTCTTTCTTTGGAGACTGACAGAAAGATTTCTGCTCCCCTTGCGCCTTCACAATTGAGCCAGAAATTATGTGAAATTTGGGGTTTTGCTAGTTTCCTGACTTTTTGACATCTGGTCCTTTCTATATATTTCCAGGCATCTAGTCAAACCCCACCGATTTCGACTAACAAGGGAAAAGGTCAATCTAATTTGGTAAGAAGTTTGTTTTATAGGATATTTTAAGAGTAATGTGGTTTTAGTTTTATTATTTTCAAAAGCTTATGGTGCCAGAAACTAGGATAGTGGACATATACAGAGTTCCTATTTTATATAGAGACATAAATGATTTGTGTGGATTGAACGTGAAATAAGGTTTTATACTAAGTTTAAATGCTCCTCTCTTTCCCCCATTTACAGTGATTATAGAACTACTTTAATTTACTTAAAAAATTTTATTTCTAGACATATTTTATTGCAAGGGCTGTCTCAAAAACAACTGTTCAAATCAGTGGACCTCAAAGAATGAAGCTTGCTTGCATTTGGTTTCCATCCTCAGTAGTGTAGGAAATAAATGAAACAATGACAAAAGCAAAGAACTCAGAATCTCTATGCTCTTTCTTTCCAAATGTTTACTCCTAAAATCAATCTTTATTTTTCAAGTAAGTTACCTCTTGCTGTCTCTCCTCATAATCATCACACTATTTTATTTCTTTCATAGTAATAATCACTGTTTGAAATTACAATGCTTATTAATTTGTTTGCTTATGTATTTTCTGCCCTTCTACACTAGCATAGAAGCTCACAGAAAGATGTAAATCCAACCTACATGGAAGAATTATGGGAGAGAATACACTTAGAATTAGCAGGTACAAAACAAGGGCCCAAAACAGAGGAACTAATTAAAGGTGGTCTAGACAACAGAAGTCCTGTTGGTTCTTCTTATCTTCACCACCATCATCACACGGAGAAACTGGCTACCTGACAAACAAAACAGGGAAATACAAAAACAACAAGAATACTCTCCTTTGACGGTACTCAGCTTACCTTTTGGGAAAGGCTAAGGCTTCTAAAGCCTCAATCAATCTGGCACTTGTGGGACTCCGAGGCTAATGGCCGACTCAGCTCTGTCTGCAGCCGTTAAAGAAAAACCTTCCATCTGACAATTCTCCACCAGACATCAAGTTCCCAATTAGCTCATTAAAAGGAAGCCATATAAGATGAACACTATCCAAACTAACAAAAGAAAATCCACACTGTCTTTCACGCCTACCAAGATTTTACCAGAAATATGAGGAAAATAAATAGCACTAATGAAGAAATTTTTTAAGGTCCAGATCAATTAAACATAAAACAAATAGGTAACTCATAGAACATAAGTGAACTTTTAAAAACTCACAAATATGAGAAAGATTCAGAAAGATATCGTTGCCTCCATAAAACAAGAACAGACTGTGATAACAAAAGGAACAATTGAAAAAACTATGAAACTATTAAAAATTGTTTGCCTAAATTTAAAGTTCAGTAGAAGAGCTAGGAGCAAAAATTGATAACCTTTCCAAGAAGGGAGTAAAAAAAGATAAATATGACAGAATAGATAAGCTATATAGAATACTAAAAAAAAAAGAAAATCATTTAATAAAATTCTAGAAAAAGCGAACAAGAAAATGGAGAGGAATTTAAATAAATAAATTATAGAAAACAATTTACCAAAGGTGTAGAAAGATATGTTTTTTTAATTCAAAAGGAACATTCAAGTGACTTCAAGGTGGCAATTTACCAGAGGTGTAGACAGATAAGATTTTTCAATTCAGAAGGAATATCCAAATGGCCCCAAAGTAACACACACATGTGCATGCACATGTGCACACACACATACACACTTGAATTCTTTCCTTCGTTCTCCAATATTTCAGAACACAAAGGATTAAGAGAAAATTCTTAAAAGGCTAAATCACATAACTTCAGAGGATGGAAATCAAACTGACATCAGAATTCTCATCACCAATAGTGGATGCTTGAAGACAATGGAAGAACTCCTTCCAAAGCTCTAAGAATAAATTAGTGAATCTAGAATTTTATACACAATTAAGTTATCAGAATATGTGAGAAAAAAATAAAAAACAGCTTTAGAAATTTCCCCATGTACATACTAGACTCAGGAAGTTTCTTGATGATATACTTAAGAAAATAAAGTTAAAAAAATTGAGTGAGAAAAAGAAAACAAAGGTACAAGATACATTGGAATTAGCTGAGAAGTACAATGAACATAAATCCCATGATGACAGCTGACCTAGTACAGGAAGTTGGTGGGCTGCAAAAAAAATATTTTCAAGAAAAAAAGAATAGACGCTTTTAAATTGACAGATGGAATAAGCAAGAAGATTTTAGTTAAGTGGCAAAAACAGTCATGCATTTTTCTCAGCAAGAATAAAAGAAAGATAATTAACATCGTCTTTTAAAAATGTATGTAATAATCATGGTAAAAACATGAAGCAAATTAAATGTGTCATTTTTTAAAGAAATTTCATGGAATGTAAGAAATCCGCCATGATTTCATTTATGGTTTCTGGTTTCCTGTTTGGCTGAAAAGGCATTCCCTACCCTGAGGTTATATCAATATTCCGCTACATGATTTAGTTTTAAAAATTGTATATTTATGTCCTTTACATTTAGATTTCTAATCCATATGAAATTTATTTTTACATGGGGTGTAATAGGAATTTAACTATTTTTTTTTCTGATAGGTAGATAATTATGCCAATGTCAATTATTAAACACATCCTTCTTTCTTTACCGAACTGAAATGCCACTTTTATTATTTTATTCTAGGTATTTTAGGAAATGGCTTATTCTGTAGACCAAAGAAACCTGAAAGAAGGTAAAAAACTTGTCTTTTTCATGGTAAGGAATAGATATTTGATAAGTTGAAACAATAAAAAGGCATAATAAACATATATAGATGTCATAAGTCCGATAACCATAAGAATAAAAGTAGAATGTAGGATTTTTTACATCAGAGAAGACAATTTTAATTATCTACCAGAATGCATAAAAGAAGAAAAAAGAGGAAAAAAGAAAATATTGAAATTTAGAAATGTGAAATAATGTGGAAAAAATAACGCAGAGAATGCACAGATTAATCTCACTAAATGAAAGACAAAGCCATTCAGATTGGATTAAAAGTGCACACACATATACACATACACATTCTCTCACACATACAGTGTTTCTTGAAAAAGATCATGGACTAGAAATCTTGAAATAAGGATTTTTGTTTACTGAAAGATAATCTGCATTCATAAAGAGTGTGGGAAAATCTTTTGACAAAATCCAACATCTATTCCTAATTAAAAACAAACAACTAAGAAAACAACTCTTCTCAGCGATAAAATGGAACTTCAACCTGATAAAGGCCTTTGAGAAAAACATACAGCTACCATCATTCTCAACAGTGAAAGGCTCAATACTCAATTCCACTAGTATCGAGAACAAGACAAGAATGTCTATTCTCATTGTTGCTTTTCAACTGGAGATTCTAGCCAGTACAATAAAGTAAGAAAAAAGAAAGCATCCAGATTAGGAAGGAAGAAGTAAAATCTTTTTTATTTATAGACAACATGGTTATCTTTGTGGAAAATCCTATGGAATCTCCCAAAAGCTACTAGAACTAATACATGAGTTCAACAAAGTTGTAAGACACAAGATCAATATATAAATATTAATATTATTTCTATATTCTAGCAATAGACAATAAAAAATTGAATTAAAAATCATATCACTTATAAAAGCATTATAAATACGAAATACATAGAGATAAATCCTATGAAAGATATATAAGCCATGTACACTAAAAACTACAAACACTGCTAATTGAAATTAAGAGCTCAGTAAATGGCTGGAGTGATATAGTGTGTCGATGAGTCAGAAGACACAAATTTGTGAAGATGTCCGCCTTCCCCAAATTAATCTACAATTTCAAGGCAAACCTATTCAAAATTTCGGTGAATGTTTTTGTAGAATTGACAAGCTGATTTAAAATTCCTGTAAATTCAAAGGACCTAGAGTAGTTAAAACCTTTGAAAAGGAAGAAGCTAAGTTGGAAGAATAGTACCACCTGATTTCAAGACTTATTAAAAGCTACGTTAATCAAGGTGCTGTAGTATTAGATAGACAAATAGATCAATTGAACAGAATAGAGTCCAGAAATAGAATCACACGTGGATGAACAACTTATTTTTCATAAAAGTGCAAATGCAATTCAGTGTAAAAAAGGCACTCTCTTTCTCTCTTTTTTTTAAACAAATCGTGCTTGATTAATTGGGTATACAAAATGAACCTGGGGTCATGTTTTCTACCACTATGAGTACAATGTACTCAAAATGGATTTTAAATCTATATGTACAACCTAAAACTCTAAAACTTCTAGAAGAAAACAGAAAAGAAAATCTTTATAACCTTGGGTTAGACAAAGAGTTTTTAGATACAATAGTAAAAGCGTGGTCTCTAAATGAAAAAATATGATAAGTTAAATTTCCTTAAAATTAAAATTGTTTGCTCTTTGAAAGACAAAGAATGAAAAGATAGACTACAGGCTGAAAAAATATTTGCCAGTCATATATCCAATAAAAATTTTATCCGGAATATATGTTTAAAAATTCTCAAAACTAATAATAAGAAAACAATAACTCAAGGGGCTGGCCCGGTGGCATAGTGGTTAAGTTCATGCATTCCGATTCAGCAGCCCCGGGTTCGCGGGTTCGGATCCTGGCACGTACCTACACACTGCACATCAAGAAGCAGCGTCCCTTATAGAAGAACTAGAAGGATGTGCAACTATGACATACAACTATCTACTGGGGCTTTGGGGAGAAAAAGGGAAAAAAGGATGAAGATTAGCAACAGATGTTAGCTCAGGGCCAATCTCCCTCCAAATAAAATAAAACAAAATAAAATAACATTTACAAAAACAAAACAAAACCAATAACTCAATGTTTGACAAAATAGGCAAAAGATTTGAACAAATAAGATATATGAATACCAAATATGAAAATGAAAGGATTGTTAACATCATTAATCATTGGGGAGATGCTAATTGAAACCACAATGAAATACCTCTACATATCTATTAGAATAGTTAAAATTAAAAAGAATAATTATATCAAGAATTGTCTAGGATATACAGAAACTTAAACTCTCATACACTCTTGGTGAGAATGTATGGTATTTCCTAAATGTTAGCTATATACATGCTATATGGTCCAGTCATTCCACTCTTAGATATTGACCTATGAGAACTAAAAGAATATGACAATATAAAGACTTGTATATAGATATTCATAGCAACTTCAATTTTAATAGCCAAAATCAGTAAATAACCTAAATTTCCATCAATCTATTAATAGATAATCAAGTTGGAGTATGTCATATAATGGATTACTATTCATCTGTATGATGAACTATTAATACATACAGTAACATGGATGAATTTCAAATAATTATGCTTTGTGAAAAAGTCAGACAAAAAAAGAGTACATACAGAGTGCTTCCATGTATACAAAATTTAGAAAATACAAACAATCTCAAATTACAGAAATTATATCAGTAGCTGCCTGGGGTTGGAGACATAGGTTGGGAAAAAATGTTACTTATAGAGCAAAAGGGAAATTTGGGCAATAAAAGGGAATGAATGCATAATTAAAACAAGAGAGTTACCATAGTTGAACCAATCATAACAGAGCAGATAAGCTGAGGAGCATAATTAACTCAACTCTCTGCACATGAAGACCAAAAATAACAACAAATTAAGACAAATAGAAAAAGAAACTTCTTGCTACTACCAAGTACTAGACACTACAATTTTCACGACTGCTACTTCTAGACTATCATTCAAGCGTCAGTGCCAGAAACTTGACCTTCCAGCCACCACTTGCTGTCAATGCCAAGGATAGAGAGTTCCCTAACCTCTCCCTCCTCACATTACCAGCTCCTGTATCAAAATATGACATGAGTGTGACTGATTGGTGAATCCCATATCACAACACTGTGCCCTAAATACCAGGAGGACTGGGAAAGGGATTATCTAGCATTTTCACTACTCAAATCAGGATTGGTTGCTGCACTTTACTAAGACTAATAATTCAGGGAAGAGTTGCCTAAGTATAATAAAGTATTCAGAAGCTGGATGACCAAAATGAATGCCAAATATTCATTTTTGCCAATTTATAGGTTATTTGATTTATTTTGTTGAGCATGTCTCAAAGATTATTTTTTATATGCTCTGTCTATTAGCATACTAGAATATATATTGATGTTGATTGATCTGTATTATTTTTCTCCTGAAACATGATATGCCTATTAAATATGAAGACTAAAGTATTTCTAAATTTCAGAAAAGCTTT
Organism: Ceratotherium simum simum; assembly: GCF_057802395.1. NCBI lineage: Eukaryota > Metazoa > Chordata > Mammalia > Perissodactyla > Rhinocerotidae > Ceratotherium > Ceratotherium simum. The sequence continues at coordinate 60,743,508 of NC_141910.1, read as the reverse complement.
CCCAAATTATATATTTGAGTATTTTATTTCTGTTCCTTTGATTCTGTACTTTTCTTCAGGGACACCAATTAGGCATATATTGGCATTCCTTCATATGTATTCCACATCTATCATCTTTCCATTAATCCTGTAAGCTCTTTAAAAACTTTTCATTTTGTCAGGGCTCTCAAACCTGCCTTTCTTATTCCTAATTGTTTCCGTAGTGTTGTCTATTTCTTTTTTTCCTACTTCCCCCTGATGGTTTTTATTTCCCCTTGCATTTCTTTACTGAGCTCTGCCATTTTGGTGTTCTAATCTTTTATTCATCGATCCTCTCTTACTCCAAATTGGTCTTTTTCCTCATAAAGGCCACATTTCCTTTAAATTCTTTAATTTTGTGGGCAACATTTGGTAAAACTTTCTGCCACTTTATGGTATACTTTGTCTGGTGTGGTTCTCCATCTGCCTTCTGTTTGTATTATTCAATTTCCCCTTTTTCTAAATAAAAAAAAAATAAGTTCTATAAACTTGATGTTTTTGTATTATTATTTTATTTTTCTTGCTACTAATATCATGAATAGTCGTAGTAACATGGTTTTTGTTCTTATCTTTTAATGAAGGGAATTCTTTCTGGACAAGACATTTATGAACAGATTTTGTGGACCAGGGACCAGTGGGAGGAAGCTGTGGCTGGAAGCAATTTGAGTAGCAGGCGAGCAAGGAGTTTGAGTCTGTCTACAGAAACCGGCTCATAAACGCTTTGCCCTGTAGGTAACAATAAGAGCCAGGAGAACAGAAAAGCTCTTCTGCGTACACTAAAACTACATGAGGCTACATGGTGCAGGTATGTGAGCGTGTGAGTGAGTGAGTTTGTGTGTGTGTGTGTGTGCGTGTGTGTGAGAGAGAGACAGACAGAGAGAGAGGGAGAGAGAGAGGGCAATGACATAATCTTATTTTAAGTTTTAGGGCTGTTTGATTCTTGTTCTTTCTCTACCACCATCTGCTTCTTCAAAGATGGCGCCCATTTGCTGTTCAACCCTAGTTTGCCTGCCAGTCCATAGAGTCAAACTGGATTCAGAGAAACTCATACAGTGAGTCTACACACACTTCTTGTGTCATCCCAAACAAGGAGTCATGGCACTCCTCTGGCTCTGGCCCAAGATCTTTACAGACAGGTGCTTTTTCTTGGTGTCCTCTCTTACCGTTACTCCCACTTCATTTCTCTCAACAGCCCTTCTCTATATATTGTGGTTTGAAGTTATAAGTGTATCATAGACTTGTCAAAGATAGCATGCTCCCTTCTATTTCACGTTCTGCTTGTTGGTTTTAGTTCATTTTAGAAAGAAAAAATAGTTATTTTTACTTTTTCATCTAAAAACTGAAAGAATCTAAGAAATCTTATAAATGATGATACCCATGCTCAATGGCTTTGAACAGCTGAGTGCCATCATGCGTGTAGCCCATTTAAGAGTAATGCCAACCTCAGGGCCCTGACTCAAGGTCATATCTTCCAATTGCTAACCAATAGTAAATGGAGACAAATGTTACAGTAAAGAGCTCTTTGCACTGTGTCCCTCACTCAGTACAATTATTATTCATCCAAGAACCACATTTTTAAATTGAGTAAAATTTATGAAGGTATACTCATTTGAAAATGTTAGTCTGCTTGTGTTTCCTTTGAAGATGATAGGCCAACTCAGGGGGTGAACTTGAGCATTTTGATGTACTGGCCTTTCTTTTGCTTAGGCATACTTATTGTTCCTGTGTAATGTTTATTAGTCGTTTAAAGTAGACATGATCACCATCACCCCCCCCCCCCAAGTATTCTGGAACATATGGCTCTCTTGTGGACAGTTGTTCCACATGCATTGACTAAGGACTAACTAGGGGCTGGGGCTGAGGCATACAGTGATTGAATAAGCTCAGACCCTTCTGTGAAGAAGTTCTCATACGAAGGCAGTTCCATTAGACACACAACTAAAATACAAAGCAAGTCTCTACTCACCACCTCCTAGGATTGTTATGTGGTTTAAATAAGAATATTATGTGGCACGTAGAAAACCTTCAGAAAATATTAGCTATTGTATTGCTATTGTTGTTTTCATCATCATCGTCATCAGCACAAAGACGTAATGACAAAATTTTATGAGGGAAAGAGATGGAAGAATTCTTTTTGTTCCTAGACTGACTCCATGGAAATTGACAAGGACCACATTTGTCTTTAGATAAAGGATAGTCTATACGGAAAAGTAGAAGTGGGTGTAAAGGCAAAAGTGAAAGAGGAGAATGGGCTGTTTTTGATGCTGCTGGATCAGGGTGCATTGTGACAAAACCTGCTTAGGTATTGGGTCCCATGCACTGACTTTTTGGTTCTGTTTCATTCTCTCTAATTAGCTCACTTCAACTTGGTGTGTTTTCTTTAGCAGAACGTTTGGCATCAGCCTGGTCCCTGTATAACAATTTTGAGAGGATGAGAGATGTGGATGGAAATAACCCCTCTAAAGTTACGATGGCCTTCTCCCATAATGTATTGTAATGTGGTGGTAATGATAGATGCACTAGCTTCTGTATTTGAAGTTAAAAGAAAATTCAGTTGTGTTTTCTTTTCACTATCCACAAACTGTTATTTTGTAATAACAGAGGGAAGAGTTTTCTATAGCAGCCTCGTCAGTGGTTCCAAACTGGAAATAACATCCAACCACTAACTGCTGTTTAATTTTTTTTTTGTTTTTACTTTATTTCATGCGTAACTATGTTTGCACAGCAGGGCAGCAAACAACTGAGGAAATGTCACTTGGAATAGCAAACAAGCTAACAAAGCCATCTTTTCTGCCTGGGGTTTTGCCTTTGGTGGGTCTACACAGTCCCAGTTCACCAGGAAGATTTTATTTAAATAAAATGAAATCTGTGGGAAAATAAAAGATGGCAAATGAGAGTACTTGTCAAAATATGAATTTCATACTTGTGGCGCTTTATCTCTCTAGAAGAGAAAGAGCTCCTAGAGACAACTCATCAAGGGCACTGCTGGCTACTGAGTGACTCAGGAGGTGGAAGGAGGGGAGGCTTGGTGAGAATTCAGCACAAGGGTAAAACCAGCAGAAGCCTAGATGATCAGTGTATAATCTTTACATGTAACTAAACCCCAGACAGTCTTCTTGTGTTTCTGAGGGATGCTACTGGTTTTTCTCAGGGGTTTCTATTTTGGGAGGTTGGCACAAAGAGATGTCAGTGGATGTTGGCAAGAACCATGTATCTCCCCAGCTGTACCAATGGAAGTCATTGCGTTACAATGACTCATCTTTTTCTTTTGCAAGTGGGATTTTGTACACTATGGTCTCTGCTCAAAGCCATGCCTGGTGACCAGGGCCAGGATGAATCCTAGGACCCCTGGGACGTTTTGACCCTGAGGAGCCCAAACTCAAAGGAAAACTAAGGGAGCTAAATCCCTGCAGATTAAGACAGGATTATCCTATGGCCCTCTATGATCAAAGCAGTTCTCTTGCATCAGGGTAGGATAGTGGGGCAGGTAATGGTTTGGAGTTCTGTTTCTGGCACCTTTATGATATGACTTACCCTCTTCCTCTTCAGTTTACTTCTTGTAACAGAAAGAAAAACATAGTATTTAAATTCATAAGTTCTGATAGAGTTCCAAGTCAACATTTTAACTACTCTGCGCTTCAGTTTAAAGATCTGTAACATGTGAATAGTAACCACTTCCTCTGGATTGTCGAGATGACAAAATTAGATAATTGAGTTTAGTGCATGTAAAATTTTCTCACCAAAGATCCTCGGGAGGTAAGCCTTAGATCCAAAATTTTCAATCTAAGGATTGCCTCCAGAGGAAATTTGCTGGGAAAATTTTACATGCCCTAAACTCAACTGCTCTATATATGATAGTAATATTTTTTCTTTTGTATAATATCTTGCTCCAAAGATAGATCTGTGTATCTAAAAAAAACTCTATCTAGAGCTATTTCTTTACTCATCTTTCCTTACTCAAGAATGTAATAACTTCCACAATGTACCAGGCATAGACATCATGACATTTCAGAACTATGCTCTAGTTACCATGATGGCTGCAAGGCTAGATTATGGAGCAGTTAATCACAGTTTAATCACAAGCACAGTCCTGACCTTTAAGCAGTTCACAGTTTGATAATATGATATAATAAAACTCTGAGCAATTGCCCATAAATTAGCCTGGAGTAGTGTAGAGGGAGGTGGTGAAGCAGGATAGAATAGGCTCCCTGGAGGAGGTAGTCTTTAGGATGGGCCTTGAATTATCTTCAGGACAATACGTGCATGGATATGGATTAGGAAGGAGCATGGAATATTCAGGGAATTGGTAAATGACTGGATGCGCAGAGCATTTACCCTTTGGCCTCTCCTTTGAATTTCAGTGGCCATTCTTGAATTCCATGTTGAGACCCATAAATTGTGACTCAATCAGAGTTTTAAGATGGAAGGGAGCAGTGAAAGTGCCAAATCCCTAATAGCTATTCTGAGTTACTTTTTCAATCACAGTGCTTGGACCGGCACAGAGGACACAGGTTAGCTTACGTCCCAGACAAGATTTTGCTAACATTATGCAAGTTTATTAGACATGATCTAAATGGGTAAATTTAGAGAATACCCAAATCTACATTAAAAAGAATTTTACTGATGTTCAGAAGATGGTTTAGACAGCTCTGAAAGAGTTCTCAAAAGAAACCAGACTAATCCTTCATATCCTAGAAGCACTGTATTCGGAAACCTGAGAAAAGAGCTAACAAGACAGTTCTTTTCTGAAAAATGTAGAAAGGGGCCATGCATTCTTTGGTGATGTGCTCCAGAAAAATGTTAACAAAAAGATGGTTTTTACTATTAAACCATCAACTGACTTTGGCCTGCAAAACACCAGCTGGCTTACATTACTTGTAATGTGCTTTCGTGTGTCTCTGATGATAAATATGAAGGGTCCTTTAAGATATACAGAAATATTAAGCAACTAAACATGCTTTTTCCCCTCCCTTTGAAGATTTAAGGAGTCGAAAGAAACATGGAGGCCTTTTAAACATAGGAAAATTATGTATGGCTAAATCAGCTTTGTCCTCACCGCAGTGAGCCAATGAGGCCTTCTCCTTCTTATGGGAGAGAATAATTGAGTTTGAGCTCCAAAGGTCAGGACTTTAGCCCTGCATAAAAAAACAAACAAAAGAAACCCCACCTTTCACAATCCAGCCACAATATATGTCCCAAATAGTATCTCACAGATTTACTTTATTATTATTATTTTTTTCACCAGAACTCATCACGTAGGTAAGACAGGTCTTATCTTGGTATGTGCCAGGCATAGTCCTATCACCAAGTCTTTGCTCATTCTTTTGGAGAGCAAAGCCGTCCCTGTCTACTCGAGTTAACATTGATCTCTACTCCCTCAGGCCTCCTAATTGCAAATATTTTTTTTTCCCTGTCTGTCCTCTGGGACCTAGTGTACTGCTTCTGAGGTTGGTGGCCTTTAGGTGCAATCCCATCTCATAACCAACAATGTCTGTGCCCTGTAAGTACCTTGTTTGCTCAACTCTAACTCCCTTTAACAGGGAGTTGAGAACCTAGTACACAGTAGATGCCCAAAAATATGTTTTGTTTGGTTGGATGACCGATGGACTGCACCTGGAAATCATGGGACATTTCGACTCAAGCATACATCATATGACAAATAGTTTTCCAGCGTGCTCTCCAAATTCAACTCCTCTAATAATTTTATTGTTGGTATAGAAACTTAAAAGAATCCATTCATTCATTCATTCATTCATTTATTAATTGAACAAGTATTTTATTCCAGGCTCTCTCCTAGGCATTATGGATAAAAGAGTAGGTACATGTGAGTGACAGACATAATGAAATAATCACACAGTCAATATAAAAACTGATATAAAGGGAAAGAAAATGATTCCTGTTACCTTTAGTGTTTTTCTTTGGATTCCTGGGCTTGGAGCATGCTTTACTTTTAGGCGAGTAGCCAAAGGTTCATTTGGGAGAAGAACCAAGTAGAACAATGCATATAAGCACAGGAAAGTCATCCTGAGAGAACTCTGTGGTCTAGGATGTAAATAGAAACCAGAAAAAAAAAAAAATGGGCCTTCCCGTCAGGAACAGAGAACACATAGTCTAGGGGAGTGGGGGCGTTGATCTGAGCAATCAAAAGCACTCCTCAAGATGGGGACAGATTCTCAAAGGCATAGTATAATCAATCTACTTCTGAAACAGAGCAAAATGTCTGGCAAAGCAAAAAAGATGAAAATCTCTGTCTTGTCCTTTCTCCTTCTAAGCTCCCATTTTCCTGGAAACCTTGAGAGTTAGAATGATTTAGTAGAACATTCTCAAGATTCAGGGCTACACAGTCCCTGGCTGTAAATCCCGGTTCTGCTATTTACTGGTAGTGGAGCGTGGGCACATTACTTATCATGGAGGTTCATTTTTCTCATCTGTAAAAAAGTAGATCATAATATTTAACTTGCAGAATGGTTGTTGTCTGATGGTCCATTCCAAGAAACCAGAATCCTAGGACCTATGTTTAAAACGGAATTCGAGGAATCCCTTGATGGAGAGAGGAGCTGATCCTTCTTTGCAGGTTGTAGAGTGAAGGGAGGGGGATGTGGGTGTAACCAAGCCAAGTACCATATCCAAGGAGGGAAACAGAGCACAAGAACTGGATCCAAAAGTCAACAGTCAAGGGAAGGTAAAATAGAGCTAATAGTTGACTCGAGGCACTTGGAAGGCTGATAGATTCAATAGGGAGAAAGTTCTGTACCTGACTGGTCCAGGCAATCATGAAAATTTATGGTTGAGAAGACAAAGTACCAAGGACAGTGCCTGGATGTGCAGCAGACACTCAAAACCTGTCTCTTACCTACAGAGTTGCTATGACGGCAACTCAAGTTATGGACCCTTTAAACAACTTTAGAGTTTAATACCCTTCTCACACATGGTCTCAAGTGAATCGTTATCCTGTGTAGTGGCCAAGACACCATCAAGGTTTCATTTCCCCTCAACCTACAGCAGGACTATAACCCTCAGAAATTTTACTTGATTTGCCCAAGCTCCTACAACTAATAAGATAACAAAGCTCAGAGATGAATGGCGTATCTGGTACAAATAAAATATTCTTAACACGATTGATGGTTCTACATGGCTGAACAACAGAATCATTGGAGGAAGCTTTAAACAAAATAAAGATTTCTGAGTCCTTCCAAATTTGCTGAATTAAAAATGTCTGAGGTTGGGAAGCAGCAACCTATGTTTATAATTTCACCTCCAGTAGTTTTGAGACAGCTGCTTTGCAGTGAGGGACAAGTCATCTGGGGACAATTGCTTTACTCCACACAGACATCTACACAGTAAGATCGTGTTATCAGCCCTAATTACTCACCCAGTTAGAGCCAAGCTGGGGCTATAAAAACTTTGAATTTTCTCTTTAATAGGCTATAAAAGTGACCATGTTTTTACTCCTGTTTTCTCTGACTTTTTTTTTTTGCAGTCACTATCCAAAATTTAATTTTAACAATTTAAAAACTCCTTTTTGTAAGAAATACATATTCAATCTAGACAGTGATTTGTCATAGATTCTGGAAACCTGATAAACAAATACAATTTTATAATTTAATTTCTCACTTAAAATTTTACACAAAAGGAAATGTCCTCTTAAATTCTATAGCAGAAAAAGTCAATGACAAAATAGTTTAATACAAGATATTTTATTAAATGTACAAGAAAGTTTGAGAATATGGGTGGTATAATTTCTTCCTTCTTTATTAACTACATAACACTCAGTGAAACTTCTGCCTTGAAGTCTGGAGATTAACTGTGTGACCCAGGATGAGGTATTTACCTTCTCTGAGCTTCTCTTTTCTCATAGGGTAAATATGGAACATTATATCCGCTTCGTAGTATCCTAGGAAGAATTAAAAGAGATTATGTGGATGAAGGTGTCTGCAATCAAATCAGGTACATAAGAGGTAATCAACAAAATTTAGCTGTGTCTGATCCACTTTTTAGAAAGATTTGCCGTGAAATGGTTCTTCAGTTATTCTTTCTATCCCTTCATTTTCTTATCCATAAATGGAGGTGTATTCAGACAAAATGATCTCTAGAATCTCTTACAAAGCTGAAGTTCTGTAATTTTGTTATTCTAGAAAGGTTTTCTGTGTGACCTCTATTTAGCCAGAACTACTTCTGAGAAGTTGTATTGGTCATTGAGAAGTCAATGAGAATCCCTCAGTATTCAATAACATTATATTAAAAGATCCATTCGATATAGTACATAGGATTTGCTTGTGTTTAGTGAATTCTAATATTAATAAAAATACATGAAACTGAATTATGATGAATGTCCTTCTTTCTTTGATGTAAAAAGAACTTCAAGGTTTTGTATGGCCTTTTGTTTATTCTTATAGGGCAATAATTATTGTGCTATTGGCATTTTGACTCCTCAGTTATGGAAATTTTCAGAAAAAAAATTATGATAACTACAGTTTTCTGTTTATCTATTTGATGTTAGATGGATTCTGGGTTCCTTATCATAAATGTGTAACTTTGCCCCAGTCCCAGTAGTGTCTATGTAGTAGTGTTTAGTTGTTGTTCAAAAAAAACTCATCAGAGGAATTAACAAAGTCATTTTTGTATTGAGTACCATTAATGGATGTGATGTAGTAGAAAAGCATTAATTTGAAGTTCTTCTGCTCCAATTTTTTTCTTCTTTTTCAGTTTATTTCTCCTCCTTTTCCTCTTATTTCTCTCCCACTTCTTTCTCCTTCTCCCCTCCAGCGTCACCAGCTGGTCCAACACTAGTCTATTCTCTGCCATGTTGTAGGAACCACGAGCAGTGGCCTGAGGAAGCAGCGGAATGTCAACAGGCAGAAGAGGACGCAGAAGACAGCAGAGCCTGAGAATCATGTTTTCATCATTGACAATGGAACATGACATATGCTGAGCCAGTCTCTGATTTAGGCATTCAGTAAAAGGAAATTCTGCATGAAGAGTTATCTGCAAAAAATATTCCTACAGTGAGTTAAATCATCAAGCAAACATGGTTTATAAATATCCCCATCCCATTGTTTTTGCAATAATGTAAGCCACACCTAAAAGCACATTCCTTATTTTGCAGGGAAATGTATGGCAAAGCACACTTTGTCCCACTGTGCCAAGACTCATCCTTAAATTTAATTTCAACCTTCTTGTTTTCCCCCTGTGCTATAGTGTGATTTCACAGTACATCCTCCCATCTGTTGAAACAGAGAAGTACTTGCATTTTAGCCTGAGATGACTAATATTCATGAGGAATGAATCCAAATTCAAACTAAATGCACATTTTTGCATTTGTCCAAACCTAGCCATGAATTATCTCAGGCTATCAATAGAAGAAGAGGAAAGTTGCTATCTGTAAATCCCTATTTGTTTTCCCAAATTGCACCCTTGGCAATGGGTGTGACAGAAAAATGTTCAGTATTCCTAGTAGCCTAACCTGCCAAGAGAGATAAAGCCACTTTGATGTCCTGGGCCCAGAGACTACACAGATTTTTACCCAAAATGGGCCTCAAGCCCTTTTTCAGAGAGACGTGGGCTAAAACGACCTGCTTGCTTCCTGGCCTTCTGAATCCAGGAGGTAGACTGGGGGCCCTGCTGGCTCCAGGAGGTGGCAGATCTGACACTAATAGAGATAATGCTCTTCAAACTGCTCTGGCCAATGACAATGATAGGGATAATAAGAAAAACAATAATAGTAAAGGTTAATGCAGTAATAGTATATATTATCAATGCTTACCTTTATTATGTGATGACTGTGCCAGCACTATGCCGAGTGATTTGCATACATTATTCCATTCACTCCTTAAGATATCCCCCGAAAGAAGCAAGTGAAGCTCAGGGTGGTTAAGTGCCAAAGGTCACACCGCGAGTAGCAGGACTGAGACTCACACCCACCTGTGCCTCCCTCTGAGACCCCTCCCCTTTACGTTTTCTGTGTGGCATATACTGTCTCCTTGCAAACGCTGCTGCCTTTCTCAGGTGAGGCACACCATCGAGCTCCTTCCGGGACAGCTTCTTCTAAAACACTGTCCACAGCAGCACACCATGACATATACCATATACATGAAAATCAGCCCTTCTGGAGGCCAGGTGGGAAGAACACCCTGGAAGAGATCTGATTGTGTTGCCAAATAAATTACGCTTGCAAAGTTCTTTGGCTTTAGCAAAGTGCTCTCACACTCCTCCCCTCACTGGAGTTGCTGTCGCTGCCGATGTGACTTGGGGGCAGCTGGTTCCCAGTAACAAGGTCAGAGGAGCCAACTCTGTCTGCGCTTCTCCTCCTCTTGGAATCTCAGCTATTTTCTTTCACGGGTGAGAATTTGTTCACTCAGCCATGTTTTCTGACACCCACCTCGCACTAGCACTAGGCTAGATACTACACACCTAATATTTCCAATAGTCCTCACAAAAAATATTAGAAACAGTTTTTGGTGTTTGGTTTTTTTTTGTTTTGTCTGATGAGAAAAATTAGATGGGAAGCATTTATGTAAGTTGCCCGAGGTGCTAAGTGCTCTGAAACCAGTGGTTCTCAACCAGAGGAGCTTTTCACTGCCTTCCTCCCAAGGGAATTGGCAATGTTTGGAGACAATTTTGGTTGTCACATCTAGGGGAGTCAAAGGGGCAGGGTTTCTGCTGTTATCTAGTTGGTGGAGGCCAAGGATGTGGTTAAAGATCCTACAATGTACAGGATAGCCCCCCACAAGAAAAAATTATCTGGTTCAAAATAGCAATAGTGCTGAAGTTGAGAAACCCTGGATTAAACTGAGATGTTTTTGACTGGATTCTGTGGTGTGGCTGCTCTGGCTGATGCTTTAGATGCTCCTAGATGGACTCAGCTTTGAATCAGAGCCTCTGGCTACTCTGCCAGGAGAGCGTCTAGTCTTCTGTCACGTGCAATAGCCTGGGAGCTGGGGTCCTCTCTGCTCAGCCAACTGGCTCTCCAGGATGTCCATGGCTTAATGCCTCAATGTTGCTGCAACTGATAAACCTCTCTAGATGTGCCAGACTCCCGCATTTTGTAGCAACAGTGTGTCAGGAAACATCCATGGCCCAGGAATCTTGGGGTTCTAAATACTCTTAAGATTCAGGGAGCCTTTTGCTGAGAGAAACTTTGCTTTGAGAAATAGCCACAAAACTGGCTCCTTTATACTCATTCTTGGCTCAAGGAAAAGAGGAAAGGGGGCTACCCAGTTCTTTTCCATGATATAGGCCAATATCAGTGAGGCAGAAAAGGACTCAGGCTTCAGGGCAGCTGCTCTGTCTGGGAAAAAAAGATGGAAAATTTGGCTGCGTTTATGCACCATCAGGTGACCTGACAATTTTAAACAGAGAGGTAGTATTCATAGTTCTTCTACATAAATAGATATTTGTTGGGCAAATCTTACTAATAGTGTAAAGACCTTGGCTTGTGGCCTTTGGTGAGACTTAATTCATTCACTTATTTACTGAAAAGATATGCTATTGAGCACTTCTTACATGTGTGTCAAGCACTGAGTAAGGCTTGGGCTATGCAGATTCCAATCTTGTGGAAGGAAAATCATAGAGAAAGTGACATTAAAATAGGACAGTAAGATAACGACAAAGAGAAATGGGAGTGAAAAGGGGAGGGGACTGGAAAGACATTCCAGCAGAGGGAATGGCATGTGGGAAGACCCTAAGGTAAGAGACAGCATAGGAGATTTGAGAACTGAAAGAAACCCACTGTGGCTGGAGCACAGAGAGCGAAGGAAAGAGGCATGGTGAGGAGAGTGAGCTGGAGAGCAGAGGCTGTGGGGAGGGCAGACAAGGTCAAGTCTGAGAGTCTGGATTCACACTGGAGTCAGTGCTGCACTGCTGAGGGCCTCAAGATCAAATTTGAGGGTCAGAAAGCAGGGAGGAGCACAGAGAGACCAATGAGGACATTACTGCAAAGGTGCAGGCAGGGCCGATGGTGTTTTGACTAGAGCCGTGGCAGAGGATATGCAGAGAATTGGATCAATTTGCTGCATACTTGGGTGGAGGGAAGGCCAGGAATTGGTGATGGATGAGCTGTGACAAGTGAAGGAGATGGAGGTGAAAGATTCCATCCAGCTTCCCTTTCCAGGCAACTGGGTGGATGCCATTTACCAAGACTGTACAATATTCACTTTCCTCATCTATAAAGTGGGAACAAAATTCTCTCCTTTCCTGCCTCACAAAGCTATTTGATGACCAAGTGATATAATAAATAGAAAAGGGTTTTGTAGACTGTAAAGCATGATAAATATCTGGGCTACAAAGTGATTGTTCATAATTATTATTATAACATGTTCATCTCTATGGCTTTGTTACTCATCCCTACTGCTGTAAAACATCAACTCTAGCTCTGTGATAATATCACTTGGGTGCCTTACAGCTTCCTGATTTCACGGTTACAGAAAGAGTTCACAAAACGTATAAAATGATCAGGGAAAAGGTGTAGCTACTTGTTCTCTAGCATGAACTTGGCTTTTAAATCTTGAAATCAACTCTGATTGCCATGAGAAAACCTGAACCAGCCCAGCTTGGTTGCTAACATGATTGGGGAATTGGGAGCAGACAATGGAAACTGTTTCCCCTGTATCATGTTACTGAGTTGCCAAAGAACGGCTGGGTCTCACCAGTCTCAGCCTGGTAATTATCCAAATGGCTCTGGGTCATCAAACTACAGGAAAGAGCCTACTGGCTTGTGTTGCTACATGGCTCCAAAATTATGATTTTCTTTTTATCCCTTTGCAGCCTTAGAGAATACAATGATGATTCGATGATACCAGCCCATGCTACAAGGAAAATACTCTGGGAGCAGTAGACTCGGGCTCAGCCCCAAGTTCACCTCTTATCAGCTTTGTTACCTTGAGGAATTCACCCTGAGAAGTGTCAATTTCCTTGAGCATTATTTGAGGACATAGACAATTGATCCATTTCAGGGTTGTGAGAGGCAGAGGAGGTAATGAGTATACTTTGTAAACTGCAAGAAGCTGAGAAAATTAGATGGATGGATGGACAGGATGAGTAAAATTAGTATAGTTCCACTGAGGAGAAAGACTGTTTTAAATATATCTTGAACTCTATCACTCTATCTCTCTCTATCTATTTATCTATCTATCTATCTATCTATCTATCTATCTATCATCTATCTTTAGATAGATAGATATTCCTCACTTGGGACAAGGGACAATATTTTTTGGAAAAATTATATTAAACTGGAAAATGAGTGACCCAAATTTATCAATCAGTACAAGTTTTAAAACTATATTCCTTATCTGTGGAGATACAAATAATACAACCTGACTATATCTTAAATACGCCAAAACTGGAGGTTACCTCAAAGGCTCTCTACCTGTACATACTTTTTGGGAGGGGTCACTGAGGGAGGCTGCTTTCTGTGTGTATGCTGGCTTGTTCTTGATGATACATCCAAGCAGCAGTGGTTTGGGGCTAAAGCCCAGATTTCTGACTTCTCATTCAGTGCTCTTTTTACTCAACCACATGCCCTCTCAGGAGTCTCTCTATTCCCTGCCAAACATCACAACCCTCCTTGAGCAGGCAAGTGAGGGTCGGCATCCCAGACTGCTGCTGGTGGTGATGTTGGTAGGTCTGATGGGGGCAGCATTTCATGTTTATTGCATTTGCTGCTCAGGCCAGGCAACGTTACGGATTCAATTCACATCATTGGAATTATTTTTTTCTTTAAAAATATGACCTCAGTGTTTCAAGTCGTCACTTTATACTATTCATAGTTACCCAGTTTTATTTTGTTTCATTTTTAAAATAAAGCAAACTAGCTCTACTATTTTACAGCAGAACAAAGAAGCTAGGAGTATTAAAACAAGAACTCTGGGTTATCTCTTTTGACGGGCAAAAGCCCTTCCTGGGAAAATAGCTAATCTCTAGACCCTGGACACCCAATTCTGCTTTCTCTTTAGCAGATGAAGAGTGATGTCAGGAGAGAGGGGAGAACATAGTGGCACTCTTTGTTTGTCAAAACATCTTGAACAATTTTCAAACATTTTGAGTTTGTTAAAATCCAAACTGCATAGTGCCAAGCAGTTTTGCCTAATTTCTAAACCCCTGGGTATTTAAAGGGAAATTTAATCGGTATTTTTCTGAATGGTTTCATTTAATTCATCAGTGTGCTGTTTCATAAGAGCCATTTCATGCCAAAGAAGTCCTTTTTTGCCAGTTTAGAAATTTTACTCTGGAAGGCTCTGAAGGGCTGAGAGCAGAAAGGAGAGCAGGGGCCTGGGGGTTCTAGAATCTCGCAAATCAAGGTCTAGAAAGGGGTATGGAAAGTCTTGTTCAAGATTGCTTAAACAACCAGCAGGAAAGATGGAATGTCAATTCCAAAGCACAAAATCTGCCCCAGGCATTGTTCTCTTTTGTTCAGAATGACTTAAAGTTCTGTGGTGGACAAACATGAACTTCTGTTTAGCAGAGTTAGTATGAATGTGACATTTTCATGATTATAATACATAGCAAGGAATATTTCTAAATGTTCTGCAGTAATTGGCATGACTATGCTGTGAGAAAGCCCTTGCTTCTTCAGGGTCAGAGCCCAGGGCCCTCAGGAGACAGCAGTGTCCCAGAGATAAAAGTTTACTGAAGTTCTTCCTCTCTCTCTACTGCTCGCTTCCCACCAATGCAGTGGAAGCTCTCAGAACAAGTTTCTGTTTCTGTGCGTTCAGTAATGCAACACACATACACACACACACACACACACACACACACACACAGAGGTATAATTTACTGCTATTTGTACAAGGATGTTTAGAACTGGATTTTGGGAATAATCCAATGCCCGATAACAAGGGACACATCAAACCAACAGTGATGTGACAACATAAACTCACAGGCTGCTAATGCAAAGGCTTGTTTAGTGCCTATTCTGTTCTAGGCGCAGTGCCCAGGGGTTTACTTATCTTCAGTCATTTCATCTTCCTAATGATCATGTGAGTTTGACAGTATTAAGCTGATTTTATAGTGACAATATCGATATTTAGTGAGGTTAAGTAACTCATCCAAGATAACCCAGCTAGTAACTGGCAGAGTTGAATGCGAGCAGAGATCTATTGCCTTCAAAGTACATACTATTTCCATTTGCCTTTCTGCTTGCTGCAAACAATATTTGGTTAGTGGTCATGTTAGTAAAAGTGGTGCAGGCACGTGAATGATGTTCAAACCTGATTAAAGGGAGCTTAATTAGATACGGTTTTTGGGTAAATATTTAAGTCTCTACAGGCTTTCCCTAACCTGTGGATAATTATGCTCTAGAATTTTATTATAATTCAATTAGAAGTCAATAGTAGTGCACTTTCCCATAGAAATAACATGGAAATAACAGTCAGGCTTCTGTGATAACCCGTAAAAGCCTGTAAAACTCCATAACTCTGGCGTAGGGAATAGTTCTGGAATTAGGAGTGGGGCCAGTAGCTGGCCACTTTGAGGGGCAGTGCCCTGGGAGGAGCTGGTGGGTAAGAAGTGGGGACATGAACAGTGCACAGAGGTGGCTTCTATGGATTTCAGCAACTCTGTCATGGGCATGGGGGTTCTTCAGCCAGAACTACACCCAAATCATTGAGCCCCACACTTTCCATTGCTTTGGTTTATGATGGCAAACTTTAGGGGTAGCAGTTGTTGTTCATCAGAAATTTGGAGAGACTGAAGATTTGTTCTCTTCCTGTAAGACTCGGGCTCTGAAAATCATCACCTCTCTGGACAGCTTCACAAGCCTTGCTCATAAGCAGTTTTTCACATGAACACTTCCATTCTTCCTCTGCAGTCCTGTAAGCACAAAAAAGGCAGGGACCTCATATGTTTTGCCCACCATTGCAGCTTTGATAGCCAGCATATGTTCTGACATCTCATAGGGTCTCAACAGATATTCATCAAATGAATAAATATTCAGTGAATTCCCCACTTAGCTGCTATCAGTCTTGTGATTATCAGGAGATTTCCTCAGCCAAGTTATAGAGGAAGGAAAGTTGCCATGTTTGGGGTACATTAGGGATGGGGATGACCGGACAGCTTTCTTCTTCACCTACCGGATGCCTATTAATCCATTAAGAAGTAATCTCAGGCATCTCCTTCTCTAGAAAACTTTCTACTATGCCACCTGCCTCCTACAGAGACTGAGACAGGTACTCTGATATTATCCTATGATAATTATCCTATGATGATTATTTATCAATGCCCCACATTATTTGATTATTTTTTGCCAACCCCCTAGACTGGGAAGCCCCTGAGAGTTATTCCTCTTTGTAAACTCAACATCTAATACAACGGCTGACTCTTTGTGTCTAAGTGTTTAACTGGTACATAAAGAATAATATCCATCTTCACACCTGTGCCCCTAAAGATGTCCACGTCCTCATCCCTGGAACCTGTGAATATGTTAGGTTATATAACAAAGGGTAATTAAGATTGCAGATGGAATTAAGGTTGCTAATCAGCTGACCTTAAAATAGCAAGATTATCCTGCTAATCTTGCTAATATCTCTTTTAGAGAAATTAGCCAGGAGAGCCCACTGTAAACAGAGGGGTCTTAAAAGTGGAAGAGGGGGCCTGCCTGGTGGCATAGTGGTCAAGGTTGCACACTCTACAGACGCGGACCTCTGCACTGCCTATCAAGCTGTGCTGTGGTGGCATCCCACATATAAAGTGGAGGAATATGGGCACAGATGTTAGCCCAGGACCAATCTTCCTCAGCAAAAAGAGGAGGATTGACAACAGAT
Source organism: Ceratotherium simum simum (assembly GCF_057802395.1). Classification (NCBI taxonomy): domain Eukaryota; kingdom Metazoa; phylum Chordata; class Mammalia; order Perissodactyla; family Rhinocerotidae; genus Ceratotherium; species Ceratotherium simum. Next base: position 60,726,736 of record NC_141910.1, on the reverse strand, counting down.
GTTAACTCAGGGCCAATCTTCCTCACAAAAAGAAAAAAAAGTGGAAGAGGGGAAGAAGAAGAGCTCAGAGTGACGCAATATGAAGACTAAACCCTCTAATGCTGGCTCTGAAGATGGAGGAAAGGGGCTATGAGCTGAGGAATGCAGGCAGCCTCTAGAAGCTGGAAAAGGCAAGGAAATGATTCTCCCCTAAATCCTCCAGAAGGGAACACAGCACTGCCAATTATCTTGATTTTAACCCAATGGGACCCATGTCAGATTTCTGACCTACAGCACTATAAGATAACAACTTTGTGTTATTTTAAGGCACTAATTTGTGGTAATTTGTTATTTAACAAATACAACTGGGATCTCCAGATTTACCATTTAGAGTATGAATAATACGAGCCGGCCCCGTGGGGTGGTGGTTGAGTTTCGCACGCTCTGCTTCGGCAGCCTGGGTTCATGGGTTCAGATCCCGGGCATTGACCTACTACACCATTCATCAGCCATGCTGTGGCAGTGACCCACATACAAAATAGAGGCAGATTGGCATGGACATTAGCTCAGGGCTAATCTTCCTCTAGCAAAAAAAGAGGAAGATTAGCAACAGATGTTAGCTTAGGGTGAATCTTCATCAGCAAAAAAAAACAAAAACAAAAAACAAAAAAAAGAATATGAATAACGGGCCTGTGCAATGATATATCAGAGAGCAATCCTCAGGTTCCCACATGTCCAGACGAGCATGAAGTCCAGTTTCTCAGGCTCCTCTCACTTATTTGTCTAGGAATGCATACGTGATTATCAGTGTCTGAAGAATGAATCCTGCTTGTGTCCCTTTCATTTTGCTGAAGTCAGATTTTAAGGGCATGCATTTTGGATTGGTTGATGATACAACTGGCATCAGAAAGAGTATTAATGTCACCAGAATAAGGTGCCATGTCTTTGCAAATGCTGCACCTGTTCCTTCATAAGTGACCCCAACAAAGAAAGGTTCTATGGAACAAAGAGTCAAAGGCAGAACCACTGTGTCTACAGGAATGTGGCCAGGCTGACATTTTGTTTCTGTACTACCACACATTTCAGAGTGGACAACTGTCCAGGCCACTGTGATTCTTTTAGAGAAATTAGCTTCTCTTTTCCAGGGTCACACTTAACCAAAATCTGGGACTCTCCAATAAGCATGACCTCCCTCGCTCAAATAGTGTTGCCAGGTCCCTGTGCTGAAGCAGCATGGTCAGCAAGGGTCCCACTTAAAGCCTTGTGACTAAGGCTTCTGGGTGTTGGTAAAGCTTCTATAGACCCCTACCCCCACTGTAGTGGTTGTCCAAATTGGTGAGGTGATTCCACAACCCTAAAGTGGGGCCAGATCACTGAACCCCACTCTAATCAGACTCCTGAGGCTCCACTCACACAGCCATTTTTCCCAGAAACCAGCAGGCACCCAAAGGACTGCACCAGGACAGGTTCCAGTATCCCAGGCCTCAGGACCCAGACCCAACATTCCAGATCAACATTCCACTTTCCTCCCCCATCGTCAGTGCAGGAACCAGTAGGACATCCTCAGAGTAGTTTATTTTCCAAGGAGCTCATTGTTCTTTCTTGATCTACCCCAAGCTGTCTCCCTAACTTTGAATCTGAAAAAAGAAACTAGGATCTCCATTTCTTCCTTTCTGCAAAACCCTGAGCTCCTTATGCAAAATCCTCCCCAGACTCTGTGTTCTAACACACACTGGAGGAGGCAACTTTTGCAAAGCTCTCCCACTCCTCCCTACCAATCTCTCTCTTTTTCTCTATCACACACACACACACACACACACACACACACACACATACTCTCACACGTACACTTCTACACCTCACACAATAATTCTTGTACAATCTTATATTTACATAATTTAAAGAAAGCCATTCCATAGTAAGAAACATTTCCAATACATGGAAATAGGTAGAATTTTTGAATGGCAGATTATTTTTCATGAACAAGCCCTCCCCATCAAATGGCCTCTACTTACGTGTTGCTTGACTGATTGACTGATCAATGTGTGTATGAAAAGAAGAAACCTCTAAGGATTTTTAGGATAGTTGGATGAAAGCAGAACTCACATAATGGGGACTCATTGAGGAAGGTGGTTTGGGTTGCAAAGGAGTGGGTTGAGGATTTTGTTTTCATCTATACTGACAGGCAGAACGTCAGAGGAATTCAATAAAATGAGATAAATTTGTTACCCATGTAAAGGGACAGTTCATTGGGGTGGAGGCACCAGAAATGGTGACTTCGGTGATTCCAGAAAAATGCTGGAAGCACATTCTCTTAGAGGGGTTAATAACTTATGAAATGGTTCACCTTCTTTGGCACTCTCCCCTCCCCCAAGTTAGAAAGTATAAATCATTGACTATCAGGATAATGAGAAGCAGATCTGCCTCTGCTAATTTCTGGGATGTGAAAGGTCTTTAGAAAAAGCCTCATAAGACATTGCTGAGTGTTATGAGCCCTACCACCTTGATAGAGGGCACATGTGGGATGCAGACTGGCAAGTCTGTGTTCCAACGTGGTGGATGCTGCAGGGGAGGGTAGAGCTGCACAGGTAATACCTGTAAACTCATCACATGTTCTGGTACAAGAGGGTCCTCCTTCCTTTATTTTGAATGCCAGAGCCAGAGATGAGGAAAATGTAGTCTACCCTTCTGCGCACTCGAAGTGTATATGTCCTTCCCTTATACTGAGGCAGAGGGATCTTTAGAATATCTCTCTCCCTGTGTTCTGAATAAAGTCAAGAGAGGCTAGTCAGAACTCAAAGACTTCCTGAATAAATGGCTAAGTTGAAATTGCTGGAGGTGCATAGAAACAAAAAGTGAATGCAAAAATCTACTTCATGAGAAATTACATTAGTATAAGCCAGAAGGAAAGAGCCAAGGGGAGAGGATGCACTCTGAAAAGAGGCCTACCTATAGGTCCTGAAGCAGGAAGACTTGACTAAGCACGACAGGAAGCAACAGCAGAAGCAAGGTGTCTGGAACCTGGCTTCCTTTTACTGAGCCTCAGAAACTCTTTATTGAGAGATGGCATCTCCCTGTCTCCCTGGTGGAGACCTTTCACAGGGGCTGGCCTCCCTCAGGAGCAGCTGACTAGCTTCTCCTCTGGGTGCGGAGCTGGGCAAGGGCAGTGAGGGAAGAACTTCTCCAGGTGACCCTCCTGGTGGGTACTACACAGGACCGCAGCACCCCATAACTGAAAAGCTCGTCTTGTGATGCTGGGTGAATATCGGGACCTACCTCATTTATCAGGGACCTCCGACACATGAGCCATTACATTTCAATGTGGCCTTTCTGTGCAGTGGCAAAACTTGAGTGAAAATGAACATTGTCTAATGGCTCTCTTACAGTGTACAAAGAATAGATTATCACAGTGTCACAGAATATTGGGATTGGAAGGGGACTTAAAGATTGTCTTCCAAATCTTTCATTCTACGTATGGAGAAACTGAGCTTCAGAGGGGAGAAGACTTAGGCTACCACTTGTATTGAAGTTCGTGGAATATTTTGGACTTTCTGAACAGTATTTGCCAATACCTCTATGTAGGGTGACCCTTAAAGTATATTTTTGAAATGTATTTTATCCCTCAGAAACTGATTCCTCATTGCAATGCAACAGGCAAGCCAAAGGCCAAGGGATGGAAAAGAAGCTAAGATATATTTTACACCATCAAGTCGCTTGCAGTCTAATTGAACAATTACCTCTGACATGGAATAATAAAGGCTATAGGACAGATGTATAATTACTTTATTCTTAAAAAATATTTACCAGATGCCTACGTTTCCAAAGTAGGAACATGGACGTATTCCATAGAGTTGGAGTTGTCAACTAAGTGATTTTCAGAGGAGTAAGGTATTAATATAAATACTGGAGATGTTATAATAAGAAAAGCATCGTAAGATGGGAAAAAGAGGGACAAATAATTTTAAGTAAATTTAACCTTTATTACTGTAATGAAAGAAACTACATTATGAAAAATTTAAATATATATTATGAATATTATTAGTTTGATATATCATCTTACTTACATTTGAACAGAGAAACTTTTGGACTTTCTGTACAGTATCTGCATTAAGCATATTGAATATTAGTGTTACCCTCTAGGAATTTTTGCCTGCTGGAAGTAGTTATGTTAATATAATGAGGATAATTTGCAGTTGGTTAATTATTCAGTAGATCAAAAGTCAAATATTTTTTGTAGCCCGGTGTGTGTGTGTGTGTGTGTGTGTGTAGGTGTGGGTGTGTTTGTGTGCGTGTCACTGCAGGGACTAGGTGAAGGGAAGGGTCAGGTGAGTACAGGTCAGAATATCAGAATAAGAACAGAGGGTTGGTGAATACAATGTCACAAGGCAACTTCAAGGCCACAGACTATCATCTGTGAGTGCTAATATAACTCATGGCCAAGGCCACTTCAGGTTCTCATGATGAGGAGTGATGTGTTACACAAGTTAATACATTTGACCTCCCCCTTTCTTTGCTCTGCCAGGAGTGATGTGAAGTGATCCCTGCACCTTGGGGAAAGCCCCAACCCTCATCCTCTAAAGCTACCCTCTTCATCCTGCATGCAGCCAACTCTGACCCCACCTTGTCAGCTGGCATGACCCTCAAGGAGAAGGAAATAATACGATGAGGAAACAAGTTATTACCTCCTGACATTGGCTTCACGTGATGCTGAGACGAGACTGTGCCCCAATGGGGTTAATGGAGAATTATTAATGTCAGCAGAAGGATAGGACATGGAAATTATGTTTGCACATGGACTGGGAAGCTGAGGGACAAGGCAACACTCATACACAATCTGGTGAGGCCCTTATAAGCTCTTGAAAACTTATTCTAATGGAAGCAAGGAGGGGGTGGAGATTGGTATATTTTTAAAACTTCTCCAAAGTTGCTCTCCCAAGAAAAATCAGAGAGTAAGAGTCATTTCATGTTTCGTTTTCTCCCAAATTTCAGTATTTGACTTATTCATTAGTTCTTAAATCATGTAGTTGCAGAAAACTAACACTGACCTTCATTGTGCTGGCCCTAAGTGCCTGCCACATACATGGTTCATTTCCAGTACATATTTTTTCTTACACCTTTGGAGACAGATACCACTTTTTAATCTAGCACAATCCCATATAAAGTGATATATATTACAAAATAATTTATTCTATTGTACATATCTATTGCATCATCATTCTATAATATTTCACAAAATGCAGTGATTCCCAGGTAGTCTGCCAGCTAAACAAATTTGAGAACCACTGGACGAATTGAATCTTGGTTCAAATAGTTATCCCTCCAAATATCTCCTCTAGTTCTGGCCCAGTCTAGCCAAAGATGTGGGTGAAACAGACATGTTTGGACTGGAGTGAATATCAGCAGCTTTGTTTCTGCATGTGCTTGTCTAATCTTCTTTTTAAACTAGGCCAAAAGGGAAATTACTTTAAGCTTTCTTCAAGAATGGTCAACATAGATTGAGTCTTGGTGGTTGGTTGATTCATTGATTCATGAAGTTAGTATTGCTGTGGACTGATAGAGAACCTAAAGCTATTGGAGAAGGTATAATCTTGGAACCAGAATGTACTTTCAGAGATGCCCTGACTTAGAAGAAAGCTGAAGAGCTCTACAGCCAGAAACTCCACGGCACCCCATGACAGAAATAAAAGGGCATACAGCTCCTAATCTGTGAATCACCTCTACCCTGGCTGCTATTCTAGCTCTCCTGGCAGTTCTAGTAACCTCTTGGCAATTGTTCTTATTCACCCCTCAACTCTTATCTGTACCATTGCCCTGATATTAACTGCGACCATTAGATTTCTGCAGAGGAATTCCCAAATCAGCGTTAAAAGAGTTTGAGACTCTATAGACTTGCCCTAGTAATTGTTTTTCCTTTTCACCAGCATAGGTGGGGTTATGATTGCTACTCTTAAGTAAGATATGGACTGCACTTAGAAAGACTGATTAATATGTTTAAATCCCTCATTGAGGTTCCCTAAATAGATCAGGGAAATGTGTCCCTTTGCACCTCTCAAAAAGCAAAATTATACTATAATAGAGTTGCACAATGAACAGAGGTCATTATTGAATTTGTCCAGAAGTTATAATAAAATTGCAGCTCTCAGGATTGTGATAGAACAGAGGAGAGTTCTTGACAGGATGGTAGCCTCTACATTCTCCATCAGAATTTGGCTACAGGCCATGAACGCCCCTCTCTTTTAGCCCCCAGGCACCAAATGACAAATGCCAGTTTGATGACCCAGGACTACTTGGATCACTCCAAGCTGAGGCTGAAAGCAGTGCAGAGAGCATCTGTAAATTGTTGGGATATTACATTTCAAAAAGAATAAAGGACACGTAAAGCTGATAGGCCAATCTATTCTTTGGTGTCTTGAAGTTTTCTCTCCTTGCTATTAATTAGTTAAGGTATAGAGTAGCCTAAAAGGAGGAAGCACCCATAATTTTGAATGATGATAAAACAGGCAGCAATTCACCAACTTGACTGAGCAAATGTCTCAGTTTTCTTAGTAGAATTGTTTTAAGTTCTCAAAAATAGTCACGGTGAAATTTCTTAAAATAAATTTGAATTTGCAAAAATAAATATCCTTGTTTTTCTACTTTCTCTTTTACAAAAATTTGAAAAGCTGGCCTTAGAATGAAAGAAATCATGTGATCCTCAGGGAATACGCTGCCTAACTCATGGAAGGCTCATGTGTGGGAAACTCTGGCTTGACTAGAATATCCTGAAACACAACAGAGGCAAGAAAGAACTGTGCATTGTGAGGATCATTGAGGCATTTCACCCCAGAGCTGGACAGGGTCTGAGATGTCATCAATTGGATTCTCTCTTATCTAATCTCTGTTTAGACAGTTCATTCTTTTTTGGACCATTGTTTTAGAAGGTTCTTCCTCCTACTGACCTAAACTCTACCTCCCTATCACTTTGTTCCTTGCTCTTCATCTAAGCCCCTGTGGGTTCCTTCTATTTAACAGTTTTTAGAGACATTCAGACGCTGCCTTCTCCCCTCTCCACTCCTTGTTTCTTATCTTCTCTGGGCCAAGCACACCCAGTCTTCACAACTGTTCCACGTAAGATCTTTCTTCTCTCCCCTGGCCTCCCTTCTTTAGACCAATTACAATTTGCCCAGAGAAATGTTTTCCCTCAAATAGAAAGAACATGATACTCCCGGTGAAACAAACACATCCTTTATTCTAAAAACTAGATATTCATCAACTAGGAAGTCTAAACATGAATGTTTAAAAACGGCAAAAAGAGTAGGATTTCACTGATTACTAGACAAGTTTAGAATTTTCTTCAGTGCTTTGAGATACAATATCAAATAAGTAAAAGTGATAAATTTCAAATGTACATATACAAATGTAGACATATGTGTGCATGCAGGGTGGTCCACTTGATGGAGGGTCCTTATAAACTGCATTAGGTCCAGAAGCTTCCAAAATGCTTTGAGTTCAATTTATGAGGTAGGCTTTCTTGAGGGGTCTACAATGCATAAATAACTATTGATTAGCTTCCTAGAGACAGGTTTTTAGTAGAACTCTGAACAAGGGCATTAGAGAAATGCCCCCAATGGGGTCATTTTTGTTGACCTGGGACTACATAAAAATGGGAGTATTGAATGCTTAATGTCACATTTTATTGCTTGCTTCAGCTAATTTGTCTTGTGGGAAGCAAATGTTTTTGAAAGCATTCCAGAGCCTTTGTAGTGTTAAAGCTCATTACCTTGGATTTCATGTGAGCCAAAAAATATACAACCAACTAAGCGCTCTGAACCTCCACAAAATTTCATAACTAGACAGAAGCAAAGTTGTGAGCATCTTGTTACGCAAAAATAAGATGAATTTAGCAATTTCCATTCTTATTAGTAAAATGCAATATAATAAACTTGGGGGGATTCCTTTGTTATTGTTTTCTTTGTAGTGCTAAAGATAATTTAATGAACAGGTTAAAGAATAGATAGAGTGTGTCTTCTTTAGGAAAATTATATTACTTTTCTGTTAATCCTTAACTGTAGATCCAGTGTATGAGTTTGGAAGAAGACTGTGCTCATTTTACCTAGACAGGGTACTTTTATAGACTGGAATACATTTTCAGTTATCTGCAATAGGCCTTGTCCTGTGCCAGCTTCTTTAAAATACATAATTCAATTCTAACTCTTGAGCAATTGTTTATCCTATTTGCAGATAAGGAAACTAAAGTCCCAATGTCACTATTCTGATAAAAAAAATCAGCAAATCACAAGAGCCAGAAAAATTTTATTGCTCCATATGGTCCTCAAAATACTCACAATCTGATCCTAATCTGCCTCCTTAGCCTTGTTTCCCACTCCTGTCTCTAAGGCCTTCTAATACTAGCTCAATGTGTCAGGTAACAGCCATCACTTTATGTATTCAAAATCCCACAATTTTATTCTCTCTGAAATATTCTCTCTTATCCATTCTGTCTGTTGAAATTGTCCAACTTCCAATCATGTGAATGATTCCTTCTACAGGAAACACTCGTAGCTGGCCCTGACACGAGGATGCTCTCCATGTCCTCTTAACTCCTTATCCATAAATGCTGAGGGGTTAGTAAACTATTTTACTACAAGTGGGGTGAAACAAATCAATATACAAAATTAAAAAATTTGAGTGTTCTTTTTATTCTGTAGATAAGCTAAACTATGTATTATAAGACTCTTTACCAAGTGATATAAATTGTGGTCCAAATTATTCATTAAATCATTCTTATAATTTCCAAATCACTTATTGATATGAAAACATTGCTGGAATGAGAATTCTTTTGATATAAGTGTCACTAGCTAAATAATGACCCTGTTTGCAACTTTGTTTTGACAGGGAGATGCACACACATTTCCAGTAACTTTTCACTAAAAAAATAGTCATTAGGTGACTCAGTTCAATAAGCAAAGAATTTCTTTTAACATCAGTTCTATTATTCATGGTACTAAATCTTTTATCATCTTCAGCTGAACTTATGTAATTACATTGAATTATTTTTAGCCCATATATTTCTGTCTGAGATATTAACATAATAAATATCTCTATTATGAACTAGGTCGTGAAAATCATTTCCTAGAATGTTATATTTATGAATTTGATTTTACTATGTTTTGTTCACCTTTATTCCACAGAGACTTGCAAACTTTCTTTGGTCAAGTTTCATTATATGCATAAATATGTTATATATTTTTACTTTTTGTCATCAAATCATGGTCACATTTTCATATATTAAACAATTTACTAGCTGTTTCTTTTGGAATGATATATTGTTGTTTTTCAAATATTTTATCATCTTTATTTCTATACCTTTTGCTTCACTTATATAGTCATCCTGTCAATTTCTTTAATAATAACTAAAAGATTCATATTCTGTAAGGCTTAAAAAAATTGAAATTAGGATTGCATTTATTAAATTGCCATTTTCAAATTGTGTAATTTCCCCAATTTCAGAATTTTTGTTAGAATGACTGTTCGAGTCTTGGTTCAATGTCAAAGGCATTTGCAGCTCTAGCACTATAGGCTACCTGCGAGGTCTAAATATTCCTTCCATAACCATGATTTCAATTATGTTTATATCTCTCTCTCCTCTTTGATATTTAATTGATACATAATCAGTAAATATTTTTGATTTTATCTTCATCCACAGAAATGAGTTAGACAATACCAAACTAAGACATTCAGAAATATTTCTCAAACTGCAGGTGCCTCTCAGCCTTCCTCTCTAGCAATGGCACCATCTATACAGCCTAACCCTTTGATCTTTAGTTTCTTTATCAATGCATGGGGAAAGTACCTTCTTATATATATTTGTTATGAGGACTACATGAAAGGCAATTTTAAGTAAAAACATGACACACGTTGCGTTTGTCATAAATTATGCTATAATTATTATTATCTGTGATGTACAGTTACTGTTTCTATGTGCCCAGCATCTTTACTCCCTTAGTTTGATAATAGAAACCCTTTCTTTAGGGACCTGCTCCTCCCCTACTCAAACCATGGGTTTCTGCGTGCTGCCAATTCCATGACCGCATCCCCAAGATGCAGAGTGAACACATGACCCAGATACAGATAATAATAATGTTCCTTCTCCTCTGGTGACAGTGATTGATCTGGGAATGGGAATATGACCCAAGCTACAGCAATCAATGTTTTCCCTATGATTCTCTTAAGTGGAGCAAATAGAGAAAATTTCTTTTCCTCTCTGACAGAGGAGCATCATGGATGTGATGACTGCAGTCCCAGGGGTGAATTTATTCTCTACACTATGGAGACACTGGAGAGAGTAAAGCTGACACCAGGGAGAAGTCGCGGAGACAAGATCCTGGAAAGGATGAGTCCCCCATTTGCAAGGTTTCCAGCTACTGCAACTCTTCCACTAATTTTATGAGCTTCCATCTATTCTTACAACGAACATGTGTTAAAGCAAGTTTGAATCCAGCTTTTGTCATTTGTACCCAAAAGCTTTTCTGGTGAGTGCATGAGTTTACGTAAAGAAAATCAGCGCTGTCAGAAAAAGCAGCAGAGAAGACTCATTTCAAGTAACCATGGTGGTGGCAGTGAGTTTTAAATGTGGAAATCTCTACAACATGAAGAGGACCCACAGAGCCCAGGCTTTCCAAGCAAAGCAGTGTAGTTAAAAAGGAAGGAAACAAGATAGAACACGGGTGCATGTCCTCGAAAGAGAGGAACTCATCCGGGTGCTCCCATTGAGGCACCCTGAGGAAAGCTATATAAAATAAACCCCTCGGGGCTTGGAAATAGATACTGCCTGGCAGAAAGCAGCTGGTGGGAAGACAGCTGCCAGATGGAGAATTTGTAAGCAGGATACTGCTCTGCAACTTTCCCTAACCTCATGTGTCACCTGTGTGATGTAGAACTCGGAAGGAACTCTTGATTAAAGTCAATAAATGTTATTTTCATTTCAGCTATTTGGTCTTATACAGCGCATCTAAATTTTCTGTTCAATTCCAAAGACCAAACTCTTGACCACTTCATGGTATTGAATCAGCCTTGTTTGGGGAGAAGGAGGGTTGTGCAGCTAGGCATTTCTGCATCTATTTGGCTTTAACGTGCTTTATTGAGCACACTGAATCTCCTAGAGTCTGGAATTACTGGGGAAGAAGCTACCCAGAGAGGGTCTGGTAGGACTCTAGAGACTTGGCTTGTCTCCTTTCACTTGACTTCAGAAGAGCTCTGACATTTCTCACATTTTCATCCTGGATGTTATTCTCACAATGATTGGCCCCTCATGGTGGTAGGGGAAGGGATCTGTCTCACAAGGGTGTATTGCCTGAATTTCCACACACTAAAATATCCTCTGTGCACTAAGTCATTCATAGCTCAGGGTGAAATGCTTTGGGGGTTTTTTTGGAGGGTTTTCATCCATGAAATCATGGGATATTAGAGTGAAATGAGACTAAAGATACCATCTTCCATAGAATTTCATCTTCCTGCTCTTGGACATCAAGGGGAGTGTGTCCCACACGTGGTTAGTGACCGAGCTGGGCTGATAACCAATTGTCCTGATATCAGCTTCTCTCCCCTCACCACACACCACACTGCCTAAGGACGTCTAGACATCATGGAGCTTTGCTCTGCACTGAAGCCCATTCTGTGACTGGGTAAAGATCCTGGTCATGTAGTGGCTTGTCTGTGCCTCAGGATGATGTGGTAGATTTAGTGACACCACCATGCCTGAGACCACAGAGTCCTGGTGAAGGTCAAGACTGCGGCGACACTGATTCACGGAAGCACCGTGCACAGATGCCCAGGCCTGCGTGCGTGCAGTGCAGTGCAGTGCAGTGGGCATCATTCTAGACCAATGGAGTGATTAAAGAGAGCTCCTTCCGGGGATGAACTTCTCATCTAAGTCTGGCATTTGCTCCTTTGACACATTTACACTGAACACTTTCTATGCAGCAGGTCCTGTGCTAAAAGTGGGTAGTCAATGGAAAATGAATGGTCCCATCCTCAGGAATCTCATAGTCTAGTGACAGAAGGATAAGTTCCATGAAAACCGGGGAGTCCCTCTGTGCTATGAAAACAGAGGCCAAGTGCTCTTCTCCATTCTGGGGGTTCAGAGACTGTCACTCTCATTTTCACTGGAGAAATAAATAGCAGAGAGCATCAGCTTCTACAAGTCCTGATAATGGCTCCCAGCCATTTTTTCACATTTCCACAAAATTAAAAGGCTGAGGAGCAGGAGATCTGAGTAACAGGATTTTTGCGAGCGCCAGTGTCCCTCCTCCGCCACCCTTAGCTCCTGGCGTCTATCCCAGAAGTACTTTTCACACTGAGCTGCAATTGCCAGTTCACCTAGCTGCCTCCTCTTCTCAACTACTAGCCCAGGGGGGCATGGGTATTATATTTGTTCTTTTTATCTCCTGGACCAAACATGGTCCTGCACACACAAAAATAAAGGATTCTCAGAGTATCTGCTGAATGAACAAAGACAGTTGCCTTTCGTGTCCTCTTTGACCTTTCATTAGTCCTTGGACCTCCGTGTACTTATCAGACCAAAGGTTGTTGAGTCCTAGGATGTCTAAGGTCTCCCCGATATTCCGTGCTGACATTCAATGGGTTAATGAGAGCTCAGAGGTTAGCATGGATTGGTGCATCTGTGCATGTGTGTGTACCTATGTGTGTGTCAGGGCGAGGGCTCAAGTAATTAGCAGGTGCCTATGAAAGTGCAGGTCACAAGGGTTTCAAGGTTAAGGCAGGAAAGGTACTTCTAGATCACATACAGGAAAGCATCATGGAACAGAAAGACAAGCCAAAAGGTGAGAGGAATGAGAGTGGGGTTCTTAAGTACTCAGAGGAGAGTGACAGAGGAGGGCACTGCAGCCTAGGAAAAAATCACACCATTGTCACTCATGAGATCATTTATACAATTGTCGGCATTTTCATTGCAGGAAAGAAAGATAGGTGATAACTACAGATTCTTTAATGAAAAATATCTGGGTTTGAGTCCTGAATTTACCATGTATTTGGGAAAATTAATTCAATTTTTCTTATGTGCAAAGTGGAGGTAATAATACCTGTTTCATAGGCTGGTGGGAAGACTCAGGTAGGTACATCAGTAAACCACCTATTACAGTGCCTCTTACATAGTAAGTGCTCAGAAATATTATTGTTCTTGTTCTTGTTATTATTATTATTATTTTTGGTGAAGAAGATTTGCCCTGAGCTAACACCTGTTGCCAATCCTCCTCTTTTTCTTGAGGTAGATTAGCCCTGAGCTAACATCTGTGCCCATCTTCCTCTATTTTTGTATGTGGGTTACCACCACAGCATGGTTTGATGAGTGGTGTAGGTGCGTGCACAGGATCCAAACCAGCAAACCCAGGCCGCCAAAGCAGAGTGCACTGAACTTAACCACTATGCCACCATTCTGGCCTCATGTTATTTTTATTGGCTAAATGTCTTCTAGAGAATAGTGCTCAAGGCCAAGGCACACCCTTGGGAGCAGGATCCAAAAATGATGAGTTTGCCTGGTCTTCTCACCAGACCTGAACACTGGGCTGCAGAAACTAGACCTGAGGTCTGTTGCACAAGCCCACCTGGATGTGGAAAGAGAGCTGATGTCCTTTGACAAAAACATACAAGGAAGACCAGACCTGCCACGCTACTGCCCCACCTGGGCATTCACTGGTGACTTGCATGTTCTTGAGGAGAGGGGGCTTATCGCCAACACTGTCTTCAACCCTTCCTCTGTCTGAAAGCCGTACTCCAGCCTCATTTGCCTCCTACATAGCACCCTGGCTGTGTGCTTCTTCCATTTTGTGTCTTCTAAATATGTATTCCATCATGTAACACCCTTCTCCTGAGGTTTCTGACCTGACATCTTAAGAAAAGCTTGATAAATGGCATTATTTACAAAATTGTGTGTGCGTATATGTGTGCTATGCACACGTGTGCTTCTGTGTATGTATGCATGTGTGTAAAACACTCTGTGATCTTCCTGGGATGGTTCCAGAGCCTTTGCTGGGGCAGGCCAATGGCTGATTCTGAAAACTTCCATGTGCTCCTGGTCTGTGGGGTGGTATGGAGGTCTTGTGCCATACACCCCGCCCCCATCTCTAGACTCAGCATCAGTTCTGGTACCCTCTGGAGAAGTAAATTGGGTGGAAAGTTAAATCACTTCCACATATGCAGAAGCCCCAATGCACCAAACACTAATATGAATAAAATAAATGCATAAAGACTTGAAGCATATTACCATGTTTCGACAAAACTAGCTATTACCAGGCATATAGGCCAGAGGTTTTTAAAAGTTGTTATTCTTGAGAAACATGATTGATTTTAGACTTTTTTTTTTAACTTCAATGTCATGAACCAGACATCCATAATTATATTATTTGTCTTATACAAATGAAAAAGAATAAATTAAAACTGGACATGTTGCAACAGGACTGTTGACATTATATACAAAGCCTGCTTATTGTCATAAGATACTCTTAACCTTCAAGCCAAAATCTTTCAAAACTATTAGTGTTAAATCTAGCAGCTGTTGTCAGAGTTCTCCTGTTCTCTGTTTTATGCATTGTGCTTTATTTGAAATGTTTGTTATATTTGTGTATATAACTTTCTGTGAGCTGTTCCTTGAAAGCTCCAAGGATTAAACATGAAGGTTGAGCCAGTTCAAAAGGAACAAAGTTAAGAAAATTAAAGAAAACTTACTAAAATGAATGTTTAAACCATTAAAATATTTAGTAAGTTTTGCCTGGAGCTGTTTCCTTTGTAAAACATGATGCATTTCTTTTCTCTTTCATTCTTTATCCTTTAAAACAAATGAGGCTAAGGAAAACAGAGTTCTGCTCTGAACGTTTTTTTTTTTTTTAAATCATTAGAAATCTAATATCTAAATATTTTATGCAAATAGATATGCTTTATTAAGGCAAAAATATCTCAAACATCCCAAGTAGCTGGACTAGTGGTTTATGGCCATATTAGATAGGTGAAGGAGATGCAGAACCTAAGCGACTGTCCTCTTTGAACTTGATTTTATTAAGTCATTAGGAATTAACTGCATGATAACAGAGAGTAAAGTTCTTGTGCATCTTAAAAATGCAGAAGAAAGGATGAACTTCATATAACTCAGTGTAGATTTATATGCTTTCTGGGTTTATTTGTTCATTTCCTAATGAAGAGTGCTTAACTGATATGCTTGATTTCACACAAGAACTTATGCTGCCCAGCTCTCTCCACCATCCTGTGGCATTTGGAGTTTCCTCCTGTCCACCTGTTCAGAAATGCTAGGTCTTTGACTTTTCCTGGCATCCATCCATCCCTCCATCCATCCATGCATTTGGGGGAAGTGTGGTGTGGTAGAAAGAGCATGAACTTCAAGTCAAACCATTCTGGGTTCAAATGACATATATTAGCTGTGTGGCTTGCAAACTTACTTAACATCTCTGAGCCTTGGTTTCCTCATCTGTAAAATATGAATACTGTAATGCCCGCTTCATTGGGACATTGTCAAAATTATCTAAGATAATGTACTTAAAATGCTTTGGTTAGTGTGTGATTCAATAAGTGTTAGGAGAAAATATTCATCAACACACACTGAGTGGGTACCTACTGGACCCAGTTACTTCCTCCATCCCCTCAGGTCTACGAAGCCTGAACTAGAATAGGAATCTTGTGAGTTGTACTCTTGTAGGATCACCAACCAGCTTTGCCTAGGCCAGAGGGTTCCAGACTTTCTTGAATCACAGTGCCCTTCGTGACTCAAAAATTTTTCAGGATATCCCTAGACCAAAAGAAACACCCAATATCTCTGTTTACTAAGTAGCTAGGTCCAGATACCTTGGTATGCATTTATTCCCTAACAAGTAGTGGCCATTTGAAAAAATATACATACATTATACTGTACACAACTTAAGAGAAAGAAAAACGCATGATTTCCTTCTTTAAAAAAGGACAATGACTCACTAATGAGATATGTGTGTGTGTTGAGCCCTGCGCAACTTCCCAAAACTTGGAATGAGTGGATGCTGCCACTCCCGTTTCCTGCTCCATGTTGAGTTTCGTGTAGTGCTCTTGTTTTATCCACAACCACCAAAGATCTAGCTTTGCAAAAATATGACGTCATTGAAAGGAATGTGATACAATCTAATGTTGAAACTGTGCCCTACCTCGAGCCAGTAGTTCTCTCATGATATGTGACAGATGTTCAGTGTCACTACGCTTCTGTTAAAATTATTATTTTTTATTAAAAAGAAATTTTCTTGCCTGTTGCACCCTGGTGCTTTTGCTGCAGCATCGTGGGGCACCTCAGCACTCAGTTTGGGAACTGTGGGCCTAGACTATCCTCAGAAGAATTTGGTCTTGCTTCTGCAAAGAAATTATCTTGCTTCTAGTTCCAAAGATGGATTTCACAAGGAGGACAGAGGTGCCTGTAAAAATATTGAAATAGCAAAGGCCAGATCTTCTGTGCATTCACATCCGCCCAGCAGTTCAGGGTACAAGGTCCAGCCTCAGCTGTGTGTACCGTGGGCCCTCTGACCAGGGTGCTAAAGACAGAAATCAAATGGAGCATAAGGAAATACAGGAACTAAAGAAATACAGCTGCCCCCCAACCTGCCTGACTGTCTGGATTGGTCATTGCCACGTGGCTTTCCTACAGAGTGACCAATCATTCCACCTCTTTCTTCAGATTTTCCATCGTATTCATTCCCAGTGCCATGTAGAGTCATAGAGTGCACTCACCGTCACCAGCAAATATCTATCTGCTCAGTGCTTGGCAGGTCTCAGTGTCTTCACAGTGTTATTTCAATTAGCGACTTACAGAGTTTCCACAGAGGTGTGCCCTGGGCTGTTGTCTGTTTATTCTCACACAATTGAATGTACATTTTTGTGTTTCAAGTTGAAACCATGAGATGCCTGGAACTGTATTAGATTCTGTGGGTGCAAAAGGAAAAGTTTCTGCCATTCTCTCTTGCCCTTAGAAGAAAAAATACTTAAGTTTCTGTTTAGCTGCTCTTTGGGCTAAAGTCTTACATTCTTTAACAAATACAAATGCTGTGATTTATTTGGAGGCTCTCAGACCTTGAAGGAATGAAACAATTTTGTGGATAGAGTGAGAGGTAGAGGAGTAGGGGAGGGAACTTTCTGGAGAAGCTAGCTTCCCCTCCAACTCTGACCTAGGAACTGCATACAGTAGAGGCCGGAAGCCCAGGAGCTGCATACATCTCTATCTGCAGATTTCTATCCCCTGCACACTTGCCTAGAAGAAATGTTCTCCTGGCTTCTAAAAGCTTTGACTTGGCTTCTGACTTACCAGGAGGACCAGTCCAGAACTCCTTTTCCTGCTAGTGAATAGCTGGAAAGCCCTCCCTGACACAAACGTGCCTGAAGAATTCTCCCCCAGCCTCAACCTTACAAGTGTCTGTTTTATACTTATTTAAAGAATGCTTTTCATATATTGAAAATAAGAGAAATTATTAAATTTTAAAGAAAACAGAAATCCTGCCAAGAATTTTGTCAAGGTATCATCTTGTCTTCTATTCTTTATTTTTTTTTTAGATAAATTCTGAAAAAATAGTTGAACTCTCTGTACATGTGGCATCCCAGCTTCAGGTCTGTCTTGACTCCCACTTAGATCCCTGCTCTGCCAGAGTCTCTGGGTCCACTGATAACATGATCTACCCCCAATCTTACTCTCTGCCCCTTTCTGCCCACACAGCCCTCTTTACTCATGCACTGATACAGTTCTGGCAGACTCTGTGAGGGGACCTGCAGTCTCCAGATGGTTTCAGAGAGGGAAAACTTATTAGAAGGGTTGGGGAAGAGGTTGAACGAGTCTGCGGAGTCAAAAAGCAGGCATCATTGTGGTAGCGGGACAGTGTTCATTTCTTCCAGAACTTTCTACCCTGAAATAAGTTGCAAATGCAAGTGAAAGGACAAAAGATTCTTTTACCTTTTCCATGACAGCACCCTCACTCTGGTTCCAGAAACATAACAAGAATAAATCCCACATTATCCTCCTCAATACAGTTTTGTAAGACTTATAGAAAGTGGAAATTCTTCCCACATTTTGGCGATAAGATGAGTGTCATTTCTAGTTTTTGAAGCTCATGTAGGAGCTAAAGTCATGGGAGATGGCGCATCAAACTCACGCTGGGAGACAAGGAGAATTAAATGAGATTCTGGGACTGTTAACCAGATGCCATGTTAAACTTGAATTTCATATCATTGTTTAGTAAGAATTCAGCTATTTAAAAGTAGATAATAGGATATATTCTGAGCAATTAGATTCATATATTATAAGGGTCTGAAAATTACTAGGGAGAAAAATTACCTAAAGCTTACAAATGGGAGAAAGGTAGATTATGTGACCTACAGGAAGGATTCAGAATGCTCCTAAGCCTTCACTTAATCACCTATTTGGCACCATTTCTAGGCAAGTATTGACATAAAAAAATTAATTTGTACCACTTGTGATTTGTATATGTGGTGTGATTTTAACACTTTCCCATCTGCATCACCTTATTCTCCTTACAGGTAGGTGGAATACGATATCCTCATTTTACAGATGAAAATGTAATTTGAAAAGATTGGCAATCTTTAAGTGGATTCTGGTCCCACCATTTATTAGTTTACCAATTCATTATCTAGATCACTCATCCATAGATTTATTCATTCATTCAGGTTTTTCGCAAAGGCTTTATTTCAGAGCCTGTGCTAGATTTTGAGGATGGATACAAGCAGTGGCATGATAGTAAATGTTTTACAAAGAGCTCTCAGGGGGTGAGGGGATTGATTTGCAGCATTTGCCAATTTCTGTGGTATAAATAATCCCATCATGGCTGATTTAAAGATTTTATTTATTTTATTTTTTCCCCCCAAAGCCCCAGTAGATAGTTGCATGTCATAGCTGCACATCCTTCCAGTTGCTGTATGTGGGACTCGGCCCCAGGATGGACGGAGAAGTGGTGCCTCAATGCGCACCCGGGATCATCATGGCTGATTTATAACTACCAATACGACATCACTGAAATCGGAAGTGGGGAAAGATAATATACAATTGGCTCTTACAAGCGGTATAGCTGGCTCTTGCATACTGCTGGACAACAACTGTCTTAGTCTGTTCAGGCTTCTGTAACAAAGTACCATAGATTGAGTGGCTTATAAACAACAGAAGTATATTTCTCACAGTTCTGGAGGCTGGGAAGTCCAAGAACAGACTGCTGGCAGTTTTGGTGTCTGGTAAGGACCCACTTCCTAGTTCATATATGGCCATCTTCTCAGTATATCCTCACGTGGTGGAAGGACTAAGATGAGTGTTCTCTGGGCTCTCTTATGAGGGCACTCATGCCATTCATGAGAACTCTACTCTCACGACCTAATCATCTCCCAAAGGCTCCACCTCCAAATGCCATCACATTGGGCATTAGGATTTAATATGTGAATTTGAGGGGGGAACAAACATTCAGTATTTGGAACAAAGTACAGAAAACAGTTCCTGTATTTGAGTTGCTTATAGTATTAGGCAAGGGACAGAATTATAAATAACTATTCACAATATGAAATTTTATAATTGGTATAATAAAGCTATACACAGGGACTTGTGAGAGTGTTAGTTTTCCTAAAATGATTATCAGGTAGACTGCATAGAGGAGGTGATGTCTGAATAGAATCTTGAAGATTATTAATTCTCCAGACAGTCAATGTGAGGTAAGGGCTTCACACGCTGAGAAAAAGGCATAGACAAGGGCACTCAAGTGTCCATGAGCATGGTATGTGCCAGGAACTCTGAGTACTTTGTTAAAACATAAAGCAGATATGTCCTGAGAGAGTCTCAGGAGATGAGAATTAAGATCACCAAGGAAATTTTAAATTCTGTTAAGAAATCTGGACTTGCTTCGTCATGAGGAAATTGAAAAAGAGTTTTCAGAATTTTTCCGGCTTTATTGAAGTATGACCGACAAATAGGAATTGTATATATTAAAGGTGAACAACTCGATGTTTTGATACATGTATATATTGTGAAATGATCATCACAATCAAGCTAATTAACATTTCATTATCTCACATAGTTACCATTTTCTGTCTTTTTCATTTTTGTGTGTGATGAGAACACTTAAGATCTACCCTCTTAACAAATTTCAAATATACAAAACAGTATTGTTAGCTATAGTCACCACACTATACATTAGATCTCCACAACTTATTTGTCTCACATAACTAAAACCAGATTTTCTTTAATATATCACTTTGCCTGCAGAGTGGTGAATAGATTTAAAGGTGAAAGACTTGTGGTAATGAGACAAGCAGAAAGATGCCACAGGAACTCAGTTGAGAAGAAGGGCTGGGTATGCAGAGGAAAGAAGGGTTTGACACTCAGGATGTAGAATCAACTGGGCAGACTGATACAGTGGAGACTTGAGCCTAGTCCTCTGGGTACATCCCATTTATCCCTCCTCTCACTGACTGTACTGCCCTCTGCATACAGTGGCCATTTCTGGGGTGACTCTGGCCAGCTAGGCTACCCTTCCTGGCCTTAGGTCACCCCAAGTTGTAGACCATGAAGGCAGAACCCCCACCCCCACTCCCAACAGATCCTATACCCGCTACTGAGTGCTGCAAAGATGGTTTACTCCCTGCTTTGAAAGGCCACACAGACCCAGGGCCACTCTACAGAGAACATGTGGTTGCTATTTCATTTATGCTTTATCATTTTTCATTCTGACATTAAAGCTCCTCTGCATCAGGGTGAGAGCGCTGTACATTGTAAGGCGTAATGTGAACCGAGGGCTCCTGCTTCGTGCCAGAGGAAACGTGATTCAGAAACAATTTGAGGGCAACTGCAAGGTGATGTGGCCCAGAGAACCAGAAGCTATTGAAACTTTAAACATCATTTCTGGACAGTATAATATGTTCTGCAGGGCAGCTTGGAAAAACAGGAAAACCCTCCTTGGCCAATCCTTGGAGAATTAGAAATCTTTATATATCATCTGGAACAAATGTTTCTTAAAGAGCCCACACCCTTGCAATCAAAAGACCACAATGTTGAGCTGGAAGCACCTTCATCCCATGGCCCCCTGAGAAAGCTGGGGCCACAAGAGAGGATGGATTTGCCAAGGATCTCACACACCCTCACTATAGACGTGGGCCTCCTGATTTTCCCCACCCCAAAGCAGGCTTTCTCTGCCAATGGCTAGCTCCTGCCAATCTCTCCTTTCTAATCTTGAGCCATTGAAAGGTGAATTTTCAAGAGGACAAGTCTGTCAAGATCTTTGTAGAAGAGAAAGACAGCCGCCTTAGTTATCCTCGCACAGTAAGTTCAGTTTTGTGACTTTGCATGTATCTCTCCCACTAGGTGGTGTGTGACTTGAAGGTACAGAAGCATAGAGTCTGGAACAAAGAGGATGCTCAATAAATATGGAAGAAATAGTGGGAGAAAGGGGAGGAGGAAGAATTGAAGGGAGGAAGGGAGAGTGAGAGAACCATGAGGGAAAGATGTTTTTCAGTTTTGAGTTTTTACATAAGGAAAAGGAGAGTAATTAAGCATTGTGCAAATTAATGTGGTCAGAGATAAAACTAAGGCAATTCGTATTTATTGAATGGCTTCTTTTAAAATCTCAAATTCTGTTCATCAGTTTATCACTGAGAAACTATGTTTTAGCTATGCACCATTAACAATTAATAGCAAAACATATCAAGTTTATTGGTAAATTCAAGCTTCAAATGACTCTAAGCAAATGCAATCGTTACTCTTCTGTGGGATCCAGAGAACCTCTCTGTTATTTTTTCTTTTTTTCAATCATACTATTCAGTCCTTCTGACCGTGATGATTTAGCAGGAATGGGCACATGACTCATTGTGATGTGTAAAATGAATTTTTATAAAAAATGCCTCATTTTAGTTTTTTTATAAACTTTAAAAATTTTAGAACAGTTTTAGATTTATAGAAAGTTTGAAAAATAGTACAATGAGTTCCATATACCCTTACCCAGTTTTCTCAATTATTGACATTTTACATTAGTACGGTACATGAGTTACAATTCATGGACAATGTTGGTACATTATTTTTTTTTAAACTTTTATTTATTTATTTTTTCCCCCATAGCCCCAGTAGATAGTTGTACATCATAGCTGCACATCCTTCTAGTTGCTGTATGTGGGACGCGGCCTCAGCATGGCCGGAGAAGCGATGCGTCAGTGCGCGCCCGGGATCCCAACCCGGGCTGTCAGCAGCGGAGCGTGCACACTTAACCGCTAAGCCACGGGGCTGGCCCTATTGGTACATTATTATTAACTAATGTCCATACTATATTGAGATTTCCTTAGTTTTTACCTAATTATCATTTTTCTATCCCAAGATCCCATCCAGGATATCACATTGCATTTAATTGTCATATCTCCTTAGGCTTTCTTAGCTGTAACAGTTTTCATCCTACATTTTAATAGGAGTAAGTAAAAATCTGTTCACTATGCTTAAAAGTGGTAAATAAATTTTCCTGCGTGACATGGGGGCCTGTGCTGGAAAACACATTTTCCACAAATGTAAAGTTTTAAACATGTTTACTCTGTTATGGGTAAGCAAATGGGTATTTCACTCAAAGGATATAAACACTTACTGTACCCCAAAGTTATACACTTATTTTAGAAAGTACAAAAAATTATGATCATGTTGGTAAGGAGTGGTAAACAACATATATAGCCAATGATGTAACAATTAATGTACCTTTGGCTGTAAGCAATCAGAATATGAGGGTTGCCACTGCTGATCATTGCAATGTGAGGCCCCCCACAGCGCTCAGGCTCCTACTTAGCGTATATACCCCTACCAACCCCAGCATTGCTCCGAAGCTGCTTTCAGCTTTGTGCACACTGACCACAGGGCAACTGAGACCAGGAAACACTGACCGAGAGTGAGTGGAAACCAAAGCAAAGCAAGACTGGCCAACTCCTGCACAGATGGGTTGTGCCTTACCCCCCATCCTTTCTGGCTTACGGTTGCTACTTGGCTTGTTGAAAGGAATACATAAGTGAAAGCTGTTTAAGCTAAGTGGCGTTTGTATGCAGTTTCTCTTAGTATTGTCTACCCCTCAGATAAAACACTCATGCTGGGCAGTTGGAGTATTTTCTAGGGACTTTTTCTACCGAAGAATCCGAACCAACAAGGAAGGCCCTTTTCCTGCACTGCTTCCAATCTGGGAAGATGGAAGCCTAGAAGTACTAGCATGGAGAAAGGAAGTTGATAATAAAAGCAAATTGAGTTGGCACACAGAGAAAAGCAAACAAGAGAAGTGGAAATAAAGAATCTCATATTAGCATCGAGCATTCAGAGTACTTGGATTCAGTTGCTCCTGAAGCGGCCCCATCAGTGTACTTTCTAAAATCCTGTCCCAGTCTTCTGTGCTATTGTGGCTTTTTCACCCTTGTGTAATATTTCTCTTGTCTTGAACTAAAGGACTCCTGAACAATATATCTAGTAAAAATACAAACTACTTAGGCATCTGGTTTCTTATAGCATTCAGGCATATTATTCTTAGGCATATTATTCTTTCTTATAGCATTCAGGTTTTTTCTCTTCTGATATTTATCACAATTTTTTTTTTTTTTTTTTTTTTGGTGAAGGAGATCAGCCCTGAGCTAACATCCATGCCAATCCTCCTCTTTTTGCTGAGGAAGACCTGCCATGAGCTAACATCTATTGCCAATCCTCCTCTGTTTTTTTTCCCTTTTCCTCCCCAAAGTCCCAGTAGATAGTTGTATGTCATAGTTGCACATCCTGCTAGTTGCTGTATGTGGGACGCCACCTCAGCATGGTCAGACAAGCAGTGCATTGGTGTGTGCTCGGGATCCAAACCCAGGCCGCCAGTAGCGGAATATGCGCACTTAACTGCTAAGCCATGGGGCCGGCCCCTATGATAATTTTTAATTATGTGTTTATTAAATATAATTTCCCCATTAGACTGTGTATAAATGAGAGTGGAGACTATGTCTGTTTGGCTCAATGTCTGAATACATAGCACCTAGCATTATGCTTAGAACAGAGTAAGCATTTAATAAATATTGATGGATGAGTGAATGAGTGAATAAATGAACTATATTAGATATCCAAGTTATTTTATTATTGAAATCAATAATGAACTTTCAATAGCCTCCATAAAAATTAAATCAGTTAAGGGTGTGTGAGTGGTTCTCAATGCCCAAGAATTTAGACTACTGGTGCTTGTGAATAAGTCATTCAAATTTAACATACTGGGTTATTACATTAAGTTATTGTGTCACCTAGTTTGTAGGGTTTTTAAGTTGTTGATATCTCCATTGTGTTTTATGCCCTGTTTTTGAAAATAAAATCTTCATTCTTGGATCCAGACATTGTAGCTGATTAAAATGAGGATGCCTGCAATTTAGATATAATGTGACAATGACAGGATTCTTTCTACTCACAGGATAGTTGGGTAACCAAATTAAAAATAAGACAGTTCCCTGGATAGCATTTTATACAGATGCACTATAAAAGTGTGAGAGAATAGACTTTTGCATGAAAGATCCCACCACTTCTAAGAGCTAAATTGGTAAAATTAAGTCCGAGTGGATGAGCTAGGATTTCTGCAGAAGTCCCTTTAGAGTACAGAGTATCTTCCAAACCAAAGCAGAAAGAGTAGAAATCTAATTGAAAGACATAGTCTAGGGCAGAGAAAGAAAATTAGACATAAAAATTATGCAAACATCATGGAAGAAGAAATATGTATTAATTTCCTAGGGCTGTAGTAACAAAGTACCATGAAGTGAATGGCTGAAACAACAGAAATTTATTGCCTCCCAGTTCTGGAGGCCAGAAGTCTGAGATCAAGATGTCAGGCTTGTTTCCTTCTGAGAGCTCTAAGGGAGAGTCCCTACCATGACTCTCTCCTAGTTTCTGGTGGTGTACTGGCAAGTGTTGACTTGTAGAAGCATCACTCAGATCTCGGCCTTCATCTTCAAATGGCATTTTCCTTGTGTATGTGTCATATTGGATTAGGGCCCACCCTAAAGACCTCTCTTTGACTATCTGCAAACACGCTATTCCCAAATAAGTTCATATTCTGAGGTACGGGGGTTAGGACTCTAACATAGGAATTTTGAGAGGACACAATTCAATCCATAACAAGATAAACGCACAGAGAAAGGATGCTTCACTTGGAGATTTAAAAATGAGGAGCAAAAGAAAAAGCTTATTTGTTATTCCCTCATGGTCCAAGGGAAAGTGTTCTCAGATAGACCTGGCTTAGCATTAACAAGTCTATTTCTAAGGTAGAGATGAAGAATCATCTTTCTCCTGCTCCCAGCTCAGACCCCATGCTAATGAAGCAAGAGTGTGGAAACTATTTTAGTGTTCCCAGTAAGGGAGAGCATGGCTGACCTGATGGCATAAGCATTTTTATCCATTCCGGAATGTTAATTCTCAATGTAAATTAATGTCATTGTCTGGACTATAAGTCAGTTTCTGTGAACTTGATTTAAGGTGAATCAGTTCTTTTGAGCTCAGTACCTCTAAGTGCCATGGCTGAATCCATTTTCTGGACATGTCTTACCCCTCCATACAACCCAGATAGTATGGTCACCTTGTTTCCTCAACACTAATGGTAAAGGATTACAACTTTTAATAAGTTTAAGTAATATTTACTAATATTTGCCTATTATTTTTACATATGATCATTCCTAGATATATACCTATGTTTCCAAAGCTTATGAAAATGCTCAGTAAATAATAGGAGCTGAGAATTACTTTCCTTAATAATAATAAATGTGCTAAAATGAACATGGTTGCTCTAAGTTACTGTTCACATAACTTTTGATAAATCTGAAAAAAATATATGCTGTCTTACTTCTGAGTTATCTCCAGTGATTGCAATGGCATTTGGTTTCCTTGCTGTGAATTCCTTCTTTGGTTTTCAAAAAGCTCTCGAGAACATATCTGGCCTTTATCCCAGTCTAGATAGATGCCCTGGGAAGGATCCTATTTTACAGTTGCCATATTTTACATTCCCATAGCACCCTGACCTTCCCTTTTATTAAGATTCATCCCACCTATAAATTATTTTAACAGCTTCATTGAGGCATAATTGACATAAATAACCAGGACATAAATAGTATAATTTGATATCTTTGAAGATTGTATATACTCATGAAACAATTACCACAATCAGGATAATGACATACCCATCACCCACAAAAATTTGTTTGTACTCTCTTGTAATCTGTCTCTCCTACACTTCTTCATTCCTGCTCCCACCCCCAGGCAAACTCTAATAGGCTTTCTGTCACTGTAGGTTAGTTCGCATTTTCTAAAATTTTATATACATGAAATCATACAGTATGATCTCTTTGATCTGTCTTTTTGCCTTTAGAGTAACTATTTTGAGACTTATCTACACTGTTAAGTGTATTAATAGCTAATTATTTGTGAGTAGTACCTCATTGCATGGATATACCACAACTTGTTTATCCATTTACCTGTTGATGGATGTTTGGGTTGTTTCCTACATTTAGCTACTACAAATAAGGTTTCCATGAATTCTCATGCACAAGTTTTTTTATGGACATATGGTTTCATTTGTATTCGGTAAATACATAAGAGTAGAATAGCTGAATTATATAGTAGCTACATATTTAACTACGAAACTGCCAAACTGTATTGCAAAGTTGTCGTTCCATTTTACATTCACACCAGCATGGTAGGAGAGTTCAAGTTTTTCCACACCCACTCCAACACATGATATGATCAGTCTTTTTTGTTTTAGCCATTCCAATAGGTATCTCTGTGGTTTTAATTTGCATTTCCCTAATGACTAATGATATTGAACATCTTTTCATGAGACTACTTGCCATTGGTACATCTTTTTTGGCAAAATGTCTGTTCAAATCTTTTGCCCAGATTTTGTATTGAGTTACTTGTTTCTTTATTATTAAATTTGCAGTTCTTTATATATTTTGGATATAAACCTTTCTCAGGTTTGTGGTTTGCAAATATTTTCTTAAAAGTCTGTAGCTTTTAAAAATTTTTTTAACAGTGTCTCAAAAACGGAAGTTTTTAATTTTGATGAAGATCGATTTATAGATTTTTTTTTAATTTTAGGAAATCATGCTTTTGTTGTAATGTTTAAGAAGTCTTTAATAAACCTATGAACATAAAGTCTTTCTCCTGTTTTAATCTAGAAGTTTACAGTTTTAGTTTTTAAATTAGGCATAAAATTCATTTTGAGTTAAATTTTGTACTTGGTGTGATATATTGACTAGTTTTAGTTAGCTTAATTTTTTGCTTATGGTTTTCCAGTTTCTTGAAAAAAATATTCTTTCTTCACTGAATTGCTTTTGTACCTTTATGGAAAAATGTTATCCATATATGCAGGCTCTATTTCTGGACTCTCTCTTCTATTTTATTAATCTATTTGTCTGTCTTTACATCAGCCTTACACTGTCAATAACTTTAGCTTTATAAGTTTTTAAATTGAATAGTGTTATCCTTCAATTTTATTAATTGCTTTTAAGGCTGTTTTGGCTCCTCTAGTTCCTTTGCTGCATTTCTGTTGAGTTTTAGAAGCTTCTCCATTTCTTAAAAAAACAAACAAACAAACAAAAACTAAAACTAAAATATCCTGCCTGTTTTTAATTAGGATTACATTGAATCTATGGATCAATTTGTGGAAAATTGACATTTTAACAATATTCAGTTTTCCTATTATGAACTCAATATATCTATGGATTTTTTAGGTCTTTTAAATTTTCTCTCAGCAATGTTTTAAAGTTTCAGTATATAGACCTCGAACATCTTCTGTCAGATTTATCCTTAACTATTTTATATTTTGATAATATTGTATACTTTTACTTCAGTTTCTGATTGTTCATCGCTTGTACATCGAAATACAATTTTTTGTATTTTGATTTTCGTATATTGATCTTGTATCCTGCAACTTTACTAAACTCACTCATTCCAGTAGCTCTTTTTTTGGTATATTTCATCAAATGCTCTACATAGATAGCCATGATGTCTAAGAATAAAGGCAGTTTGACTTCTTTTCCAACCTAGATGCTTCTTATTTCTTTTTCTTGCCTGACTTCACGGGATAGAATTTTTAGCACAATGTTGGATAAAAGTGATAAAAGTTCTGAGTAACACTGAGGGCTATTTCGGTGATCTCATCAATTTCGCTTCCACAAAGCCTCCTGGGTCCTGCTTTCTAGATATTTACTCTAAGGCCCAGGTTCTGTGTTTATCAATAATGTGGGAATAATAGCTTCTATTAAGTGTCTGCTTCTGTGTCAGGTATTCCGGTAGGCAACCTATGCATATTATGCTATTTCATCTTCAAAACAGCTGTATAGAGAGACAACTTGCACAATGACTACCACTTAGCATGGTGCCTGAAGCCTATTAGATACTCTAAACACATTCACTTAAGAGGTGAATGAATATTTGTGTTACTATTTTCCGGATAAGAAAATAGATCATTAGAGAGGTTAAGTAACAGACTCAATAGCAGTGATGAAATGAGGATTCAAATGAAATCTCTCTGAATTCAAACCTTGTAGTGGACAATCTTGACTCAATTTCCATCTTTATCACCTGGATGACTCTGTTGCTGAGTGATCTGTGGCTCATAGCCCCATGCTGTCAACGATGATATCATAACTCTATAAGGATAATATGGAAGACACTATTTACACTAGTCTTTTTTAGCTGGGGGTTGTGCCCATATTATACCCAACAAGTTGAAGTTAAAGGAGGGTTTACATTAGATGACTGTATAATTGTAGGAGTTTGCTTAGATTTTTATTTATCCTCGAAAAGGCTAGGTAAGTACTCCTTGAAGGTTACTCAGTTACCATTAGAAGGCTAGAATAGGTGTAAGAGCGAGGGGAACTGTGGCCCTACTCTACTTGAATCAATGCAACATTTGTATTTGTATTACACATTGAAATGATACTTCAGATTTCACTTTGAAGGTGATAGATGGATAGATAGATGATAGATAGATAGATAGATAAACTGCAACAATAAAAACCTTTACAAAAATTCTGCCTTCAATATATCCCCAGATTTAATTTTTTAGGAATTATGCAAAATAAAATGTGGAAATATAGAATGAAGTCATTCCATAGCTGACTCAGTAAAAATAAAACCAGTATTGTGTGCAATTATTAATTGAATGCTTCTTTTAAAAAATCTTTGGTAACAAACTCTACCCAACCCTCAGCCTATCCCGGGCCAGTCCATAAGGAAGAGCTTGTCACTTGTCGTCACCACAGTAAGGCAAGTGAGAAACTTTGCTGAGAAAACATTGTCTCTGTCCTTCCTCCAAGGGGATGGCTACCTTAAATAAACTGCCCCATGCTTGATACACAGTTGTCAACCATGTCTTTAAGTTTCTGAAGGACTGTCAGCAAAGGTATGAATTGATGTCTGGTTTGCACTTCTGCTGTCAACAGTCAGCAAATTGCTGAGGCTGAATTATCCTCATTGCCAGTTATTAACTCATTAAGTATTCAAAGTTTATTCATCCTAACAGCGCTCAGTACAATTCAATTTTGCTTTTCAAATGATGAATAAAATGCCCTGAAAGCACAAGATCTTAACAAATTATCACTCTTCTAAAAGGAACTCACAGCAGAGATGCGGTTTATAACTTTAAGAATAATTGCTCATTTACAGATACCAAACTTCTTTGCTAATTAATACATTCTTACTGACTTTACATTAACTGCCCATGACCATCAATGAAGAAGTAGAGAAGTGAACTGAAATTTACCATGTCTCATGGTAAGATATATACATTAAATTGCTTTCAGCTGCAAGTTTCAGAAACCCCACCTCTAATTACCTTAAATAATAAGGAAGTGTATTATTTCTTATGAGAAGAAGTCAAGAATAATACAGTGGATATATTATCTCACTCATCATACAACCTTTCTCAACTGGATCTTCAGAGAATTTAGCCCTATTGCTCCAAGTAATCTATTGAATATCACGAATTAACTTTTCTCCTATGCGTCTAGGATGGTACAATTATAACCACCCTTGAGAGAATTAAGAAAACAGACACATATATCATTTTCTTTGTGTGGTGGTTCCAAAGGAGAACCCCAATTGAGGAAGGTTGAATAGTTTGGCTCCCCCCCACCCCAACATGACTTCCTTTATGATCGCAAGACACATCAGCAGTTCCTAGCATCACATTCAAACATGACAAGTCTCGGGAGGGAAAAAACCTTTTTCCTTTGACCATTTCTTAGAAGAAAAAAATAAGAAGTCTCCAGCACACTTTCCTCCACATCTTATTGGTTCAATGGTAAATCCATTGAATCCAAAATATTTTTGCATAATGAGCTGCCACAGAGAATCAAACATCTCTTGCGGTTCTTAAGTCCCCAATTGCCAATATTTTTCTCAGAAGGATATAGATTATAAACCAACGCTATGAAATGAAAATATGCCACAACTATTATTTCTGATGCTATAAGCAATAAACATGCATCTGAATGCAAAGTCTAGAGTTCCATTACGAGATAATACAATTTGGGGATATTTTAGAATACTCTCTCCAGTATATAGTTGTTCTGCAGCTGCATATGACATAAGCCACAAGGACTTCAATATATTGAAAGGTTTCAGCACAACTAAAAAAAAAAAAAAAAATTCCAGAATTTGTGATTAGGAGTCACAAAGGAGAAAGTTTGCAGCAGTGACTCAATTGTATTTACTTTATTAAACCATAGAAGTATATTACTAGAGATTCATATTTTCTAATTTCCATCCATGTATTTTATATTTGTTTGTATTTATATATGTATACCCATCTCTCCACTTATTTATTTAGCAATATCTCAAACAGAATTAAGGGGCAGGTAAAAGAACCCACTCTACCTAGTTTAAAGAGAAGATTCATTCCAGAATATCATCCTGTTTACAGGATTCCTTGGAGAATTGAAGAGAATGACTCTGGCTAGAGTAGAACCAGGCCAATTCAGAGACTTATTATCAGAGAACTTATTGAACTGGGAAATTGCTACTGCTGCTGCCAGTTCCAGAATAGACAAAACGGTTTATACGTATGGACTTTCTTAATGTTACATTGTTTTGCCTGCCTTAATGACTAGACATAAAGGCATAATCCCATTTCTGTATTCCTCAGATGCAACTGTTGTAAATCAAAAGATGATATACTCTCAATTTTTTCTTTTAACTTCCTTTAATCCAGTATCTTCTAATATATCCCATTCTAGAATCAGATTCAAGATGAGGTTATATAGATTTCTCTCCTTCAAGACTAGTTTGAACTTAAAAATTCTCTAGTTTTTCTCTCAACACTTTGTGACTTTTCTCTTAAGGACATGAGATTTCTTGCTTTCTTAGTGTATATCTTTCCACAATCCTTATCATTTTCCCCTCCACCCTTCCTGCTTGACAGAAAAAATAGCAGAGGTGCAGTGTGGGGTGAAGGGAGAAAAAGACAAGGTTTCCTTTCAGTGGTCTTTGCAGTTCTTAATTTTCTTGCCCTTATATAAACATGGAAAAAGGAAAAAATTAAGAAACTAGAGGATTTTTCTTTGTACCAAAGCACGGCATGTTTAACAGAGCATCTTGCCATTTAAGGTGGCAATTCTACAGTCTTTTAAAGATAAGGAAAGAATATTTCCAATTTCCAAAGCTAGTTCCAACTGCTCATGATTGGGCTATGGATTATAAGACATTTTAAAACATAGCATATTAACAACTAGAGTTGTCCCTAGAAATACAAATATCTTATTGCCTGTCTTATGAAAACATGTGATAATGCAACAACAGTTATCAATAATAAATTTTTTAGAGAGAGATATAAAAGAATTCTATCCTGGCTAAGAAATCCGCTGCTGCTGATTGTGGGCAACCCTTGTTCTAGAGATGCTACGATAATTAAAGTATTATGCTGCCAAACCTTTAGAGACTTACACAGTTTAGGGTTAGCTAACTCCAGAGAACTGGGGATTAGGAGATATTCTAAGATTTAGCCAGCATCACTACTGTCCTAATGTATAAAACTGCTTTACAGCAGCAACCATGGAGGAAGTCTACTGGATTGATTGACTAGATTAAAAATAACTTGTCTTATCATTTCTGTGCAAATGAACACTTTCGGTAAGTCTGACTAGCCTTGACATGTCTGCTCTTAAATACTTCACAAAGTAGCTTTGTGCTACTTTTGTGTTGGATTTGTACTCTGATGTATATGGATAAGGAGTTGTAGCAGAAAAATGTTCATGTCATAGATGAGCCCATACAGCAGAGGCTCTTTCTCTTTTGATACACCAGGTTTTAGAAAATATGTTTCTCGCATAATCTTTTTAAAAAAATGACCAAAATATTATTAAAATTTAATGATTCAAGATCGGAGATAATATATTAATTATTATATGGAGAAAATATATAATATATTAATGTAATGATATTAAGTGTTGGAAGCAGAAGTGCATATAGCCTAAATAATAATTGTAAATTTAGTAACAACACAGAGAGCAAATACCAAAATTAACTCTAGAGTATATCCACACACACACACGTGCACACACACAAATGCATTTAACAACAATAATCTGAGTTTACGACTGCAAAAAATATTAACAAAAACTCAGGAATTAATCAACTAAGAATTTCTGGTAATTCATACTAGCTTAAAGTTAAGTTATTGGAATAATATAAAAAATCAAAATCAATAGTATTCTCATGTAAATGCACAAATCAGTTTGAAGATGATCTGGGAAATATTCCATTCATATTAACAATAAAAATATCCATAAATCATCCATCCCAACAAAAATGTTCAAAGCACATGTAAGGAGACAATAAAAACTTTAATAAGAAATTTAAATATGAAAAAAAGGAGAGCCATCTTCTGTCCCTAGATGGGAATATTGGGCTTTATAGTTTATAGATGTTCAAATTCTTCTTACATTAATTTTTTTTCACCAGGAATAATAAACATGACAACTAGTTTGAAAAAATATATATAGTTAAAATCCTAAGTCATTTTATATGTCACCATTAATTCTAAATTAATATAAAAAGAGAAACTCTGAAGGAACCAGTAAAAAAAATAGGTGGGCTATCTTGAGGTATATGAGACCTTTTATGCAAAAAATAAATAAATTAAAAAAAATAACCAAAAAGTAAATAAATAACAACAAAATAAGGAAAGGAATTATAATGAAATCAAAATATTTTATCACAAAAAGTTTCTGTTCATCAACACATATTATAGACAAAATCTACAAGACAAAAAAATTGGGAAAATATTTGGAAAAAATATTAAGCTTAATACCTTAATATTTTATATATCCTTAGAAATACATTTTAAAAGTTTCTTGCACAACAGTGGGCGGAAAAAAAAAACAAGAAATGAAGGACAAATTTTAAAATATCCTAAGTCCATATGAAAACAAATTTAATCCCACACAAAATTTATAAAAATTTAGAAGATACATTCTTTGCCTGTCATATTAGTAGAGATTAACACCTGGTGAGGTGAATGTGCAAGCAAATAAAGACTCTTGTACACCACCTAAATAAGTTAAAAATAACTTATTTGAGGGGCAAATTGGCAATATTCGTATAAGGACTTAAACTTGTTTAGATTATTGCACTAGTAATTCCACTGGGAAAAAAAATGTATCCTGACAAATAATCAGAAATATGTAGCTATATTTATGTACACAGCTGGTTATTATATGAAAAGTTAGCAAAAATCTGAATGCCTAAGAAGAAAAAAGTAGTTAAATAAGTTATGAAATTTTATAAAATGCAGTATACTACTGGATTTAAGAATTGTAATTTTAAAATGTTAAGAATGTAACTAAGGAAAAAGGCAGTAACAAAAGAGTTAGGTACAATTTCATTTAAGCACTCCATCGCGGGGACATCTGCATTAGACCAAAATGACATATAGGAAAACCACAGCAACTTTTATTGCTGGGAGATGGGAGTATGAGGAATTTTAATTTTTTATACTATTTATATGTTCTCAATATTTGCCTAGGACATACATTTGTTAAAAAAAAAAAAACCTGAAAAGTAACAGCTTAAAATGTAACTATTATCTCTACATTTTGGAATAAGATTGGATTTTTATATCTTTATATAGTGAAATAATATGATCCCTATATGTCAGAATTTGTCTCATGATTATTTTAAAATAATTTCTAACAACTTAGAGGGTCTGTATTTTGCTGTAAGAATTAAATGTATCTCACATATTAGACTGCTGTACGGGATATTTTATTCAAAATTATTTTCTCTCTTTTGGACGGTTTCAGATCTCTCAGCGTTATACCTGGATGCAGTAGAGCAGAGAGCAGAGGATCTAGCCTTTGGAATGAAACAAGCTGGGTTCAAACCTTGCCTCTGTCTGTTACCATTTGATTGCCCATAGAAAACATTACTTATCCTTGCTAAGCTTTTGTTTTCTCCCAGGTAAAACTGGGATAATATCACCTACCACATGGGATTATTTTAAGGATAACATGAGACAATATATGTAAAGAACATATTTAAGTGTTCAACAAATATTAGCCGTCATTTTCACTTTTAAGTGTACTTTAAACCTGAGCTGCTCAAAACTGTGCAATTACACTACATTCAGCTTCAGTTATAATTACTACATAGCATAAATCATATCATGAAGCCCCTGACTATGTCCTGAGAGTAGACACAATAGCTGTTTGGGCTGCAAGAGCTTCGGAGTTTATGGTGCCACCTCAGTGGGACTGCTTTTATTTTTGAGAATATCTGAGGTGAGCCCAGTCCAGCCTAAGCTAGTGGGAGTAATTAAACCACACTTTGGAAGTGAAATCTTGGGAACTTCATGTTGCAGAAGAGGTGCTGTCAGGGGAGAAAAATTGTAGGGAGCAATACTGTGCTGAGATCAAGTACTTTCTTTTTTTTAAAACCACTTTATTAATGCATAATTGATATACAAAGAACTGCATGCACTTAATGTATACAATTTGATGAGTTTGGATATATGCAAACACCCATGATACCATCACCACAATCAAGGGAGTACACATAGCCAAAAGAGTTGAAATCAGGATCTAGAAGAGACATCTGCACTCCCATGTTCACTGCAGCATTATTCACAATAGCCAAGATATGGAAATAATCCAAGTGTCCATTGACAGATGAATGGATAATGAAAAGGTGATATATGTATAATGGAATATTATGTAGTCTTAAAAAAGAAGGACATCTCCTCATGTGTGACAACATAATTGAACCTGGAGAACCTTAAGCTAAGTGAAATAAGCCAGTCACAGAAGGACAAATAATGCATGATTCCACTTATATGAGGTATCTAAAATAGTCAAACTCATAGAAGCAGAGAATACAATAGTGGTCGCCAGGGCCTGGAGTGGTGGGGGAGAATGGGGAGTTGTTGTTCAATGGGTATGAAGTTTCAGTTATGCTAGATGAATAAATTCTAGAGATCTGCTGTACAACATAGTGTCTATAGTCAACAACACGTTATCACACGGATTGTGAAGTTCAAGATGTAGTGCTTTCTAAGAGTGAACCTCCATTGCTTACACTAGAGGATTTCATGGCGCCCTTGAATGCTGTTTTCAACTGAGAAATCTGAGGAGCCGAAGAAGCAACACGCGTTTCTTCCCCCAGTGAGGCAGCACACACAGTGTTGTGCTTGAGGCCACTGAAAAGAGAAGGAAAAAGGGAAAGAGTAGGTGCTGTCTTTCTTTAAGATGGAGTGTAACTGGAAACAGCCCCCAGCCAAGGTCAGGGTCAAGAGTAATAGAATCCTGGCAAAATGTGCTAGTTTATCTTCCCCCAATGAACCGCTGCCAAACAATATACACAGTGTCGCACAGCACTGGCGAGTGTCTGATGCATCTCCAGAGTATTTATGAGGACTTCTGTTTTGAAGATAGTTTCTTAGGTAACAGAGTAAAAACATATATGGACGAGCTCTCATTTATCAGTGCTGTGGCTTCCTGTAAAAATGAAACAGCAAGAATTTTGATATTTTCTCCTGAGCAAAGCAAGTTCTTCAAAGGGACGAATGGGGTGGGGTCCTTTGAAGATGGCATATGCCCGACCTACTCAGCAAAAGGCCGGGCATCTGTGTAAATGACTCAGACCTCCTGGCCCGAAGCTTCTAGTCTGAGCTCTATTGGAGAAGGTACTACAGCAGCTATAGGCCTGAGCGAAGCTGTTTGTTATGGTGCATGGAGCCCCCTGGCTGGGGAGTGAGCACTGATTTACTTTGCTTATTTCAATCACCTTCAGATGTCCCTGTTTCTCAAACTTCATTCAGCTGCTCTGATGGCTGGAAGCTGTTAGGCTAGAAATTCTAGATGACAATTAGACCAGAAATTCTTTGCTTTTTAAAACAATTCTTTTAGTTCTGTAACACGAGCTGGTCCCATGTTTCCACAGAATGATTTTTGTTAGCAGAGAATGGCCAGAAAATTGCCTAGGAACTAAGGAGAAGGCTGAGGGGGAGCAATCCAGAACATGGGGGAGTCTGATGTGGGTATAGATGAAGCAGAGCCAGGATGTGACAATGGAAGCACTTTCTGGAAGACTTGAAATAATTAACACAACAATACGTTTTCTCTTCTAGGAAGATGACCCCCCCAATTCCCCGATTTTAATATTTAAGAACACATTTTTATTATAAAATAATACATCTTTAATTGATAACATGGAATTAGAGTAGAAAGATTCCACTTTATAAAGAGATAAAAATCCAATCTAAAGCCAAAATGTAGAGATAGTTACATTTTAGACCGTTACTTTTCAGAGTTTGTTTTTTTTAAGTAATATATGTTCTAGACAAAGAAATGGAGAACATATAAATAGTATTAAAAAATAATCACTCATAATCCCACCACCCAGCAATAAAAGTTGTGATTGTCTTCTTATATGTTGTTTTGGTCTAATACAGACATCTCCTGTGACAGAGTGCTTTAATAAAATCGTACCTAATTCTTTCTCACTGTCTCTTTCGTTAATTACATCCTTAAACATTTTAGAAACATCATTCTTAAATCCAGTAGTATATTACATTTTATTAATTATCCATAGTATTAAAAGTTCCCATGAAATAAGTAAATAAATAAATAGCTTGGGGCTCCTGACCTAGTTAGTCAAAGTGGTAATTACCAGAGATTTAGTGGCCATTCTGAAAATGTAGAAAATGAGTCTTAGTACAATTAAAGAGTTTCCCTCTGGACAGAAGACCCAAAGACCCTAAGGCCGGGGAGCTAATCAATTACTTACCCCGCCCAACCATAACCATGCCCCTGCGCACAGGCCAGGTTGTGCTTAGATGCTCTTGCAAACGGTCCGCAAGGCGCACACTGTGCACAAAACTCGTGAAGGTCACTCTGGGATATTGAACCAACAGGCCAGGTCGAGTGCCGTTTGTATGGAAAGAAAGGGGAGACTGCAGATGGATTTGAGGTTAACAGTCACAGACGTGGCTGCTCGATTCTGTCACCGTGCTCTGGGCTTAGCATTTCTACCTGCTCCGCCGTAATGAGTCAGGCTCCGAGGGACGTGCTCACTGAGAGAAAGTCCACATTTGGAAGCCATTCGCTTTTACAAAATGTTTACTATTCCAGCCCCTGACGGTTATTGTTATTGGAGTCATTATTGACGGAGTTCAGAGAGAGCACGGTTCGGACAACCGCCATGTGGAAATGTACGCGAATGAGGGGACAGAGACGGAAAACAAATGTGTATCTGCCTCCAGTGTTATTTCACCTATTCTGAAACCTTGGCTTTCTCATCACATCCCATCATTTGAGAGTTTTAAAAAGAAGCAGCCATAGGCAGTATGCTGTTTCCCCAATAAAGATAACAAATCTTTTTTTTTTTTTTTAACTTTTGTGGGTAATTCTCCAACTATAACACATTTACAGTTGCCAGAAATAATCCCAAACTGATTATTGCTTTACAGATTGTTCCTCATGTGTGTATCTTGAGGAATTATCTGGTGAGAGGATAGGTGTGAGTAATAAGAACTAAACTAATCTTCAGGGAGTTCCAAGTTCGGTGAATCTCGTCATGGTATCATATCCATGGATGTGACCCTTTGCATTTGCAGAATCAGGATAAACAGGGCCCACTTGCCTAAACCTTCGTTGCTCTTAATTTTTAAAAAATATTTATTTCACTCTTTTTTTTTTTTTCTGGTTATAAAAGGAATTCTTTCTCATTGTAAAAACCATGAAAAAATATGTAAAAAAATTAAAATTATCTATATTCCGCAACATAAAGCAACCACTATTAACACTTTGGATGATATTTTTCATTTATATGGGCACTTTAAAATAATGTAGGTAGACAATACTTCATTAAGTTTAAGATATTTTGATTACAAGACATCATTGGTTTATGTACCACCAACAAAATCTATGACAGTGCTTTTTAAAAAAATTTACTTCTCTTCGTATTTGTGCCACCTAAGGAGACTTTCATAGAGATATAATTTATGCGTTTTTTAAATGAATGAAAAGTAAAGTTGACCTTTTGGAGTATACAGTTCTATAGTTTTACCACAGCTATGGATTTGTGTAACCATCACTACAATCAGGATACAGAACACTTCCATCACCCCAAAAAACTCCCTTGTGCTGCCCCTTTTCAGTCATACTCTCTCTCCCACCCCGTCTCTGGCATCTGCTGATTTGTTGTCAGTCGCTATAGTTTTGCCTTTTCTGGAATATCGTATAGATGTAAAGTATGACGTGTTTCAGCCTGACTTCTTTCACTCATCATAATGCCTTTGAAATTCATCTATATTGTTGTGTGTATCAATAGTTTGTCCTTCCCCCTTTTGTTTTGATGAGCAATATTCCATTTATGAATATACTATAGTTCGTTATCCATTCATTGTGAAAGAGATTTGTGCTGTTTCCAGCTCTCTGAGATTCTGAAGAGAGCTGCTATATGCATTTATGTGCAGATTTTTTGGGGAACATAAGTTTTCAGTTCTCTAGTGTAAATGCCCTGGATTGAGATTTGATATATGGTTAGATATATAATTTCCAAATATTTTCTCCCAGTCTGTCACTTCACTTTTCATTGTCTTAACAGTCTTGCTCAGAACAGAATTTCTAATTTTGATGAAGTCCAACTTGACCAATTGTTTCTTTTATTGATTGTGCTTTTTGTATCATGTCTAAGAGATCTTCACCCAATCCCAAGTCTCTAAGATGTTTGCTTATATTTTCATCTAAAAGTTTGACAGTTGTACACTTTACATTTATCCGTGGTTCATTTGGAGTTAATTTTTGTATAAAAATTATGTTGAGGGTTTTTCTTTTTGTATATGAATTTTAATTGTTCTGACACCATTTGTTGAAAACATTACTCTTTCTCTATTTAATTTTTTTTTTCTTATCTTGGTCAAAAGTTGATTGACCATTGGTGTGGGACTATTTCTGGATTCTTTATTATATTTCATTCATTTATATGTCTATACTTTTACCAGTTTAGATTATTGTAGCATTAGAGTAAATCTTATAATTGGATAACATGACTACTTCAACTTTCTTATTTTTCAAAGTAGTTTTGGCTATTCTAAGTTGTGCCTTACCACATAGATTTTAGAATCTGCTTGTATATAAAGAATCGTTCTCACTTTGCTTGGAATAGTTGTAGAACTATTGCTAAATTTGAGGAGAATTGACATCTTAACTATACTGGGTCTTGCAATCCATGAACACATATATCTTCTAATTATTTAGATCTTTGATTTTGTTTATCAGTGTTTTACATTTTTCAGTGTGTAGATAGTATACAAGTTTTGTTAAAATTAAATCTACCTTTTTTTTGGAGGGGAACTATTGTAGACGATGTTGTATTTTTGATGTTGAATCCAATTATTCAATGCTAGTGTATAAAAACGTGATAGATTTTTGTGTGTTGTCCTTGTGCTCTGTGACATTGTTATACCCACCTATTAGTTCTAGCAACCAGTTATTTTTTTGTAGATTCTTTGAGATTTTCTATGTAGACAATCATGTCTTCTGCAAATAAAGACAGTTTTATTTCTTTTTTTTTTTTTTTCTTTTTTAAAGATTTTATTTATTTATTTTTTACCCCCAAAGCCCCAGTAGATAGTTGTGTGTCACAGCTGCACATCCCTCTAGTTGCTGTATGTGGGACGCGGCCTCAGCATGGCCGGAGAAGCAGCGCGTCGGTGCGAGCCCGGGATCCGAACCCGGGTCGCCAGCAGTGGAGCGCGCTCACTTAACCACCAAGCCACGGGGCCGGCCCGACAGTTTTATTTCTTTATTTCTGTTCTGTATAGTTTTTATTTCTTTTTTCTTGCCTTATTACACTGGTTAAGACTTCTAGTACTATTTCAATAAAAATGATGAGAGTAAGTGTCCTTGCCTCGCTTCCTTCCAATTTTAGTGGAGAAAGCATTTAGTCTTTCACCGTAAGAAGGTGAAAGAAGGATTTTTGCTTTGTTTTATTTTTTATTTTTTTGTGTGATTTTTTGGGCTCTAAGGAAGAGTTTATATAAGATTTTCAGTCAATAATCAGGACTTGTATTCTTTCTGAAAGTTATTCTTAAATGTTTTCATGAGTGAAACAATGAGGAGTAGTAGTTGTCCAGTCATCCCAACAGGAATAACAGCAGAGTTCAGATATATGCTAGCAAGAACAGCTACCACCACGGCTACCTGGCCTACAATGATTGCAAGACACCATGAATTTTAAGATGCATTCTGATTTTAGAAATGTTGAAAGGTGAAAAATGTGTATCTTGGAGCTGATAGCATGTGCTATTTTTTTACAATATGCTTTTGGAAAATTAACCCTATTTCATGAGCAATTTCCCAAGTCATAAAAAATCTTTATAGGGACATTATCTTAGTGGGGCCTAATATTTCATGATAGGGATCTATCAAAACATTTAATCAGTCTCATGTATTAAAATTTTATTTTATTTTCAAGTTTTACTACTATATATGATACATTGATAAGCATTTTTGGCATTGGATTTTGCATTTACAATTATATGCCTTCAATGAGAATCAACTAGAGGTGGATTTGATCAAAAGATAATTTGTTTAATTTTTAAGCTAATTGTCCTTTCAAGGATATGATTTTATACCACAAGAAAGTCAAATGATCCCTCAGAAAATTACTCAGTGTTGATAATATAAACTTGTATTCTAAGGAGAGCTTTGGTTACCATATCATGAGATATGAAATAAAATTTAAATGATCAGGTTTTTCTTGTCCATCTGCACAAGAGGAGAGCACAGGAAAGGGGTTATTCTTTACTTTCCCAGAAAATTTGCTGGTAAGTTGAGAAAAAATCGATTTCATAACAATCTTCTTGTTAGCATGTTTCCGCTGAGGGGCTATTGCTACAAATTGTAGGCTAAAATGGAATGTTTACTGGATGAATCATAAGGATTTTTATATCTGACACAGAGCAAAGTAATTTAATAGGAAAAAAACCACAAATTTTTGAGTTGTAAAATATTGTAAAATTTTTATTTCTACTCAAATTTGTAAATCAAAATATTCCATTAATTCCATTCCATCACTATATGAGTAACTACAGGAAAGTTTGTTAACAGTCTTGGATAAGAATATCAGTTGTATTGGAGTTAAAACAAATATGTGTTGCAATACAATTTGCTCCAATGTTTAGCTTAGCTTAGAAACAGAAAATGTTAACACAGTAATTTCAAACTGTTGATACTGGTTTGTATTTTGGGGGCCAGCACTGAAATTGATATAAACAAAAAGTACTTACACTGGATTTTTAATTCATTCTGTCTTCTGGTTCAAGCTGATGGCTGTTTAAATAAGGAAGGAAGAGGGAAGAGATTAGGAATAAGTGACAACCACATTTATGCATTTCTTAGTAAGTATAATTATAAATTACATAGAAATTGAATAAAGAAATGTACACATTTTTAGAAAGGGAAACATACACAGATGTAATGTGGTCTTATAGAGAAAGCTTTGGATTGAGTTGGGAATCTGACACTTACAAACTGTGTGATCTAACATGTTTTCCTCTGTGAAGCACGGATCTCTAGCTGAGTGGCAAATTTGTAAAAATCAATAGATAATTGATGGGAAAGTTTCTACTCTTAAGTCTTTTATAACAATATAGACAAGTAAACTATTATTAATGAAGAGCAGGAATACTTATCCTTACTACTTACAATGTGACCTTGAGCAAATAGTTTAACATTTATAAGTCCTGTTCTTTTATCTGGAATATTAGTATTTACTTCATAATGTTATTTTAAGGGTCAAATGAAATAATTTTGTGAAAATGTAAATGGTGCAGCATAAGGAATGAAGATTAGGACAATTTCAGATGCATTTTCATAAAAAGTACCCTTTATTTGGTTGGCATGGGGTAGCGACTTGCAAATACTGGCCAAGCTCCTCTCCATAGCAGTGCTGGAGGGCATTATTTCAGCTTAAGACTTTACAAAGATCACCAAAGGATGATTCAAGATCTGGAACCCTATTGTGCAATGTGTTCCAAGAATCATGGAAGCAGTCTCTATAGGTAAATATATGTGTATATACCACACTTATGGACATTATTCAGCTATCTCTAGGTCACGGGGTGATGTTAACAACCAATCCCTCATACCAAGCAGAAATGAAGTCTTTGGGAAAAAGTCTTCAGTTACATTAATGTCCTCATCCTTATGCAGATTTTCATTTTCTGTTACTGCATACTTCCTCAACACCTAGGGATATTCATAATTTTCCATGCTGGTTACTTCATTGGGTCATGACTATTCTTATCATTCCAGATGATTTTATTTAAACTGGTTGATTGATTGGCCAGTTGTCCATAATTCTGTTTGTAATTGTCCTGCATCAATTCTTTCAAGTACAGCCTCATTGTCTATATTTCTAAAACTTTCTTTGTTCCCTTTCTGGTGCAATACCCCCATAGAACCTACAAATGCAAGTGATGCAATATCCTTTGTTTGTGCTGCAGTGCTGCAGGTACATGTCAATGGGCAGCCTGGCTAAGGAGGCGGGGGTTTTATTGGCCTCCACGCATTTTGGTTAGAAGAAAAGGAAAGGTCTCAGGACCCCCTAGGACTCTCTCAACTCAAAAGCCTTCCACTCTAGGGTTACATCAACCCTAGAGATGGGCTGCTCGAATCAGACAAATGCTCCTTCAGTTGTATCTCGTTGTTGCCTCATTTAACCTTTTAATCTCCATGCATACATGATTTTCAAAAACACTTTGTAAATTAAAATTCAGTAGACAAACATGAACTATATTGTTATTATAGTTTTAAAATTAGACCCTGTCTCTGTTTCATCCAAGACCTTAAGATAAAAAGTGCCACCTCCATTCTGAAGGAAGGTATGAGGCAACCTAAGTAATACTACATATGGGCTACATGAGAGAGTGTTAGCCTGGGCTTGTCTTAAGTCCTGCCCCAAGAAGCCACCTGGAGGGTGAGGAGGCTCAGTAGACAGAAGCTGGAGGTTTTCTTGCAGATGCCCTCAGGTTGAAGGGCGATCCTTAGTGCCCAGCCAGAGAGAACTGCAAGGAGAGATCACCAGTAATGGGGGAGGGTTCTCCCAGGAACCA
Organism: Ceratotherium simum simum; assembly: GCF_057802395.1. NCBI lineage: Eukaryota > Metazoa > Chordata > Mammalia > Perissodactyla > Rhinocerotidae > Ceratotherium > Ceratotherium simum. The sequence continues at coordinate 60,683,117 of NC_141910.1, read as the reverse complement.
ACAGAAACATCCAGAAGATCCCAGAGAGTATTGACAGCACATCCCAGAGGACCAAATAAGGCCTTTCCTGACATTTACCTCACATCCCTCTCCATTCTTCGTTTACGGGAAATAGGAGAGAAGCCCACCATAGCTTCCTTTCCCACTGCAAGATCGTGCCTGGAACAGGCCCAAGCTGAGGAAGGAAGAGATTTAATTTTAAATGACATTCAGAGTTTTGATTACTACACATGATTGGATATTTTAATTAATAAAATAATACAGTTTTGTGGCTAGCAGAAAACAAAGGAACTTTCATTAATAGTAAGTGGCCAGAAAAGTCACGGGCTGTGTCATATTTCGTGAAAGGCATGGGGAAGAATTGTCCCTGCAGAGCAGGTGAGACTGGGCAGTGGGAAGGTCAGAGGCACATGGTGGTTGTCTGATTGCTCACTCCTGTCCCACTGGTTCCAAGCATTACTTTAAGCACCAAGAGCTACAGATGATGAGCAGCACCAAGGAAGTTGACTCAAACGCTCCTGTCTTCTTTCTCCCCCACGGCACAGAGCGCTCATGACCCTAAGCACAATGGTTAACAGCAAGATTGGTTAGGAGAACTGTGAAGAAGACATCTGCTGACTGCTCTTCAGCAAATGAGTGATGGGCAATAAACCACTGTGCTCACCTCCAGGAATACCTCCTTTACACAGCTACGCATTTGACTTTTTAAAGACTATTTGTCGGTTTCTGAGAAATTATTTCTTTTGAAATTATTTCACAAATACCAAGGGCAAGACCTCATCTAGCTAGAGGAAAAACTTTCCCAGCCTCAAAGGAACATTCCTCCCAGGGCTATGATTTCTGCTGAAGAAAGGGAGGTGTCTGAGATAAGCAGATCAGAGTGTGCTGGAAGAAAACAAACATGTTTGTTGTTCCCCTGGTGCATTTTTTTTCCTAATGTAGTCCTGGAACTTGAGAACTCTGGCTGCCCCTGCCCTGGCAGAGAAACTCAGCTCTGTTCTGCGGAACCCAGAGGCCTGTGCCCAGTGAGAATCCCCGAACTGCCACGAGTCCTTCCTGAGAAGAAGGATGGTCCCAAATGGGCCAGCACAGGGGCAGTGCATCCTGGGTTCTAGATGGGCAAGGGACTGTACACTCCCACATCACCGCACAGAAGTGGAAGTGAATAGATGCCCGCCTCACTTCTGACCCCTTGCTCTGGGCATTCATAGAGAAAAGCTCACTGAGTTGAGATGCATTCCTTAAAGACGGCCCTCTGCTTAAATTAACAGTAGGCGATGTGATGTGTTCAACATTCATGGACCGCCTGCCAAGAGTGAGGCTCTGCTGGGCACTGGGAATAAAAGATGAATAAAAACAACCAGTGATATAACAAGAGCGGGAGGCGAGAGCAATAGGAGCGGGCATTGTCTGCAGAAAGTTTAAATACAATAATAAAACAGGTTAAAAACATGTCCACATTTTATTATCACTGTGCACCAGCAATTCCAAATAACAATGGTGATAAAATATCCCACCTTGAAAGAAATATTTTGTTGGTCTAAATTCTAAACAATTGCTGTAATTACTACAGGATTTTAATTATATACTTATATGGTGCATATATAATTATATATTTATACTGGTTTATTATTTATTTATTTTTCATAATACTTATATAATACATAATATAATGTGTAATATATTTATGTAAATTTATACATAAACATTTATATACAAATATAACTATGAATATAATATAAATATGCATACATTTATATATAAATATTTTATATAATATTATTATTAGTATATATGAATTTAAATATTATATGATATACAATATATTGTATAAATATACAATATTTTAAAATAAATATATATTAATTATACATATAATATAAGACCCCACATATATAGATAAGTTTCAGATATGTACCATTCATTACTTTTCCTCTAATAAACATTCTGCATCATTAATTCAGAGAACCACCAGCTGTAAAATGGTCCTGACACATACGCTCGGCTACATGTGTTTGTGTTAAGAATCACTGCTTCGTGGTTTAGAATCATCGGAGCTCATTTTAGGTACAATTTGTTTCTGGCGTCTGTGGTACTACATATTATTGTGTTTAAATAGTAGATTCGAAATAAACAATGATAACATCACGGCTTCTGAAGACAAAGAAAAAGAATTTGAATGATTTCTGTGACTGCTTGAAGTTTTTATTTATTTTTAAAATTTAAATCTGTGAGTCAGAGTGTAGGCCACAAGGTGAGATGTGGTGTTTTCATTTGATAAGTACACATTTTAGTTCATACATGGATATTTTACTGGATTTGAATATCTTCAAGATTGAAGTTTATTCTTTGACATTATAAATTATTACAAAACTAAAGAATAAATCAATAAAATAAACCATTGCATCAGTGGTATGACTTAGCTGTTGTGCCTTTTGAAATCTTTTGTGGACAATTATTTACACAAAATATTTTTATATCAGGCTGTAACCAAAGAATCAAAGTTAAAACTGTTAGGTAAATTTAATAACTATTAAATAATATTTGTGTGGCTTATTTATTAATAATAAATAATAGTTGTGTGGATTTTTTTCCTTTTGTGAACTATAATATTAATTTGACTTTAATATTAATCCATTAATATTAATTAAGACTATGATTATATACATGAATAAAATAAATGTGTCACTGTCTCCTATTTTTTATTCTTTATTATTATTTGTTTTATTTTCTGACTATAAATGAAAATAATTTTGTCATGTAGAGGAAATGAGCATAAAAAATGAACTTCTCTGTGTCTCAGATACACTAGATATGCCACTGACCACAATATTATTGACAATGACAGGTATTTACTAAGCAGCTACCATGTGCCAGGCGCTGTTCTAGAATGACAGATATAGCAATGAACAAATCAGATAACATTCCTGCCTTTGTAGAGCTTATATTCTAGTGGGTAAAAATAAACAACAAATACAGTAACAACGTACATTATATAATATGTTAGGAAGTGATAAGTGCTCTGGAAAACAATAAGGCAGGGAAGGTGGATCAACATCTGCCCTGATTTTAAATAGGGTAGTCAGAGTAGACCTCAATGAGAAGCTGTCATTTGAGTGAAGACTTGAAGGAAGTGACAGAGCCAGACCCCATTCTCATCCTCAAGGATTTCACGGGTCAGCATCTTATATGTCATCTCATTGACCAATCTCAGCACTGTTTGTTGTGGAGACAAAGTAACTGAGGTCCATGGATATGACTCGGTTGAACAAAATCTCGTCCTATTTAATATCATTTCACCTTTTGTTTAGCTGAAAAATAAATATGTTTATATTTGAAAAAGTTTCAATAATCTGGATCTCTAGTGATAAATAACAATAAATATTTTATTGGAAAAATATTAAATGAATACATGCTATCCACAACACATTTTGATAAGTATCATTTGGATCTAATATGTACAAAATGTAGTTTCTGTTTTCAAATAGTCAGATGAAGGGATAATATCCAACTATGCTGCCAGGGAGTAAGTGCTATATTCAATATAAAAGCATTAAATACTTGAGGAGTTCAGGGAAGGCAAGGTTAAACCTGACAGCATGACAGGGGACAGGCTTTATGAAGGCAAGGGCACTTTAATTGATTTTGAAACATATCTGGGATTGGCATAAACAGAGATGAGTCCTGTGGAGAGTCCATTTGAGCTAAGGAACAGAGGTGGGAACCTGTGGGAAGGTGGAATAATTGTCTGTAGGTTCCCCTCTGAGATGGAGACTGGTAAGTGATCAAGATGTGAGACAAATCAAGGACTCGTGCTAGGTTGCTGGGGTTAGGACTGGGAAGGTAGATTCAACAAGAAGCGTGAGGAGTTTCATTGTACAGATTATTACAAGTGGACATATGTTTGTCTAATGATGAAAGCGAATGGATGGCCATGCTTGAGGCTGCTGAAATAGACTGTGATCAAGGGCCAGAAAATTGAAGGAGGCTAAGAACCAGTGGGTGGGGAGTAGAATCATCAATGTGGGGTTTAAATCAGAGAAGAGGAACACAGAGGATGGACAGGAGAGGAAGATTGTGTCTGACGCTGACATCTGTGAGAAAAGTGGAAACACGCTCCAATCTTAGTATGAGTGATGAGGGTAGGGAAATATTTAATTGATGCCTCCTTGTAGGCTAACACTAGAGCACAGCTTTCCGCCTCCGTTTTGGTAGGCTATTTGTCCATTATGTTGATTAGGGTTGGGATGCAGTTAGTGGGGGAGTGAGAAACGGGGCAGCATACATTGTTCATGGTGTCAGATTTAGTAAATGTAAAATTCAATTAGGTGGTGCCTGCAGTTAATTGCCAATTGACTAAGTGCAAAAACCACCAAGATGCTGTGTGTATTCTTTTAAGTCCCCCATTATGCACATATGAGTTGAAGCCAATTGACAAAGGATGTGTTTTATAAACCAAAAACAGAAACTTAGATATTCTCAATAAATATGACCCTGTAGGGAAACCCAGGGGACCTCCAACCAGAGCGATGTTTACATAACAGGCCCTGCCCTGCATCTTCTGGAAGCAAGATGTGTATTAAGGAGGGACTATCTCTGAACACTCCAGAATCCATTCCCTTGACAGCACATGCTAAAAGCTTTCCCCAGACACATTGTTCTTCTTCCAAGACCATTTAAATATTGTAATTCTCTTATCCAGCTGAATAATATCATTTAAGGAGGAAAGAGTAGGGGCATTTAAGCTGAGAACAAATATGCTACCAGCCATACTCTAGGCCAGCCCTTTGTAAACTAGTAGGGGAAGAACCATCTTATTTGCAGAAAGATAATTTATTTGAAGTGTATAATTTGGTGAAGCATTCAATTTACTTAATGTTTAGATGCCTCATTAATACTTCTAGGCTCTATCAAAATAGCTTTTTAAAAGGAATCCATGCCCAAGTTAGAAGTAGTTGTCATATTATGAGAAAAAAAATAGAACCACACAGCAATGACATTGAAAACCAAAATATCAGTTGGCATGAGCAGAGATCTCAGAGCTTGTGGTTGAAGGAAAATTCTCTTCAGGGTGTCAGCTTCTCCCCTCAGCACACACATTGATCTCTTTTCCCCTCCTCCTTCCTTAAGACATGACGTATAAGTGTATTGTCCTCAATAGAAGCAGAAATGGCTTTTGGAATCTAAGAGTGCCTTAAAACCTTTTCAACGTTTTTTCTCTTTGATGTTGGGATTAATACTCTAAATATTAGAGGTGTAACGTTTTCACTAATGCTAGTTCAGAATTCAGAACAATAAGAGCAAGTTCCCTAGGAAAGTCCTAAAGATCCATTTTTGGAAGAGAATGTCTATGTTTATATTTCCAGTTTATAAAACATGTACCAATCACTTGTCCTCAGAACATGTTTACAGAAGAGAAAAACACCCACAAAACAAATAAACTGCTGCTTGCACAGTTTGGGATGACAATCCTTGGCTCTCCCCCTTCAGGGCACTGTTTTTCCCTGCCTGACAGAGGGATTCACTATCCCAGGAAAGGGATCTCTTTGGAACATCCACTCTTATAACCAAAGTTTAGTTTGGATCCTCTCCTGTCTGCGGAGCTGACAACTGGTTGAAATTAGACAAAAAATGTTCTGACTGAGTAGGGCCCCTCACTAACTAACAAACGACAGGTACTTTACCCTGGGGTGGCATCCTGCCTCCTGGGCAGTGTAGACAGTTTCCTGAGTCTGTCCTGCAGAGGGAAGTGGGAACCCTGTTATCATGGTTCCAGCTCTTGGCCCGGGCCTCTGCTGAGATTAGCAGAGAGGTAAATTAGCAGTTCCTACTTTATGCAGTTTCTCAAGAATAGCATGGCCTTTGAAAACCAATTTACGTATTTTGTCACTTAACTCAAATCTTATTTTGTGGGTCCTGAGGAAGAGACCATTGGGGGATACATTAAGCTGGTTCCTTTCAGCAGTTAGTTCACTCATGAAAAAACAAAACAAACGGAAGTCATGGGTATTGGCATTAAATCTGATGCGATAAGAGATCGTAACACTAAAAGTATGAATGTAAGAGAGTAAGCGTTGAAGGAAGGGTTGTGAGGACTAACTACAGAGGGATCTGAGTCACACACAGGAAAAAATGGGGAAGCCTGTTCCCTGGATAGTTTCTGTGTCTTTAATGTCAGACCTAGCGGCTCTGACCTTTTTATTAACTAGAATTAGATTTTTGAGCTTCTAAAAAGCAACAATCAGCAACTTCCCAAATAAATTTCAAGGAGTCATGCTTTGTGAAAACCTGTCACCTCGTGAGTCATTAGGAAAATGTCTTGTGTCGACTGTGCCAGCTGTATAGTTCCATGTGAAGTCACAGTTCTGCAGCATTTGAGACCGAATCTCATGTAGTTAATTTTGAGTAATGGCTGTTTAGGACCATTCAAAATTAAGCACAGTGACTCATATATAGTGGAAACTCAAGAAGTATTTATTGAATGAATTCATCAATTAAAATAATTAATTTTCTGGTGCTGGAAGAGGAGCCATGTGTAAATGGTGTAGGGTAGTAACCAACATCTTTATGTATTTTCTTCCTATTTTAAATAAATAACTATTTATATACATATATCCTGAGTGTTGGTTGGCCCTGCTATACTCAGGTGTATGTGAATTTATTATCATTTATTGCCGGCTGAGACTTGCTTTACAGATGTCCTGCACAACTTACAAGTTGCCCATAGGAAGAAATTCTGGAAAGCTCTTTCTTTCCAGTTCCATGGATGAATGTTATCATTTTAACTCAGCTGGAAAGGACTTTTGAATCCTGATCTTCTCCTGGACTTGCTCCCATTAGAATGTGGGCTTCAGGAAGGCAAGAGTTATGTCTGTCTTCTCCATCACTACCCCTATACTTACCCTAGGGCTTTGTACATAATTGGTGCTTAATAATTTCTATTATTTAACAGCATTTAATATATAAATATTTAATATTATTTGTTGAATGAATCAAGGAATAAATGAATCAATAGCCTTGTCAAATACATCTCAACTGAATCTTTGAAACCTCTTCCCTATACACTAAGAAATTGTCATCCTAAATCCTGTGTCCATAATTTCCTTGCTATATTTTTATTGCATCTCTATATAGTCTTTGAAAATATTTATTTAGTTTAATAGTTTTTAAGCTTATAGAAATGCCTCATGCCATACTCTGTGGAATATTTAGTGACTTCTTTTGTTTTTACTTAATGTGAATCCCTATTGTCATATACTGTTTAGTTCACCTTTTTGGACTATTGTTTAAGAGGGCTTTGTTCACACTTGGTCAACTCTTCTGTTGATGGTACTGAGATTTTCACTATTAAAAATAAGTCTCCTGTGAACATTTACATACACATGTCCTCTTGTACGTGATCAAGAGTGTTGTCGAGTGCGTATCTACACTACATTCCTTGTGTCATAGGATACGTGAAGGTACAAATTTAGAAGGTAAGGCAAAGCTGTTTTCTAAAGTGGTTGTACCAAGTTGTAATCATATCAGCAAAGTTTAAGAAATTCTATTGATTCATCCTCTCAAACACTCAGAATTGTCAGATTTTTTTTTTAAATGTACCAGTTGTAAAAAGTATCTGGTTGTAAATGATACCTTGTGTGACCTTGATTAGCATTCACCCAGTCACTAATAACATTGATCAGCCCTTCATGTTTATTGGTCAGGGGATCCATTTCTGTGTTAATTCTTCCTTTCAGGGTTCACACAATATGCAGAGTTGTGGTTCTTTTTGAGGATTCTTTTCCAAAAGTTGTCCCAGCCTAGATGGTCATTTATGAGCCTGAGACAGAGAACAGACTCATTTTAGTTCCTATATCATATACAACAGTCCTTTCAAGCTCTGATTTCTAGTCCCAACCCTGTCACTTCTAGTTTGATCTTCTAAGACAAGTGAATAAGCATTTGGTGCCTTACATTTCTCATCTGTAAAATGGGTGTGATTGTAACCCAATCATGGTATATATCAAATGGCATTTCTATAAGCACTTTTTCTACTTGGTAGTTTGTTCCTCCCTCAATGCCAGGCTCTTAGATGGTGCTTCTCCTGTCCCTGTGTCTGCCTCTAATATGGTCTGTATCTGATTCCTGCTGGCTTGCTATTTCACATTTTTTGACTGTTAGAAAATAATTATAATATTTGTGATAAAATAGTTATAATATCACAATAATGATGATAATAATAATACCTAACAATTACTGGTCAATTAATATATGCTGAAGACTGTGCTAAGCATGTGTCAGATATTATCTCATTTAATCCTGATAACCACTCTATGTAGCAGACACTATTATTATTCTTATTTATGTCTGTCCCCTAGAACAGTGGTCAGCAATTAACTGTAAAGGGCCAAATTGTAAATATTTTAGGTTTTGAGAGTTATCAGCCTCTGCAATTGTTTAACTCTGCCATTGTAGTGTGAAAGCAGACATAGACAATATGAAAATGAATGTTCCAATAAAGTTACTTACAAAAACAGGTCATGGCACAGATTTGGCTTGTGGGCTATAGCTTGCCTGCCCGAGAGCATAGCCGTGTGTGTAAGAGTGAGAGCCACATCTTAAAATTGCCATTGTGCCTGTAGGCTTACTTTAAGCACAGACAGGATTTTGTAGAACCTCCTACTGCAGCGAATGCTCTTCATTTAAATTTAGTGAACATTTATGGAGTACTCACAGTGCGCTAAGCACTACGCCAGGTGCCAATGATACAGAAGTACACTAAGGCATATCCTCTGCCCTCTAGGCTCAAAGTGCAAGTGCAATGATAGAAATATACAGCCAGTGCCACAGGAATCAGAGGTGTGACTCCATCAATTCCCAGATATCACAGAGCACCTGCTATGTCCCAGGCCCTGTGCTAGCCCCTGGGGATGGACATACAATACACACACACAACCCCCGTCCTCGTGTACTGACAGTCTAGTGGGAAAACTCTGTTTAAACAAATAATTTAATAAATATTTACCAGTGTGTAAAATGCTGAGAAGCCTCAAGTACTAGAAGAGAATATGACCATGTGGAATCTTGGAATAGGGAATTAGTCTGGTATGAGTAGACTATGAGGTGGAGGGACATGCACTGAAAGGTGAATTAGGGCCAGACCAGAAGGGTTTGAACACCAAGTTAAGGAATTTGGACTTTATCCTGGAGACACCTGGTAGGCATCAAAGATTATTGAACAGGTGAAGTACAAGACCAGTCCTTTTGAAAGAAAACTCTGGCAACCACATGTAGAGTAAATTGAAAGTAGAGAGAATTGAGGTCAACAGCCACAGCCTCACCATGGCCTTAGTGGGAAACCATTCAATGAATGCATGAAGATGGCGGGAAGAAGACGATGGCAGGTACAAGGCTGTTGAATAAACCCAAAGTGAGAAGTGAGTACTCCCTGTGCAGGCTTTAAATATTTTTAATTAAAAGCATATTAATTTTCTGTACAATTTTTGATATGGTGGTGGGTTGTTAGTTATCTGTAAATAACATCATCATTTGCTAAAATACACAGGGCTAACCTTTTAATGTTTCAAGTATTTAAGCAAAATACCTGCTATTTCTTTGCCTGTTGGTTTTCTTAGATTCTACTTTCTGCATGTATAGTTTAAAAGCAAAGTGATCATAAGTCAATGTGATTACAGATTACCAGGTGGTGGCATCCACATAGGTGAGATTCTCCTATGACTTGCGATTTGTTGCTCTGGGCCAAGTACTTTATGGAAAGGCTGCCAATTGTGTATTTCTCCTGCTCTGTAAGAATTTACAATCCAAGAGGTTTCTAAAGGAAATTTTCTCATTCAATAGCTTCACCATGGATCAGATCCCCCAAACCTGGACTCTTCTCTTTCTATATCTAGTTACCAAGTCCAGTTGAGGCTCTGTTCAAACTATATCTCAGCTTTAGTCTTTCCTTTCCAGTGTCACTTCTACCATCCCAAAGGATTAATAAATTTTGCATGTCAGAAAAAAAGAGATGGTGAGAGAGAACAAGAGTCTTGACAAGGGCAGTGACTTCTGGATAAAGGTCTTGGCCCAAGCAGCTCAAAGGCTGTCATCTGCCTTGTGGCACCAAGGCTTCACTGCTGATCTACAGCAAAGCGGGAATCCCCTTTGGGAGTCAAAGTATCTCACAAGCAGAAAAACAGATGCAAGAGCTGTGAATAACAGAAGGCCTTGCAGGGCTGAATCCAGGAAAGAGATGATGCCTGTGAGTGAGGAAAGGGTTACAGTTCCCCCGGGGCTCTCTTCATGCACACATCCACGGACTGGGTATCTACAGAAACACCCTCCTAAGTGAAGGGCAGCTGATCACTTCTGCAGCAGACGTGGGTTTTAATATCTGCGTCCTAATTTATTTGACATCTGCAGAACATCCAAAGAAAATATTCAAGGACGGGATGGGCAATCCGGCTGCTTTCTGAGTTCATCAAATATCTCACACTCCTTTTTCAAATGTTTTCAGTTTTGCAAAACTCAAAATGCATTTTGCCAAACATGTTCTCTGTTAATGTTTATTTAGAAGGGAATTTAATCCGTATGCTGCTGATGCATTTACACTTAACTCATCAAAATGTTTTACTAGAGTCATTTGATGTCCAAGAAACCTTTTGAGTCTTTTTTATAAGCCTCTTCAAGCCCATTTCGCTTTGAAACAGGAAGTCGCCTGTTACTAACCATAAACGTATGCAATCCCCGGAGGATTTGGTTTCATTTGAGACAGTGAGAGACCACAAGTTCTCAGCCTACCCTGAACTCCACAGAAAAGATTTTCCCCTGAACCTACTGAGAATGTGCTGTGCACAGATGAGGTGCTGTTATTATTTTCCAAAACAAAATCCTTTATGAAGAGGCATCTTTCATACAGCTCCTGGGAAAGATGGTTACCAAAGCAGAGCGCTAAATCATTGGCTTTGCAGGCTGCACCTGGTAAATGTAACTGTCTCCTGTGATCCACTTACCATTCAGGGCCCGTTTGCTAGTATTAATAGAACAAATAAAATGGAATGGGAGATAAAGACACCGGGATAGTGATTTCTTGCTTCAGGAAAACCTTCCTGGGTTACAGACCAATACAATGTTCCCAACCACGAGCCAGGGAACCAAAGCTGATATAAACACAGCATCCAAGCCACAGAACATGACTTGTTTAAGGCTTAATTCTGTGAAGTAAGGCAGGAAACAAGATTTATCCTTCTGGGAAACTTTTGGCATTTGCCTCGAGCTGGGCCTGATTACTCTCTGCCGTCCTCACCATCCATTACAGCTATCTGAAGGAAATCAATTCTTTTGCCCAAACTAAGGCACAAGAGAAATGTCTCCATCTGAGTCCCGTAGAAATCCTTCTGTTTGACGTGGCATTACACAACGGAGAGCGAGCAGCCCTGTTGCGGTGAGGATCGCCGGTGCTATCTTAGGCCTTTTGGCTGTGAAGGGGAGTGAAATTAGTTGGGTGAAAGCCATTTTACAAACATAGTAAAAATAAATTACTACACTTAATAATTGAATCTTAAACTTGTCACTATGGCAAACTCTAAATTATTCTGAGAGCCTTCACTGGGACTTGGCAAAAGTACTGGATGCTGGAGGTCAGATTTCATGTATGAAATCCAGCTTAGGTTATAACTGCACAGGCTACAGAGTAAACGTTCAAAGGATGAATGGGCCATTGAGAAGTAAATCAGACTCCCCGAGACTCTTAAATGAGTCCTGGAAGGGTTCAAGCCATCAGTTTGGTGGGCTACCAATAGAATAGGTTGGTAATACAAGAGAATTCGAGGCTTTTTAATACCAGGTTTTTTCCCCCTGCATGTGTATATGTATGTGAGAGTTTGTTTTTTAAGGTGTCTCTATTTTATGTTACTTTAGTTGTTTTAAGTGCTCTCTGATTGGACAGGGAAAGCTGTGTGACTTGATCCTTGGCCCACGCTCTGACGCCTGGGCACAAGGCTAGAGTGTTTACTCTGGAGGGGAATGTTCAGACTGTGACCCAACCAGGAGACATTTCAGTTAACATCTGGCTTTGCTTATTTGTCCTAAATATTAAATTATTAAAGGACTATTAATATTAGACCATTTCATTGGTTCATTCCTTTTCTCCTTAAAATCATATTTAAAGGCCACTTTCCTTAGAATAAGGTTTAAAACCCTCTCTTAGTGTCACTGCCTCTGAATTTGGCATATGTAAAAATCTTCAGGGGACTCAAACAAAAGAATTACCCAAGCAACAAAGACACAAAACTAACTTTTTATAAAGGACATTTTAGTAAGGTTGGGAAAGACAAACTAGTTCATTCTTCAAATTGAAGAGGTAAAAATTTTTGTTTACAAATGCCAACAATACTGCTAATAGTTCATAAGGCCCTGGGAAGCCACCTGATCTGGTAGCATATGTACCTAAATATGCTGCTGAGAAATATTTTGCATTTTTATCTGTTTTGGTCTCATGAGTTATTTTTCAAACCAGGTCTAGACAGTCACAATTGCCTAATTAATTTTGGTATGATCAATTGTACTTCAGAGGTAGGCATACACATATTCATTAATTCAATGCCAGTCTACTCTTGACCGAATGGGTCATGGAAACATCATGCCCAATGACAGAAATGGCCTCAACTGGTAGACTATTTTACTGAACTTACCAGTTTATCACCACACACATTCTCATGATATCCAAATGGAACAGTTTCAGAAAGCACATGAGTGCCTTGCATCATGACATACGGAGTATATATTTCACTATTTAAGTATGAATTATTTAGAAATGATTCCTTTAATTTTGAAGTGCCTTCTTTTTTCTAGAGAAATCCACAGTCCCCTACGTGTGCCACAAGAAATTCAAACTTGAATGTGTCATTTTGTTCCTATATCTGCTATTCTTTCTGAGTATTCAGTTTTTGTTAATGATACAAAGACACTATGAACTTCCAAGTCTCCCATTTTGAAGGTGAACCAAATAAATAGTCCCTGTTGCACAGAACCTTGAATCCATAGATACTTTCTAGGTGGCCGTATTCTATACTCCCCTTTCTCTAGTGGCTGGAACAACTCAGGAGGAGTTTCTATTTAATCTTTCACTACCATTACTAGGTAAACAATGCATGTGTAGAAACTTTAATATATATTATGATTGTGTATGTACATTTAGAGATATATGTGTATAGAATTCTATACTTGAACAGTTGCTGTGAGTATGGACGCACTCAAAAAAGCAAAACAAGGTTACCAACAAAAAATAAAAATAGAGAGCCAGCCCTGATGGCCTAGTTGTTAAAGTTTGGCGCACTCCGCTTCAGCAGCCTGGATTCGGTTCCCAGGCAGGGAATCCCACCACTCATCTGTCAGTAGCCATGCTGTGGTGGTGGCTCACATAGAAGAACTAGAAGGACCTACAACTAGAACATACAACTATGTGCTAGGGCTCCGGGGAGGGGAAAAAAAAAGGGAGGAAGATTGCCAACAGATGTTAAGTCAGAGAGAATCTTTCCTAGCAAAAAATAAACAAATAGAAATAATAACTAAGTTTTATTTTGGAGCTTTGTGTTTTCACATATGCAATTCCAATCAGTCATCGCAAAGAAAACAATTATGATTTTTTTCTCCCTTTCCTTCCCTTCTCCTTCTTTTCTTCCTTTTTCTCCTCTTTCTTCTGATTCTTACTACTGTACAGCTTTGCTAAATAATATTTGGAGGTTAAGTTAAGATTACTTAGGGGGTAGAGTGAAGTTAGGCCTGGATGCCAGGTAGATATGACTCAGAGTCAAGCTCTTTTCACCAAAGCCACACCTCTCATGGGGATGAAGCATAACCCTAAGGTTTTTGCCACCACTGTAAGGCCACCAGTCTGGCAGAACTAGCCCCTTTGTGTGCATACACATGTATGAGTCCTCTTTACCAACAGCTATGAAGGAAAACAAAGTTAGTATCTACTTTTACTGTATAAAGGCAGATCCTGCAAAAATACTTCATAATCGCCCCATCAGGACAGCTTCTAGGATGAGGTAAGCAAAACACCTCGACTGTAAAGTTTAAGGAGGCCCTCACTCTCAGGGTCCTACAAGTGCAAGGTCCACAACTAAGAGTAAACACCTCCTTAAATTTTGCCCCCTAGGCACCTCAATTGCCTCATCCTAGTCCTGGCTCCTAGTGCAGCAATTACCAGATGCTGATTACCTTGCTCTAGTTCCCCAGAAGTTAAAACCAATCAATGAGTGATTTACTAAACATCTACTATGTGCTATATGTTGTGGGGAAAGTGAAAATGTTTCCAATTATATTGCATAGATCTGTACTGGAAGAAAATGTTATCCAACTAGAAAGGTAAGACATACACATGGGAAACAATCAAATCAGATATATTGTCAACTCTATAAAATATAATGGTCACCTGAGGTCACAGATGGTGGATTCAGTACGGTGGGAAATGAAGAACATTCCTGAAGATGCCCTAAAGGATAAGCCCTTGGGCTGTAACTCATGTATAGGTGGGTGAGGCAGGGCCCTGCTGGGGAGACTACAGGACTCCAGGCAAAGGCTGATTGATGTTGGCCGTAGGAAGCCATTTATGTGTTTGAACAGGGGAACAATGTGCAGAAAGCTCTGTGATGGATTATGCATCATTTTGCTGGAGTGGGTCAGGGTGATGGATGGATGGTAGGTCCATCCAAAATAAGAATATTGTTTTAAAGTGGGGGCATATTAGTTTAAATTCATTTTAAAGTGATTACTGCTCAAAATGGTTTTGATCTGTTATAGGGAAATTGAACTTGGAAGAAAGGAAACAGTAGAGGTTGAAATGTCCAAATCAGGCATCTTATTTATACCATTTTGTCACATTTCCATTTCTCCTGAAGTTGGCTCCACAATGCACTTAGCAGTTGTTGTTGGCTCTGAACTCCCTATTGTCTGACCCATACAGCAGGCTACTCTATCATGTGCTGCCTAGTTTACTGAGCAGTTTGTGTGGGTGACTCTGGTCTTCCAGACTATATCGCAAGGGCTGCAAGGTCAGGGCTCAGAGCTCATTCTGGAATGTTCTATTTGTGTAGACCTGGCAATAACTGGGTGCATGGAAAACAGTTAATAAGGGTTTTACAGCTGTCTGCTTTGGAGGAAAGACATGGAGAGAAATTGAACTTGATTACCCAATGTGGAAAGGTCTGCCTTTGTTGTACTCTGCAATGTTTGGACTGATCTGAATGAAATTTCCAATGGCTAATTTCATTTCTAATTCTTACATGAGCCAGAAAACTCCACCTGCAAGGGAATGGTTTTTCATTGCCTTTCTCTTGAAAAGGGTGAGCACCCCGTTTCCTGTCGACAGGATCTACAAGAATGAGCAGGAATTGGTTACTTCTATGACAGTGGTAGTTGCTTAGGAAGGAGGCCCAGGACTCAGGCTTCTGTAAAAGTTCTTGGCTTAGGGTCAAACCAGAATGAACAATGCAAGACCCACATGTCTCTTGAGTGATAGACAGATATCTGAGCTGGAGACGCTGAGGCCCAAGACAGTTTACCAAGAAGGTAGAATTATGTAACCCTGTCATTCAACAGAGCTTCTTTCCAGTTCAAAGTATCCTGGGACTAAACAGTACACATAGCAACAAAACAAACTGAGCGTGTACACTCTTTGCATTGTTAAATGGAATACGCTCCCCATATTGATGCATAAATCAACAACAGCGCCATGGAGTGATGGCTCATTTATTCACCATCACTAGGGAATGGACTATTTATTATAGATAATATTCCAAATAACTAAAGCCTGTGACTTTAAGTGCCAAAACTTTAAAAAATGGAAACCTAATATGATGAAAATTCTTCTAAACATTTCCTACTGTCTTAAACACTGTGCTTAGAATATAGTTTGACCTTTGATATGTTTGGAGGAAAAAAGTGGAACAAGGAATGGCCAGGCACATGGCTAGAGCTGATGTTTTAATGCTGATGACTAACCAGGAGAAACAAATTTCTTCTAGACTTAGTCTACTTTTTTATTTGGACAGGAATTATTGGTGGACTGATGGGGCAGTTTGGACACTGATGGGGAGAAACTGAAGCATTATTGTGGAGGGGGCAGTAGGAGAATGCTGCTGCTTAATATATATATATTTCTATATATATAAATATATATATTTCTCAAATTAAATTATATACATTATATAGTATATTATATATATATATATATATATATATATATATTTATCAACACAGAAGTCAGAATGATCTGCTAAAACAAAAGTCAGACCATATCCTCCTCTGCTCAAAACTGTCCAGTCATTACAATGCCCTACGAGGCCGTCCATGACCTCTCTGGTCTCATTTGTTGTTCTCCCTCTTCTGAACTCTGCAGCAGAGACCCTGGCTTTCTTGCTCTTCCTCCAGCATGCCAGCCTTTAGCAGAGACCATCTACACTATAACTTGATAATTCAGTTCTCCCTAACTATTGTTAGTGCAGCCAAATTGAAAAAAATAATAATATAAAAGGTGTGAGACACTAACTTGACCAATAATTATACTATTCCTATAAAGTACATGAATAAAGGAAAATGTCTTTTTACTTGGAGAAAACCTAATGCCATATGACTTTTTGCCAACAATAACCAGTCACAACATACCTACTACCCCACCCAAGTTGATTGCATGTCTGGCAGCACCTGTGTTCTTTTTCCGAGTGGAAAGCACTCTTTGATGCAAATCCAGAACGAAGGTTAACTGTTCTGTAAAGTTATTAGGGTTCTTGGGTGGCAAACCTCCTAATCTTTATATATATGAATTTCCTGTATCTTTATTTTGCCTTCCCAATTAAATGATAACTTATCTAGGTATAGATCTATAGGTTCAAATTTTTCTCTTAGAATTTTGAAGATAAATTTCCATTGAGTTTTTTAAAGTTTTGAGTCTGTCTTCCATATCTTTAAATATTTCTTTCATTATTTGTTTTTATCCTTTAATATTGCATGGCGAGTATATTTCTTTATTTTAAAATCTAGGTCATTAATTTGATCTTCAATGTATTCTTTATTTGGGGTTTTTTGAATTTCAAAATGATATCGTTAATTATTGACATATATCTTAAATTTTTGGTAATATTCTTGAAATTGTCTTATGTCTCAGTCCTATTCCACAGTAATCTACTCCACTGTGCATCATAATTACACTTTTATTTAAGGGTATCTTTCTGTTTTTATATTTGTTCTTTTTCCCCCTCTGGTCTTAGCTTTTCAGTGATTCTCTTTCATGCTGGTGGTTTTCCTCACATATTAGGTGATTCATGGCTGTATCTTCCTTCTTGTCTTTGAGATTCCCTGTTTGCTGGATTGTGTATACTACTGTTTCTGTTTAGTGCAACTGGCACCTGCTACTCTGGAGGAAAAGAAAGGCATTTTGGAGGAAGGGTATATCAGTAGGGCTGCCAGCATCAGACTCCTAATTGTATTAGATCTCCTGAGAGTCTGGGAGTAAGGGGAGGAAAAATTAGCATAACATTGAAACAAACAAACAAACAAAAATCTCTGAAAATTCTTGTTTGAAATTTTAAATTCTTCAGTCATGCAACCACAAATAATGTCTCAAGGAATGGCTTTCTCTCTGGTCCCCAAGCAGGCACCAATTGCTGGTATCAATAGGCCCAATTTCCCTGCTGAGAGCCCTGCCTACAACCTCCCTGCTCTAAGATTCCTCACAGTCATTTAGACTTCTTGACTTTCAGAATCTCAGATGAGAGCTCCGCAGTTGTGATCAGCAGACAGAACAATTTATCCCTTTCTTTTCCTGTCTTATTTATTGCCCATTATGAAGGGTCAAGAAAGTGGGCGAGTGAGCAGGGAGCTCACTCCTGACAGACAAAAGTGTGTTTCAAAGGTGATTTCTAAAAACTGACAACTCTTACTAAATGGACTAATTTTTTTTTTCCTTTTAGAGTCATCCAAGTTTTTTTTTTTTCGGAGTTGTGTTTTAATTTTTTTCATTTAAAACATATATATAACTATGTTATACATTATGGAACTATTCCCTGTTACAAAAGTACACTTTATTCTGCCACCTTTCTCCCAGCTCCAGATTAAGTATTCATATTAGTTTTATTTGAGGATAATTCATAATTTTTACATTCTCCTCTTGCTGTTTTGTCCTATATACATGCATTCATTGATCACCACAGTGTCTGTTACGATGGTTTCTCTGTTCCTGAGTCTCTTTTGAATGAATCCACAGATGAATGGATTTCATCATGCAGCCGTCTTTTCCAAAAGGGCTTCTGGTGCTATTGTTCCCTCCTGATCTTGTATGTTGGGTTTGGGACTACTTATAAAGAAAACTTCTATGAACATTTTTTATAAGTTTTTTTGACATATATTTTAACTTGTTTTTGGAAAATACCTAGGAGTGGAATTGCTAGATCATAAGATACATGTATGTTATGCTTTATAAGAAACTACCAAACGATTTTCCAAAGTGTTTGTACAATTTGACATCTCTACCAGCAGAATATGAGAGTTCCAGTTGTTTCACAGCCCTGCCAACATTTGGTGTCGTCAGTCTTGTTAGTTTCAACCATTCTGTATTCCAGTGTGTATGAAATGGTATCTCGTAGTTTCAGCTCATATTTCTCTGGTGACTGAAATGTTGAGCACATTGTAATGTTCTTATTGGCTATTTGTACATCTACTTTTGTGAAGTGTCCATTCAAGTCTTCTCCCATTTTTTATTGGGTCTTTTTTCTTTTTATTGTTGATTTGCAGAAATTCTTAATATATTCTGGATACAAGTCCTTTGTTAGGTATGTGTATTGTGAATATTTTTTAACCCATCTGTGGCTTGCTTTTTCAGTTTTTTAAAAATTATTTTATTGAGGTCGCATTGGTTTCTAACATTGTGTAAATTTCAGGTGTACATTATTATATTTCAGCTTCTATATAGTAGAGTCATCCAGTTTTTGTATGTATGTATGTAACAGCCTTCTCTCTCTGTTTCCCTGTTACAGATTTTAATTCTGAAGGACTACTCAAACCTTTCTCTGTTGAAGCCTTCATGTCTCTCTGAGTGATTGAGAACATTGGCTTTACAAGCAGATCATACCGGACTTGAATCTCAGATCTGCTACTAACTAGTTATATGACTCGCGCATTATAAGTAACCACTCCATGCTTCAGTTTCCTGATTTGTGAATAAAAAAAAATAAAATAAAATTTCATTGCCTATCTCGTAGGCTTTTAGTGAAGATGCAGTATGAAACTGAATGTAAATAGTTTTAAATGGTGATTAACATATAATAATTGTCCAGGAAAGGTAGTCATCATTATTTTTTTATGTAAGACAAATCAGAGGGAAAAATCATATATTATCACTGAATAAATGCCAAATGATTTTGAATGGAATAAACTTTTTATCTTTAATTAAGAAAATCTTAGACACAATGAATACAAAAAATATGATAAATAATACTTTCCTAACCTGACAGCCCTCTCTACCCCTAATAGTGAAAACCCAGATGTTATTTGTTATAACATTTATTTATTTGTTATATATATATATAGAACAAAACGCCTGCATATGCTCTGCTCCCTTATTAATCTAATGGTTATAGAACTTGTGCCTACTGCTACAAGATATGGAACAGAAGCAGAAATAAGATTATTGTTATTTTCAAAAGACATAATTTCACAATTAGAAAACCCAAGAAAATTAAAGGACCTCTTTAATATTTATAAGTATTCAATAAAGTGTTTAGAAACTAAAAATAATCAATAAGAAAATATAATGAGAAAAAATTAAAAGCCATTCAAAACCAGCAAAAACTTTTCAAAGCCCAAAATATTTAGAATAAAGATTAAAAATATCTTAGAAACATAAAACCAATTTTAATAAAGTCTTCGGAAGAGACAAATTAATCTTATAAAGATTTGGAGGCAGCTTAGTGACCTTTAGAGGTAACATAGAACCCAAGGTTCTGAAGTGATGAGGACTGAGGTCAAAGCACGGTTCCATTAACTTGTTGCTGAGTGATCATGGACAAGTTACGTGGCTTTTCTATGCCTCAATTGGATTCTCTGTAGAATGGCCATAATAATAGCACACACCTCTTAAGGTTGTTGTAGGTATTAAACTAATACGATCTACCAGTAAATGCAAGACCTGGCAGACAGCAGACACTCAAACAGTTGCACCTAGAGTTTTGCTTGTCATCATGATTGCCATTGACGTTCTTACAATTATTTCAAAGTTCCTGTGTCGACTTTATACAGTCCTGTGCAAAACTCTAGCAGGACTTTTCAAGGAATACGACTGAAAATTTTATTACAAATTTCAGAAAATATCTACTTAAATCCTGAAATCACTGAATACATCACAGCTAATTAAAAATAGAGTAAATAATCAAATTATTAAAATTTAAATGAAAATTTAATAAGTTAACTTTTTTTTTTTTTGGTGAAGAAGATTCACTCTAAGCTAACATCTGTTGCCAGTCTTCCTCTTTTTTTGCCTGAGGAAGAATAGCCCTGAGCTAACATCTGTGCCAGTCTTCCTCTATTTTGTATGTGGGATGCCTCCACAGCATGGCTTGATGAGTGGTATAAGTTCGCGCCCTAGATCCGAACCCACAAACCCTGGCCGCCAAAGTGGAGCATGCCAGACTTAACCACTATGCCATGGGGCTGGCCCCTGATGAGTTAAAATTTAGTGAGTTAAAATTTAAATGAGTTAAATATATTCCCCTACAGATTAATAATTGTGTACTTAAAACAGAATTTAAAATAAACGTCCAACTAGGAAAAGTATTTGCAATCCAATATGACAGACAAATAGTTAAATTTCTTTATAAATAAAGATCTCATTCAATTTATGTTATCTTAGAACGTAAAAAAAATCCACATAAGAAAAAATACAAACGACTGAAAAGTATTTTTAATTGTATCAGTTTTAATAACAAGCAAAGAAATGCAGATCAACAAGCAATATTTCCTTCCTTCCACAGTAAAATAATAATAATAATAATGAAAATGAGGAGGAAGAAGAGGAGACTCAGTGCAACAAGCAATACTATTTCCTTCCTTACAAAGTAAAATAATAATAATAATAATAATAATAATAATAATGAGGAAAGTGAAGAGGAAGATGAGGAGACTGAGTGCAGATGAGGGTGTGATAAAATAGAGGCATTCATATTCTGCTTCTCTGAATAGATATTGGAGCAATATTAAATTTAACAGCATATAGCCAATATTTTTAAATGCTCATTCTGCTAATTTTACTTCTGAGACTCTATCCTAAGGGAATAATGAGAAATGCAGACAACAAAGACTGTCCAAAAATAGAAAATAAAGCATTATTTATAGACATGAAAAAATTTGAATATGGGGATATTGTTAAGTAAATGGTAGTTTATTTATATGACAGGATATTATTCAGCATTTTAAATGGTATTTAGAGAGTTTTAGAAATACTTTTGTCACATTTTTGTTATAAAAAGAAGGTGCCAAACCATTTATACAATACAATTTCAAATACATAAATATTACGGAAAAAACAACTAAATGTGTTAACCTTAACACCTCTCCTGTGGCTAGCTATATTTAAAAATTTTGTTCCTTTATGTATTTTTTTATACTTTTAATTGTGGCAAAAAACACGTAACATCAAATTTACCATCTTAAATGTTTTTAAGCATACAGTTCAGTAGAGTTAACTATATTCACGTTGTGCAACAGATCACCATAACTTGTTCATTTTGCAAAACTGAAACTTTATACCCATTTAACAACAACGCCTCAATTACCCCTCACCCCAATCCCTGGTAACCAGCATTCTACTTTCTGTTTCATAAATTTGACTATTTTAGATACCTAATATAAGTGCAATCATACAGTATTTGTCTTTTTGTGACTGATTTATTTCAGTTATATAATGTCCTCAAGGTTCATTCATGTTGTAGCATGCAACAGGATTTCCTTCCTTTCTAAGGTTTAATAATATTCTGCTGTATGTATATACCATTTTTTATTTTGGGTTGCTTCCACCTATTGGCTACGGTGAATAATGCTTCCATGAACATCAGTGTGCAAATATCTCTTCAAGACTCTGCTTTCAATTCTCCAGAATATATATATATATATATCCAGAATTGGGATTGCTGGATCATATGGTAGTTCTATTTTAATTTTTTGAAGAACCACCATTCTGTTTTCCATAGCAGTTGGATCATTTTACAACCCCACCAACAATGGACAAGTGTTCCAATTTCTCCACATCTTTCCAACACTCATTATTTTCTATTTTTTTGTTTTTGTTTTTTTTTAGCAATCCTAATAGATATGAGGGGGATCTCATTGTGGTTTTGATTTGCATTTCTCTAATGAGTTTTGATGTTGAGTATCTTTTCTTATGTTTATTGGTCCTTTTATGTATTTTTTTAACTTGTCAAAATATTTAGAATTAATATGTATTACTTTCGTATCAAACAAACAAAACACTATGAATGTAATTAGGATCAGTTTTGCCTTCAGTTTTGTAACATTAGCAAGATCAAAGAAGCTTTCTTTTCCCAGGTCCCCAAATCCCCAATTGTGGAATAAGGAGACTAGACTAGCTAATCCCTTCTATGATTTTTGTTTTTTCAGGGGAAGATTCACCGTAAGCTAACATCTGTTGTTAATCTTCCTCTTTTTTTCTTCTTTCTCACCACCCCCAAAGCCCCAGTACATAGTTGTGTATAGTTGCAAGTTCTGGTTCTTCTATGTGAGCCACCGCCACAGCACGGCTACTGACAGGCGAGTGGTGTGGTTCCGTACCTGGGAAGCGAACCTGGGCTGCCAAAGTGGAGCACACCAAACTTTAACCACTAGGCCATTGGGGTGGCTCTATGATTTTTTTAATAAATAAAATAATCTTTCCTCATTTCCTTCACTGTTGTAAAAGTAGTTACATTTATAAATTTCCTAAATTTTGAAATTATTCTGAGAAAAGGTGGGTGGGTAAATTGATGATTTGATGGTGGTTTTTTCAGCATTTCTTCTTCATCTAACAGTTTAGATCTCCAAGTCTATGGTAGACATTAGATCAGGGGCCAAGAATACAAAGATAATGCAATCTGGACTCTGCCTTGTTAAGTTACAAGTCTATTTTGAGAGGCAACCTTATAAGTAAATAATTACAATGCAACTTGAAGTTGATATAATACATGTATAAATAAGGTTCATTATTGTGACAAAGAAGCAAACATCTGCTTCTAAGATGCTAAAAATGTGAAGACTCATCTCATAGTGGAAAAGAGTCATAATAGTTGTCCCCAGACCTTGGTGTTTACAAACTCCATGTCATTCAAATTTAGTGAGAAGAAATTTAATATTCACTAAGAAAGACAAAGTAGAATTTCCATGAGCATTTAACCATTACATTAGTTTTAAAACTAACAAATGGCTAAAATGTTTTCCATTCAATCAAATGGTATTTTAGAAATTGTGGTCAACACAAAGGATATCTCTTGCTGGGTAGAGTAATATAATACATTTTGTGTGGAGTAGGAAACTTTAATGATATATGCAGTTTTGTTATTAAAACTGAGTTATATATTTTGCTCTGCTCTGGAAAATTGTGACCTAGTATAACATATCTTCACATTGTTTATAACTTGAGGAAAATCAACATTTTGGGTTCCCAGTTCACACAGTAGGAATTACATTTGTTTTGGCCAAATATAATTTATATAACTGCAAGGAACAATAAAACATGAACTCTACAGTGTTTTCTTACTTAAAAATAATATAGACCTTGTAAAATTGAAGAGATTATTATTATAAAGGAAAAGACAGTGACTTAAAAGGCTGAAGCTCATTTTACAACGCTCTTTAATGGCTGTGCAAATAGGCAGACACCTGTGTCCCCATTTTCCTTGACTCTAGCCACAGGAGTGAGATTCCATGTAGTAATAAATAACCTTGCAAGTAAAACTTTGAAATATAATTTGCTTGAACAAGCCAAGTTTTTCTATGTTCAAAAGTCATTTTCAAAGTGACTTCTTAAAATGGCTCAGTATTCTTTATTCCCCTGCCTACAAAGAGCTTTCGTATGTGGTGAAAGCTTCTGGTCCATCTTGTTAGTAAAGTCTCAGTTAGTGAAGGGGCCATTCTGGATTTAAGAGTTGAGAATTAAGTGACTGAATGAATGAATCAATTAATCAATCAATCAATGAGTGGGGATTTATGTTTGACGTCAACTAGCCTATGCCGGAATTGACCCTACAATTTAATTATCATAATATAAAGTGTGATCCCATTCGCAAAGATGTGAGAATGGTAAGATGAGGGAAAAGAGTGAAACTCCCTTTGACGAGCATGTGCAAGAGTCATACTGAGTGCACATTATAAAATTGGTGATTGCTAAATCCATCAGACAACTAGAAAAAATGTTGACATATTGGGGGCAAGTACTATGTTCAAGAAACTAGTCCATTGTATCTTATTTAATCCTCTAAAGTCTAAACAATTCCACAAACTTGGCAGAATTAGCACTATTTTACATGTGAAGAAACTAACGGTCATAAATCTTACGTGACGTGTTCCAAATCACATAGCCAACTACGTGGTGGAGTTGACCCCAGACCACGAGTCTTCTGATTCTACATACTGCACTCTTTCCACTACGCTCCTCGAGAATCTGCTGGGTGAGGACGATAGGCCAGGACGAGTCATAGCATAATCAGATGGCAGAGGGGCCTAGCCTTCTCCCTGGATGACACCTATCTACTCTTGCAATTCTTACCTTTCATCCAGCTCAAAACTGTTTTACTTACAGGGCAGATTTCCCTGCCCTGAGATTTACTTAGATTTCAAATTCTTCTAATTCCCAGTGTAATTTTTGACTGAGTCTTTTAAATCGTAATATCTGTCTCAAACTGGGATTTGAATTGTATTTAATGGTATTAGGGTTTCCAATTGTATTGTTTTTTTCCTAAAGAAATCCATTCTTAATATTTATCTAGAGAAATAGTCCTAAAGAACCCTAAATGATGCAGACTTGTTTCTCAGAAGCCGTTATAAGAGTCTATTTTCCTTTAAAAATGTTTGTAGCCTCTCCAGGCATTGAATCATCTGGCTTGGGGCCAGGCACTAGAGGGTGCTTTAGAAATATTATTTGATGATGAACTCGGATGTTGTCCACTTGCTTTTCAGAAATCATTCCTGCAAATCATGGCTTTGAAAACTTGTCAGCATTTTGCTCTTTCTTTTGTGGATTTCTTCAAAGGGAGAAGGAATGCCTGAAAAGTAAACATTCACCAGTCATAAGTGCATCCCAAGGAGGGTGGAATAAAAAAACATTATAGATACTTATAGATATATAAATATTTCTGTGAGATAAAAAGACAACCCTGTGGATAACTCACAAAGAGCCTACTGGAACTTTATCAGTCGGCTGGGCTTTGTCAGAATGAAGTGGGTTTGTGAGGGGGCCAGGGCAACATGTGTTTCTCCCTATTCCACACCCTTCTTTTCTGGAAGCTTGTTGTAAGCATAACCCCTCACATTTGTATGAGACTTCTCTCCCTTTTTTTTTTTTTTTTTAAAAGAGGCACTTTTACGTACATTATCTCTCTAGTGATATTCACAACAACCCGTGTGGTAAGCATTACTATTCCTGTTCTCTAGATGAAAAAAACTGAAGTTCATCGAGGATCATTAACTCACTCAGATCCATAAGATTAAGTGGCAGAATCAGACTTAAATCATAGGACTTTTTCCTAGTATATTATAGGGCAGCAACCTCTTCTTCCTTTATATTATTAACACACGCATATTTTCCTACTGTTAACCATATTTCTTCCCTTCTTCCTTCTGGCTTTGTCATCATATGTATCTTTTCCCCCCTTTATTCTTTTATTTCCTCTTTAATGTCTTTAAATGTTAAATAAAAATAAAACGCATAAACAACAAAAACCAGAGGCCATGAAATATAAAACAAGAGCCCACACACCTCCTCTGTCCTCACAAACCAGCATAACCTGGTAGCGGAGCTAAAAAAGTCCTGTGGAGACTACAGTACGAAGCACAATGAAGTAGTGCCATGAGTAAGGTACAATATGTGCTCTAGGATTTCAGAGGAGGCAGCATTCTGATTAGGAAGATCAGAAAGGGCTTCTTAGGAAAAAAGAATGCCAGGCATTGAATCCTCTGGCTTGGGACAGCAAGATTCCAAAAGAGCACTCCAAGCTCTGGAAAGAGCAAAGACACCATGGACAAAGCTCAGGGCATTTGCAGAAAACAATGAATATTCAACTTGTTGGAGGATTGCTTGCCTGAGCAGGACCACATGGAGAAGAGGTTGTCAAGCAAGGTTTTAACCAGGTTCTAGAGCAGTTCTGTCCAATAGAACTTTCTGACATAATGGAAATATTTTATAACCGGCATTGTCTGATACAGTAGCTGTTGGCCACATGTGGCTATTGAGCACTTAAAAAGTGGTTGGCATGACTAAGGAGCTGAAAATTTAATTTAACTTAATTTTAATTAATTGTCATTTTAATTTAAAAGCCACATATGAGTAGGGGCTACCATTTTGGAAAGAGCAATTCTAGACAGCCTTGAATGACAGACTGAGGCTATCACAGAAGTCTATGTTTACCCGGGGCAAGCAGATACTTGTCGACTGAAGGAGAGAGATGGATTGAGAGAATCCAGAGTGGGTGAGATAAGAAAAGTAAGAGGTAGAAGAATTGGAATTTGGAATCAAAGGAGACATCAGGTTGTGATTGCTAAATTTGTGAACCACAGAATTCAACACGTAATTGCTTATACTCATTTCATTTGTATAATAAAAGTTTGTTTTCCACCAAATTTATGAACTCTTCCAATGTCAAAATGTTGTCCATTCTTTCATCTCTTAATCGATATCTGGTAGCCAGCACAATGGTTACACAAAACATGTGCATGTGATATTTTTTTGACAAACTCAATCAAAGCTATGTCTTAATATGTTACAGCTAAATTAAATATCCGTTATCTAAACTGGATGGAAGTTACAAGGTGGAGGCAGTTAATATTCAGTCATTTAAACACAACATGTATAACCAGGTAAGCCTCAAAAAATGTATTGGCTTTTGTGTGTGTGTGTGTATGCATGTGTTGGTTTATTTCCCCCAAAGAATTTGGGGACAGCACTTGGAATTTTAAAACCCCAAAATGGTTTATCAAACACATTATCTCTATTGTTTTAAACCCATGAGACATAATATTCTTGTTTCAGCTTCATTAGAGTCTTAAATTGTGGATAAGATATTCTGTAAAACTAGCCATTGTCCACTCCTTCATTCTATGGCTGAAGGAATAATTAAAACAAAAAGAAAATTGGGCTCCCACAGACTGTAAGGAGTTGATCTCCCAAAGATTTAAAATATTAAAATATTATCAAAATATTAAAACCACAAGTAAAAACTTGGTAAATGGTTTTCTTACAATACTTTGCAAAAAAGAAAAGAAAAGAACAAAACAACAGGAGCAACGGCAATACCACACTTTATGCCCAACACCACAAACTCAACCACTAATATTTTTTTATCTGAAAATGGACTCATAATTTGGCTGCCTCCTCAAATAAGTCCCAAATATTTTTGTGCTGGTGAATTCCCACATGTGGGCACTTTGGGGATGAATGGGCATCAAATAGCCCTCTGTGCACTGTGCTATGGCCCAATGTTCACCAGACAACCCGGCCTCTCTTCATCTACCCAAGGATACAAGCAAAATGTGCAGAGTTTCAGAAAGAAGGATTGAGAAGTCAGTTATGTTTTCCTCAACATTCATTCAAATGGTGCCTTGGCTAACCACATATGATGCAAATGGAGTAGGTATATCCAGTTCTCCAGGCAAGGGATATCTGTGTTCTGCCTCCCCAAGTGTCTCAATTTGGAGAAATTCTTTGGAATTCATCAATAACCCCTGTGGCTATTGCCAAATCCTTCTTCTTTTTTTTTTTTAATCCCTTTTTTAGACCTGAAGGGAAAGTGAAGATCAGCTGATGAGGGACACTGGAGTATCTTGGAGATGGAACTCTGAAGATTTGGACTCCTATGCCTTCTTTGTCTCACAACAGTGAAAATCCTTGAACTTCCAGAGATATTGTTTTCTAGCAATCATCCAAGTTGTCTAACATTTCTGTGAAATATTGGCAGCAGAACTTTTGAAAGTGTTTTAGCTCTGAATCCTCAATTATAATTTTATTGTTTGTGTCTCACATTTCAGTTGTCTTAAAAAAAAAGGTCAAGATGTGGAATCAGTGTCTTTTTCTATATATTTATCTGAATTCAGGCAATTGACAAAATAAACTTAAGGAAAACAATGTGGATATCAATATCAATGTGTTAGTTAATGCTGGAATTGTTCCTCCAGTCACAGAATCCTAAGATCTTAAAATTGAAATTGACCTTAAAGAAAATCACCTTAAATCATTCTTACAAATGACTGTACTATTGCAAGTATTAAATGTCTGGGATCAGAAACGGGAAGAATGCTCGTCATGTTCTGCTCTTTTTTGTTTTTTCCAACTGTCCAAGTAGCCAAGTCTCTGGTATGTATCAGAGGAACAGGCAATTTTCAGAGTGAAGTCAAGTGAAAAGTATGCAGATGGCAGTGTAAATGTTAGGAGAGTTTGGGGGAAAATATGCCAGCTATGTGCTGTTTTGCTACAGTAAGTATAGAACTGTCTCTCCAATGCCATGGACAAGATCCTTGCCAAGTGGAATACCCTATTTATAACCCTATCAAGAAGAGGAAATAGTGCCAGGAACAAGATAAAACTATTAGCTGTATTAACAAAAATACTTAAAAGCATGTTTGTATTTGAAAATAAATGTTAGCGGTTAAGAAAAAAATATAAGTAGTTGTAGATCTGGGTGTTGAAACCTGTTGCGAGACCATTAATTAGTCATCATCTTATCTTCACTGCCATAGCTCTGCCAACTTGTCTGTTTGAAGTCGTAAATGGAGCTCATAAATGGACTCTTTGGAAGATATGTAGAGAATAAACAATTCCCCCTATTTGGTAAATAGTTAAGAAATTTCCCTGGGCTCACATGTTTTTTTTCCTCCTGTTGGCACTGTTGGTTCAGTGCTCATCTGGGACATCCTCCTGATCTGTCTCGAAGCTGCCAGTCTTTCCAACGCCAAATATTTAGGCTGCAATCCCAGAGGTGGGAAAAATAGGCCGAGTCCAAGGGAATGCCATGAGCGTGCTGACTCTGGTCACAAGAGTGTCACATCGGGAGGGGCCTGGCAGCCAGCCTGCACATGCCAGCATCAGGACCCGGGCCATGAGCTGCCACCCTCCCTCATTCCCTCTCCCCCAGTACCCCGAGGAGCAGCGTGTTGAATAAGCGAGAGGCTGAGGGAATGGTTGGGTTTGTGCCAGGCTGGCTTCTTTTGCCTTCTCTATTGTGTCAGTGAAACTTGGTATATGCCATGCTGTCCTCTACTATAAGGACCAGGTAAGCACTGAGATACAATTTCCTTTTTCTTCCTTTGTTTTGTCACTTTCTCTTCTCCACCTACTCATCTAGCTTTGTAGAGTACAAAGACCATAGGATGTGGAATCAGACAAAATCAGGATTAGATCTTGGATCTTTTACTAGCTTTGTGTCTCTGAAGGAAAAACAAAACATTTAACTCATCTAAGCCTCAATTTCTTTTCCACTAATGCACCTACATTTGTTGTGAGGTTTAGAGGAGGTGATGTGTAAAGTACCTAGCACTGTTTCTAGCCTATAGTAGGCAATAAATGTTAATTTGCCATAGCTAGGGGCTCTACACCACTATGGATACTCCAATTTATTAATGATTTATTAATCTTATTATTTAATAATCTAATTCATTTATCATTATATTAGATAATATAGAATATTACCCTATAAGTATCTACTTATTAAAATAAATAATCTAATTATTAGCCCTCTATTTATCAAAGTGTATGATAATTTTGTAAATAATTATATATAGTTATTTAAAATATAATTGCCACACATTATATATTATGTATTATATATTTTATATAAACATATTGCATATATCACATATATTATGTACTATCTTATGTTTTATATATCATACATTATATTATGGTTTGTATTATACATTATGAATCTGTATCATGTATATGTCTTATATCATGTATCGTGTTTTATGTATTGTATATTATATTAATACATATTGATTATTAATTATGTTAATATAAATTGTATATTGTTACATATAACTTTATTTTATTGAAACAAGTAATTTAAGATATCAAATGATACACTAATTATATAATTAGTGTATTATATATAGTATAAGGTGTATCAGGTTATAACACGGATAGATTATATAATTATTAAAATTAAAAAACTAATTTTAATAAAGCTCCATTTATATGTGCTATTATATTATAGTATATTATAAACATACATATTAAAATCTAATTATTTAATAATCTTCAGTGTACTTGGGCCACAATTCTCATGGTTAAGAATTATCACAAGAGGATGTAGTAAAATATCATGGAAAGACCACCTGTCCCAGAGTAAGAAAAGTTTAAATCCTGGCCCAGCCAGGTGTGGGAAACTGGGCATGCCAATTAACCTCGCTGAATCCCTATTTCCTTACTCTAGTAAAAGGGGCGTTAGGGGAACTTACAGACTTAGATTGAAATAATATGTGAAAACTGTAGAACATTTGCCAGCGCATAAGTCATCAATGAATGATAGATAGCATTACTCATATTATTGCTAAAATTAATTGTTATTAAAAACTAATTATCATTGTTGTTTTCAATAGAAGTCTTAGAAATACATTTAAGAAGCAGCCGTTTACCCCGGGGGATTTCTCCATGCAGAGCTAGCTACCGTGATTTCTGTTTTGCTTGGGCCCCATTTGGAGAGCAGGGCCAGTTGTCCTCACTTTCTAGAGGCTGGAGAATATTCAAACTGATATCTCTCGTGGGGTAAGATCTTGGGGACAAGTATTTCTTCTATTTCAGGGTTTCTTAAATTTCACATGTGATTTAAAAAGCAAATAAGCCCCTTAATTGCTTCATTAAGCTAGTCAACACTAATTAAGAAAAGTCAAGAGAAAAAATATTAGAAACTGCTGTGCTTAACTTGTAGCCTCCGCTCTTTCTTCCAGAATACGTCTTGCTTTGCTGAGGAAAGGGAGTTTGTGCTTTTCCTTGATAGAACCCACCCACCCTGACCTCCTAGGTTCTGAGTTTGAAATTGAGATCTAGTTTTTTGGGGTTCGATTCTGTTTATTACTGGTGAAACATGATTTCCCAACCCCATGAGAAAAGTACTAAAACGCCTTGTAAAGTAGTGCAGGGGGTAACCCAAACTATTTTGATGAGTTGGAATTCAACAAGCTTAAAACATCAGTTTCTTCTCCTTTGGCACAGCTCAGGAGCCTAACAACAGCGGCACAGGGATCCCAGGAGGCAGCTCAGGCTTAGAGTAGAAGCCCTGCATGTGAGTATGTGAGTGTGTGCACATGTATCTGCATGCATGTGCACATTTGTATGTGCTATGCATCTGTGTGCACATATGTGGTGGGGGATGCGTGCTAAGGATAGTCTATCTGTCTGCAAGACCAATGGAACCTGAATCCAGCCTTTTACTCTTGTCCAAACTTTGGCACAGTTATTTCTTTTAGCTCTGCTGAAGCTTATAAGAAAAGTGAGTTTTGTTATCCTGCGTTTTCCTAGAAATAAATAGGCCACACCCCTGGTTATCTCAGCTCCCTTGGAATCTCTCAGATCCAGAAAGAATGATGAAGTAAATCCAGCAATCTGCTTCAACTCTCCTTTATTGTAGCATATAACTTCCATATATTGAGCCCTTACTGTGTACCAAATTCTATTTGGATATTTCATAACCAGGGCCACATTTAATTCTCACAGTAACTCCACGAGGTGCATTTGTTACTCCCATTTAATTGACAAAGATATCA
The DNA here is from genome assembly GCF_057802395.1 of Ceratotherium simum simum. Lineage (NCBI taxonomy): Eukaryota > Metazoa > Chordata > Mammalia > Perissodactyla > Rhinocerotidae > Ceratotherium > Ceratotherium simum. The sequence goes on along the minus strand of NC_141910.1, from coordinate 60,651,128 downwards.
GGGCTAAGAGAAATAAAGAAAAAGGCTCATGGCCCTAGAGTTGGTAAGTGGGTGAGCAGGGATTAGAACCTGGAACTGCCTGCTACAAAACCAATGTGATTTCCTCCTTACCCCAGCGTTCAAAAGCCTCTATTATTGTGATCCTCTGAGTTACACCAGCAATTCTTCCTGGTTCCAAATGAGAAGAATCCAAGTCTCTCCTTGTTTTGAAAATGCTACTTAGTACAGTGCCTCTGCTGAGACTGCTCAGTGTGCAAACATCCCCTGCAGCTCCAAGGTTGGCTTTCCCCACAGCCTTCAGGACCCTGGTGCATGCAGAGCCCTTCAGAGAATTTGAGCTGCTTATGGGAATCTGCTAGAAGGGCATAAAGTGTGAAGAACTCAGGGATTAAAATCAGAAGGAATTTTACCCACATTCTCACTTGTGCAAAGGAGACCAGGCCTAGATTATTTAGGATAGTAAGTGATTTCCCCTAGATGCATCAGCTCTCGTGGATGGCCTCTCTTATTGGACTGTGCATGAGTGGGAAAGATAAGAACCTTGCCTTGATCATAACAAACTCAACAGACCCAAAACTGTAAGACTCAGCTATTTTTCAGACATTGAAACATTCTGAGACACCAATTGCATGGGCCCATTGGAGGAATAAAAACTGGATGTGTCTTGAATGAAGAGACAACATAGAGGCTCTCAATAGATATGGTCGGGGGTCCAGTTCATAGATTCCAAAGGAGTTCTATTAACTCAGTACTGACTAGTTCCATGATTCAGCAGTGTCCATTCCGCTTGGTGAGGTATGGCAGTGGGCCTCTTCTGCCTGTGATTAGGACACTTCTGGGGGTTGAAAGACCTGCCATCCAGTAGATTCCTAGACACTTAAGATCTACCCCAGTTTCCTTGGGGTCCAGGACTAGTGTGCAAGAACCAATTCTAGATTCCATGCATACTGGGTCTGAGCCAGCTAATACTTCCCTTGTCTTGGACTGAGAGAAGCAAAGTCTGCAGGGTGGGGGTGGGGGACACAGCCTGTAGCTCTGATGCTTCAGACACGTGTACATTCTCTTTAGAAAACAAATTACCTCTGGCCGGGAACTGTATGTAGATAAACCAAGGTACAAAGTGTGCACAATTAAAAAGACTACAACATTTGTGCAAATACTGACTTTAATTAAAATAAGCAAATAAGGGAACAAACAAACCTTACGTATTTCCTTCTATTTCTCAGTGTTCTGAAGATCCATAGCAACTGATTATAAGCCTAAAAAATTTTATTTTTAAATAAATTTTAAAAATAAAAATTTTTTTATCAAGTAGTTATCAAATAATTCCTATAAAGAATATGATCTAGCATCATGAGATTCCTTCTCAAGAAGATCTTTCATAAGAGTAAAATGAGGTCTTAATAATAACAACCACTTTCTGATATTTCTCTGGGGCCACTATTGCTCCAATTGCTCACAAATTGAGGGCAAGAAATCAAGTTTAAGCAGGAAGAATGCGTGATGAATGTTTGTGGATGTGAGTATGCAACATGAGTGGACCTAAGAAAATGGGTGTGAGATGCTGTGTGACAGCCTTGGTCATGGGTCAGATGGTGATCTCTGCTATAGCATTTACCAGTCAAGCAAAGAATCCAGACTCTTGCAAGCATAAGGAAGGATATCAATACCCTAGATAAATGTGCTGAATTCTTGACAGAGTAGTAGTCCTGAGGGCAGAAAGGCGGGGACACAGAACAAAGTGGGGTTCATGACTAAGAAATACATAAGGGTAGATCCAGTCCTATGTACAAGGCCAGAGGAAGTAGAGATATTAGCAGGGTTACCTGGGGAGCACCAAGCCTCAGACTTTAATGTGGTAAAAGTGATCAGAATCTAATGAGAATGCCTGGCCATCAAACCTAGTCAATGGATCCCAACAAAGATGCATGATATTCTAAGCTCCCCTGGCCCAAAGATTGAAGTGGTTGAAGGCTCCTGATACCCTATGTCGTGAACAGGACTGGTTTGGGTCTTGGGCACCCTTAAGCCTCCTGCAGTTTCAGAGGATTGAGCCCTAATAACCTGAAGATGGACGCAAACCAGAGAGTGAAAGATTTCCTACATCAGTACCCTGGAAAGTCATCAATCCCAAATCTTTTCCGTAGAGGTTCTCCCAAAGGGAGAATGACCCCACTCTGCAAGCAGAAGATGAGCATAACACAGTAGTGTGAAAAGAAATTAATGTGAGGACATCTGCCAACTGGAATGAGGGGGTCAAGTCTCAGCTACAATGTTCTGGGTGGGCAGGGGAGACCAGTAAGCTCCTCATCAGAAAGGGTCTAGATCAGCCATGGATTTTGACATTCTGAGTCCAAAAAGGATTCCACACACTACACTGAAGTGTGTCCCTGAAGGTGACCCCAGAGATAGCCCCAGAAGACTCCTCTCTTCCCACATGAAGTCCTGGAAAAACCACAGAGGGTCTCCTCTTCTTGTGTTTCCTCCTTCAACCTCCTCTGACTACTTCCCTCTCTCTACTGACTCTCAAATCAGGAACCTTCTCTTTGCCTGAAATGCCCTTTCTTCTCTCTAGTCATTCTACTCCTCTCAGCACTTTGAACTAAAGTCCACCTTTCTCCCTGTCCAGATTACTTTAGCTTGCAGTGACTTTTCCTGGCTCTAATATATGAATCTTGTATTAAGTAATCATTATTTAGTAGGATTTCCTAGAAAGCCCACGGACAAGGGTCAGATTCACATTAAACTACAGATTAAAGAGCAAGAAAAGCCCCTTACAGACCAACTATCCCCACCATTTCTCTGTTAAAGTGAGCGGACAGAGGTCCAGAAAGGAGAAGTGATTTCCTTAAGGTCACAGGAAAATCAATAGCAGAGAAAGGAAAAGTCTGTATCTCCCAACTCTCAACCCAGGACATCTTCCATGACTTTCTCTTGCCTAAGCAGTTCAACTGGAGATCCAAATCCAGCAAAGATCACTTTTTCAGAGAAATTATAAAGGATGGGTCATGGCTGAATCATAAGGTTTCTGAATAAGCAGGAATCAGCCAGGGCTGGGTGCGGTGATCTCAAAGGCACTGCAAGCCCTCCCAGGAGGAAGGAGAAGGAGATCCATTACCTTAACCTTGAGATTTTCTCCTATGTTCCCTCTTTGGCCTCCTTCACCTCGTGTTGAGTTCTGGGCTATGAATGTGCTCAGGGGTAGGGAAGGCTGTAATCCCCAGGGACTTGCACTATAAACTTCATTTCCACCCTTTATTACAGTTAACTGCCCATGAACTCTATTAATATTTTGAAAATTGAGATCCCTAAAACACATGTTACTCTTAATTTTAACCTCATGCTAACTAGGATGTGGTCAAATTTTCACAACAAATTCCAAGGATATTTTGATATGCCTTGGAAAAATGCTTTTAAGGTGGCTCTGGGGTGTACTTTTTTTTTTTCTAAATCCGCACATTTCTTTTCAACTCCTGCTGTTAAGGAGCAGGCAGAAGTAGACTGTTTTAGGAAAGGAGGAGCCAAAATGCAAAGTGACTCAGTTATGATGCAGGAGGAGCAGAAGAAGCATCTTCTAGACCAAGAAAGACAGTCAGAGAGCTCCATATTTCTGAATTTGCCACAGTAAAATTCTGATGTCCCCTTCGTCAACAAAATGAGTGCGTGCTTTCGCACACAGGATCATTTTTCTTAGAAGCACCTTATCATTCCATAAACACAGTTCTTCCCTTAAAGTAAATGCCTTGGGTTTTTTTAAGTTTAGTGGGAAAAATAGATTATTCCTACCTCCAGTTATGCCAAATGCATTTTCATGGAATAGTATCTAAAGCTGATCAGCCAGAAAGAAGAAATCACTTCCTCCCTTCCTCCCTTCCTTCCCTCCTTCTTTCCTTTGTTTTTTCTTTCCTTTCTCTCTTCTTGCCTCCTTTTCACTCAACAAGGATTTTCTGAGTACCTACATGTGCCAGGAATTGCTCTAGCTGTTGCAGGTACGGTGGTAAACACACCCCTAGAAAATATTAACCACATGATCTCACATGTAATCATTTCATTATACTTATAAGTATTCAACCACTGAGGTAGATACTTTTTTCCAAGAACATCAATCTATTCAAGGCATTCATCTCAACAGAAATATTTGAGAATATGTTCAGCTGTAGAAAATAAAGAAATGTCCCTTCTATTAATCATTGGATCAACTCACTTTTCTCTTTTTAAGGGTTTTTGTTTTCAACAATGATTCCCCATTTTCTCTCAATCATGATCTGGGTTGAGGTTCACCTAAATCTTGGTTACTCCAAATGAGGAGACGGTGTGGTGTAGTGACAGCATTTTTTTCCTCACAACCAATTCTGAGACAGATGAGAGAGAAAAGGGCCATTCAAGAGAAGAGTGTCCAAATTTCCCTGCTCCCTGCCCTTCCACAGTAGCAAAGCTCACACCTGGGCCTAGAGAGGAGACTCTCCTCTTTCACATGTATTCCCTTGAATTCATTCTCCAATCTCCTCTACTCTCACTCCTATTTTCCCCTACCCTCTGGTTCCAATATAGCAAGTAGCATTCTCAATATGCAAGTGCCAATTTCTCTCGATATCTTTATAAGTATTTAGTTATTTCAGGAGGAGAGCATCTTCAGAGGGAAAAGGAAATATTCTTCCTGAGGGACCAGTGACAAGTGAGCTAATTAACAATCAGGTCAAACTGGGGTTGCATTTGACCAGGGACCAGTGAACATGCCACAGATTTTATTCATCAAATTGTATTTTGCCAAGATGAGACGATGGGAGATATTCTGGATTAAAGAATGGAATAAATTAAGGGTTCTCAAACTTTTTGGTTTCAGAACTCCTTACATTCTTAGAAGTTACAGAAGAGGGCAAAATTTTATGTAGATTATGTCTATCAATATCTAACATAAAAACTAAAACTGAGAACAATTTTTAAATGTTTATTTATTAGCTCATTTAAAAATACGATAATAAATTCATTACGTTTTGATATAAGTAATATACTTTTATGAAAATAACTACAAATTTTTACAAAACAGTTAATGAGGAAAAAACAAATTTCTTCAATGTTTGGTTTAAGGCTGATTTTCCTATCTGCTTCTGCATTCAATCCCTGGTGACATCACACGTCAGGTAGCCTCTGGAAAACTCTAGTGTACATTCCTGAAAGACCATACATTACTCAACCCATCTGTACCTCAGTTCCTTCATTGTTAAAATGATATAATAATAGTACCTACTTATCCGATAGTTATAAAAATTAACTAACTTTGTAATGTAAATTGTTTAGAACAATATCTGTCACATAGTAAGAACTGTTGTTATCATCAACGCCATTGCTATTAGCATTTGCTCTGTTGAACCACTCCCTGAATGAGGAAGGACCTGCGCAGTGGACATCCAAGTCTAGATGGAGGAAAACTCGACACTTACATGTGTTGCACTTGAGGTGAAGTCAGCATCCCTCTCTCTACGTCTTCAATGATTTCCATCTGAGGCAGAGCACTCAGGGCCTTTCATTTGTAAGTGTTGGTCTAAATTCAGGCCAGTGGTCCTGTGGTTACTCAGGCTCAAGGCTGTCAGATTGATCCATATGGGATTAAGCAATATAGACATAGCCATAGAATCCATCTCAAGATCTTCAAGATACTGAGTTGGATGAGACTCAAGGGTCATTTTGTTTTACTTCCTTCCAGCTGTAGGAATTTTCCAGCTCCCTCTCTGGTGTTTAGTCTCCATTCTTGGTTGGGGCACTTTCAGGGATTAGGGGGTCACCTAACTCGGATGTTCTCTTCACTGATAGCACATCAGAGGTTTATAGACCTTAGTTTTGCCTCTCTGGAGCCTCTCCAGAGCCATTTCTTCTCTAAAGTTCAATTTCCTTATCACAGCCATTTCCTTAGTAACAGGGTTTACAACCATTTCTAAAGTAGTGTACTATACTATACTATTTCTATTTCTTCTGCAGGAATGCATAAGAGTGTGAGCCAGGGGCTTTGGAGATAGATGGACTCAGACTTGAATATGAGCTGTGCAACCTTGAGCAAGTTACTTAATTACTCTAAGCCTTGATTTCCTCAGCTTAATAGTAAAGATAAATGGGAATACTATTTCACAGGTTTAATTGAAGATTGTGTGAGATAATGTGCATAAAGGGCATTGCATGATACACAACATGGCAAGTATGGGCTTGACTTAAGGCTGGTATCTAGAAACAGAGCCCAAAATGGGGATTAGAATGGTTTTAGGAGAAAAGAAATGAGAGAAACAGGATTTGACAAGAGGGGGCTAAGCAAGGCCATGCTCTCAGCTGGCGTCTACCTTCAGCCTGAGCCCCAGTGAACTCTGGAGCATGAATTGCACCAATGAGTCCCACGTTAAGACAAAGGAACTTGATGTGTTTGTAATTCTGTATCAGTAGGTCATTGGCTGAGGCATGAGAGATGGGGGAGGGGTAGTAGCAGGGGTGTATAACATCCTTGATGACAACGTGTCTAAATATAGAACATAATTCTCTAGAGAAGGGAGAAGCTGTGAGAAATGGGCTCACTGGCCTAGGAAAGGGGATCCTGGTGGGCACTAACAGCATCTACTACTCTTCTCCCTGTAGCCTAATCACAGCCCCAGGCTTCCCACATTAAAGTCAATTCATTCAGGCCCAACTTCTCCAAGATTCTGGTTGATCACAACACCTGAGGAAATGTACTAGATCAGGTTAGTGAGACTCACTCCAGTTCTTGCACTGTAATTGATCCTGAAAGCAATTGAGACTCATCATCTCCCTAGCCCACCACACTTCTAGATCTAACCTCTCCCCTCCTCTTGGTTAGCACTTTCACCTGTCTTAGGTGGCTTGCCTGCTGTGTTAAGCCATCTTGGAGGGTCTGAGTCCTGGGTCACTGTGTCTTTAAACTTGTACATTTAGTAAGCGCTGGGCGGAGCAGAACCAAGAGTGGATGACCAGGGGCCATACCCACCCTGCTTCCCCTTGTGCAAGAGCAACCCTTCCTCCTTGTGATCAGAATTGATTACAATTGCTAGTGTGGTCACTCCTTTCTTTGACTGATGATCTAGTGGTATAGCGAGCCCAAAGTGACCTGGCAGCAGTCATAGCTTTAAGTTAATAAGAGTCCTAACTAATAAGTTTCTACCTTCCTGGTAGAAACATTGCCAAGATTCTAAAGTTTCAGGGATAAGAAGCATAAATTCTCTAAGTGGTTCACTGGGAGTCATGGCAAGTGGGCACCCAAAGAATTCACTACAGGATTCAGAAATAGTAGTTCCTTTCTCTTTTGAGATAGCCAAGATCCCACCTTGCCCCCTCAGTCCGGTGATTTCCCAGGCATGCAGAAGCTCCAGGGCTGGCAAAGGGCATGCACGAGGCTCTACTCCCAGTTGAGAGAGCTCTGATACCCCACGGCTGTGCAGGGATCTGGGCCCTGGGCCCCCTCAGCTGAAGTCAGCAGACCCCAGAATGTATCAAACCTGCTGCTGGCCTCAGAGCTCAACTTGCTTGGCCCAGGCCCCACATCACTGTAGGACACCCAGAGCTTCAAAGGAGGGCCCCTCAGAGCAGCTTCCTCCTCCCATACACTTCTTGCCAAGGAACAGCTGAGGCAGGCTCAAAGCTAAATATTTGGATTGAATGGGAGGGAGAGTCTGGCCCCTCTGAAGGGTATTGTACCCAGGCCATCAGGAGAAAACCAGCTCACAGCACAGGCATGCTGGGCCCCACAGCATTGGAAAGCAATGGGATTGCTGTGCAATCAGCTGAACGATGTGCCTGCAAACCCAGCAGAAGGAGCAGCCCCAGATGTGCATAGCACTACCCAGCCTGCCTCCCTCATCTCATTTCATCCCCTAACAACCTTGTGAACTTGTAGGGTGGGATGGCTCTCCCCTTGTGCATGCAGAAATGGAGCACCTCCCAAAAGGGGAAATGGCCTTCTCAAGTTTGCGCACCAAAGGGGCTTGAGACTGGACTCTAACTCAGAACTTCTGCAGGCAAGTTCTACGCCTTTCCTTAGCAATGGAGGGTTTCTGTTTAATAATGATCATGCCCAACGTAAGCACACAATGCCATAGAGAGGTAGACAGAGCATGGATTTTGGAGACAAAAGAGCTCATCCTTTGTCAGTTCTGTGACCCCAGGCATGTCACAGTCAACCTTGTTGAGCCTCAGTGTCATCCAGAAAATGTAGGCAATAATGGAACCCCTCCCCTACCCCCACCACTGGATGGCACTGAGGACCAGCTGTGTCAGTGTGTATTTTAAAAGCCCTTCCTATACTGCATGTACCCTGTACCAGGCAAAGATGGCAATGGTGATTATGCTGAAGAAAATGATCATCATGGTCTGAAAGAAATCGGAGATGAATGTTATCTTAGATATCTTGCCTACCCCCTTAATTTTATAAATGCAAAAACTAGTTTGCTTTAGTTGACCTAGTAAAATAATAGCAAAGCCAGGCTTAGATCTCCCAGGCCAGTGCTATTTCATTACCCTTCTCTTTCTCTCAATGTTCCCAAACACTTAAAAACACATTTGTTCTCTATGAAGTAGAGAAGACAGATGATATGTCCCAAATTTATGGATTAGAAAATATGACACAGGGTTACAAGAATTACCTCAAATGGCTTGGTGAGTAAGTGATGGCCTGGAGTCTCACTATTCATTTGCTCAAAGTAATTTCATTTTAAAATTTAAAGAAAAAAAAACTACTGACACCAAATATTTGCCATCCAAATGTTTGAAGGTCCCTCTTGGTACAGATCTCCCATCCTTTGCATGGATTCCCCTTTATAACATCCCTGTCTGGTGGGTAGTCCACCTCTGCTAATGAGTTCCTGTGTCATCTTCATCAGACAAATAATTCCATTGTTAAACATCCCTGACCAACTAATATTTACAAACAGCCTACTATGTGCAGGGGACAAGATGTATTAATTGTTAGAAAGTCCTCCTGTGTGTTGGAGCCCCATCTGCCTCGCTGTGGCTGGCAGTCGTCTTGAAGCCAGACTTTAATACAACTGCCCTGTGGGACTTTTTGCTATAGAATTTGGCCAAGTTAACCACTCCCTTCTTCTTGACACTCTCTCTCCTTTGTCTCCTGGTTATCAAGCTCCAGGTTCTTCTACCATACCTCTAGCTGATTCTTCTCATTCTCTTTCACTAGCTACCCTTCTTCTTTGCTACCCCTTAAATATCAGCGTTCTGGACAGTGCTGATTCACAGCCTCAGCATGACTCCCAAATATAAATCTCCCAGACCTCTCTACTGAGCTTCAGACCTGTATATCAAACAGCTCGAAGACTTCTCCATTTGGATGTCCCCCAGGCTTCTCAAATTTGGCATGTCTAAAGCTGAATATCTTTTCTCTAATCCCCTGGAAACCTCCTCTCTATCCTGTATGCCTTAGTATTCCCCATCCAAGCCAAAAACTTGGACATCGTCTTTAACCTCCCCTCCTTCCTTTGTACATATTCTAACTCCTCAGTTCTACACCCACACAACCTCTTGAACCTGCCCTTCCCTCTCCCCCTACTCCTACTGGTTTAGTTCTGACCTCATTTTAGTTCCCCTAGAGTATAGAACAGCATTCCAGCTTCCATCCTGGCCTCCTTGTAATTAACACAACACCACTGGAGTGATTTTTCTAAAATGCGATATGTTTGGTCATGCTTTCTCTGCTAAAAACCAGTTATTGACTTTTATCATCGAAGGATAATGTCCAAATTTTATATCATAAGCAAAGGAGCCCTGAAATCTGGCCCCTGCAGACTCGTTTCCAATTGCTCCCCCAAGTCCTCCGAGGTCCTCTCACACCAAAGTCTGGTCATTTCTTAAACATGCTGTGCTTTCTCTGGCCTCTAGTCTTTATCCAAGTTCATTTTCACTCTCTGGAATGTTCTTCCTTTCAAAAGATACATTTGATTATCTCCTACTTCCTGAAGATATGTCTCCTTTGGGAAGCTGTCCCTGTCCTCTTCAGGTAGATCTGGTCTTCTCTCATTACACACATTGCCAAGGTACCATCTAATAGAATATGGCTGGTTACCATGGTGTCTCCTCTATCTCATGGTGACATCTTGATGGTGCGTACTGCTTTTTATTTATCTCTCTGCATTCTACTGCTTAGCATATGCCTGGAACACTGTATATGTTCAAAAATTGTTTGTCAAATGAATTACTTAGTAAAATGAATAAATGGATGATTTTATCTCATGCCTCTGCACTATTTCAGCCTCTCTAAGCTTACCCCAAAATGTTTAGCCATGAAATTTTTCATAGCTACCCAGCCAAAGGAACCAGCTATTTGTCGTTTAAATCTAACTAGAATGATCCTTCCATTTACAGCAAGCAGCTCAATGGGGACATAGTGACACTGAGAAAATTAAAGACAACAATGTGTTAATTTTTTATTTTATTTTATTTTATTTTTTGTGTGAGGAAGACTAGCTCTGAACTAATATCCAATGCCAATCCTCCTCTTTTTGCTGAGGAAGACCGGCCCTGGGCTAACATCTGTGCCCGACTTTCTCTACTTTATATGAGATGCCGCCACAGCATGGCTTAACAAGCTGTGTGTCGGTGCGCGCCTGGGATCCGAACCCGCGAACCCTGGGCCGCTGAAGCGGAGTGCGTGCACTTAACCGCTGTGCCACCAGGCCGGCCCCAACAATGTTTTAAAATAGAGTTGCATCTCCTCTTCACTGACCCCCAACTCCCCAACACGCCGTGTCCAAAAGGGGTTGTTGCCCCTGCTCTTTCCATCCCTACTGCAAACCTAAAATTTGGTGGCAGCATGTCTTCCCATCTCTTCCATCCTGCCTCCTGATAGTTCCTTCTCTCTCTGCTGCCCAGTTCATCATTAGCGGATACCGCCTGCTTGCTTGAGCTGTACTAGCTCTGCTAGCAGAGGGTACACTAAGAAAAAAAAAGCTTAAATTGGATTTGATTTAGTTTTGGCAATTTTCTAATTGGAATCTTTTTATGTTGCCTCTGCTACACCTGCAGGCATACTGTGTGGTTTGGTATCATAATGTATGATATTCACAAACATACTTTTCCTTCCTATCTCTGCCCCCACCAACAACCTGCCCAATTAAGGCCATTTGCTACAGAGATTATTTGTCAGACGGGATCAGAGAATAGAGGAGCTGATTCTTCACAGTTAGATTTAACAAACGGCATTATAAGACAGAAAGATTCAGAAAGCAAACATATTTATAAAGATTGAGAGATCCTGTCTTCTCTATCTAATTTCAGACAACCTGAGAACCCACTGAGAAGGGAGAGGAGAGTTAAAGGAAGTCACTAGTTCAGATATTGGTCTGTGACTGGGTCCTGTCCACTCCCCATCCTGGGTTAACTCCTAAAGGAGGGAACAATTAGGGAGACTAGAACTCCTCACGTAAGTCTGAGCATCCAGAGGCATCTTCACTTTCTTCCCAGAGCAAACAGCATAGCTGAGAAGAAAGCAAAGCTCAAGAGGAGCTGTGGACCACACGTGGTGCCTGAATGGTGGGCACAGTAGCTCTATGAGGCTCACCACAGACGTGTCAGAGGGCAGACTCAGAGCCCTGCATATCCCAGGGCAGCATGAAGAGAAGAGCTAGGAGCTGGACTTTCTGTTCCCCAAGAGGGAGAGAAAGCCCAGAGGCCTCAGTCCAGTGACCTAGGTAAGGGGGTCACACAGTAGAGATGTGGGCAGAGCTTGCTGCCAAGAGGCTGATGGGCACCCAGGCCATACCTCAGTGGGTCTCTAGTGAGAAAGTTTTGTGCTGTGATTACTGTTTATATAGAAATAATTTTATGCATTGGAGAAAATCCTGAGGGTATTTATTTTTTAGGTAATCCATGAAAAAGTAAAGGAGAGCAATTTTTGTGAAGGAGAGAGACAGAGAGATAACCAAGAAAGAAGGGAGCTGAAAGGACAGGGAACAGAGATGCAGGGGGCAAAGAAAGGGGAAAGGCTTCTCCTGAGTTCTTCTGGCACAGAAACACATCCGGAGCAGGATTCCTGGGTGAGTGATTTAATAAGAAAGTGCTCCTAAGGGGACCAGTAAAGGAGAAGGGGATCCCAAAACATTGGGATTAAAATGGATGGTAGACGCACCCTGTTTCAATGCCATTTTCCCCTCTCCCCAGTCTTCAAATCCAGCTTCTGCTGGAGATGATTCTTGGACACACTGGATCTTTTAAAAACACACACACACACACAATGAGAATATATTTCCTCCGATTTCAAAAGTAATGAATGCCCACTTTAGAATATTTGGAAAATAGACAGGATATTTAGAAGAAGACATAAAACATAATCCATTATTAGTAGAATGGTGCATTTATTTCTGTTCTTTTTCTAGGTATATGTATTTATGAGTTTTTTTTTCTTTTTGCATTTTTTTTCAAAATTGGGACAATGCTTTAAATATTATTTTAAATTCCACTTTGACAAATGAACATTATTACGAGAACTTCCTATCCTTATGTATTATATGAAAACATTAATTTTAATGAATGTATATCATATCACATGGTTGAATTATATTTCATTAATTCTCTTATTTTGGACACAGGTTATTTCTAATTTGTGGATAATATAAATGACACTGTGAATAGCTACATGAATATTTATTAGCATATTTTACTATTCCCTTGAGAATATTCCTAACGCACTTTACATCCAACTTTAGACTTACACTGCCAACTAGAGCCTGGGGAGGTGGAGAGTTGTTTAATTGTTCAGTGCTACAGTTTTTCTTTTAGGGTAAAATTGCTTCTACTAACCACAAAGCTAATATGCAAGTGCAATTGATAGGATCGATTGATATCTTCACATTTCTGGAAGCTATTAGAAGAAAAGAAAACAAAATTCTATGTTATGGATGGCTCTGGAGGTAGAATGAAAACTGAAGTGGGGAGTTCGGGACAGGCAGATTTAGCTTAACGTGTGGAGAAATGTCCAGAAATTTCTGTGAGGCAACGGAAATAGCCCCCTTGAATAACAGTGAGCCCTGGCTTGCTAAAGGCATTTATGGGGAGCAGGGTGAGCACCTATCCTGGGAGAAGCTAAGAGCAGGGGCTCTGGAGCCAGAGCATTGGGGTTTTCATGCCAGCTTTGCCATGGTCTGATTGTGTGATGGAGCTAGTGGTACAACCTCTCTGTGCCTCAGCATCTTTATCTGCAAAATGGGAATAAGTCCAAATGGTTGTTGTGAGAATTAGAAGAATAATAATTCATGGATAGCACTAGAGCTCTACTACACATCCTAAACATTCGATAACTGTTAGCACTTGTTTCAGTTGTCATTACTATGAACAGGCTCGATCATGCAATACAATTGGCTGACAACTCTCAGAACTTGTGAGTCTATACTGGGTCTCCGAATGTCAGTGTTCCACTACAGTGACGCCAGTCCAATGGATCCTCCTAGCATTCTGCAGGGTCCCCTCTAGTTCTATTTGTTTCCAGATTTGTGTGTCACTGTTCACCATTTTACGAGCAAAACCAACTTTACGACTCTGTTGCTTTGCAGCCATGATGGAGGCCAACTGTAGCTTTGTAGCTTATCCATTTTGGAATCAACTAGCTGCCTTGTAAAAGCACTGTTGTAATCTTTAAATGCCCATGAATAAGGATTTGAACATTTATCTTACATCTTGTGATTTGGTAAAAGAAAACAAATGCTTTCCATTGAAGAGTGGAAGTGCTGATGGAGAGAAATGATATCGAACGGGAGGGATAGGTTGAGAATGTGCATTAACTGTAAATATGTGAAGGACTAAAGTGTGGTTGGTACAAAAAGAGTCATATTTTCATACAGCAGGCAAGGCCACTTCACCTGGAGAGGGATAAGTAGATGCTGCCAGCAGAGGGTGAGTGCCCCTTCAGAGTCTTAGGAACCTCTTTCCTGTTTATGTCACTCTCAGAAACCTCATTTCTTGTCTTCCACCTCTTTCCCATAAATAGCCAGGAGGATATACTAAAACAAGGAGGTATCTTCTATTTGGAAAACCAAAGCTTAATCAGAAGTAGGATCGACACCCATGAAACACTGCAGGCCACTGGGAGTATGGTCACTTGCTTGACTCACTTGGCTGGACCAGGGACTAGAACCAGTCATACCTTCAAACTGCCCAAGATTGATGGCACATAGAGGACCCACTTCATGTGGTAGAAAGTGAATACTAGGAAACCTTTTTAAACTACAATCGTTAGAAATAAAAATGAAGTTGTTGACATCAAAAGCTCAGAGAATGCATTAAACAGTAAATTATACTGTAAGGGGGAAGAGGATGAGAACTGCAGAGACTGAGGAGGACAGGTGAGTTAAAGACAGGTAGAAGATCCACTGGTGTGGTCGGTGGCCCTCTGAGAACTCTCCTCCTGCACCTTCTCTGTGCCCCATGCAACCCAACACTGCTTAGAATCAAGAAAAGAGGGTCAGATTTGCTTCCAATGACCCACAAACCCACCAGTGCTTTTGAAATTCTGACCTCTTTGGTCCAAAATCCTAGAAACATCCATTCCTATAATATGGCATGTTCACAAGGAAACCAATAGTCTCTCACTTTGTTAGTGTTTAAAATATTGAAATCTCTGAGGATTTATGGCTGATTTTTTTTTCTTCTGAATAGCCCCCATGGATAGATTTGGCATGATGGGTGGAGAGGAAATACCATCCTTTGCCACTTAGACTATAGGCTACCATGATCTAGCATCGACTCATGACAAAGACTCTAAAACTTTATTTCATTCAATATTTCGGCCATAGACATTTGTTATTTGAAAAGATGTGTGAATTAAAAAAAACGTAAGCTCTGAAACAACATGTGAATTGTAAGCTTAAAATCCAAGCTGCTTTTAGAGAATGGCTCCTGGGGGTGCCTAAGGGTTAGACCATGGAATCTGATGTACCTTCAACCAAGGACAGTCTTCAACTCCAGGGGAGAGGTAGGATGCCCATGGAAGGACTGAGGGGTGGACAACAGGAGACCACGCAGAGGTGGTCACGGCAGAGTGCACCAGATCAGTGGGGTGGTTGAAGAGCTCTTTGCTGGGGTTGGTATAGAGATACGGAAGACGCGGGTGGTTCTGTGGGTAATCTGTGAGTGCTTCTAGAGAAGAGGAGGGGAAAATGGCAGTAGTAGGCACAGGTTTGTTGTTAGTGGTGGTGGAGGTTGTTAGCCTCAGATTCCCAGCCTACTGAGCCAAGTTTGTCTAAGTCATGTCGATAATGTTTTCACTCTTTCCTCTTCTGGTTGAGGCTGATTTTACACCACCGATAAGCTCTAGTTAGCCTCCCTCCAACGTTCAAAAAAAATACGGAGACATTTCGTGATAGCTTCCTTCTTTAGAGGTGACTCTGGGAAATTTACCCACCAGCTGGAGGATACTGGAAATAAATTTTGGAGGGATAGACAAGGTTTTTAAATACCTTGTGGGTGAAAATATTAGGCTTAGTCTGTGGCACTGGCATAAACTCTTTTGAATTTAATTTAACCAACACTCACTGCATACCTACCACTATCCTCAAACCATGCCAGCCTGAAGATGATCCTGACATGAATAACAAGAGCAACACTCTTTCCTTCAGCACCTCCATGCTCCAAAATTCCTGGGACACCTGTCCTTCCAAGTATCCTCTCTTGAGAGAGGCATCACAGTGTGGCAGGAAGACCACGGGCTTTGGAGGTAAATCCAGATTCTGCTACTTAGCAACATGACTATGAACAAGCTACCTCACCACTCTAAGACTCTACGTTTTCATTTGCAAAATGCAGCTTGCATCTATTTTAGATCATAGTTGTGAAGATTTGCTACAATGCATATAAAGCACGTAGCAACTTGCCAGGTTCAGAGTAGGTGCTCAATCAATGGTAGCTATTACTGTTGTTAGTTTCCCTGCGGGCCCCTAGCCCAGCTGCTGCTGCTGCTGCTATGCTGCTCTCGTTGCCTCTACAACTGCTCTCGTCATTGAGACTGCCATTATTCTTGTTGCTTTTGCCAACACCTAAACCGCCCCAAATTATGGGAATAGTTTTCCCAGTAATTATAGTTGTTCACAAGACTTTTTAAAAGGCATTCTGGACTTTTGGGTACTGTCATCCTACAACAGAAAAACTTGAAACGAGTTACCAGGAAACTACTTGGAGGGTAGTCAAGTGTAATTGCTTTATTTTGTCTCAAGCATATGTCTTCTTTTAAAAACCAATGTCGCAAAATAGGGCTCCTGAACCTTAATTCTCTTCCAGTTCAAAGCCAGTTTACTAATTACCCAGGAATTTTTTTTCACTTTTTGTATTTCTTTTATCACTCCCAAGAAGCCTAGCACAATGCCAAACAAATACTAAGCACTCGGATATTGTGTTTGATGGAACACGTAACAAACCTAGCACACTGGGCATACTTAAGATAAAATAAAAATCAAAACTAAGAATTACATGTATTCATCTTTCTCCTTATTTTCCTATAGCAGCCTGTTCGGATGCCCTAATAAGCCCTCACCACACTTTATTTTAATTGCCTATTTTGACTAAGCCTTTAGTATTTGTTCCAGGAACAAAAGGATATAATGCAACTTGTAAAATAAATATGAAGAAATATTTAAAAACGAAGAAGGCTCTGACAAAATTTTGACAATTCCCCAATGTAAGAATGTTTTTATCATTTATCTCGAAATGCAACTCAATATTATATTCAGTTTATTTTGCAATAGCTATCTCTTTACCTGAGAGTCAATACTCAAACGTCACCAAATTATTAATTTTTTTAATTAAAGATTTTTCTTAATTAAACTTGCATATATGAGGAAAAGTAACACACTGCACAACAAGTTATAGAGTATAGTCTCAGGCTTATGTGGAATTATGACTGCTTTCAATTATTACTGAAATCTCTTTTCAGAGACACTAAAGCATATTTCATCTCTTTTTTGTTTCAAGGTTGTAAACCCAGTGACCTAGGGTCCCAATCTTCAATCCCCAGACCTCTCCATTTATTCCAGAGGGCTTAAATCTTAATAAGTACTCTGGTGGCATGCAGTATGTCCCAGTGTCCCTCTGGTTCAAACACAGAATATTCTCTATTCTCTGACACTGTGCCCTTCAGTGCCTGTATGAGGTTCTAGAGATAGAAACATGAGTCATACTCAATCTCTGTCCTTCTGCTCGCTACTCAGTGGGGGCTTCAACTATTCACCAAACTATATTACAATTGACTTATGGCACATACCAGAGCACAGTTAATCACAGGTTCTCAAGAGGTTCCTGGAAGGGAAAGGCAAATCATAGATGAGGAAAGACCTCACAGAATAGGAGACATTTGAGAAGCCTTGAGGTGAGATTTTAATTAGCCGAAGATGTGTGAAGATACTTTCATGCTTAAAAAGTCAGCATGTGAAAAGCCATGATGTGAAATTGCATGGTGTATGCTAGGAAATGGCAAGTGATCTTGGAATGAAAGAGCATAGCGTGTTTGCAGAGGAGTTATTGGGATGGGCCTACAAAGAAGACAGGCTGAAGAGGCCTTGAATGCCTTGAGTGCAGTAGAGTAATATTGCAGTAGAGTCTTTTCCTTATAAGCAGTGGGGACTTAATCAATTGGTTTTAAGCAAGACAGTGGACATAGGGAATGTATAATTTAGAAGGGTACTTTATAGAGGATAATCGTGATTTTCAAAGGTGAAAATCATTTGGGAGGGATAAGTAAGAAAGCTGCTTAGACAGTACAGTTTTGAGCTTGCTCTTGAGGGAAGATATAACTTTGAATTTAAGAGAGGGTGGAGATTGGGGAAGGGGAGTTTTGCTGTGGCAGGAATAATAATTACAGCTGGCATTTTAAGTTCCTACTCTGTGGCAGCACTCTGCAATCTCTATACATGCCCTGTGCAAGCCTAGGACATGGAGTGCACCATCTCTGTGTGCCACGTCCCCAGTTTTCACACGTGGCTCTTGGAGAAGGATGGTAAATGTGATGGACTGGAGCTGGGAAGCTGTTAGTCCTTTACAGGAAATAAAATGAACTCTGAAGCTCCATGGGGATCGATGGGAGCCCAGAGGATTCAATGTGGCCAAGACTTTGAGACATGAAAGCCTCAGCTTGGGGAAAGCTTAGAAAGGGAGCAGAGCAAGAGGCTGATGGGAGCAAAACTCTACACCTGCATGGTGTTGGAAAGAAAGCAGGTTCTACAACAATGGTCCTTCCTACTATGAGCCCCTTTAGAGCAGGGACCTTGTCTGGTTTATCACAAGAGCCCCTGTGTCCCCAAGTAGAAGGGCCAATAATTATTACTCCAAAAATGAATTAAAACCATAAAGAATAACTATTAGCTTTATCGTAAATGAACAGACCTCAAAATAGTGGCAGAAGCTCAGACTAAGTTGCTACAATAGGCTGTAAAATTATCACAATAAAGTTACTAAGCAAAAAATCTTCCAGAATTGCAGGAGAACTCATCTTCAAAACCATCTTAGGTACCATCCAAGATAGGGCATGGCCTTCCTTTATAATCACTCCTGGCTTTTGAGCACAATAAGGTGCCTTGTATCTTGTCTCTTGACAGTGGTGATAGATAGGCATGTGATAAAATTGCAGAGAACTAAACTCAAACACACACACACACACACACACACACACACACGTACAAGTAAAACTGAGAAATCTGAATAAGTCCAGTATCAATGTATCAACGACAATTTCCTAGGTTGTGATATTGCACTATGGTTTTGCGAGACGTTGCCATTGGGGGAAACTGAGTAAAGAGTGCACAGGATCACTGTGTTATTTCTTACAACTGAAAGTGAATATACAATGATCTTAAAATAAGTTTAATTTATTTACAAGAAAAATATTTGAAAGCTATCTTTCTATTACTGCAGAGAGGGAGACTTAAAGGCATATTCCCTTGAGACTATGGTCCCAAAAGTGACATAAGTTTTAGATGCACTCCCAGGGTGTTGAGAAGGTGGAATGGAGTGAACATGGTCAAGGAGGCACCTGATCACACCCTCACATCCTACCCTACTTAACCCCTGGTTTGAGCAGACATCCCAGTGTCTAGTCACTAGCTTTGTTGGTATCAAGAGACAGTGCATGGGCATCGATTATTTTTTGTCATTGCAGATGTAGCAGACATGGTGAAGCTCTCAATTTAGTAGTTCTGAAGATAGTTTCTGGATTCCTTGATTAAGGTTAAGACTGGGTGTTCCTAGGGCCATATTCCAGCGTACTTTTCCAATTCTCCGTCTTCCCGACGGTGGGAGACATGCAGCCCTCCTGAATGGCCAGTGTGGTGGTCTTGCTCTGGGGTCATCCTTGGAGGCCTGCCTAAAGCCTTTCAAGGTTTCCTGAGTGTGTACTTCTCTGCAGTGCATCCCTTTCCCTTAGAAGAGCTAGAGTGAGGGTTTTTGTTTGTTTGCTTGGTTTTGTTTTTCTGTTATCTTCAACCGAACTCTAATGCTGATGCCCTGTGACTTTATAGGCCCAACATGCTTCCACTGGATTCCCTCCCAAATGAGATGCCCTCGTTCTAATAGTCTAAACATGTCCAGAGATGATCAGCTAAAGTCATAGAATGGTCAGTGGGATTCTCTAACAGCTAGAATTCTCTGGGGTGTTTTCTAAAAGTGAAAAGAAAAAGCAGGAGGAAAAAATGGGGTCTTGGTTATGGGAAATTGTTGATGTTTTCACCTGTATGGAGATCAGGGTATTGTTGATGGCAGCCCAGGTAGTGTCTCAGGGAGACCTTAGGGAAGGCTGACTACTGTTTCAACAAAGTTGCAGTTATGTAAGTTAAATATGTCTTGAGATCTAATGTACAGCATGATGCTTACAGTTAATAATACTATATTGCATACTGGACATTTGCTAAGTGAGTAGATTACAGATGCGCTCACCACAAAAAATAAAAAAGTAAATGTGTGAGGAGATAGATATGTTAATTAGCTTGAACAATAGTAATCATTTGACTAAGTATGTGTATATCAAAGCATCATGTTTTACTCCTTAAGTTATACAATTGTTATTAAAATTATAATAAAAAAATTTCTAATACATTTAAACTTTTTGGAGTGTTAATAGATTTGTTTGTCCCTAGTGAAAATCTTGGTGAGACTGTGTTGTGCATCCCACAGGAAATTGAAAGCAGCTGAGAGATTTTTTCTAAGCTATCTATCCCCCTGTGATATTCCTTCTCTCCAGTCCTCAAAATTTTAAGACTCTCCCCTGCACAGTAAATAGAACAAAATGGAAGCTTCCTTGGAGCCAGTGCAAATGGATCAGCTGGGACTATTGCGTGACTGGGGCTGGACCCTGCACTTTGCTTTCCCATTTAGAAAGGGGAGGCTGAGAGCGGCTGCACCCGGGGGTAGGGCCGCCTCTCCATGGCCTGAGCGACCCCGTGCTCTTCCTCCTTTTCCCTATCTCCCCACCCACCTTTCATTGTCCTCAGAAGCCCATGTGTGTGAAAAGCAACAGAGGAATGTGGGTGGGTTGACTTGTATAATTAAATCCACGTTGCATCGTGTTCTTTAGAATTAACAAGGAATTCATCCCATTGAAACTCACCATGACATCGTCCCTCTGACTCAGATTTCTTTTGCTTTTCTCTCCTGTCCTTGGCTAAAAGCATTAGACATGGGGCTATGGTTCAAATTAGTCTCCTACATTTCTCTTCTTTTTTTTTTTAATTGAACTTCTCTGTTCAGTGAAGAGTTTAGTTTGTTTACATTTCCTTTTCCTTCTATTCTACTTATCCACCATTGTCTTTTTCCATCATTCTCCTGGAAAAATTACTCAGTAAAGGAGAAAACAAGAGGGCTCTTCATGTTGCTTCAACTGCCAAGTTGGAGAAAGTGCACTGCTGGTCCTGCCTTGAGTTCCAGGCATTGTCCTTTGAAGCTCTTCATTCCCTGGATCTTCATATCCTGACCCCATGAAAACTGTGCTTTTGCAAATGTCCACTCAGGCCAGAGGGAGCTGTGTACGTGAGACTGAGACAGGGAGAAACAGTGAGCAAATGGTGTTTCTGAATTCCTGGGTCATGTTGCAAAACACCTTTTTATTGGGGGTAATAATTTGACTTCATTCCCTTATAAAAGTGGATTTATGTGATGGATATGTGGTATATATTTTTCTGCCACTGTTCTTGCAGGATGCTGGTTGTATCAGTTAGGATTAGATTCAACTGTGAGTAACATAAACCCGAAATAACAGCGGGTTAAACCTGATAAAAGTTTTTCCTTGCTAGCGTACAACACCAGCAGTAGCAGTCCTGGGCTGGTATGGTGGCTCTGTTCTATGACATCTTCCTTTGTGATTCAGGCCCATACGGCTCAGGGTGTAGCCCTCAGCCTCATGGCTCAAGTAGGTAGTTATATCGTCATCTTAAGAACCATCTTCTGAATCATCCAAAAGAGTCTATTTCTTTTATAGGCTCCTGACTTTTGACCACACAGGGTGCTTGAGTTTAGCCTCATGCTTAAGATTTGGGGCTAAGGAGTGAGACCAACACAGGTTCCAGTCTGAACTGTGCCTTCCATTGGATGTGCAAATTAAAGCAAATCACTTAATCTCTACGAGGCTATTTTTTGTTCGTATGTAAAACATAAATTATCTGTTAGAGCAGTATAAGGATAAAAGAAGATAACGTATGTAAAAGAACTGGTCTACTGATTAGCATGATAACAAATACGATTTTATGGAGCTTTTAAATTTCTTGCTGAGTGGTTTTTCCATTTTCAAAGAAAACCAATCCCATGTTTAGTGGGCTTCATGTTCTTTACAAGCCCTTCTCCCAATTAGAAAAGAAATCTGATGTGAAGAGGGCAACCTCATTGATTGTTCCACCTCCAGTAAAGCAGGTTTCACTCTTTTACTGTATTTTTCATCTATTGGTGATATGGTGGATTGATGGTAAATATGCACTCCCCCCTCCCTTCTGCTGCAGTATTTTTTAAACTGCAAGTTGAGAGGCCCATTGGTGGGTTGTGACATCAGTTAGTGGGTCATGACCAGCATTTTTTAATGAATTGAACAGAATAGATTAGAAAAAATCAGTTGTGCAACAGAAATAATCAACACATCTTTCTCATGAAATGAGTTTCATATATATGTGTTCATATATGCATATTCTGTGTTATAAAGTAAAACACATTTCTTAAAATAGGTCTTGAATCTTGAAAAAGAAGAATAAAGTGGGAGGAATCACTCTACCTGACATTAAAGCTTACATTATACATTATATAGATATTACATTATGTATTACATAGATACAGTAATTAATACAACGTGGTACTTGCAGAGAAATAGATGCATAGATCAACGGAACAGAGTAGAGAACTCAGAAATAGACCTCCATAAATATGCCCAACTGATTTTTGACAAAGGTAGAAAAGAAATTCAAATGGAGGAAAATTCAGTTGGCCTTTTCAACTCAGATGGCCTTTTTAAAAAATGGCCGGGCCAGCCCCAGTGGCCTAGTGGTTAAGTTCAGTGCACTCCACTTTGGTGGCCTGGGTTCAGTTCCCGGGCATGGACCTACACCGCTGTCAATGGCCATGCTCTGGTGGCGGCCCACATACAAAACAGAGGGAGATTTGCCACAGATGTTACCTCAGGGACAATCTTCCTCAAGCAAAAAGAGGAGGACTGGTAGCAGATGTTAGCTCTGGGCGAATCTTCCTCAGCAAACAAAAGAAAAGAAAAGAAAAAAATGGCCTAAGTAGATTGTCATCATATCTGCATTCTAAGTAGCAGCAAGAAGACAAGAGAATCCACCATGTATGCCAGCTATCCTGTAAGAAAAATATCTAGTAGCTGTCATTGGGTTTAGCTCTGTCCCATTGGCCAGAACTTAGTCACACAGCCATACCAGCTGGAAGGAAACCTGAGAAATGTCATCTTTATTCTGAGCAGTCACATACCCAGTTAAAATTTCTGTTATTATATATAAGTATAGAAAAACATATTTTGGGCACCAATTTACTATCTGTGCTATACAACAATGTTGTGCAAGTACAGAATTCCATCTCTCCTGGACACCAAAATTATATTCTGCAGCACACATTTGACCCCTGATTGAAACCACAGATGTTTCCTTAATGCACATAGGGTAAAAGTCCAAACTCCTTCATAAGGATATTTAGGTTCTTGAACATTTGGCTCAAGTCTAAATTTCCAGCCATCCCTTGCCCACCGCATTGTCCCAAATGCTAAGACTCTACCACCTCAGGGTTCCTGCTCAAGCTCTTACCTCCCTTGGATTGGACTCCCACACCCGCCCCACTCCAACAGCCAATAAACGATGCCTCATTCTTGCAGGCCTAGAAAAATGGGCATTCTCTCTCTCTGATGCCCTTTCTGACTCCTCAAAGCCACCAGAAGTAACTGTACCCTTCTCTAGGCTTCCATTAATCTGTACATATGTCAATTATGGCTCTTAGCTCGTGTCCTACCACAACTTATTTATCTGATTTTTGTTGTTGTTGTTTTGTTTCATTTTTCCTGGGAGCTAGATGCTCCTCCAATACAGGTCCTGCCTTCCTGAATTCTATTTCCACAGATCTTGGAATCTCTCCACACCCTTAAAATTATTTGTTGAAATATGGAGAGATTTCTCAGGGTCAAAAAGCAGAAAGAAAGAAAAAAGTATCTATTTACAACAGATGTGCTTGGAATGGACAAAGCTGTTATTTCACAGGTTTAGTTGTGAAGAAATAATCTGTGCTTAGAAATGCTTAAAAAAGCTAAGGTGAAAAGGTTGATTCTTTGACATCTTGAGATTCCTATTTCACTGGAGTGAGCAAGTTGGATTCAAAGTAGATCATGAGAAAGTCCCCTTGGACCTCACGTTCCCTTAGTGGGAGCACCTGTCTGCTTGAGAGAGGAACGTGTCTTCGGATTTCAGCATGCAAAGACAGAGTAGCAAGGACAACTTCAAAAATATCATTTTTCTAGTTATATATTTGGGAGAAAATCCTCTTCTCTCAAAGGAAAAATGTAAGTTTTATTCTTGGAAGCCATGCCGTTTTTTTTTTAACACAAAGAGTATTTTATATTTTATTATAGTTTATAAATTTGTGTTTGACATCCTTTATACCAGAAAACTTTATTTCATTTTTGGGGAGAGTAGTTAAATGGAAAAACTTTATACCTGTTGAATAACATCTCCCAATTTCCCCCTCTCCTCAGCCCCTGGCAACTACCATTCCACTCTCTCTTCTGTGAGTTTGACTATTTTAGACTCCTCATGTAAGTGGAATCATGCAGTATTTGCCCTTCTGTGACTGGCTTTTTTCGCTTAACGTAGTGTCCTCCCAGGTTCATCCATGTAGTCATGTATGGCAAGATTTCTTTCTTTTTAAAGGCTGAAAAATATCCATTGCATGTATATACCACATTTTATTTATCCATTCATCCATTGATAGACATTTAGGTTGTTTCCACATCTTTGCTATTGTGAATAATGCATTCCTCCTTTTTTGAATGAAATAGGTGACATTCTTCATCAGTGACATTCTTCAAATGCAATCCCACTGTTAATTGACCTTCATGAGCCTCAGTGTCTTAAAGCTGTAAAAATTAGATCCCCTACTGTGGCAGAGACAGTCTTTATTAGAACTGCATGTGTTCCTGTATATTTCCCAGTCTTCCAGTTGGATCAGAGCCACGTGACTTATTTTAACCCATAGGCTAAGAACAAAGTGTCATGAATTGTTTCCCATCGTGACAGGTAAGATCCACCAGTGTCTCCTATCCTTGTCATCCCATGAAGGACACGTGTTCCAGGTGGCATAGTTACAAGATGAAGGAAGGTTTTACATGAGTGAGAAGTAAATCTTCAATGTGGTAAGCCACTGAGATTGGGGAGTTTGTCTGTTGTAACAGGTAGGATTAATAAGCATGACCAATATGCTGACAATGCAAGGTTCTTAGGAAGATTAAACAGGTCATTTACATAGAAGCTTGAGCATAATATCTGAGAGAAATATACATCAGCCATATGGCGAAGTAAGGTTGCCATTATGTAATAAAAAGGGTTATATTGAAAGAAAAATGCCTAGAGGACAGGAAAACTTGGTTCTAGGGTTGTGGAACCTTTGACCTGGAATTAGAAGTCATTTAATCTAGTGTGTTCCAAACGTGTCTGATCATAAACCTCATGTTCTTAGTAGAAAATACAGATTTCTACGCCTTGCCCCAGTTATAATGAATCAGAATCTCTAGGGGAGGTTTTGATCTCAATTGTTTTGTTGGTTTTTATATGGAAGGAAATTGAGTCACAAGAGGTTGATGACTTTTCTTAGGCCACAGAACTGATTATTTAGCATGTTGGGACTAGAACTCAGCTTCTACGAAGTCTAATGCTTTACTTCTGATCTCACATAATAGTATCCTAATAGAGTGAGGCCAAGACTGACCCTCTGTCCCCCTTTCTCTGATAAATCATGTCAAGACCTGCAAATGATTTTACCCCTTAACAATGAAAAGAAGATGTAATTTTAAAATTACCTTGGATGTACAGTAAAAGCAGCATTCCCATAATCAATCATCCAAAATCACGGGGTTATTTGGAGCTATTTGAAGGAAAGTAAATTGAAAACATGTTGTTAAACAATGCACCAAAGAGTTATCAAATCATAAACATCTAGATTACTTTAACATGTTGATTATTCCACGTTTAAGGTCTCCTTACAAAATAACTCTGGCCATGAAGAGATCTGAAAACTTCAATGAATCTCTTCCTATGTTGTTAACTGTATTGGGTTCAATCACTCGGCCATGTGGGAACATATGTTAAAGTTAAAAGCATGTATATATATATTTTGGGGGGGAGTTATTATTCACACTTTTCACTAAGCAGAAGACACAGAGGTCTGTTATTCGGACATGTCTCTGAGGATATAGAAATAGCTTGGGGAGTGAGGGTATAGAAATAGCGTGGGGAGTGCAGTGGTGTAACATTGAACACATTAAAACCTATCTGGAGCTTTGGAAATCAAATATACAGACATTCCATAATGACCCTTGGGTTTTAGCATAATTCCTGAACCTGAAAATTCATAACTAAATAATGGCAGCACATTTATGACATAAAATACCTTAAACCATTTGTTTATTATTATATGTGGATTTTAAGTCTTATGTTTAAGAAAATTGAAAGCCTACTCCATTTTTCCCCCTTGGAGGGGTGATATACCAATTACCTTTGAGAATCTTTGTTTTTCTCACTGGAAGAGAGCTAAACCAGGACTGAAATATACGTCAAGGCATCTATGTGGTTATCAAATCTGTGATCATACGCTCTTGTTAAACTAAACCAAATTAAATTAATCTTTGTTGAAAAATAAATGATGTAATTCCTGGAGGATCCTGTTTTACTCCCAGGATGGTAGCCTGGTTCTTCTAAGGAGCTTGTAAGACAGCAAAGTCTGAAATAGTTCTTGAAACTGAAAAGAGGAAATTGCCTCGAGTGTGGCAGGTGTCTAGAAGGAGCCACTATCCACGAGTGATCTATGGTCTACGGGGTCATCATTATAAGACTAAATTGTATATGCATTCTTCCTGAGACCGGATTCAAAGACTGAACTCTAAAATTAATCTAGATGTTATTTCTTCTTTGATTTCTAAAAGGAGCCCACGGAAGATTAGAAGTCATTCATCTGACCGAGAATCACAGCGCATCCTCTGACTCTTCTTGGAATGGATTCCTTATGTGGACATGATGGGAGTTGAGTTGCATCTGGTTATTGTTTTAGAGAATTTTGCTGAAATTTAAACTGAGCCTGTGTGTTGTGGGCTGATTCATCAGTGCCTGCTCATGTGAGAACCAGAAAGGAACTGGGAGGTGTGACAATGAGGAGGTCACACTGTGGGCCTCTGTCCAGGTATATATTAAAGTGGTGTGGCCCAGGGGCCAGAAGGAGCAAATGCAATGCACTCCTGGACACAGAACCCTTCCCTTAGGGCTCTGATAACAGCTGAGGGTCAGACGGAAGGACAGCAGTATGGTAGAAAGAAGATGGAATTTGAAATCAGACATAGCTGAATCTTAAGCCTGGCTCCATAATGTAGGAGATACATGATGTTTTAGTAAGTTCTGAAACTTCTCTGAGCCTGCTTTCCTATTGGTAGAACAGTAATTATAGTGCCGGCCTTATGGAGGTGTGAGAATTAACGGGAGATTTGATGCATAGTACCTGGCATCTGCTAGGTCTCAAAAAGTGGAAAAATGGTAATTCTTCAATAATCTCATCAGCAACTCACATGTATTGAACATTTATTGTGTTTCAAACACTTTCCCTCCTATTGGTGCCTAGCACACACCTGGCATTAGTGGATACTCAATAAATCAGTCATGGAGTGACAAAATGATGGCTGAATCTCCTTTAATATTGACTGTATTTGGCCATGAAAGGAGAGACAGGCAAGACCAAGGAGGAAAGGTGTTAGTGCTGTGGGTCCCTGGTGCATGCAGAGGGGTGGGTCTCTAGGGGGAAGGTCCGCTCATTGCCTTGGTTCCCTGCTCTTGGGTGGATGGCTGTACTCCTCCTGCTGGAACGGTAAGGCCTCATTGAGTGCTTTGTGGTCTTGCTTCTTCTGGGTCCAGAGAGTAAAAACTGAAACACAAACTAAAAATGTCAACTTCTATTCTGCTCCAAGAGTTCCCAAGGGCTGGGCAGAGGTTTTGCAGTTTCACCACAAGCATTTACAAGGCCGCACACTTTGGTAGCACCGAGTCTCCAGATAGCCTAATGTCTGCAGACCCAGTATGCAGCTGAATTTCAGGGGTCATGAAAGGGGAAGGTTTGGGGGGGTTCTGGAAAAGACTACTTCAACCTTGGTTTATCATCATGCTATGCTCAAACCCCCGCATAGCCAGGGCTTGCTTGGTTTCTGGTTTCAAAATGAAATTTTCACACAGCCCAAATCCCAACCTACCCTAATTTAAAGAAACAGGCACTTGGCATGTGATCCAGATAGATCAGCAGTTGCTCACATACAGCTGTGCACATCTGGCACACAGGTATGTGATTTTGCATGAAGATAAATTGTGTGGGGACCAAATGCACAGTTGTTAAACTAAAAATGAATCGCTTCTTGGAAGCAATCTTCCTGCACAGCAGGGCCTCTGCACGAGCTTGATCCTTTTCATTAGGCCTTTCTCAAAAAGTACAGCCTTCTCCAGAAGGTCTGTGGGTGAAGGAAGGGGCACAGCCACACCTGCAGTTGGATCTCTGCTACTCCCCTCAAATCAGAACTTGGACAGAATCTCTGACAGTGGTGGTCAGGCGCTCTTCCCAGGGGAGTTACTTGGAGCCAGGACCAAGGAAGAGGCCAGGTCCTTCCTTGGTACTGCTTCACTTTCCATAAATTATGTTTTATCCAGGGGACTATTCTTCAGGAGGAGTCCTTTTGTGGATAGTTGTTGAAGTATTGAGGCCCTTCACCAAACTTGATGGATCAAGAAGTCCACCTCCTTTGGGAGCCTCATGGAGTCAATGGTGCCCACGCCGATGGGAGCATCTTTCCACAGTTCAGACACTTGTAGCTCAGGGGAGAACATCATGCTCATATGCTCTTCAGTTCAGAGGGCTCCACATCAAGGTGTTCCACTGGCCTGGAGAAAATAGAAAGAATGAGTCCTGAGCTAAGCAGTCTCCTGGACTCCATGAAGCACTGTTCTCTTTCAGTGGACTCAATGACTAAGGCTTGATGTAGAAGATTCCATTCCAAGATCAACTTCACTATCTCAGCAATAGGAAGTTACTAAGTGTTGCCACAAATGAATCAATAATTTTGAAGGAGATTCTCCCCATCTTTTTCCTCTGTGATGATGATTGCATTACTAGCCATGGTCTAGCAATTTGATCTTTATTCTTGTTCTGCTCTCTTGATAAATAGATAGATAGATAGATAGATAATCCCCTCCATATCTATTTATTTCTCAAAACAAACAAATCTAATAAGTGAATGAGAAATTGCAGTTATTTTAAAGGGAAATATAATCTACGAATTATCCCACTTGAGTTAGAGTAGTAGATTAGCCGTAATAGCCATTTCTGCAATGTTGTATATGCTGTTTTCCATCCAAAATTTTTTTACCCCTCGCGCAGCTTGGTGAACCCTGGATCATTCTTTATAGCTTAATTCAGGTCTTACCTGTTTTATGACTCCTTCTCGTACAGGAGATGACTTTATTCTCAATGCTATTACACTTCAGGCATTTCTGTCTATTAACACCACATCAGTTTTGTGACGATCTGTTTATATGTCTGCTTTCCCACCACACTGTGGGCCTCTCCACAGCAAAGACTGTCTAGCTCTTTCTATTTCCAACACCTAGCCCTATTTCAATAAATAAATATTTGGCAAGTGAATACCAATACTGTTCCTTCTTTCCTTGACATAACTGTGTTAGGACCCGGGTATTCCAAGCCTGTGGACTCCATGATAGCCCAGTGTAAGAATGCAAAGCATCCTCCATAAACGTGACCTGGATGTGACCCAGAAAACAGCCATGTTGTGAGGTAGCCTGCAAGGGATAAAATAAGAAGGAGCAGGTGAGTGAAAGTAGGACAGATTTTCTTTGTTCTATAGAAGAGAATCCTGGAAAATGCAAGTATTTTTAGGCCTTCCTACTGGGACCAGGGGGAGAGAAGAGATACAAGTCACTGTGGGAGTTCTGAGGGTGTTTAAGACCAGCCGCAGCAAGAGCTCCCTGAAGGAGGTCCAGTCCAAGAACCGTCAACAGCGACGCCTCCCGAGGCGTTGTCCCTATTAGCACTCTCCATTTTGCCCATTTGTCCAACCTTTGCCTTAGATTGGTAGTTTACAACTCTGTTAAACCTCACAGTGAGCAAAAGCCTTGAGGGGGAAGGTCTGTCTTTTGCAGAATCCAGCATAAATTCTACACTCATATGGGAACAGAAAGTTGAGAAGAACTGACAGTATATTTGAGTCTGCTGATAAAAAACAACCATAGGAGCCCATTTACCAGCTGTTTTTTCATTCAGTTTTTAAGAATAAAACCCAAACGTACTCACCAAA
Source organism: Ceratotherium simum simum (assembly GCF_057802395.1). Lineage (NCBI taxonomy): Eukaryota > Metazoa > Chordata > Mammalia > Perissodactyla > Rhinocerotidae > Ceratotherium > Ceratotherium simum. The sequence goes on along the minus strand of NC_141910.1, from coordinate 60,621,067 downwards.
ATTAATGATTGATAAAATTGTCAATCCCTCTCTTCCTGGTAGAAGAGTTTTATCACAGGGTCAAATGTGATAATAAAATCCCATGACTGTGACAGCTCAGAAAAGAGGGTCTCTACGAGGAGTTTCCCATGATTTCTAACCGTTACACAGAAAACTCTGGCACCACCCAAGTTTGCTCCTTTATCCCTGTCCTTCACCTTAGACTTCCTGTTCCCTCCTGTGGAGCCTCTATCCCAGGATTCCCTGAAGCACCATTGCCTCTCTTCCCACATGGTCCACATGGGGGCCAGGAACCAGCAAAACATAGGGACTGTCCTATTCTTTACAATGTGTGGGGAGAGATACAGCCACCTGGAGTAGGGGGAGGAGATCAATGCACAGCTCTATAATTGTTTCTATGGAAAAACGCATGTTGGAGATGTAACCCTCTGAGGAGGTGAACAGATGTGACTAGAATTTTTTAGTCATCTAGAAAGTTTCTGTACTTGCTATCAAACTATGCCACCCAATCAAAAACAGCCCATGTTTCCTGCTGAGGAAGTAAGAAGCCCAGCTGCCCATCTCCTGCCAAACTATGACTTCCTGTACACTTTATCCTGGCCTCTTCAGAGCTTCTGCACAATAAACAAAAATGTGTAAAGCAAAGCTCAGGAAGGCAATAGGAAGAAAGTGAAGATTGGGGAAAGAGAGGCAGCACTGGACTTGAAATTAAGAAGTCAGGATCTCACCCAATTTTTCACACTCCTACTTCAAAAAACTCCCTTACTTTCTCTCAGCCTAAGTTTCTTTCATTACAAAATGAGGAAAATCAACCATACAAATTCAGTTTGTTTTATTTTTTATTTTCTCACCTTCTAGGATCTTTGCAAAAGCTATTTCTTTACAGAATCTAAAATTTATGTTTCTACTGCTATTATTCTGACTTATTTTCTCTTGTTTCTTTTCAGGGATTTTCTTCAGAAAGAGTGTGTTGTACTGGTTTCTCTTTCAAATCCAATTACCAGTTTTGCTATCTGGAAGCCATCTGAGTCTGGGTGGGCCTGGCCCTCAAAACTAAGTCTGTTTTTATGTTTGGGTTACTGATCCGTTTAGAGTATGTATTCATTAAATACTTGCTAACTAAAATAATCGCCCATATTTTAAAACCAACATTGAGAAACGTTCTCTCTAAAAGTTCAATCTATACTGAAAAATCCTCAACATCCTGTGGTTAAAAACAGCTGGTCCGCTATGAATTATTTTCTGAATTAGTTCCAAGACCTCCTCTGTTGATAAGGAGATACCAGTTATCAACCAGCTTTGCTGGGCGGGGAGATCTTTAGGGCATCTGTAAATGTCTCATCTTCCAGATTTTCCTAGCATTTATGACATTCTTCAATCATATCTTTTCATCCAAACCACATCATTACAGACCTCCAAAACCAGTCTTTTTCTTAGGAAACTGGGTAAACCTTGTAAGCTTCTTCTCTCTGTTTCCAGGAGGGCAAAAATCCCAGGAGTGTATCACATACAGGGTATACTTGAAATCAAGATATTATGAAGTCTTGCCTTAGACAGGAGTGGAGTCAGCAGTTGTCTGATCCTAATGCCTTTGATTAGCAGCTAAAAGAACAAGACACCTTAACAGAAAAGCCCATGATGTGAAGTGCTATTGGTTTTCAGCACTAGTTTCCAACTCCAATCATGTATGTATGGCCCTGGTAACTTCTCACACCTGGAACTCGACTTTCAACAAACAGTTGGGAAAGTAGGCTGATAAAGTTTTCTTCTCCATTTCCCTCTGTTTTCCCTCACCTTGGTAGTATAATCTTCTCTCTCTTCTCATTAGCAATCAAAATACCCATGATTACGCCCCGTGTATCACTGTGAAAACTACTTTCTGGAAAAAAATCTGAAAACTCATTTATGATAAGGAATGGATGACTGAAGGAATCTTACCATGAGATATGGAGGTGGGTGGCATCATAGTAGAGAAAAAAGCCTTAAACTAGAGGGACAGTGAAGTTACAGAGGGTGGCCATTGGCAGAGGGAAAGGCATAGATCACTAGAGTTTACACCAACTCTGGGAGGATGTGATACACTGGGGAGTCAGGTCCTGCCAAGCTTGGGTGAGAAGAAAGTTTGATGTATTTGAGCCACTCAGTTCTGTTAATAAACCCTCAACAAGATCTGAATGTGTTTCTCTAGGCTGTCTGAATGTGAGCCTACTTCCTGGTAACAGAGAGCAATCAAAATTTTCTCTGCTGGCCCTGCAGTCCCTGCTGTTGCTTGCTTCCTGAAGGGCACATCTTTCTGGCAAGCAAGCCCATCACCTTCATGGAGAGATGTGGTGTGTGTGGTGTGTCCCTCCTAGAGAAGGACTCGGGCCACTTGTCCATCTGCCCCTGAGATACTAGGGCAGATGAAGGCCTTCTGTGCTCTACTTGTTGAACAGTGTGCCTCTCTATAGATATCTAAACAAACAAAACTGAGTGTAAATGTCTCGGGAGTGGGGGACAGCAGGGCAGGGGGCGTTCTTTACGAATCTGGCTACCGTGAGGGCACAATCTATCATCTCCTAAAATGCAGTTTAAAGGATAGTGTGTGGTCCTATTCTCTTGGGTCTTTCTTGGCCTAGAATTTAATTAAGGTCTTTAGAAGGAAAACTTGATGCGAAACAACTGGTGTGTCCAAAAGTATACATTTTAAATGTTCATAACTGTATAATCCACAAGTTAATTTTAATTTATGAAAAGACCCAATGAGAATAAACTAAGCAGGAGGCATAATAAATGGCACTTCATTATGAGGAAACCAGGCAGATTGCACTGGCCATTTGTTTCCTTCTGGGACCTTGGTTGAGACATTATGTCTGTCACTCAGTTGGCAGTATGTAATCCAGTCAACTCCAGGTCATCTTCCCATCCGAGTACATAGCTGTACTTGTCCCCAGTTTTGATGAAGATACTCTAACTCTAACCCATCTTCCCCACAATGATGACAATATCTCTAAGAATGATAATACCTACACACCACTATCCAGAAAGTCAGAAACTCACATGCTTCTTCTAAGTGGGCAGCAGACTCAGTGAAGTTGGGGATGCCTGGCAAAACCAGGGACTCTCATTGTAAGATGGGGTGCCTTCACTGAGAAATGTCAATAGTTTACTTTGACTTGGGGAATAGAAAAGGCGTTTGAAACAACAGTTTTATTAAGAACGTATCAACTTGAACTTACTTCATTTCTCAGGATTGCCAAACCAGGGAATTCAGTAGATGTGCTTCAGTGGTTTATACTTTTGTGAGTGTCAAGGCTCCTTATGGCATCAAAACATTTCAAAACTGGCATCCTCAAACTGCAGATGTTCTATTTTTGTGCTTTGTGTCAAATTAATTTTAAAATAAATTTGCATTTTGTTTATCCCAACAGCATCTATATGTATTTTAAGGTGTTCATCCATATGTGGAAAACATATAATTTATTCAGTCTACAGATAATATTTGATTTGTTTGAGAATGCATATTATTTGTGTTAGTTCTACAGTTGCCAGTGGCCACTGGGAATCACGAAGACCTGACGTTAGCTCTGGTATTCAACCAGTCACAACAAAGTTTCTCATGGAATATTGTGAAGACTGGAGAAATAAAGGCTGACATCGACATGATGGGTGAATATTATGTGGAACAACTACTTCCAAAGGCACCATGATAATTGGGGCAAATGAGATAGGGTCTCTAATGAATAACTATAAGCTCTACCTTTGGTTCTCTCCTCTTACATCCTCGATCTGCCACTGACTCAGTGCATGATCTGAGAAATGTCATTTTTGCTCTCTGGGCCTCAAGTTCTTCATATGGGGCAGGGTAGTGGGATATGAAATAGAACAGTAGTTCTGAATCTTTTTTGATTTTTAAATCTCATTAAAATGTGTATGAATGTTATGAGCCAATTTCTGAAAGTCAGGGGACTCAAGGATCTTCTGAATCCCTGATAAGAACCCCTCTGGGTGATCACCACTGAGGTACTTCCCAGCACAGCGACTGGGGTTCTAGAGAGTCATGGTTACATGGCCATGGAGCTGTGGTGATTTCACTTTTATTTCAAGCACCTCCTTTGCAGAGAGATAATAGAAACCGGTTCCAGGGAGGCATCTGGAAAGCATGTAGCGTGACCTCCAGCTGTGTTCGGTTTCAGTTTGTTCCAACTGGTGACCCTGCAGTGCTCTTTTTCTTCCCCGACCCAGACATGCTCTGTCTCCCTGGCTGCCCTGTATCTTCCCCGGCCTTGTAGGAATGACTGTGTCAAAGGCAAGATGACTCCACCCAAGAGGGGCCCTGGAGCATTGTTTCGTATTCTGATGGCTCCTTCAGTTGACTCTAAGCAGTTCAAACCCTCCTCCTTGATTTGATTCCCTTCACAAAGCACTCTTCATAGAGAAAGGATTTAGAGAAAGGTTCTTTTTACAGGCATCAACCATATAGAATATATAAACCATTCAGGAGTGGAGGCAAGTCAGAGAGAGAACGTGCAGTTTATGGATGTTGGTGCCTTCAAGCTTCCAAGACAGTTGCTGGACTATAGGATCAACACTGTGTAAGGGAGAAATGTGGGGGTCAAGCAAGATGCTCTTTCTCAACTTGAGTCTCACTCTTTCAGGTTTATTGCAGTCCCCTTGTCATGCAACCTGAGCACCATTTCTTAGAATCACTTTTGGCCATTCTCACATCATTATTTATATCTCTGCTGTCCAATGCAGTAGCCGCTAGTCACATTAACTACTTAAATTAATTACAATAAAAAATAAAGTTCGTCAGCAGTGCTAGTCACATTTCAAGGGCTCAGTAGCCACAAATGTCTTGTGGCTATTGGATTGGAAGCACAAATATACAGTAGTCCCTCTTTATCCATGGGGGATACGTTCCAAGACCCCCAGTGGATGCCTGCAACTGCGAAGAGTACAAACCCTATCTATGCTATTTCCTATACATACATACCTATGATAAAGTTTAATTTATAAATCAAGCACAGTGAGAGATTAACAACAATAATAATAAAATAAGACAATGATAACAATATACTGTAATAAAAAGTTGCCATAGATCTCAGCAACCTCAGCATACAATTTTTTTCTTTCCTTATAGAGAACTTTCACCTTTTCACTTAAACGAAGCACTTTAAGCTTTGTCTTTGGCATATCCAAATGCCAGCATCACTACTCTTGCACTTTGGGGCCATTATTAAGTAAAATAAGGGTTACTTGAACACAAGCACTGTGATACCACAACAGTCGATCTGATAACTGAGAAGGCTATGAAGTGACTAATGGGTGGGTAGTGTATACAGGGTGGATACGCTGGACAAAGGGATGATTCATGTCCCAGGCAGGACGGAGCAAGATTTCATCACGCTACTCAGAACAGCGTGCAACTTAAAATTATAAATTGTTTATTTCTGGAATTTTCCATTTCATATTATTGGACTGCACGTGACCATGGGTAACTGCTATGGAAAGCGAAACCATGGATAAGGGGGGACTACTGTAGAACATTGCCATCATCACACAAAGTTCTATTGGACACCTATGATCTATACATATGTTCAGTAAATACACACTCTGTGCGGGCACCTGACTGAGTTTTGAAAATATAGAAATGAACAAGATAAGTTCCTGCTCTCAAGGGCTCATGGGTTGTGGTAGAGACAGGCATGGAATTATACCATCACAATACTCTGAGCTCCTGAGGTGGAGACTGGAGGGAGATAGTCCAAGCAGAAACAAAGCATATAAAAAAGTACGAAGGCCTAAAAACATTGCACTTGCAGAAAATGGGGAAATTTCAGGTTGTTCAAATGTAGCATAAATGTGTCTAGTGAGTAAGAGTGGTGAGAGTGACTGAAGAGCTAAGACAGATAAGGACGGGATTTGATGGGATAGTGTATGCCATGATTATTTGGTAGTCATTTTATGAAGAATAATTCTTCCACACCTTGATCTTTAACTAGTTTTTATTTCCTCAAATGTGTTTTTTTGAAATCAAATACCAGTTCCTCTGTCTCTGTCAGAACCTTATCATAGAGCCTTATTACAGAATTTAGAACCTGAGCTTTTGTCCTCTCCGTAGCTTAGCTTGTCTTTCTTCCAGTCACTTCCCTTGGGTTAACTATCATATTGTATGGTTGCTAGAAAAGACAATGTATGGTGTATGTTTGTGTTTAGCTAAGCATACAGAATCTCAGAAATATACCTTAAACTGACAATGAGAATGACAACGCAGAAGATGAAACAGGGCAATGCCCAAAGAGAAATCCTTAGCTGGTCACGATAGAAAGATCAAGGAAAGCCAGTGGAAGGACAAGTGGAAAAAGACACTTAGAGAGTACTCTACAGAAGGTATTCCAGCAACTCTTCATCTCAAAGACTGTGCTCTCCCTTTCAGACTACATAAATCTCCCCCTCTGTGATTGAGATCCCTTTCTGTGCACCTGTCCCAAATGCATCATGATGACCATTAAAGATGCACACGATGAAGCCATGGCTGCAGTCCAGAAAACATTTATTGAGCATCTGTTAAGTGCCATGCACCTGGTGCGTTCAACAGAGACAAACCCCATGGGTCTGTGGTGAGAAGAAGACTCTTGTTATCAAGATCCTCATCTCTGGAATATGCATTACAGATTTCAAAACCCTTCCACTGCTATCATCAGCGGTCTCAAAATGTCTCTGCCAGGTAGATAAGATCAGGTTGTTATCCCAATTTTACAGATGGCAAAACTGAGCTCCAGAGATGTGAAGTCACTTCCTGGTATCCCATCAAACTAGGGAGTGAGAGCCGGGTCTCTTATTTTCAAATCTCAGTTTTGAAATGTGTTCTCAGAAGGTAAGTTATGTAATCACAGCAAATTCCCCTAAAATCAACTTTCCCTGCTCATTGGGATGAAACATGCAATCTGAGGTAAAAAATGCCGTGAGAGCCTTCACAATTGCACGTGGTTAAAAACAGACACAATATCAACAGCAGCTCAAAGCCCTAAACACTCCTCTTAACAATCAACAGAAGCTGGAAAGTGATTTCTTCCGAACGTCATCAAGGTTAAAATCTTCAGGTTGCCATCAACTGGCTTCTTGTTGCGTAAGAGTTAAGGGAGAGTTTGATGAGTTTAAAATGTTCTTTAAAAAGAATGGACATAAGAGTGCACTATGTCTTTACCCACCATTTCAGTGGATTTGAAAAGCTTGTGACAAAATTCACAGTGGCCCACACTGAGCTGGTGCTGCAGAGCAAACACTAAATAAAGAGGTCTGTTTTGAGACTTCATGGAATTGCAACTGCATAATTGCAAATAAATCCCAGCACATGTTGTTTTAACTAATGGAAAATAATAAGATAACAGTCACAATCATGAGGCTTAACCAACCTTACTGTTAAGCATGCATTTGTTTTCAATTATAGTTAAAATGCATTCAGCTGAATACGGCTTAAGTGGTAATTGCATTCTTTACAAGTTGCTAATAATCCCTGGTATGACCACTCTAATAAAAATTTGCCTCTAATGGGTACATGTCCTGCTTCCTCACATGTCAAGGCCAGTGAAGTCATTAAGAGCACTAGCAGTCCAATAGTCTATCTGGCCCTTTAGATTTCTGTCCAAAGCCCACACATGAACCACTCACTGTGTCCTTCACGTGGGAAGCAGCGTAGTCATTTGATTACGGTTTTATGCTCTTTCCCAGGAATGCTTCTCTGGGGCAATTCTGCTGTTGGAGAGCAGCTATTTGTCATTTCCTATCAGATGAGGCCTTCGACAGACTCTACAGTAGGTTGCGAAGGGCTTCATTTAGCCATCCTGGCTATAGGGTCTTCATTTTGAGATAGTCACTGACCTCCACCCAAATTTCCAGGACATCAATCTGTGTTTAAGAGGTGGGTGGTTGTAGAACTAGACTGGACACAGCATTCCAATCCAGGAAAATATGTCTGGGTGCACACACAGTTTGATAAATTGCTTTTAATGTTCTGAGTCAGGAAAAAATCTTAGTCCTGACATTACATGCTCCCTTTCTTTTCTCTTCTCCCAATGCTCTTATTTACTATGTCTCTCTACCTCAATTTCTCCTATTCCACCATGCTCCTTCTTCTCTCCTTCTTCTCCTTTCCTCTCTTTCTTCCCTATGGAAGAATTTCAGGACAAATAACAGAGAGAGCTTGTCTTCGAGTTAGAGTGCCAATGTGGAGTGACTCTGAGCATTTCCTCAACTGCCATCTCAAATAATTGCCACTCTAGCAATACAACTCTGCACCTCTGGGTCTGGAGAGCTATTACCATTCAAGTACTTGGAAGATTGTTATTTCCAACATCTACTTGAAACTGAGAGGGAGATCATGGGAGCTAGGCCCAGAGAAAAGAGAGCAGGCTTGATGGAGGAGGGATGGCACCTCCCAATTTTAACAGAGTCCAACCCTAGAAGGAAATTTGAGCCTGCTGCTAGCAATGCTTTTCTAAAAAGAAAGGTACAAAGTTATGCAATAAACACATATTAAACAAACAAATGGGAGTGGAAGTAGTCAAGTAGAACAGATGGCAGAGAGATGACTGTACTCATAACAAACGAGGTGCTCTCTCTAGTAGCCATGGCAATGTTTGGGCAATTATTAAGTTTGTGTATAAATTCAAAAGGCAAAGTCACTTTTCATTCCTAGTAGTAGACATCTTTAAACGAATCTTTCCTCCTTTGTTTGTCGGTCCCACACCTGACAGGCTGGTGGGAGAAAGGGTGCAGGTTATATCTGGCCCATTGTGGAGTGACTATGGGAACTTGAACAATTCCCTTCCCCTATCTGGGTCTTTGTCTTCTCATCTCTTAAACTGATCATCTTAAATGTACTTCTCATCTCTGACAGTTGTGATTCCATGAAAGCATAGCTCAGATTAAGAAAGTCTTCTCATGATTGACAAGGTCTAACAATCTAGTCTTTCCATGGCAGTGAGTGATCTGTTAGTAGAGTTACTTAGGTGGACACACACATTTATTAGAAATTTTGTAGAGAAGAGTCATGCATCAAAGAGAGAGTTATGAGAGATGCCACTAAGGCTTCTACCTACCTCCCACTTCTAGGATTCCATGGCAGTTCTGTCTAGCAATAATTCACTCCTGCCTTATGCTTTCTAATAGCACTGGCTCAGGCTTTAACAACTTTGAAGGGAGTAGTGTAGCCCAAGAGGAAATCATCACAGTTGCTGCAAGCTGGCAGCCACCATGCCAGGCAAGCGCTAGACAGATAGCGTGGGGCTGATTGCTACCTGCTTCTGTTTACTTACTCCTCCACTTACTCCCCAACCACACCACTGTCATTACCACAGAATATGGCAGCTCACCCAGTGTCCCCCAACATTGTCTGGAATTTCACTGGAATTTCATTTGGTTCTAATTTGAACCAGACTCCGTTCATTACGTAGATTCTAATTTGGACTAGACGAAATTGTCTCATCCCAAACAATCTTCTGAGCCTTATCTCCCACTGACCCCCAACATGTACTCAGAGCTTCAGCCAGACATGACAACTTGTAGTATTAGTTTTCTATCCCAGTGTAACAAATTGCCACAAACTTAGTGGCTTAAAACAATCCCTTTATTATCTCATCATTTCTGTTGGTCTGCAGTCCGGGCACTCCTTAGCTGGATCTTCTGCTCAGGGTCTCATATGACTGCAATGTGGATGTCCTCCATGCTACTTCCCTCTCTGGAGCTCAGGGTCCTTTTCCAAGATCACCTGTTTGTTGGTATAATGCAGTTCCTTGCAGTTGTGGGACTGAAGTCCTGCTTTCTTGTCCAGCTGGGGAGTGGTCTCAGCTCCTAGAGGCCCTATAGTCCCTTGCCAAGTAGAACTCACACAAACAGCAACTCACTTCTTCAAACGTGTGACTATTGCCTTACATTTACCATATCACATTGTCTAATCACGGGATTGGCATCCGCCATCTCTGACAGTCTATTGGCTAGAAGCAAGTCACAGGTCCCAACTGCACTCAAGGAGAGGGAGTTATACAAGGATGTTATTCACTGGGGATCATCTTAGAATTCTGCCTCCAAAATTATCATTCCCAGAGCACTTTTCTTAGACCTTTTAGACATGAATTTTCCTATGCCTAGTAAGTGCCATTATCTTTCTCTGCCTATCCCTAAAACCATCACATTCCTAGATGACCTTAAGTTTGCCCGCTCTCTCTTCTGGGCTTCCATTACATGTACAATCCTCTAAAGTCATTTACTCATTCTGGAAATGCATTGTAGTTTGCAAGACCTTTTCCCCAGTAAGCACAGATCTTCTTCAGAGTAGGGAACTAGATTCTGTTCAGCCTCCTACTGTGTTCTCACTCTCCACCCTCCACCACAGCACCCTGCGTAGTGTTTTCCACATAGACAGTGGCTGGCAAATAAATTCTAGTGGAATTCAATAAGTTGGACTGAAGCGTAGAATTACAGAATTTGCAAGGTTGGAACAGAGCTTCGAGGTCATCTAGACCAAACTCTTTCCCTTATTGCTCTTGGCTGGAGGCTATTGGCATCTCTTCATGTTTCTATGTCCCATCTGCTATCAAACATTTTTATGACATTTATTTCCTCATTATAGTCCTTATTGTGCTTTATTTATATATCTGTGAGGCACATGAGAGTTGGAAATTCTCCCTTCCTGTGCAATCTTTCCTTCCCCAAAGCCCTAGCCAGCTCAGACTCCCTATGCCTGTGACAGGCCCCCAGGGCTCCCGCGACAACATTACTCCCCACTTCCCTATATGTCTCTTCTGTCTCCTCTGTACCTCCATCATCAATTTCAAACTTCCTGTCGTGACATTCAAGGCCTCCTTACACTTTGAGTCTGTCTTTATCGCTTCCCTGATTTTCCCTGTGTCTCCCTCGTCAGCTCCCACTCCAAATTCTGGGCATTCCTCCAAGTTCCTCCATATTCCTGGAACCATCACCCTCCACCCACCCCCTCCCCCATTTCCCCATCATCTGTCAAGCTTTCTCTCATTTGTCTTATCTTTCCTAACCCTAAAAAATTTTAAGGAACTCTCCTTTGACATGATAAACAGATGTACATTTACTTTTCTATTAGCCACTGTTGGCCCATGGCTGTTTGACCATTGAAACATACGCAGGGCAGACATGCTAATGCCTTGATCTTTGCCACAGCGAAAAATCATAGGCAGCTTCCAGTGATGGATGCAGTGATGTGGGAAGGAAGCCTACGGGTGAACAGAATTAAGTTGTCTTGATTTGCCCATGTGTCTGACTAACTCAAGGAGGATAAGAATTATTTGGGACTTGATCTATCACCCTAATAGGTCTTCCAGCATTTCAGGTAAAGCTCAGGCTAGGCACTGGAGATATTTTTAAGGTTAGCTCTCACAGTTACCAACTGGCATGATTTGGGATAAATTATGTGAACTCTCTGACATTCAGTTTCTTTAATTCCAAATGGAGATGATCCTAAGGATAAGACTTAATAATATCAGTTAAATAAGTTTAAAAATGCATGTAAAAAATGCAACAAATTGTGAAATGTATGTAAATGACACTTACAATCTTTCATAGCAGTGTTTCTGAGTGCAGCTTGTGTCAAATCGTCAGCTGTGATGAACTATGGGAGAACCACTTCATTCCCACAGGACCTTGATTTCTTCATCTTTAAAACTGGGATAATAAATTCCTGCCTTGTATATCTCATCCAGCTGTTCTGAAGATACCGTAAGAGAAAAGATACAGACATTTTAACAATGAACTGTGTGAAAATGTAAGGTATCGTTTTCATCGTAGTTGGAAACATCATCATCCCAGAAAGAAGTAACGTGAGCTGTCTGCATTCCCTCTCTGTTTTATCTACCTGGAATGTTCTCCTCCCTCCCACTGCCCCACCTCACCTGACTCACTAGTGTTTATACTTCAGGTCCCAGTTATTCCCCTCATCTCCTCCCTGAGCCACCAACAGAGGTCAGTGGTCTCCCATGTTCTCCCTTCATTGTGTGCCCCAGGGAATAGACATGGGACTACCACAGCCCTAACCTGGGGACACCCAGCCAGTTATTTATTTTAGGCTGAGTTTAGGAGCAGTCACAACTTGACTTTGCCCAATAGCAAAGAAATTTGGGAAATTTCTGAACACAATCATTAATCTCATGGTCCGAGATTTTCAAGTCCCTGGTTTCATAGATGGCATCTACTAATTCTTTGTACTTGCTAGACATGGGGCACAAATATTGCTAGACTGGCACAGTATTATACTTTTATTTCTATAAAAATTAGTCTGTTGGGGCCAGCCCAGTGGCTTAGTGGTTAAGTTCATGTGCTCTACTTTGGGGGCCTGGGGTTCGCGGGTTTGGATCCTGGGCACAGACCTACACACTGCTCATCAAGCCATGCTGTGCCAGCGACCCACATACAAAATAGAAGAAGAACGGCACAGATGTTAGCTCAGCAACAATCTTCCACAAGCAAAAAGCGGAAGATTGGCAACAGATGCTCAGGGCCAATTTTCCTCATCAATAAGTAAATAAATTAAAAAGTTTGTTTACATAATGACAGTTTTTTATATGCAAGTGATATGCAATTCTGAGATAGAGCTATAGAAATGAAAACACTTAGGTAAAAATCTCCAAATTGGGGGCTGGCCCTGCGGTATAGTGGTTAAGTTCACGCACTCTGCTTTGGCAGCCCAGGGTTTGGGGATTCAGATCCTGGGTGTGGACATATGCACAGCTCATCAAGCCATGCTGTAGCGGAGTCCAGTATACAAAATGGAGGAAGATGGACACAGATGTTAGCTCAGAGCTAATCTTCCTCGGTAAAAAGAGGAGGATTGGTACTGGATGTTAGCTCAGAGCCAGTCTTCCTCACTGAATAAATAAATACATACATACATACATAAATAAAATCTCCAAATTGGTAAATTTAAGCCTTGATTTCTGACATCTTTAGGTCTTTTTTTCACTGAAAATGCTTCCCAAATCGGATACTTCCAATTTTATTCATAAATGAGGCATGTGAACCTACATTTTATTGACTTTTTTTTTAAGGTAAAATCCCTTTTGAGAGTTTCAAAGCTTCAGGGCAATTTGATGTGGAAGTGTCTTAAAGCTAACTTTCTTTTATCTGTAATCTTATTCTTCTGTTAACTTGTGTTTAATATTCAGATTCAAATTATCAGAGTAAAAATACAATTTATCTCTTTAGTTTCCTAGTTTATTCTTCACTTTGTAATGAGGCAGAAAGAAAAGACATAGTTAGGATGATGCTTGGAGTCTGCCTAAATATGCAGATTTTTTTCCTCTCCAACCTGATCTCCCTTACCTCCAAAGGAACGGCTATTTTATAAGTGGTTTGAATCAAATTCTCAGATTTTATCTGTCAACTTGCTTACAATATTTCTGATTTCTGTTCTACTCTAGTCTCTTTTCACTCTTTTTTATTTACTTTTAAAATTGCATTAGAAGAGAATTTTTTTTCCCATGATTGAGCCAACATCATTCACATCCACTTTCCAGTCACCTCTCTCTCTCTCTTCCCCCACTGTGTCATTAAGTGAGTTTAGGGTATAACGGGCTAATTTAAAGATTTCAGCTACTGATAACTGAGTAGGGGGAACTCTGTTCCAGGCTGTTCCCAGGTCCTTTCAAATAAAGGAGTATTGCAATTCTAAATTGGAATTATTTAAAAGATTAATTGGAAGCTTCCTTAACCTCAGTATTTGGGAGATCTTGTGGTTTGAAAGGACTTTTACTCAATGAATCAGAAGATTCTACTTCTATAGGTATTGAATTCAGAGGCAAGAGGTTAGAAGCACCAAACACAATAGCTGGGAATATTAGTTTTGTTGTTGTGTAACAAATCACTACAAATTTACCAACTTGAAACAACCCTAATTTATTATGTCACAGTTTCAGTAGGTCAGAGGTCTGGACACAGTATAACTAGGTTCTCTGCTTATGGTCCCACAGGATGAAGTCAAGATGGGGCCAGTGGGGCTTCATTGGCAGGCTCTGAGGAAGAATCTGCTTCCAGACTCATTCAGGTTGTTGGTTAAATTTAGTTCCTTGTGGTTGTCGGTTGTTGGATGAAGCTCCCATTTCCTTGCTGGCTATTGGTCGAGGGTTTCTTTCTGCCCCTATGACCACCCACATTCCTCCTCACGCTTTCTACATGGCCCCTTCCATCTTCATAGCAGCAATGGCATGTCCAGTCCTTGCACTTCAAATCTCTCTGACTTCCCCTTCTGCTTTTAAGGACTCATGTGATTATTTCAAGCCCACCTAGATAATATCCCTATTTTAAGGGCAACTGTGCCATTTAGCTTAACACAAATCACAAACGTGATATATTATCATATACACAAGTTTGGAGAATTAGGTCAGGACATCTTGAGGAGGAGGAGGTCACTTTAGAAATTCTGCCCTCCACATTGGGGCACATATTTTTCCAGTTTATGAGGAAGTTTCAGAAACCAAGAGAGATCGCATAGAAGGGGACACCTCCTGAGAATATGAAAACTTTGAGTGAGAAAGACATTTCCAGTAAACAAACGGAAAAATCTAAAACTGCATTGATAAATTCTCTGCATTTGATGCTGGAATGAAACTACGGGAAAGACACAGATGATCTAACAAGGCGAGAAAGAAGAAAGGAAAAAATAAACCAAGTTGTGTTAGAAAGTATCCAGAAATTCCAGGCCTGAACTTAAATACTCTGACATGAATATCATGAGACAAATGAAAAAGATGAGCCATGAAGGGAAAACGTGCAAGTGAATAATCAGCGAGGAGACAAGAGCACCGAGACAATGAACACAGAACAGAGAGTCCTGAATGAGAATTCCCAGATGACGGAGAACATCAAGTAAACAAATACCCCGCTCAGAGCCAACGAGCTGCTCCAAGGCTGAGAAGTGCCAAGATTTAGAAAATGGGAATGGTGGTGGTGGTAGAGGGGAACCAGGACATTTCACTGTAGGTTGATCTAGTAGATGGTAAGGAGAGAACCACATACAAACGATCCCATGAAAGGAAATATAGGCAGTAAGGCTGAAATTAGATATCCTATACTATGTATCTTTTATTCTGCAAAGAGACCTATTCTGTTACTACAATTATATGTCTTTACCTTCTACTAATTCTTGGAAAATGAATTATAAAATATTAAAGATGATAAGCATCCTTAGGGATTGTCTAGTCTAATCTCTTTTCACAGCCTGGTAAGTCAAGGACCACAGAAGGAAACAAACATGTCTGGGTCAAACAACAAACCTCAAGAACAGCCAGTTGTGGGGATACCAGCCATCTACTTCCCAGCCCAGTGTTCTTTCTAGTGTGGGGGCTGCGGTTTTCTCTTTTAATAGATAAACTAGCCTTCAAAGATAAATCTTATGCTCTCTAGTAAACAGCAACTGAAAAGTAGGTTTTGCCCATGGTTGGATACTCTGTAAAAAATCACTGTGGGTCTTCTTTTAGGATTTTTTAAAAAGCCTATACTTTTATATTCCACACTATCCCCACTCCTCCTTAAGAACTGCATTTATTTTTTCATGCAAGGAATTTTGGAATAAAATTTCAGTTTTACTTCAACTATCAATGGCTTTTAAATGATGAAGACTTCTGTGTTGGTCAAGGCATGTCTTATAATTTTAGCAACCAAATTTTAAAATAACTTTATATATTAAGGAAAACACTTTATCCCCCATCAAGTGCCATTAGCACGGAATGTGAATAATAGGAGGAAATGTGGGGTCTGGATGTGAACTCATACATCCACTTGATAAATAACTAGCTGTGTGAAAAAACATAAGACCTTCCATTGTTGTACCTCAGTTCCTCATCTGTGAAAGGTAGAAGCAGGATTAGATTATTTATATTCTCCCTTTTAGTGCTAATAAACAATGAGTCTAAGAATATAAGTGCCACGTGGATGGTTATTGGGCTGTGCACTGAAAAGTTTAAGGGAATTCCACTCTCATTGCATTCTTTGTGAATAGGTCCTCCTGGAGTTGCGGAATGTGAAAACTCTGATGTTATATATGGGATGTACAGGCAAAATGCATCTCAAAAGGGAACATTATAAAAAATGGAAGATAGTATTATACCACCCAACCCGATAAAGAATCATCTTACATTTGGCTACAATTCTCAAGAAATCTCCCATGTTGGCTGAGAAGAATAAAATATATTCCTTTTGTTCTGGCTGAGAAGAGCCCTTTTGCTATAGAGATACCATATTAATTGAGTGAGAATCCTGCTGGATAACTGTCCAGCTTGCACTCAGGGGCATGGGAATGAGCCCAAAAGCAGTTGGAGAAGGGAGAGGGTAGTGACGAGCTCAGATGTCTAAACACAGATAGAGGAGAAGCCAAAAGTTGAGGAGGAGATTACACAGGGAGCAGTCCAGTGGAAAGGCTATATATCCTGTAGGCATTATGACAAAAACCAAGAATTAAAAATGTTCAAAATTAATCCAGCCAATTTTATTAAGAATAACATTTTCTAACTGAAAAGAACTTGAGTTAAAAGCATATCCCCACATGTGCATGTCCTTTGGTACTGATTCTTATAGTGACTAACGCTGTTTTGAGTTACAATCTATGAGAAAGATTCTTTTCAGATTTTGAACTTACCTTGGGCAATCAAAGTACTGGTGACCTATATTTGAGGCTTCCATTCCAAGAGACACAGGGGTATTAATAGCGAGCATTACGGATTAAGAGAGAGAAAGAGATCCAAACAAACCTTTCAAGGATCTTCTGCTGATTTAATTTTTATGTTTTTTAATATTCTCTAGTTTCAGAGGAAATAATCAAATAGTAAAGTCTAATGATTTCAAAGTTGGGGAATCAGCTTCAGCTTGACACACACCCCTAGGTAATCCATACACTTCAGCCCCTATAGCTCCACAAGTGTCAAATATCTGCCTAGACAAGGTCTAGCCTGGGCTGCTGGAGGGGTAGGTGTCATTTCCTACTCTAAAACTACTGATCGCAGCAAACAAAAATGGCCTCCTTTGCATTCCGGTAGCTGGGAGTAAGGAGCAGCACAGCAAAGCGACCACATACAAGAAGGAAGGCTTTGCTTTAGATTTGACGAAGCATTCTTTCTACAGCTTTTTGATTGAGACCATAGAACAACTATAAGAAATTAAGCTGAATTTTTCTTTTGTGTTTCTTAGACTAAAGCTACAGGGAGAGTGAGCCTTTTATTCATTGTCATTTATTTATTCATTTAAAAATGCATATATTAAAAATGCACATATTATGAGCTAGGTTCTGGGAATGAACACAACATTACAAAACAGACCCACTCTGTTCGGAGAAGTGTTGAAACAAAGGATGAAATGTAACGATTTGGGGGAATCTTAATAAATGAGAAATGATACAAGATCTTTGATGCCATGGATCCCTGCCTACTGCAATGGGAGTGATGCTTTTCAAAGTTCTTCCCATAGCTGACATGTAGCCACATGAGGATTAAATGAAATGAGATAAGAGCTACAAGGTGCGTAGCACAGTGGCTCCCATTATCAAATGGACGTGCCTTGGCACACCACAAGTGCTCGATAATGTTAGTTCATTGATTCACGGACTCATGTATTTTCAGTTGCCCAATTCCTTTTATTTACTTTAAGTCCCCGTTTCTTTCATGAATCATATTTGCTCATGAAGATGCCAAGCTACATATTTTGGAGACATACCTGAAACATCCTGAGACACATCCCACTTCATTGAGGCTACCCATTCCCTGCTTCAACCACCAGGATCTAAATCCAGAAGATGATGCCTGAAGTCCCAACGCAGAGATCAGACAAATAGCATTAGCCTCCAAGCAAAAAGTCAGTCATTAAGTGCCTGCTGTTGTTTTCTCATCCAGTTATCTTGCCTGTGCCTCCCTGCCCAAGTCCTCCACCACTGTACCCACCCGGTTAAAAATGTCAGTGTTTTCGGGCATATTTACTTAGCCATCTACTCCCTGGCTCTGAGATTCTGTTTTGTTAGATCCTGTCGTCACTACCAGGCTGGAGGCCAATGTTTGTACTGGGTGGGAGTTAGAGGGAGGCATAAACAGAATCAACCCTCTTGTGCTTTAAAAAATCAGGCTAGAATTATATACATATTTCATGTCAGAAAAATAAAATGTGTCTTGGCGGCAGATGGGAAGTTGGAGCACTTGGAGGGGGAGTGGAGAATTGGCAGAATTGCTCCCCTTTTCCTTGGCCCCCCGCCTGACAATCATTCAACCTTTTACTTTTGGAGTCAGCTTCTTCCCCCTCTTCTGAGGCCTTCCAAGTGCTACAACTTCCTAGCCTTCATCCCTAGCCTATTGTCAGAACCGAGAATGGCTTGAAAAGGAAGAGCACTTTCACAAAATGGCGTCCATTCCCTAAATTATGTAAGCCTCATGTTCAAGTCAGTGGAGGGAACCTCTTCAACTTTGCTTTGAGGGGAAAGCAAGATTCAAATGGCAAGACCAATTCACACAGGGATTAAAGATCTAAATGAGGACATATTTAGGAATCTACCTCTTCACCAGAAATGGAAATCCCATTTCTCAGGTTTATAGAGCACTGAGATTATTATCTGCTGAAAATGTTTGCTAAAATTATCTCAACTCCATTGTTTCCCTCCAGCTCGAGTGGCTCTGTGTCTCTAATTCTTGGTGTTCTCCAACACCACTCAGGATTGCAGTCTCTTCTGAATTATTATCTGCACAAAATGTGGCCCTTGCCCTAGTTCTTTTGACTCACCGTGCTAACCAACTCCCAGTACTTCCCATTGTGTTCCCAGGAAGGACCACTCCCTCTTAAACTGTCCTCCTCCTAAGTCTGTAAACTCTTCAGAAAGTGTTCTTCCTACCACCCACAGTCTCGGCAACCCTGAAGACCTCTGGTGAAGGTACTGCTTATGTTCATGTGACCCTAGATACTGGTTCTAGAACGTATAGGCAAATTTTTATAGACCTACAAGACAGCTTCTTGGCCATTGCTTTCCCACCTTCTTTGAGAAAACCCTCCTCCCTTGAGACTCAGGCCACTAGCATGCTCTCCTCACCTGTATGTCTGTCATCTGCCAGCTTCTGTAGCTCATTTCCTTGTATTTAGTGCCTCTTTGTCACCTGGCAGAACATCTTACTCTCCACCTTAAATCCTAAAATGCAGTGGTGACTTCACCAACCATAATGCTAAACCCTTGCTAATTCGAATGGCTTCAGACCATCCTCTCCATCTAAACAATTTGCTCCAAATACCTCAAGCCAGACCCCGGAACTCTTCCCCAAGACTGCCCCGATTACCACCAAAATACCACCGTTGGAACTCCACATTTCTAGCTTTTTTCAAACAGTGCAACAATGTAGTTTAGTAGAGAATGCAGTCTTCCAAATTCAGGTGGTTATCCAGATATCAAAATGAAGATAAGCACTGTAGTTAGCCCCAAACAAAATGTTTTGCTTGGAAAGAAAGAAAAGCAGTGGGGAGAACAAAAAAAATTATGAGTGCTGATGGCCTTTTCTCCAGTAAGAAATACCTACGTTCTCTGTATTGGGGAAATAAATTCAGTAATTAATAGCAAATAAATTGGATGCATTTCATTTCTTCTTCAGAAGACAGCATTTCTGCTGGGCCTCCATAGAGTTGCAAGGAAGGATAAAATTGGAATCTTCATATGTTGTGAATTCTTGAGTTTTTTGTGGTGAAGAACCCACCTTGTGCCACAGTGCCAGTGACTGGTCTAGCCCCTGCAACCTGGCCAGCTCATCAAAGGCAAACTAAAGGTCAAGTGTTTCATCCTATTAAAAATGCGTGTGCACTGTTTCAGATTGCTGCACTTTCTTTCTGACATGACTAAAATAGGAGGCTGGGAAACTTGCCTTATCTAGAGTTAGTCCCAGATCTTGGCATTGTCCAAAGCAATCCAGGAATTCAAGTTACACTAATGCAATCTTCCTTCCTGTGCCAAAAACAACTTGTGATTGGGTCTTCTGCACTTACTTTGTAGGTCATACATTCTCCCCCAAATGTGAACATTGACGAACTAGCATCAACTAATTTCCGAGAATTTTCAAGGCAAGGGAATAGCCCCAAACACTTCTGAATTTTGCTGAATGGCTATGCCTCTCTCAGCTCTGTGTTGTCAGCAGAATTAACCAGTCTATATCATTTTTTATAGATTGTGAACAGGGAAGACCTCAAGTCTGACCCCTGTCGGGCTCCAGTAAATCTCACAGCACACAATTAAAGACACTCCTCCGGGCTTTGTTTTCCTACCAGTCCATCATCTCCTCCCATGCGATCTGGATACTAGCAAAGCTTCTTTTCATCTGAGATTCACAGTAGGATTTTTTTTTTTTTTAACATCTGCTGAAGATCCAAATAGGTTATTACATAGCATTCAACTTGTCATGTGATCTCCAGGAATATCTCACTGTTCTACATTAAAACAGGGTTCTTTTCTCACATGAAAGACTGCATTTCTTTCCTGCATGTGCCCAGTAGCATCTTCCTTATTAAACACCAACCCTAAGGGATTGCTTCTCTTAGACTACTCCTTTCTACTAAAGTGCACATGCTTCGCTTGTTCTTTTCAGTTTGAAATAAAGTCATTCAAGGTAGGAAATGATGCAATCGCCAGCCCTACCTTTATTTATGTGAGGACCACTTGACTGTGTTATCACTTGGGTTTAGAGACTCTCAGAATATTAACTCAAAAATCTCTTGAGAACTGTGTAACTTAAAATGATCTACTCTCAGAGTCTACACAACGGTATTATTCTTATATTAAGATCTATATTAAGAAAATATCTATGTCATAGAAAAGAATGAGAAATAAATTCAAGTGTATTTTGCAGGTAGACTGAGACTTCAAAGATACTTTCCATACGTAGCTGTCTACTTCAGCCTCTCACCCCAGAACCTCTGGAGGCATATATTATATCTTCTCTTCAGGAGGGAAAATAGGAGAAGTGCACCTTTCAAAGTCCCTCACAGCAAAGATGAGGAAGACAATGAGACAGAGAGGGCCTTTCCAATAAGCATATGCTAATTGGAGGCCTCTTGGGCTTGAACCCAGAGCTCTTCTCTCTTATTGTGGAAAACAAAGTGCAAAATGTTGGAAAATGTAAATAAAATGATAATGGTAACTCACAACCCACAGCCATGGGTAACTATTATTCATGTTTTGGTGAATGTCATTTTATATTATGAAAAATTTATTTTATATAATTTAAATCACAATCATATATAATTTGGTATGGCTTCTTTTTTACAAGTAATAATATAACACAAGTATTTTCCAATGTAAATAAATACTCTAACATATTTTTGATGATCATCTGATGCTTTATTAACAAATGTATCATAATTCAACTAATTACCTTGATTTTCTAGAGTTTTTAATATTTTATATAACGTAACAGTGAGTATCTCTCTACAACCGTTTTCTTTCCCCTGTATTTCATAATTAACTCTTAGGATAAATCCCCAAAGGTCTGGATTAAGAATATGAATATTTTAATGCCCTTGATATTTATTGACAAATTTTTTAGTGACAATTTACATTTCCTCCAGGGAGATATTAAAACAACTCAATTGTTAGACTGTCATGAGCATTAGTTATTCTAATTTTTTGTTTTTATTCTGAAAAAAATTCAAATTTACAGAAAAGATACAAGAATAGTACAGTAAAGTCCTGTATGCCCATTAATAATCACCAATTATTAATATTTTGTTATATTGGTTTGCATGAATGATCTCTCTAACTATATAACTTATTATTATTATTATTTGTGAACCATTTGAGAATAAGTTGCAGACCCTTTACCCCTAAATATTTCAATTTTTATCTTCTAAGAAAAACACTCCCTTATATGTTCAAATCAAGCATATATAGCATTGATAAAATATTGTTATTCAACACACAGTCCTATATTTAAATTGTCCTAATACTGTCTTTTACAATATTTTGTTTTCTGATCTAGAATCCAATCCAGGATGACATATTGTGTTCTTTAGTTCTTTAATCTGGAACGTTTCTCAGTCTTTATTTTTCATGATATTGACACATTTGAAGGGTATAGACAGGTTGTTTTGTAAAATGTCCCTCCATCTGGGTTTTCCTGAGTTTCCTCATAATTGGATTCAGGTTATGTATTTTTGACCAGAATGCCACAGAAGCAATGTTGTATCGTTCTCAGTGTGTTACATCATGATGTCAGTTTGTCCAGTTGCTGGTGATGTTAACCTTGATCAGTTGGTTAAAGTGATTCCGCTATGTTTCTCTGCTGTAAAGGTAGATTTTCCATTTTCTACTTAATAAATAATCCATGGGAAGACACTTGAGACCATGTAAATATCCTGTCCTTCAACAAACCTCTCACCCATGGGTTTTAGCATCCATTTTGATGTGTCTGAAATAATTATTACTATGATGCAAAATAATGATTTTTTTCCTAATTCTAGAATTCCTTCTGCATTTATTATTTGCCATTTTACTGTAACAAAAAGCTTTCAATTTTTCTTACTATTTTGTATGTATGTATGTATTCAGTCAGTCATTAGTTAATTTATATTTTTTAATATTGGCATGGATACATGGATTCTTTTTATATTCAGTATGTTATAATCCACTACAATTATTATTAATTTTGATACTGAAATTGTCCCTGATTTGGCTAATGGGAGCTGTTGAAAGCCTGCTTCTAAATTCTTTGGATATATCTCCATCATTCCTTTTTTTTTTGCCTTTCTTTATATTTTGGCCTCGCCACCAAAAAACAATCCAGAGTTCTTCTCACAGTTACCTTTCCTTCATTCTGGGATTGGCCATTTATTCAAGGAGCCCTGATTTCTGTTAGTGGAAAATAGAATTAATTTTAATTTTTTTTAATACACAATGTTTATTTTTAATTTTTATGTTCTTTGTTTATTAGTGAAGTTAAATTTTTTCAAATATTTATTCCTTGCTTACATTCTCTCTTTTGTTATTGTCTTTTTAATTTGCATAGTGTTTTTTTTAGGATACCAAGAATACACACTTAAGAATAACTCGTATTCTAACATTTAGATTAAACCATTTCTTTCTAAGGGAAAAATAAATTTTTAATTTAATGTTCTAAATAGTAGTTAAATCTCCCAAAAGACTTTCTATAAAACTATGGTAGACATGTTATAAAATCCAATCACATTTTAGAACACTGCCCCTATAGTCAAATTCAGAATTTCAGCCTACAGAAGCTGCAACCATTCTCCTGGGCTTTCTCTGTATTACAGCAGTCAAAGCAAGATTTCCTAGGCGGTGAAGTATGTAAAATCTTTATTGGTGAAAGCAGCCATGGAGTTTGGGGAGAGGAAAAGGTAAGTTTGAAGACAAAGGAATCTGTGACAGTGGAAGGAGGCATCTATGAAAGAGAAGGGGAAGAGTTAATCCAGAAGTAGTTGAATGGAGAAAGGAAATGTTCGTTCTTCAGCAGTACCAGTTAAAAAAGAAATCATAAACCAGAGTGGCAATTTATAAAGAACTTTAGTTTTATGAAGAAGTACCATGAGTTTGAAACATTCTGTAATGTTATAAAATAAGCATACATGCCTAGAAATACTTAAATTACATGGTGATCGCTCTTCAAGTGAAATTATGGTGAGAAAATTAAATGAGCAGATTCTATTTTGGGGCATGTATATCAACCATAAACTCACATATTGAACTGTAGATGCCATATCTGAGATGCTTTTGGCATTGGAAACTTTCGTCTCACCCACAAACATTGATGGCCCCTTGGGCTGCCACTGCTTGCCCTGAGATGCACAAGTGGTTAGGAAAACTCATTACGCTCCACCTCAGTTGACCTGTCTCTGGGCTCTGCACCACCACTGGCCCTTCAGTGGCTGCTGGAGCTCCAGTCTCTTGACATTCCATTTCCTGTGATATCACAGAATTTATTGACCATTTAGGTAACTCTCAGCCAGAGACACATGCCATCAAAACATTCACCGGAGTTTTCAGAGGGGAAGGAAATTCATTGATTTTTATCACTGTCACTGCTTGCTTCTCTTTTTTGCTTTCTCTCCATTGCTTTTTCTTACTTGACTGGAGTCACTTCCCATTGCTCACTGGATCCCCCCCGATGGCCTTTCTTCTCATCAAGTCTTCACAGCCTCCTCTGTATTACATTTCTGTGCTAGTATCTTTTTTAAAAAAATCAAAAAACTAATTTTGGGGTTTTTTTTGATGATATAGTTGTTTTAGAAGATTTAGAAATGCAAAAAAAATGTAAAGATGAAAATAAAAGCTACCTATAATTCTAGCATCCAGAAGTAACCACGGTTCACCTTTCAATGTGTATCTTTCAGTTCATTCTCTCATTCGGGCGTCTTCTCTATGTGTCTTTATATAATTCTGTCTTTCTCTCTCTGCCTCTCTCTAGCTCTCTGTCTATATGTATATATGTACACAAAGAGAGACAGAGACAGCGAGATAGTCCCTCCAACACACATACACACACATACTGGCAAGAAATACACTTCTGTTTTGTCAAGTCACTGAGGTTTTAGATTTATTTGTAAAAATAGATAGAGATAGCCTAACTAATGCAGTTATTCTAGATAAGGTGGTTGACAGATGGGTACATGCAACTGGAAATAGAGGGATGAAGGATGAAGGAGAAAATAACAAGACAGAATTAAATAAGAGAGGGCAATGGATAACTTTATGATAAGTAGGCAACACATTTCTGTGCGCCTGAGATTCAAATATATTTTAAATAGTTAACCAAGGATTGAGAAATCAAGGTCAGTGTGTCAATCAGTGATTTCATTCATGTACTGTTTCAAAAAGCATTTGTTAATTGCCTGCCAGGTGTTACACCATAAGATAGGCACCAGAGACATATCAAGGATTAAGATGTGGTCTCCTCTCTCAGGGTGCTCATGGATTGTCAGGAAAAAGATCAGCTTCTTTATAACTCTGTCAGTAAAAGTAGTTCTTTTCTACATAGACCCTCTGGAGAGAAGGATTAATTAAATGATGAACTTTAATAGTCTTATATTTCATTCAAGTTTATTCTGGTTGTTTTTCTCTCTTCCCAATAAACTACTAAGATTTAAAATGGATTGGCCTTAACCTTTACTTTCTTTTTACTTCTATCTTCTAAAAAAATTCTAAGATTAGCAAAACTGATCAAAGTTATCAAGAGGTAGGAAAAAAGACAAAGTTAAGGGCTCAGAAAAAACAGTGGTCAGAAAATCGACGCACTTGTTTGACTCGTCTTGGCTAACTGTATTTAATTATAAAAGATCTTTTAGAATATGGAGGAAATTGGGATTTTAATCTCAGAAGCTCCAGATCATTTATTGTTTGACTTGCCTCGGTTTGCCTCCCTGAGCTGATGAGCCAGGCTAGTGCATATGGCTCAAAGACAAACAGGGACCTCCCCTAAGGGAGTTTGCCGCCTAGTGAGAGGCAGGACTGAAGATATACTTTCTCTGTGCTATGTCACAGAGGGAGTCAGATCAGGGTCAGCAGCCTGAACAAGGGGAGCTGTGTTTACCATGGGACTCTGAACAAAGAGTAGGGATTTACCCATAACCCTTCCTTTTTTTTTTTTTGTGAGGAAGACCAGCCCTGATCTCACATCAGCCAATCCTCCTCTTTTTGCTGAGGAAGACCGGCCCTGGGCTAACATCCATGCCTATCTTCCTCCACTTTATATGGGATGCCGCCACAGTGTGGCCTGACACGCGGTGCATCCGTGCGCCCCTGGGATCCGAACCCCAGGCCACCGCAGCGCAGCGCGCACACTTAAGCGCTACGGCCACCAGGCGGCCCCAACCCTTCCTTTCCTGGGACTGTCTCTTCCCTTTTCTATTTGGTGGAAATGATCCTTCTGCATGAATTCAAGCACAGGGAACCAGAAACCTTGCTTGTGCCACTTCAAAAAGGGCCACATGAGACACTTCCTTGACCATGTCATCATCCAGGAAGCCTGATCCTGATGTCACTTTTTGCATTTTGGACTTCTTTGCCCTGGAGTCTCTTACTACAATTGAGAACTTCCCAACTGTATCTTTATCTTCTTATCATTCAACTTTCATCTGTATTGGAAAGTCAATAAAGAAAAGATTCAGAAAGAATTATTTATACACTTCAAATCTAGAATACATTTAGATGGCTGTATCCTCAAAGGGAAAGTGATGTTTTAGAAAAAGGGGTGAGATTTTGGTAACGTTAGATGGTATACTCTGGAAATAGGAGGCCAGGAACATTTGCATCCTACTCTAATCTCACAGCTCTTTCCCGTAAAGTCCCCCAAAGGAATTATAAAAACAAGGGACTACAGCAAATGGAAATTAAAGTACACTTTATTATTAGCCTGGCCAATACCAAATAAACAAATGCAGAACTTTCTGGTAAAAAGAAATTACATAATTTCACACATGGCATACTCTCAGATCCCAATCCAGATCCCCAAACTCTAAATTAAATATCTTATCATCTTGGAATCTTAACATCCTTGGGCTGCTCGCATGGAACAGGAGACAGAAGTAATAAATAAGGAAAGTACTGCATGGAAAAAGAAATAAAATTAACCTGGAGGACTTTCAGAGACAGAATCTTTTACGAAAGAAAACAACAAACAAATGAAAAGTACTCTACCATAAAAACCAGCTTTATCATAAAAAGGAATCTCTCATCATCAGGCAGATGGGTATCCTGGACCTAATTACTAAGTGATAGACACAGAGGGATTGTGGGTTCCAACATCAACACTGAGAATAAGAAAAGGAGAGAGATCAGTGACCTCAGGCACTCTCACCATTTTGGCCATTTGACTGCAGGAGAAAGAAAATTTTAACATATGATGAACTGCCTGTGAGTGAATATGCCCAAATAGCAGCAGGGCATCTGGCATAGTTTAGTATGTTATTACTTAGAAAGAAGTGAGAAATGAGACAAGAGGATGAAGGGACTGCTTTGCCAAGCCCCTACAAGTTGGAGATTGGTTGGGAAAGAGAGACAGGCTGTTATTTATTTTGAGGTTGTTGTTGTGTTGTCATGTCAATATTGCCATGGGGAGCCTCTTGCACTTTGCAGGGGGATTTATGTAGGAACTCCTGCAAACATCACAATTACCTATTGAGTTAGATACTCCAATCCTCACTACATAGACCAAGAAAATGCACCTCAGAAAGATTATTTTGACCAAGCTCTCATAGCTATTAAATGTGATCTTGAGTTTTATCTGAATCCAGAGCCTATGCTATTTGTCATTTTCTTTTTAATCTGAGGTTATTATACTAGAATTGCACTAGTAATTAAAACAGGTTTGGAAATCACTCGATTCTTTTCCTTATTAGTCATTGCAATTTGGCCTGTATGGAAATATTCAAAGTAGACACTGAATTATATTTTCTATACACAAGTGACACAAAGCAGGCATTGTTTGCCATGCCCTTGGCAGCATTCTCTAAAAGCCATCTTGATACTATCAAGAACAGAAGCTTCTTCACACTGAGAACTTCTACATCCTTCCAAAGAAAACATTCTTTCTCATAAGTATTCATAATCACCTTTATTCCTATGCTTTCTCTCCCCAAGTAGCTAGGTACCTGAGTTAAAACAACCATTTAGCGGAAACAACTGTAGGAATATGCATATATATTTTGCATTAAATATACATTTAATTCCCATTAAGGGAAGTATGACTAACCTCATTAACAGGTTCCAGAGAAATGAGGGTTTCCTGATTTATGCATAAATGTATATGAATGTACTTTCTAGCTTTTATATAATTTCACCCTTTAAATATTCATATATATGTGTAAGTGCCTATGCATAATCCACATTCACACAGAACACACTATATGAATATTATGGTCACTATTATTGAGAAACAGGTAGACGTCTGGTTTCTGATTGGGATGTAAAGAGCTGGAAGGAGTGTTACTCCCACCCTTACAACAACAAAAAAAGCCAGATCACCTACAAGTTCCTGACTTTTCTTGACTGCATCAGAGAGCTAAGGTTGTAGGGAGAGGGGACAGGAACCATGGCTTACCTGGGGCAGAGGGAGTCAGACATCGGTCAGAAAATGTCATCTACTATGGTCAAGAGATTCGTGGCAGCCAAACGTGAGCTGGCAAGCAAGTGTGGAGCTTCTTAGACATCCAGATATAGGGGGAGTCTACACCTTCTTGCTCCACAGATCCCACTGGGCACTAGCAAAAATGGTTGGTCAATGTCTTGAGAAAGTGTCCCTCGTGGTGTAGGCCTGGACCCTTCTCTCTTCTCTCTGACAAAGGAAGACAATCCTAAATCTGTTGGGGAAGGAGGGCACTGATGAAAACCCACTGCACCTAGGCAAAAGAAAGAGGAAGAAAACCTCTACTCTTGGGCAGGTGCAGAAATACTTTCAGGACCCAGAACTGCAGCTGAGAGAGGGGCAGGTGCCCTGAGATATGAAGTATGACTGAAGGAATTGGCAGCCTGTGCACTGAGGGTAACCATAGCAATAATAAACCCGAGACCCAGCTGTACTCTTGACTGGATTATCTCAAACCCCCACATAAAAACTAGCAGAAAGAAATGCATTTCTATGCGTAAAAAACAATTTACCTCAGTCTCTACTGTCCTACACAAGATATTTAGCTTTAAACAAAAGTTTGCAGAGTATTTGAAAAGGAAAGGAGAAATGACATAAGGCGAAGACATAAAATAATCAATAGAAACAGAGTCAGATAAGACACAGATGTTGGGACTATCTGAAAGGGAATTTAAGGAACAGGTAGAGGTCACTAATGATTATTTTCAAGCTGCCAAACTGTGATGTTTCTGTGGGATATTGCAATCTGTAAAATGAGGAACGTCCAAGCTGAATTAGGACATCCTTTACCCAATAAAGTTAGTTCCTAAAGACTCTGTTATGGATCTTCCAAGAACACCATTATCATTTATTTCATACATATTTTCTCACTTTTATTGTATTTAGGAGCCAATCCCAGGCCTTTTCTTAAAGACAAGAAATGTCTTCTTAAAATGAACACAGTTATATGTTAGATCCCACCACTCCAGGACCCTTCTGGGGTCCCTCTGTGGACCCTTTTGGATGTCAGGCTTATATCAGGTTATATCACAGATGTTCTTGGCTCCATAGCATCATGTGGACCTCTCTTGGCCATCTGCTCAGGTACCTTAGTTTCATTTAATTATGTGCAGTAGAACATGTTTTCACCACAGCATCACCTGCACTCTTGAGGCTGCCCAGCTGGAGCCACAGATGTCTCCTGATGAGACAGCTCTCCTACCTGAGACCAGAAGGAAGAGAAGACCATCCCTGTCCCCTGACATTTCATTTGGCCTAGGGCTTAGTTGCTGTGTTATATCTGTTCTGCCCTTATACTTCTATTTTAAGCATAGATCTGAGTCATTCACTCATCCATTCAATCAACCAGTCACCAGGGAAATTGATGAATGAATGCCTGTATCATCAAATGAGCAAATACTGTTTTTCCAACAAGCAATATTTTCGGGAATTGTTCCATGCATTTTCCCATGTATTATGTATTTCTTACAATAATGCTATGATATAAATGTTACTAAACTCATTTTACACTTGAGGAAACTGGACTCAAAGTTTAAATAGCATTGCCCAAGGATACATAGTTAATGACAGAGCTGGCTTTTTAATATCCTTTTCTAGTTAGTGTCCAGTAGGCTGAGTTTATATTAATTTTCAGTAAATCTCCATAGAGAGACATTTCATATTGGGATAACTTCTATGGATGGTCATCTTACTCCTTTGCCTCTTCTGTTGTTGTTTTAGAGGACTGAAATGGATCATAAGAGAGTTTAGAATATTTGGTTTCAATAGGAGCTTCCACCCGTGACAGGTTTTTGAATTTTAGAAAGCTCCTGAATTTGAGAAGCTCTACTTTTAAGTGATATTGTAGTCAGGCATCCTGGCTCATTCAACACAATCTCTTCTGTTAAATGAGCACAAAATCTCATGAGAGACCGAGAAAGGCCCTTGGGAACAAATCTGTGTAGAATCATAGCTTCACAACCCATGAAATAAAGCAATGGACAGAAACTCTCCCTCCTTTAAATCCCTATCGGTACCTTTCTTGTGATATGTGTATCATTCTACTGTGTAATATCATCATCTTGTTAATTCAGGAAACATTATTCATCTTCCCCCTTCCTGTCAGGTTCCAGGCTCCTGTACCTTTACACATCAACTTTTTCATCTTCTTCACAGCACTAATCACATTCTCAAATGTTTTCCCTTTGTTTCCTCATGACTTTCCTTCCCCCAAGATAAGGTTTGGGTTTGGGCATGGACATTATTTTGTGAGTTCCCCTCAGGCCTTTGGTCAAGTCTTGCTAAAATCTTAGCCTGCTATCAACTGAGATGTGAGAATCAGAAAGAGGAGTATTCACTCTCTGAGCCTGGAGTAGGGGGGACTTCAGGGTGGACATGCATGGAGATAACAGTGCCAGCAGAACAAAGATCTCATATGGGCATTATTAGTAGGAAAGACACTAAGAATATGCCAACAAGACAGAAGGGTCAGAGCAGAAAAAGAAAAATTGTTTAAGAGAAAGTGAGTGCCGGCCCCGTGGCTTAGTGGTTAAATGCGTGCGCTCCGGTGCTGGCAGCCCCAGTTCAGACCCCTGGCGCTCACCGACGCACCACTTATCCAGCCATGCTGAGGCCACGTCCCACATACAGCAACTAGAAGGATGTGCAGCTATGACATACAACCATCTACTGGGGCTTTGGGGAAAAAAAAAGGAGGAGGATTGGCGATAGACGTTAGCTCAGAGCCGGTCTTCCTCAGCAAAAAAAAAAAAAAAAATGGGATTACCATGGATGTTAGCTCAGGGCTGATCTTCCTCACAAAAAAAAAAAAGAGAGAGAAAGTGAAAGTCTGAGAAATGCCTAGGGATATTTGGGGTAGATGGGGCAATTTCTGATAGATGGAGCAGTCTGGGGTCATGCTTTAATAATATGAGTATTGAGGAAACATTACCTTATTTTGCATCCATGTTTTGTGAGGCTGCTGCCATATGACCTACAAACACATCTGTTTAAATCCACTCTACAGAGCCTCCTCAGCGTTAACCAGCAACAACTATTAAACTTCTGGGAAAAAACTGGATAATCATTCCTTTCTTTTTTGAAGCACATGTTTTGAAAGTCCATGTCACATGATTTCCTTGGATAGCTACATTAAATATATATTCCCTCAGTTAAGAATTAACTTATTTTGATTCCTGATGCAGCACTTATTTGAGTTCTACAGTACTCTCCAACCTAAAATCTTTTCGGTTGCATTGTCATAAAATGAATTTTCTTTGAAAAGTACCAAGGAGCCAGGCCTGATCTGAACAGTCATCTTATGCAGCTCAGAACCATCTGGAGTGCCATTCCTCTGGGCTGTCCCATGTATATTTCCCATATATCTTAAATTCTCTCCCCATCAGCCAGGGATCCCACTCTCATGCACTTTCCCTTCTCCCCATCTATCCAAGGCTGCTTCAAAGCTGATCCCGTAATCTGGTATTGTATTAGTTTTGGGGGGCTTCCGTAACAAAGTACTACACACTGAGTAGCTTAAACAACAGAAATTCATTCTCTCACAGTTCTGGAGGCTAGCAGTCTAAAATCAAGGTGTCAGCAGGTTTGGTTCCTTCTGAGAGCTATAAAGGAGCAACTGTTCCATGCCTCTCTCCTAGCTTCTGGTGGTTGCTGGAAATTTCTGGCTTTCCTTGGTTTGTAGACGCATCACCCCAATTTCTGTCTTCATGTTCATATGGTGTTCTCTCTGTATGCATACGTTTCCAAATTTTCTCCTTTTAGGATAGGGTCATATTGGATTAGGGCCCACCCGAATGACCTTGTCTTAACTTGATCATCTACAGAGATTCTATTTCCAAATACAGTCACATCCACAGGTACTGGAGGTTAGGACTATAATATCTTTGGAGTGATACAATTCAACCCATAACAGGCGGGATGAACAGAATGAGGGTCATGGGGAGGAGGCTATGCCTGAAGGCACTACTTCCCTTTTCCACCACCCTCATAATGGTTTCCCAAGTAAATTTCTCAGGCTACTGGTCATGTCTGAGACTCCTCTTTCCTTCTCAAACTCCATCTCTCATACTTCAAAACCCAGAATTCTAACCCTGTGATAAAGCTCCCCAGATAATCTTAGTTTGGTTTTCCTCCAAAAAAGAAATCAATCTTCTCTCAACAAAGCTTCCTCTATCAGAAATTCTGGGTGATTTTGTCTCTTTCAAAAAATTTCAGGGCCGGCCCCTTGGCGCAAGCGGTTAAGTGAGTGCACTCTGCTGCCGTGGCCCGGAGTTCACCAGTTCAGATCCCGGGCGCGCACTGACGCACAGCTTGTCGAGCCATGCTGTGGTGGCGTCCCATATAAAGTGGAGGAAGATGGGCATGGATGTTAGCCCACGGCCAGTCTTCCTCAGCAAAAAGAAAAAAAAAAAAGCCGGCCCCATGGCTTAGCGGTTAAGTGTGCACGCTCCGCTACTGGCAGCCCGGGTTCGGATCCCAGGCATGCACCGACGCACCACTTCTCCGGCCATGCTGAGGTGGCGTCCCACATACAGCAACTAGAAGGATGTGCAACTATGACATACAACTATCTACTGGGGCTGTGGGGAAAAAAAGGAGGAGGATTGGCAATAAATATTAGCTCAGAGACGGTCTTCCTCAGCAAAAAGAGGAGGATTAGCATGGATGTTAGCTCAGGGCTGACCTTCCTCACAAAAAAAAAAAAAAAAGAGGGCCGGCCCCGTGGCTTGGCAGTTGGGTGCATGCGCTCGGCTACTGGTGGCCCAGGTTCGGATCCGGGCAAGCACCAACGCACCGCTCGTCCAGCCACGCTGAGGTGGCGTCCCACATGTAGCGAGTGGAAGGATGTGCGACTATGGCATACAACAATCTACTGGGGCATTGGGGAGAAAAAGGAAAAAAAAAAAAAAAAAGGAGGTGGATTGGCGGTGGATGTTAGCTTGGGGCTGATCTTCCTCACACAAAAAAAAATTTTTCAAAGAAAGGCAGTGTTAAGGCACAGATAAAAGGATGAGGCAGGAAGTTATTTTGTTTTCCGTGTTGTTGCTTTGTTTTTCCTTTTACCAGTTATTCAGATCTTTATAAAATTTACAGTCAATTATCCTGTTCACCTTCGGCCACCATCCCTGTAAATCATGTTCCAGCCACACAGAGCTACTAAGAAATTCTCCAACCAGGGCAGGCTTTTGGTTGTCTTTTCACCTGCTGTTTCCCCTGCCCTGAGTGACCTGACCTCACATGTTCATCTGGAAAACCCCACTCAACCTCCAAGACCTGGATGAAGTGCCATCTTCTCCAACTGCCTCAGGGATTTGAACTCTACCAAATTTCTCCCTTCTCGGTGATTTACACAAGCTTGTATCATCACAGTTTTGCCATTTTTTGATGTGAATTGTTGACAGTGCAGTCCTTCCTGATTTCACCACACCTCTGATGGCATGGACTGCCACACTTGCCATTGTATCTGGACCCAGGCTGGCACTTCATAATTGCTTGAGAGAGGCATTCAGAGAAGGGATATAGAAGTCATAGAAGAGCTCTTTACACCTCTTCTTAAATCTTGTGTGCAAGAACAAAACATTCCTTCTCTGCAGTTCCTTCTCTGCAACTTGCCACTGATGCATTCCGTCTTGTTATGAGTGAGCTCTAGGACAGAGGAAGACATTGCACTTCAGTAAAATAAACAGTGAAGGCTCACAAGAGCTAATTTTTTTAAATGGATATGTGTTCAGAGAGGAGTTTGGGGGAAAACTGTCAAAGACATTGTCTAGCCTCAAAAGATTCTGGCTTTTTGTTGACATGAGCCAAACTCTAAGCTGCAATTCAAAAGCCAACAGCCAGGCAAAGTTACCTTGGACAAGAAATGCAATCAGAAAAGCAAAGATCCAGCTCTTTAGTCCCTTAGGGCCTTCACTATAAAGCTCTATTACTGTCATCATGTGACAAAAGCATAGTAAGCCTCAGCTGATTCATGGTCTGAGTCTTGAAGGGGAATATGAGTCAGTGGTGCCCATTCACTGGGCAGAGATTCACTCAGAATGTCTGGACAAGGGCTTCATGCTTTAACCATTCCCAGTCTGGGTGGCTGCTACCTCTTGCCTCAATGTTTAACGTCTAAACAGTCAGCAACTTCTACCAATAACACTTTAATAAACTCCTTCACGTTCTAAATGCAGCATCTGAAACTCCATAAACAGGAGTGAACTAGTAGCAGTCTGAAGTTGTCATCATTGACAGCTTATGATTTATCTTAACTCTCCCTCGCCATTTGGCCACGACTTTAAGTAAACACTTTCCGTCTTCCTCATGTTCTCGTTACTGCCACCTCCCACTAATAAGAGAGACTGCCAAGAAAAGCATCCAGACAGTTCATTTACCTCCCAAACTTGCCTAAAAGTAGCCGCCCCAGTTTAGACAAGGGGTGAAGCTACTACTGCACATTTTCAACAGATGGAACAATGCTTCCCAAATTATTTACATTAACATTATTTGCTTTCAGGATGTGTGTAACGAACGGGTAGTTGAATGAAATATTATGGCGCAGACTGAAGACACCAGCAGTTGAGGCAGGCCGTTTATGGTGATAGATGGACATGGGCCGTTTTGCTTTCTACGAAGCTGGGAGCTGCGGGCAGTCTGTCTTTGCTACGTTCTTGGCACCTTTTTGTTCTGTCAGGTGGCTAGAGACTTGGTCCAAATTCACAGGGAGGTTCCTCACTTAAAGTAAAGCGGACAGAAGACCCCAAGACTGTCTCTTTCTCACCCATCAGCCGGTGAATGAGATTGGTCAAGATGGTTGCTGTGCTGTGCAGCTGGTCCCAAGAATGACAGGTTTCCCTGGATTTTCTGTGAGTGTCATGAAGCCCTCTCTGGTAGAAGATGAGAGACCTTCCCTCACCAAACTGATGGAGCCTACATGTGATTCAGGATTCCTGAAATTGTTAATGGCCTGCCCATACCAAATCCAAGGTGGTGTTGAGTTTCATAGAATGGACCATCATGAGGACCATATGCCTAGTTGTATTCCTTTCCTCTCTTAAAACAAACCAGGAGTAGAGCAGAATGATCACTGGTAGATGACCGACTACAGATGGGAAAAGGGTGAGCAGAGTCCTGCTGTTTCTTCAGGTGCCCTTTCCCTAAACACATACCCCGAGGTTTATATCAGGGGCATTAGTAAAGGTCAGAAGGATGCCAGGGTGAGCCCCCTCTGTGGCAGAGTCGGTCTTGTGGTAGGAGTTTCCTGTTTTATATGGAGACTCCCATAACAATTCCCCATGTGGAATGACTTAAGTGATCATGTATATATTGAGTATTTATTGAGTACCTTCAATATCCAACGGTCTGTGTCTGGTTCCATGAGGGATAGCTTGAAAAATAACTATCTAGAAGCTCCCTCTGCAGTAAAGAGGTAAAATGCCATCAAAATGCTAAGTGGTATACCTAGAGGGGGTTCCTCAAATTTTCTTGAGGTGGCAGCTAAACTCGATAGGCACTCGCCTGTCCTTGGTGTTTGTCAGAGGATGACAGAGGAGGCACCGGGGTAGGGCTGGGGTTGCTCCGTTATTGCTTCTTCCATTCCCAGGTTGTGTGTTGTACAGAAAGATGAGACATCACAGGCTGTACGAGCCAAGTTTGCTAATGAGCCTGCAGAGCAACGTGGAACATGGAAAGAGGCTCCAAACATTGTCTCTGGATTTGTCATCAGGGTATTATCTAGCGTTTCGTTCTCCCTCGCTCCCTCCCTCCCTCCTTCTCCCCTCTCTCCTTCCCTTCCTTTCTCCCTCCCTTTCTCCTTCTCTTCAAGGAGTCCTCACAAATACCTCATTTTTCCCTCTGACCTCCTGTTAAATCCTCAGAGGCTCCCATTCTCAGATCCTTGAGTTTCTCCTTCACCATTGAGTTGCTTCCTCTTAAATGGTGGCCCCTTTTCCAGAGCCCAAGTGTAACAATGCCCTCCCCACTGCTCCTCTGTCCGACTCCTTTAGTCTTAGAAGCGTGATCAGACACTAGCCAGCATCATCACCTAGGGCAGAGGAGACCCCAGAGTAGACCATGGCAATCGTATGCCGGACTCCCAATCCCCATGTTGGGAGTCTGGACAGTTCTGGGGGAAAAAAAAACCAAAAAGTGGCATTTTGCCCTTAACACTTTGATGCATTTTTAAAATATTTTGAATTTTGATATCATGAAAGGAAGACATAAAGTATCTGTATTTATCTAAAGGGGTAAATACTTAAAGAAGGTGGCAAAACCTTGCCACAGAACTCTCCCCCAACCTGCCCCAGGCCGATGTCTCAGGCCACCGGGCCACAGTGACCACCGCTCCTCGAGCCCCTGTTGTGGGCCCCACACAAACACTCCCGGGCAGCAAACTCAGCTCTCATAGGAAAGCGTGTGGCCCAGGCTGACTTTCCACTCCCTGAGTTTAAGGGATGGTTCTTCTCAGTGCTCGAAATCCCCCTCAGCCCCTAGCACGAGACCTTGCACATAACGGGGGTTTTTTAAACCCCCCCGAGGTTTGCTGCTCTTTGATCAATGATTTTCCGGGGAATACATACCCAAACACAGGAGCCAACAACAACACAGGCGTTAACACAGACATGTACATAGATGCCCAGAATGGTCCCTCAGGCAGTCATGGGGAAACATGCAGGAAGGCAGTGGATTACACTCAGTATCAGGGACCCAGGAGCAGATGCCTCCTGGGGTTGCGCACGCACCGCACCCCACCCTACCCTTGCTGACATCACTGCCATTGCTCAGAGCTCCTGGCTCTGCAGTTCGGGCTCACTTCCTTTGGGCTGGAACCCAGCGGGCCTCGCCTGGCCGGGCTGAGCTGTGCTGGACAAGGCAGGGCAGGGCAGGGCCAGCCAGGGCTAAGCCACAGATGGTTCAGGTGTCAGTCTCCACCCGAGTGGGAGCTCCTCGAGTCCAGGGTGACTCAGGCCCTGCATACTCTGGTTACTCCAGCTTAACCGCCCTGAAATGGCCTTGCACCCCCGCTGACCACACCAGCCCTCCCCAGCTCCCCACCAGCCGGATGTGTGGTATTCACTTCAGCCTCAGCCCAAACACGCAGGCCTGCCCCCAAGAGACGGAGCAAGAATCTGTGCTTCCCTCAGAGCTACAGAGAAGGGGCCTCAATGTTCCTGCCTTGGCCAGAGGCTCCTGGGCAGACACTTCAAGGCCCTTTCAGGTCTCTCCCTGTGGGCTGGGCTCCACCTGCTTAACTCCAGGAGCCCAGGAAGCTGGGGCTGCTCACTCCCCAAGTGGGTGCTCAGGGGACAATTGTGGGGGATGGTTACTCTAGCACCCTTTGTCTCCTCAGCTAACAGATCAGCTTCTATCCTTGTAAATGCCATTAACCCCCTTGGGGATCCACATTTTTGCCCAGGCAGGTTATTTATTCATCGATGGTGTGAGCTGTTTTTATAGTTCGGGTCATAAGTACTTATAGGCCACTTGCTCTGACAAGGAATCAACTCGCCTCTACATCTCCAACTAGATGTGTGACTTCGGAAAGTTACCCTAAGGCTTGCTAAGCCTCTGTTTTTTCTCATGTGTAAAATTGGAGAATCTATTTAACACAGGTTCTGTGAGAATTGTATAAGATTCTGTATATGATAACAATGATAATGACAAAAATAACGGTTGTTACCTACCAAGTGCCTACAATATAAGGAAACTGGATCAGACTTTCATCTCATTTAATCCGGACAACTACCTTCTTATTTTTATCCTGTTTCACTATAACTAAATAATAAAATTTGCCAATAAAGTGTGGGAAGATAAAGACAGAACCCTTATGAGGTATTTAAATTTTACCAAGAGCTCTTGAACATGAAAATGCTTATAAATCCCAAGGAATGAATCTCATATAGTAATATTTTACGCAATATGGCAGGCAGCAGGGAAGACAATTTCTGATAAGAGATGTTGCTAGTTCCCATTATTTATACCACAGAGACAAACACTTTTCTCAACACTTTTTTTTAACTTTGGCCCAGATCAAAAGATTAGACAACGTGACAGTTAATTTTATGTGCCAGCTTGGAGGAACCATGGTGCCCAGATATTTAATCAAACATCATTCTGGATGTTTCTGTGAGCGTTATTTTTGAATGAGATTAACATTTAAATTGGTGGCCTTTGAGTAAAGCAGATTACCCTCCATAATGTGGGTGGGCCTCATCCAATCTGTTGAAGGCCTGAATAGAACCAAGACTGACCTCTCCTGAGCAAGAGGGAATTCTGCCAGCAGACAGTCCTCAAACTTGAACTGCAAAATGGACTCCTCCCTGAGTCTCCAGCCTGGTGATCCACCCTGCAGATTGTAGATTTACCAGCCTCCATAATCACATGCACCAGTTTCATAAAATAAATCTCTCCTCTCTCTTCTCTATACACATATCCACACACACACACACACACACACACATTTTGTTGGTTCTGTTTCTCTGGAGAACCCTGACTGATACAGACAAGAAAGCTGATATTGGCTTTGTCACTGACAGGACCGCAAAGTGAATGAGAAGCATGTTGGGATCCTAGACTAGAATAGGGTTCTTCAGATTGACTTGAAGAGGAAGAGCCATTCTTACGGGCCCTAGCCTCAATGCTACCAGGAGTCACAGAACCTGAGGGGGCCCAGCCCAGTCTGTGACTCACAGCTTCACAGGGATTTAGTCACAGAAAGGGGGGGATGGGGGCTTCAGTCATGATGGCCGCCCCACACCCCCACCTTAACATCTTATTGTCCTTTACTCCTTAAGGCTCCACCTCTTCATGAATCCCTCACACACAGGTTTGTTGGCATTTCCAAGGCGTTAAGCTCCCTCACTGCTCTACTGTGCCATATTTTCAGGGCCACAGTTTTTTCCAGCCAGCTACACCTGTCTCCCCACTTCCTTCTGCTCATCTCAGAATGTTCTAACGAACTAGCATTTAACATTGCCCAGGTACACCAAGCTTCCTCACAGGGGACGGGAAAGGGCACTAGATATGTGGTCAGAAGACCTAGCCCTGACCTAGTGGTCACTTACTATCTCCATGATACAGGACAAGGCACCTCGATTCATTCGTTCACTCAAATTACTCGTGGAGCATCACCTCTGTGTCAGCATTGGGATCATCACTGGGGGTAGAATGATGAGTAAAAACAGACCATGGTGTTGTAATCTCCAGTTTTCACTTGACCACCCATTTTCATTTCTAATAACAAACTGTGGTCAGGGATTTGAAGACATGTAGCAGAGGAACCGTACATATAGCAGAGGATCAGGAAAGTCTTCCCCAAAAACACGACATTTAAGCTAATACCTTACACTAACTAGGATAATGGGTGAGGAAATAGCATTCTGCATTGATAGAACAACAGCATACGGAAGGCCCAGAGAGACAAAAGGTACAGTTGACAGAAACTGGCCATGGATTAGCAATGGGAGATGGGAAGGGCAAGGGTGGTGTCAAGGATGACTACTGGGTTTCAGGCTTGTGGAAAGGATGGATCATGGGGAGGGAATAATGGGAAAAAAGATGAGGTTTGGGAAGATCAGTGTTATTTCCTGTAGTGGTAGCCTTTTGCTTTGCCACCCAGAGTCAATGCAACCTTCTCTTAATAATACAAGAACTTGCATTTTCTATGGGCACAGCTTTCTCCCCCTCCAGTGAGTGTGGTTTGGGAAATTGCCTCAAATACTCCAAGGCAGGTACCAATTGGTTGAAGCTGGAAAGAGTAATCAGATCACTGGGAAAAATGATTGGTTCTGGATTGGATCCATCCTTCTGTCTGGAAGTCAGGCCCTGGATTTTGGATGGTTGTGTGGGAAACTTTCTCCTTATGCTGGACTTAAAAGTGAAAGGATGTATATTTAGAAGCTACTGACCCTACAATCATTGAAGGAGAGTCTGACCAAGAAAAGAACCGGCTCATAGAGAATTATGCTGAATGCGGGTGAAAGAAACTAAGTCACAGAGACATCAATCAAGCCCATAGTCCAGCCACGCCTGAAGTTGAACTTTTCAGTCACATTAAGTGATAAATCCCCTTTGTAAATTGGGTCAGATTTTCTATTCCTTGAAATCCAAAATTTCCAACTGATTCAATTCTTGGGGTTTTAAAATGAACTAAGCCTTATCCTGACCTGGCATACAGTCTAGATGGGCTGGTGGGATAAAAGCATAGATAGATAGAAGAATGAATAAAAAAGTGAATGAATGAATGGAAGGCAAGCATTTTTACTGAATACATTCTATATAAGTACTGTGCTAGATCTTTTATATGAAATTATTGTAGATCAAATAATAAACCTTGTTTATTCCTTATAGCAATTCTGCAAGATAGTTATTAGCAATATCATGAAAATGAAGAAATTGCTGGGGGCCAGCCCGGTGGCGCAAATGGTTAAGTGTGCGCACTCCACCGCGGTGGCCGGCGGTTCGCCCGTTCAGATCCCGGGCGCGCACCGACGCACCGCTTGTCAAGCCATGCTGTAGCGGTGTCCCATATAAAGTAGAGGAAGATGGGCACAGATATTAGCCCAGGGCCAGTCTTCCTCTGCAAAAAGAGGAGGATTGGCAGATTAGCTCAGGGCCGATCTTCCTCAACAAAAAACAAAACAAAACAAAATGTCATAGCCGTGGACTTTAACGATCACTGTGAAAGGCAACAAAGTCTTTCCAGCTGGTGGGGAAAGTCCAGCTGAGGTGGGGGAGGAAAAGGGGCCTGGCAGTGAGGCCATCTTCCTGTCAAAATGGGGGTGTGGGGCTGCTGTCACATCGGAAATGAGGGTAGCCTGAAGGCTGGGGTTAGCACTCGATGGGAGGATTGGAAGGACACTTTGAAGTCTAGATAGCATTTCTGAAGAATGCCTGATGAGAATTCCAGACTTTTATAGAGGGATATGGAGACTGGATATGTTTTGCTTTTGAACACTTTTTATTTGCAACTTTATAGTTCTTTCTGCCATAAATTTGAACCGAAATGGATATTAAATTGCAAAAACAACACAGTTTGTACCTATTTTTCACACACACACAAAAGACTCTCAGAGTAAACTTTGTCTTGAGTAGCATGGAGAATGGAGTTTGGATAATGCCTTTACGCAGATTTTACTTCTCTACCGGAACTATTACCTCCTTTACGCCATTAAAGAGAAAATTGATTTATTAACTGTTGATATTTGTACTTGGGAAATTCATCAGGCCCCTTGATCAGCAGAACGAGGAATCCTGAACAGCATCTCTGTAGTATAAGGAGAAGGTATCAATAAGATATAAGCGATGTGCATAAAGTTAAGTATATGTTTTGTGCTTGAAATGTTAACATCTCTATTGTGCTTGTTCATCATGGAAAGCATCTTATTTTCTAAACCAAGCGCAACCAGACTCTGTCACTCTAAAGACTCTAAGCCATAGATTACTACTTTTTATTATGGCTCTTATAAGATTGTCTTGCAAGTGCCCTGCAGAATTAGTGCCAGTAAGAAGACACGCTGCAAATGCAGATACTGCACGTTATTGTTACACAATTGTTCATAGAAAGGTACCCTGACACTCCACTAGGTAAGAATAATTGGATGAGAAATCCTGATTAGCCACCTCATTTTATGAGTGGCTAAGATAAACTCTAGGAACGATGGGATTTGCACACTTTTAAAACTTTTCCAAGCATTTTGTTCTTCCTTACATTTATTAAAGTAAATAGAAAATAGCCTCATCAGAGAGTTTATAGATCTGTTTGAGGCTGTCATACAAATGTGTGCTCTACAAGAGCTTACATATGAGTATATTTAACACATAAAGTATAAATACGTAGATAGTGCTCACAAACTAGTCTCCGTGAAATAGTCCTCAGGGCACTAAGAGCTGCTAAGATTGATGTTTTAGAAACCACACCCTGGTGATGAATGAGATGAGATAAATTGTCTTATGTCGATACTGGGAATGCTACAAAGTGCTGGTAGGAAGCCTCCTGGCTGGGTGAGTGCCTCTATGAAGAGGGGAAGCTGGTCCTTCTTCCAGCAGACTTGAGGCTCCTGCTGCAGCCTGAGCTACACAGTCAGCATTTGTGGCTGTATTGGCTGCTTTTAATCCCTCTGGGTAATAATCAGAAGGTTGCATTCATAGCATTAATGATTAGTAACTCCAGTGCCCATGGTTGGCATAAAAAATGGCATGTTGATAATTACTTTTGGTCTTAAAGAATGAGTAGCACAGGCTGCCTGCGTCTCACTCTATATGAGACCTTTTCTCCCCTGCAGAGTAAATTGGCATTCCTCTTTGGCTTATTTCAGAGAATGGGTTGCCAAGCCAGCCATGAGCAGCCTCTGGAGCATTTTCTGAGCCAGCTTCTGGTGGGGTATTGGGCTCTGGTGTATTCTGAAGAGAGTAATTGAAATACTTAAAGAATGAGTATATTTGTAAACCATAGTCACATAATTGTGAAGGAAAACACAATGTCTGCCAGCAATGCCTCTGGCCTCGTGTGGAATAGACAAGCAAGCAGTGGAATATACTAGAGCCACGAGTGTCAGAGCTGGCATTTACTTCAGCATCATAAGGGCCAAGTCTACAACGATGACAGACAATAACTAACCTTCCCAAGGCCATGCAACCAGGAAGTGGCAGCTCTGGGAATAAGAACCTACCCTACTAGCTCCAGGCCAGGGGTCCTTCTATTGCACCAAGGCCCCTCGATTCCCTCATTTATAAAAGAGGAACAACAATACTTGTCTGGCAGGATACCTGTAATGACTAAATGGGTTCACATCTGTGTAAGTGCCTCACACAGAGATTGGCCCCCAATAAATGTTTAATATTTTTCTTATTACCAGGTTGTTACCCCTTGGAGCCCACAACCATTGTCCACTCTTGCCGTGCTCAGTGCTGATGTCACACTGCATTTCCATACATGTAAAATCTGGTGTGATGCTGGGTGA
This sequence comes from Ceratotherium simum simum, assembly GCF_057802395.1. Taxonomy (NCBI): domain Eukaryota; kingdom Metazoa; phylum Chordata; class Mammalia; order Perissodactyla; family Rhinocerotidae; genus Ceratotherium; species Ceratotherium simum. The sequence goes on along the minus strand of NC_141910.1, from coordinate 60,578,025 downwards.
TCATGCATGCCACGTATGTGTTTCTGCCACAGAACTCACCTGTTGGCAGTACAAAAGATGAATTAACCCATATAGAAAATAGTCTCTTTTAAAAAATGACTTTGTGTAAACCTTTCCACTTCTACAATATAGAAGCACCAAGGACAACCACGCAGGGCAAGCCTAGAGCCTTTTTATTTAAGGTTTGCTTGAGATTTAGAGCCTGTCTTCTCAAACGCTCACGAATTTCTACTCTTCTCAGGAGCACATTGTTGTCCATTGTTTCTTTAGTTAAAAGAGAAACAATTTCCAAACTCAAGAATTTCATATCAATACCCAGGAAAAGAAATCGCCTACCCCTTTATCATTAACAGCATTAATAACTAATAAGAAGGTAACCAAACCTTTATCATGCAGATTTAGTTTATAAGATATCCCCTTAGGTTTGTAATTACACCTGTAAGAAAGCAGCACAGGCCTGTGACAGTTTTGTGTTCTGTGTCCTCATAAGAGTCTAGAAGTAATTTAAACGACAGTACGCCAGTGATGGTGCATAGAATATGCAGGCAATTTTCTTGAGCCTGGTTTCCTTTGAACATATGTTTTAGGCTTGGGTAGACTACTGCCATTAAGTATTTAGTATTTTGCTCCAAAAGGGAAAATCTCTGCTGCTAACAGGCTATCTCTTGACATAACTCAGCCAAAGATGACTATTATAGAATTCATATCACACAGAAAATATACCCACAGCACACTTTATAATATTTCATATCATGAGAGTTTATATTTCTTCTATCAGAAAGTTACAAAAATATTGAAAGACCAAATTCCAAAACTAAATTCCCTGCCTTTCCAAAGAGCTCTATACTCAGCGCAGCACTGTAGTCTGGCTGGGCTATGGGAAAAAATGCTTGATAAACTGTATTAAAATAAAAGCTATTGATTAGACAGCTGCATATGGAAGAGGGGGGTTATAAAGTTGAAATCCTCTGTAAAGAAAATATCATACCGATAAGGAGAAATCTCATCCTTCTGAAGCAAAATCACTGAAAGAAATAGAATGTTCGGAAACTTCCTTTCGTGTGCTCAGTGAGGCACAAGGGAACAGATAACACTCTGATGGGAAGAATCTACACGACAAAACGGATAAAGAAGAGAAAAGACGGCCCAGAGTTTTTTTTTTTTTAATGTGATAACCAAATTAAAAAATAACGCATTATAAGCAAAATTGATTAATAACATGAAAGACAAAACTGAACAGCAACATCACATGGAGAAGACAAAGAAGAGATGTAAATAATAAGAATGATGACAGATATGCAGAAAAGAGGCTAAAAAGACAATGCATGAATTCAAGTTCAAAAAAGCAGGCAAGAGAAGAACTAGCACCTACTCAGTGTCTAGCAGGTACCAGTCCCTCTGCTAGGTTGCTTTCTGCTGTTAAGATCTCAAAATGTGATAGAATTTAGGATAAGAAAATATTTGAAATACAGACAGCAAGGACCTCTTTAAGAATTTGCCTGTCAGTCTTTTCTGCTGCATTATTAATGCGGTCATATGACTTATGAAGGTGGCACAGGGCTGAACTCCTTACATACATCCACAGAACAATCCCATGAGGTAAGTATTATTTTTCCCATTTTATAGATGAGGAAACAGGCTTACAGAAATTAAGAAGAAAATACAGCAAATGGATGACGTCTTAGCTCCAGCCACTATAACAATTTACCATAGGCTGGGTGGCTTAAACAAAGATTTGTTCCTCACTGTTCTGTAGGCTGGGAAGCCCAAGACCAAGGTGCTGGCAGATCCTGGGTCTCGTGAGGACCCGCTTCCTGGTTTGCAAATGATCATCTTGTCTTCTCCTTGTGCGCTCACAAGGCAGAGAGAGAGGAAGCAAGCTCTGTCGTGTCTCTTCTTATCAAGTCACTATCCCCATTCATGAGGGCTCCACTCTCATGACCTAATCACCGCCGTCTCCAAATCCATCATATTAGGGATTAGGCTTCAGCATATGAATTTCAGGGGGACACAAAAATTCAGTCCACAACAGATGGAACAATACTCAAATGTATAACAAAAAGAAACTTCCCTTATTTGAAAAGGACCTACGACAAGACAATGTGAGACACTAATTAGGAAAATTTGTGAAAAAAGAAACCCTTACCTAGACATATGCCATTTTTAGGACACATGAAAGTATTCTATAAGCATTGAAAAAAAATAAACAAAAAAACTATGTTACCTGCCAAAGAATAAAAATTAGCCTTTTGTAAAGCTGATAGGAAAAAACGAAAAAGTCTCTGAAGAGGTGGAGGAGAAATGGTGTGAGCCTCCACATATGTACCTACTCAAATTTTCAGTCCTATGCAATGGAAAATAAATATAATATATTAAACTCAAAGCATCTGAAAAGTGATTTACCTAGATTAACTTTTTTCATCATGACATCAACTCCTTGAGGAAGCAAATATCATTATCTCCATTTTACAAGTGAGGAAACTGAGGCACACAGAGGGTAAGTAATTTATTCACATAGCCCTTAAACAGTGGAATCAAGATTTCATTCAGGCTACTGGATTTCTGAGCCCTTGCTCTTCACCAACACCCTGAGAGAAACTCAGCAGACAAAACAAATGGGATAATTCCCACCCAAAAATCTAAAACTAACACAGAGGGCAGAAAGAGACTTTGAAATAAGGATGTTTAGAATACTAGAAAAAATAAAGCCAGAAATAGAATGCTTGAGAGAAATACTGGACGTCTTAGGAGGAAAGAACAGGCAAAATTGAAAAGCAACCAATATAAATTCTAAATTTGAAAATTATACTCAGTCATTGAATTAAAAAAAAAACACAAAACCTTAATTGGCAGGTATACTAGAAAAAAACTGAATTTGATACTGCATTTGAATTTGAAATTTGAATTTAAAAATGGAATCTAGATCTGAGGAAATCTCCCAGAATGAAGCAGAGAGAGATTAAAAAGATGGAGGGAAAAAAGCGACAGAGACTGGATGATAGAAAGCAAATGCCAATGTATGTCTATTGATGGTTCAAGCAATAGATAAGAAAAAAGCGAAATGAAGCAAAAAAAAAGATAGAGGTAATTTTGACATTTATGCTTTCATTGTTATTTAGCTTTTGCAATTAATAATTTCCTTTATGATTTCTGCTTTAATCCAAGAGATTTTTTTTCAATTGACTTTCAGACATATGGAATTTTGAGTCATCTGTTTATTATTGATTAATTTTTTATTCTTAATTTAGCCACATTCTGTTATTTGCTATTCATGATAAAAAAATCATTTTGTACTTGTTGTTGTTGTTTTGGTTTCCATTTTCCCCAGATTTTAAGAAAGAGATGAGTCCTCAGAATAAAAATCATATTGAGTCCCAATATGGTTAAAAAATAAATCTAAATTGCACAATCTCAAAGATTAAAAAAAAAAAAGACTTAAAAGTGGTGGAAAATGAGATTACTTATAAATGAAGGACAATCCCACTAACAGCAGAATTCACATCAGCAGCAATGGCTGTCAAAGAACAATGAAAAAATTACCTCAAAGTGCTGAGGGAATATAACTCAACACAGAATTCTAAACCAGCTAAACCATCATTCAAGAATGACAGCAAAATAAAGACATGTTTGGAGTATTGCCCTTGGACCATGGATGAAAGATACACTTGCTATAGCCTATATTTCAGCAAGAAGAAAATTGAGCCCACGAGGAAGCAGTGAGACACTAAAAGCAAAGGTGAGACAAAACTTAAAAAGCGGTTCTATAGATACTATGTAACCGGAATTCATTAATGGTCAATGCATAGCATTCATTATCTAAAATAAACAAATTTGATTATTTAGACACAATGAAAAGCTATTCTACTAAGGACAGTAGGATGAAGAAAATAATAAAGTTAACCATAAATTAGAAACAAAGAATTAATAATACGACACGTGGTTCTTTGGAAATAACCAGTCAATTGGATAAACTGCTAGAAAATTGGGCAAATATGACAAAACTAGAACTAAGATGGGAAGAAAAAGATTAAGCTATAAGGAATATTATATATACATTTTAATACATATGAAATCCTGATGAAATGAACTAAAAACACTCTTCATTAACAAGATAAACTCAAGTTGGAATAGAAAGCCTAAATACAAAATAACCAAGGAAAAAATTTTAAACTACCCCAAAACATATAAACAAACCATGACAACCAACTCTAAGCTTGAGTGGTTTTATTGGAAAAGTATTTTGCATTTTTAGAGAGAAAGATTATTTCTCATGCTACATAAGCTATTCCAATAACACATTCCAAGACCTTATTCTAAAATAATATTTTCCCTCCATCATTCTTCATATACTGGGAAGAGGCCATGAGGTACTCTCGACTCGTGGGGAAATGTTTATATCTCTAGCAGAGGGAAACAGCAGCCATGCCCAGGACCTGGGCTGGAGGACATCTCTCCTTTTCCAAGCAGGTTTGGGAAAACAAAACAGATTTTCCCGCTCCAGATTCAATTTCGGTTTGTCCTTGAAAGTTCTTTTCCTGGTGCGATCGATCCCATTCCTCCACCTCTACTCACTATTGCCAGGCCAGCCCAGCTGTGAGAATACCCTTCACAACCCCCCACATGGAGCAATCTTTGTTCATAGGAGCTCTCTCTCCACAAGTGAGAGATAATGGAAGTTTTACCAGAATGATCATTCAAAACAAAATCTAAGCTTCTGGTTCAAATGAAAAAATTCATTCACATTGATCTCTGCTCCATCTTGAAAATACATGTAAACCAGTAAGAAGTACAAAATGAGAATAAGTACATAAATAAACTGGTAATTGAGGAAAGGGGAATCAGCAGACCAAAGATATTGTTCTAGATTTTCCTTTATTTTCTTTACTGCAAAATAACCCAAACTCATTATAACTGGTGGAACAAAATGAGATAACCATCTCCTTTCCTCCTCCTTCACCTTTTTTGTAAATTTAAAGTAACGAATATCAACCATCTGTTAGGTACAATCCTCTTCCTTCCTTACGGCCAAGACCAACAAATCTAGACCATTCATTCACATATAAAAAGATTTGCAGTGGTCGTTATGGTGTCTTTGATTTTTACAAAAAAATATTTATAATACTGGGCAACTTACTTTTTCATTAAACAATGCATTGTGAGCATAATCCTAGGATTATGGGATGTAACTCGTCCTTTTGGATAGCCACATAATGTTCTATATGATGGGTATTACATAATTTGGGCAAATGTACCTACTGATGGGTATTCATATCATTTCCAATATTCTGCTACTAAAAACAATGCTGCAATTAATATCCTTAAATATGATGGTTCTATTGTTACAGAAGAGAATGTCAAAGTAGGATTTCTGAATCGAACAATGTGATATTTTCTTCAATAACTGTTACCAGTTACTTTATAGAAAATTACAACAATTCACTTACTGATCAGCTACATACAGAAACGCCAGTTTCTCATAAACTTTACCACCACTGGGTATTATCATTTTGATTTTTGAAAATCTAATGAGTGAAAAATATTCTCTCTAATATTTTCTGCTTTAATCTGCGTTTCCCTGAATACCAATGAGGGTGGGCATCGTTTAATATGTATATGTTCTGCTTCTTTGACTTTCTTATTCACATATGTCCATTTTTTCTGCTGGTTTGCACGCTTTCGTGACCAGTTTGCAGAACTCTGAGGATTTTAGGGATATTAACTCTTAACCTGTCCAAGAGGTTGGGAAAACTTCTCTGTGTCTATCATCTATCTATTTTTTCAACATACACACTCATATATAAACTATATGTAGTTTACATATATATGGATATATATGTGTGTATAGTTAATGTATACTGTTATCCTATAATATAGTTATTACATGTCTCTATCATTATACATATTTAACCTATTGTGGTTAGAAATATCTGCTATTGTTTTTACTTCCAAGTTTCTTTCTTTGAATAATAAGATCTTTCCCCTAGCTTTTCTAAGCATCTTCCTGATTTCTTTTCTGATATATTTAAACCACCTGACTATGGGTATATTTATATGAAGTAAAAGGCCTAGATTTTCTTCCATATTGCCTGTATATCAGAACCATTTCTTAAATGAACACTCTTTCTCTACTGAAACAAAATACAAAGCTTTGGATTTATTCCAAAGCTTTTAATTCTGTTCCATTGATCTGTTTACTTACATCTGGCTCAAGACTACATTATTTTATTTAGAGGTGATTTTTTTTTTTACTACCTGGGAAGATAGTCTTTACCGTAATTTCCCTAGCTATTTTTAAAAATTGATTCTTCCATACAAAATTTAAAAACATTTATATACTTAAAAAAGTACATTAGGATTCTAATTATTGTTGTATTATATTATACATTAGTTTTGGAAATACTGATATGTGATGCTATTATTTCTTGTAGTTTTATTCATAGATTTCCCCATATTTCTTGTTAAAATGACTCCTACATAATTAAAATTTTTATTGCTATTTTGAATAAAATTTCCCCTCATTTTTAATTGGTTATTGCTATTACAGAAAAAAATTAATTATGTGTAAACATACTTTATTTAGGAATGTGTGGTGTATGAAGTTTTTTTTAGTTGGGATATCATTCACATAATATAACATTCACCATTTTAAGATGTACAAATAATTCAGCAGTTTTTAGTATATTCACTACGTTGCACGACCATCAACATTAATTCCAGAACATTTCAATCAGCCCAGTAAGAAACTGCATACCTATTAGCAGTCAGAAAAATTTCCCCAACCTCTCCTGACCACTCATATACTTCCCATCTGTTTGACTTTGCCTATTCTGGACATTTCATAGAAATGGACTCATACAATATATGGCCTTTTGTGACTATATTCTTTCACTTAGCATAATGTTTTCAAGGTTCATTAGTGTTGCAGTATGTAACAGTACTTCAATTCTTTTGAGACTGAATAATAACCAATTGTATGGACATACCACATTTTATTTGTCTTTTCAGCAGTTAATGGACATTTGGGTTGTCTTCACGTTTGGCTGTTTTGAATAATGCTGGTGTGAATATTTATGTACAAATTTTTATATGGACATATGTTTTCTTATGGTGAATGTAGCTGGTATCTCCGTTTTGTTCTTAATTTTCTAGAAAATGACTTTAGCATTTCAATATTTGAATATAATAACTATATATGTGTATATATATATATATAACTATAACTAACTTCATCTGTAACTAATTGTCATTCTTTATTCCTACTCTACTTAAAGTTCTTATTAGGAATCGCTGCTCCTAAATTTTATCAAATGACTTTTCTGCACCTATAGATGCAATCACATGCATTTTTCTCTTTTTATATTTTGATATAAGGTATTATACTGATCTTGAACTATCCATACAGTGTTTAGATGAACTCTACTTTGACATGGTGCAAAAGGCTTTTGATGCACTCTTGTCTTTGTTTTCCAGAAACTCATCAAAATCTGGGCAGAGACTGAAATGATGGCAACTTGAACATGTTTCCCTGATTCCTGCTGTATTTCGCCATCTTCTCTGGAGGGTGGAAAGATGGCTGAAGTTTGACAGTGCCAATTCATCTGGGATAGGAGCAGGTGTGACTGGTCCTCCTGCCTCAAGAATGACCCAGTTGGGCTGATACCGGCTGCCGAGAGCCTTTTCTGAGTGCCTCAGCAGAGGTCAGATGGGCCAACATGCTCACAGCTGGTCCACAGGATGAAACAATACTGTGCCTTCCATGCCCCCCTTGCTTCTACTATTCCACAGACCTTCCCTCTGATGAGCACCTTTGCTGAAGTTACAGAAAACCATGAGCAGGCAAAATAATTATAACAACACACTTGAGGATTTTCAGGGAGGTATGCCTCTAGAAGAGATGACTTCTATTGATATTGAATAGATGAAAGAGTTTGAAGAGAACTTTTAATATAATGAATACTATAAAAGTAAGTCATTTAGAGACCAAAAAAGGCTTTCTGGAACTGAAAAAAAATATATGATTTAAAAATTTTAATAGATAAACTGAAAAGGGTACGGGCATAGCTGAGTACCACTTTAGATCTGAAAGATCCAATGCAAGAATTCGTTCACTATACAGAGCAAACACACAAAGAGATGGAAGTCCCCAAATCAATGTGCCAATCCTTCGTATTTTATTGCTGCTTGTAAAACTGAAGTAACTGTGACTAAAATTCACAGTCCCATGTTATGGCTCAAAGGATGTCAAACCCCAAGTAAAATTCTTGAGGCATAGCCCAGCTTCAGATGCCTAATGAAGTATTCACAAATGAAATACCTTCTTTTAAAATCCCTTATTGTGATACAAAGGGACCAAAAATGAACACTGAAGTAGGAGTTAGTATTTTGTTGTTGGTGGTACGTGTTCACGTGTGTATGTGTGTCTGTGTGTTTTCCCCCTATTTTGGAGCCCTCCTTTTTCAGAAAAATGACAACTGTCTTTCCTAAAGACCGTTTAAGCACAAACAGGACTTTCTGCCACTTTGTAGTTTGTCATATAAAGGAGATGCTTTGGTATTTTATGCAATTGGATTTTTTTAGGCTGTATTTCCTTTCAAATAAAAATCTGACTCAAGGAAGCAAACAGCTCCATGCTGTAAACAGGGTTAGACCGCTGTTTTCAAAAGCTCTGGCACACAGAGAGGTGGAAGCTTGGAGGTGAGTCTAAAGAGACGATCTAGGAGTGCTTGGGGCAAAGCCGGTTGAGAAGAACATGATGGACGATGGCTCCAGGAGCTGGAGCAGAAGAGGCATCAGTGACACTGGAAGTCTGTCTTTTTGCTACATCAAAGTCCATTCTGCCTCCCTCCAGAAAGGCTGTGAAACAGCTGGTCAGAGACACATGAAGACCATGTGAAGAAAGCAGAGAAACTGAAACAGAAAACCATGTCCAACAAAAGAACGAGAAATAAATGAGAGAACAAGACTGAGTATCACATTTGGCTCTGAGATTCCTGGCAACCCAAGTAACAAGTGAAACATGGTGAATTACATGCTTCTTATTATCAGAAAGGAGGAAGTGGACCTACATTTTTCTTGGTACTTAACTATAAACTAAATTTCTCAAATGAGTCCTTATACAGAGGGCAATGAACAACAAGCATATCAACATGCAGAAATAAATTATTCAAAATTTGAAAAGCTTCAATCACAGTCTTCACCAGGGCTTTGCAGATTCTTTTTTTCTTGGGTTTTTAAAGAAAATTGAATTTCCAATAGTTCCTTTCTCTCCTACTTTGGAAATCAAGTTGTTATAGGTTGAATTGTGCCTCCCCCCTCAAATTCATATATTGAAGTGCTAAATCTTCAGGACCTCAGAATGTGACCTTATTTCGAGATAGAGTTTTTACAGAGTTAATCAAGTTAAAATAAGGTCATTAGTGCGGTCCTTAATCCAACATGACAGTGTCTTTTTAAGAAGGAGAAATTTGCACATAGATACACACAGGGAGAATGCCACGTGAAGTTGAAGCCAGAGAGGAGGGCGATGCTTCTATAAGCCAAGCAATGCCAAAAATTACCAGCAAACCACCAGAAGTTAGGTCATAGGCATGGAACAGATTCTCCCTGATGGCCCTCGGAAGGAACCAAGCCTGCCGACATCTTGAATTCAGACTTCCAGCATCCAGACGCATTAGATGGTAAATTTCTGTTGTTTAAGCCACTCTCATTGCAGGACTTTGTTAAGGCAGCCCTAGGAAACTAATACTCGTGTCGTTTTATTTTTTCAAGCCAAAGGACCCTCAAAGTCAGCTTCTCCTGGGAGTGAACATTTCTGATCAGGGCCTGAATAGAAGAGTCTATCAATTAAAAACAAAATAATTGAGAGAAGAATGCAGTCAGGATAATTCCAAGGATAGTCCATGACTTGGAGCATTTTCCCAGTACCCAACTTCCCAGCAATAATGTGGTCACATCGGCCTGATGCTACCATAAAAAGTTCACATTTCTACAAATAACAAGTTCACATGTTTTCTTTGGTCTTGTCCTACTTTATGTTGGTTCCTCTTTATGACAAGAGTCCAGAGACCAGAAAGAACTGGCCCAGGGTCAAATGTAAATAAAACTTGAAATCTCTGTCACTTACCTGATCCCTAATTAGGAGTAGGGAAGCCCTACACTCAAGTTTTTGCCAGCACAGGTAATGCTGCTGCATGGTCCCAGAGCTCCTTTTATGACTTCGCTGAATTTTGCCAAGTATTTGCTTGGTGTCACATTTATGAGCTTGCTTAAGAATCTTTTGTGCAAATGTTTTGAAGGCTTACTTTATGGACTTGCTCCAGAACTAGATTCCTGGGGCCCATTGCACAGTATTTTAACGAGGCCAAAAGGTAAAATTTGCCTTCTGGTTATTTTCTCCTATCTTCTTTCCTGCTGAGACATCTCCTTTCCTCCAGGGATTACTGTTCTTCTAACAAACAAGTCAGCTACTTACCCATAAGCAAAATTCTCATGAGCATCTACCATTGTCCTGCACTCTCCTGGGCATGGACTTGATCTCTATGGGGTGGTTTACAGTTTTAGAGCATCTATGAATGCTTCTGTGTGTGTGTTGTGTGTGTGTATTCTTGAGGGAGAACCACTTCACTGGCCATCTATTAATAGCTCCAAATACCTTGGCATTGCAAGCAACCTTCTAAAATGTCTGATCCAAACTCTACTCCACCACCCTCTACCCAATGAAAACTTGCTCTATAACACATTTGCTAGCTTATCCTATAGTTCTGATCCACCTCCTCCAGTATTAAAGTGATCTCTGCCTTTCACGTAGCCCAAAAAATTCCACAGAGTTCTCATTGTTGGCAGTTCTTTCACCGAAAAAACTTCTTTCTTGGCTCCATCCCTCTGTATCTCCTCTCCTGGACACTCTCACTTACATGGGCATATACTTACAACAAAGTGAAATGGAGGGCCAACAAACTCTTAGGAATTCAGACATAAAACACTCCTGATTCTTTTCTCAGATGCATGGGCCATCTTGGTCTAAGTACCCTCAAATATCTCTATAATTTGTGGCAAGATTCCATCTCCTCTTTTACTCTCCAGATTATGAAATCCCTTGGCACAGAGCTGGGCTGGGCTGGGCAGCTTCTCCCATATGGCTGTGAATGGCAGAGTCAGAGGAAAGAAAAAGTTTATCACCTTCATGATGCAAAAGACAAACACAACGCGTGGATCCCAGAAGTTCTAATGACGCCCATTTGTGAGGCTTTGGAAGACAGAAGTCAGGATCAGCAGGAATGAAGGCATGCCACACAGGAAGAGGGAGAACCCAGCCAAGAAGACTAACTGTCACATCAGCCCAGCATGGGGAAAGGGGCCTTCAGATGTGAGCATTTTGGTGCATCGGGGGCCTTTCTGCTTCCTCATGTGATTTGTTGACTATAAAGATTATTATATTCTGCTTTCTATTATTTAAATTTATGTTCTTAGAATATTCTGAGAAAGTTCCTGGCAATAGGTATATATTCCTTAAATGTGTCAGATGTGGCAAGGATGCCTAGGAGAAGAGCTATGGATGGTTCTCAGCAAAGATGACAGCAAAGGTAGTGCTTTGTGATAGCAACTCCAAGGAATTACTGGATAGGTCTGCTGAGCCAAAGAGAGGTTACATAGACATCTGGCCCTGAGTCTGAGAATGCTCTGCAGAACTCTGGCTATCCACTGAATAGTCATTATTTTACATACCCCCGTTATTTTGCAAACTGTTTCATTGCTTCCTTGCACTTTAACAGAATAATTTTATTTGAAAAAAAGCAATATCAGGGGGTCCTAAGCTTTTTGATAGATGAGAGAATTGAGAAGTTAAGCAATTTCTTCCAAGCCACGTAGGGAGTTAATAGTAAAGAAGAGAATATTACCCCTGATCCCTTGATCTTCATGTTTTTGCTTATACAGGTGAATGAGGGGAGGTAGTTTAACCTCCTGAATTGTCCTGGCAATTGTCCCATTTGTCCCTTTTACTCAATATCATGTGGCTGTGACCAAGGGACCCCATCCAGGAGGATGTGACCTGCCATCTCTTGTCCGAGATGCCTTAGTGTCCCCAGCTCCACCCTAAGCCTTTTGAAAGGTGGAACTAGAGTTCCATTCATTGAATAATTTGGTTAGAATATTTTTGTATTCTTTTAATAAGAGTTAAAATAGACTTTCGATGTTAGAAAATAAAATTAAATAGGCTTTAGACATTAGAGAACAACATCAAGTATTCATGCAAGGGTAAAGGCAATGTCCAGAATAAGAGTTGAATCTTCCTTGTTCTATTTGTATGTGTAAATTATTTAACCACACAGGTTACATTACCAGTGGGGAATGCCTCCACCTGACTAAATATATAGCCGTACACGTTGGCATCAATCTCCGCTAACATAACATTAGCCATTATGGGAGCATTACAGCATCACCCTACTCACAAATGTGACACAGAGCAGAGTGTCCCAGACACCTCAATGCACTGGGCCCTTAAGTCAAAATGGAAAGTTAAAAACACCTTCTGCAAGCAGCCACTGGCATTACTTCATATTTACATTAGTTTTGCTAATCTAGTCGAGTGAACTTTTTCCCTAAGAAAATGTAATAAGAATATTTTATTTGAAAATTTTATGTGGTCAGCAGCTGTCTAAAGTCTTAATTCCTGTTTTCAGTAGGGTAAGTGGCAAAAGCAACCAGGAAGAAAAAAGAGCAGTTTCCCAAGTGCTAGTGAGGGCAGTGGGCAGTGGAAAATCCGTGCAAAGACTTTCCAGGAAAACGTTGCTACAGATCACTGTGTAAGTACTTAAATGTTGGTGTGAGGGCATTATGCTAAGTGAAATAAGTCAGACGGAGAAAGGCAAATACCTTATGATCTCACTCGTATGTGGAAGACAAACAAACCAACCAACACATAGATCCCAAAAACAGATTGGTTATCAGAGGGGAAGGGGGTTGGGGGGAGGGCGCAAGAGGTAAAGGGGCACATGTGTATGGTGAGAATAGCAACTAGATTTTTCATGGTAAACACAATGTAGTCTATACAGAAGGTGAAATATAATGACGTACACATGAAATTTATACAGTGTTATAAATCAATGTTACCTCAATTTAAAAAAAGATAGAAAGGTATATCCACACGTTTCTTAATGAGATTGAGCAAAAGAACTGGAAAAGCACCAGCGACCAGGAAACAGAGGCAGAGAGAGGGAAGGCAACTTGAGAAAGTCACACAGCAGGAGAGTGATCACAATCAGGGAGCCAGGCCGTGGTCCAGGCGGCTCTTCTGCATCCATGTCCATTGTCCCTCCTTGTACTGATCTCCGGGGGTCATTGCATCAATGGAGGCAGGAGGGGAGCTCCATTATACCTCTGCTATTGCTCCAGCCACAGAGATCAGTCACATGCCAAATGACATCCTACCATGTCCTGTAGTTCTTTTCACCAATAATTGTCTGATCAATTACAATAGCAAATGTAGGGCCACGCTGCAGCTTCTGCCTTTTTCTGTCATAGACATTCAAGCAGGAGCCTAAGCATATTTTGTATTTATCTATGTCTTGATTGACTTAAATGAAGTGAATTGGTGTAGTAGAAAGAGAAAGAGTTTAGAGGATAGTCAGATGAGGGTTCCTGTCTTTGTTCAGGTATAACTTTGTAAAAATTACCCAATCCGTGAGCCTCTTAAACCAGGACAATATTTTTCTCATAATTTTTCAGAAGAATTAAATAGTGTACTGTGTAGAAAGTTTTTCCTGAGGGAGTTACTCAGTAAATGGGAGGCAGTAGTAATCACATATATATATATAAACGATATATATATTTCACAGAATAATAATGACAACATGCAATCGTCCCATTGGTTGCCATGTTTTGAGGCAACATGCACTTTGAGACAAAAGAATGGATGGCCCCAGGAGCAGAATATAGGACTTAAAAGTACAGCCTGCACAGAGTATCAGTGCTCTCAGTGGACAGAAACATTGTCTGCCCCTCCATCTTTGTTGTAACTGGGTGGAGGCTCTAGCAGAGTCTGCTGCTGAAGAGTCTAGATAGAACCCACTTCAGCCGAGGGCTTTACTTTCCTGGTCCCTAATTTCCTCTTTTTTCAAATACATGCAAGACCAACACCTACCTCACAGGACTATTTTGTGGATTAAATAGAATAGCGTATGTAAAAGTTCTCCAAATACAAAGCATTGCTATTCTTAATAAATGGGTGATGTATGACGAATTGATGGATGAGATGGTACCTGAAGATGTTGAGAGAGCGGTAAGAAGAGAATAATGTTGATGGAGATGACTCTAGACAAAATGTATTAATAAATTGGATTGAGAAAAGGACTGAAATCAAATAGTTGGAAAAGCGTGGCCTCAGAGATCAGAAAGCCAGCTACGAGGGATGTGTCCTGAAAATAGTTCAGCTGCCTGCCCGGAGCTGAATGGAAGGGAACATAGAGGGATGGTTTGTGATGGGCTCCTCTGCCCATCACCTGGAAGATACCCACATTTGCCAGAGTCTACCTAGAGTGCCGGCATAATGCTGTGTTGGGGCTACATGGAGAAGCTGTGTGAAGTATGGGAACTCCCTGGTTATCTCAGACCAAGCCCTACGGTACTGTGCAGTTAGTGAGAAAGCTATCAGTGAGTCATTCATCAGGCAGCTCTTGGGTTGGTTTTGTGTTTTGCAGGACAGTTTTTTGTTTGTTTTAAGATATGTGTATGTTAATCTCTTAGGAGGACAGAAATATACTCTTGGAAAAAAAGAAGTAAAAGAGGTCTGATATTTGGCAGTGTTTTATATTCATTCAGAGGTGGTCAGTCAGGTGGAGCCACAAGAGGGGACACAGGAGAGGCACAGGAAAACAAAGTTTATTATATTCACAGGTCCTGGGGAGACAGAGTCACCACATGCCATGAGGGAGCCACACGAGGGAGCCACACAAGGGAGCACCAAGGAAAGGAGCTCAACTAAGCAGGTGAAGACCCATAGGCAAGTGTCTTTATTGGGAGTCAAGGTGGGGTACACAAAAAAAGGCATGCAGGGATTTCACTGGTGCATTTGAATGTCACTAGGTCATAGTCAGGGGAGGGCAAGAAGGGGGTCTTGTGGCAGGCCATCCTTATCACTCTGGTGCACCTGGTCACCTGGGCAGGATGCTCACAGCCTGTTTGTGGGGACGTTGAGGTAGCAGGGAAATATGAAGTTTCAATATTCACCACACAGGGGCTTAGTTGTTTAATGTACATTATGGTTCTAGCAGCAAGAAAAGCTTGCATATCCTCCACTGACACATCGAAGTTAAAACACAGAAGAGATGGGCCTGAAAGTGAAAGTCATTTCCAGGTTAAAGGGCATAGGGGACAGATTACGGGAATGTTGTAGAGAAATTCAGAACCAAAGATATGTTTAGGAAATGTTTTTCTCTTACACCTTTGGTCTAAGAGGCATCAAAACAGATTTTTTTGTATATGAGTTCTGTTAATGCTCTAGGTGACTTAGTTCACACATATGCACTCACATACACATCTGCGTGCACGCACACACACACACCCCACACACACCAAAGCATTGGGTCATTTGTCAATCAAATGTTAATCACTGACTCCAGAACTAAGCTTCAGAGGTGAAGAATGTGATCCAAGCTTCCCATTCAATGGGCCTTTGGTTTGGCTTAAGAGGAAACTCTTGAATTATCTGGATAAAGGATGATGAGTGTACGTGAAAGGAGCAACCTGGAGTTAGCATGGCTTTAAACTAGCAAATCCAAGTAAAATCAAAGGGCTACAGAGCCAAAATGTCTACAGCATCTTTGTGATGCATTCAATTTTCCTTAAAAAAGAAAAGCTCCTTTTTACAAAACCTACACGTAACAAACATACCCAAAAAATCTGCCTGTGGAGTGATGGAACGTTGCATGTGGTTTTAAGCAAGTCATTTTATGTCCCTCTGATACAATTTGGTCAACTGTAAAACATAATAAAATCATCTGTATGCCCTCCTTACACACAACCTCAAAATGTTGAGAACCCCAGGCAGTAGCTCTGAAGAAAACGTTCACTGGGAGAAACCTGAAAGAATGTCACTAGGCTACAATTGTCCCTTGGTGAAATAAGGGGCTTTCTAATCATAGGCATAGTCCAGATATGCCAATGGGTGGGCTGAGTCCACCTCTCCTTGGAGGAATACTTTAATGAGATAACCGAAAAACATTACTAGCTCGTCATTAAATCAGGGGCCCCACTCATTAACCTTACATGAGGTAAATGCCAATTATTGAGGGGAAAGGAAAATATAACATGCAGCTTGTCGGAAAAGTCTGTGACCATGCGTCAGAAGGAATGGATTTAAGTCCAAGTTGTGCCACTTAGAAGTTGTATGATCCTGGTCAAGCTACTTAATCTCACTTCCCAATTAATCTCATAAACCCAGTGCCTGACCCAAGGCAGGCCGTTAACGAATAAGAGATTGAAGGGTGTTTTGCAGATCAAACAAGATAGTTCATATGTATATTCTCTGTGACATTTAAAGCACTACACAAATGTATGATTACTATCACTATTAATAATAGATATTCTACAACTCATTCTGAGTCCTTGAAAATAGATTGATTGTTTTCATAGGGCCATGAGGGCAGAGTCTGAACTGTTAACTTGGGGTGCATGTTGGTTTTTCCCTTTATGCAGATTTGCCCGGCTAGGAGCCCCAGCAAGCAAAGCCAAAGAGACAATTTCTTGGATTCCTTGTGTTGTATATGTGTGCACATGCCTGTGTGTGTGTGACCAATGCGACGTGGGGTTATCAATGGGACAGTAATGGTAGCACAACTTCTCACGCTGCTCAAGACTGTTACAAAATGAAATCTTTCTTCTTATTGCCTGTTTAGTTTTAATTTTTCCCCCAACCAACTCACTTGAGCCAAAAGAAAGGCAAGAATTTTCCACCTTGCTGCTTAATTGGCAGTCTGACATCTGGCCTCTTGCATCTCTCAGAAGTTTGGCTACAATGACTAGCCGCCTTCACGCCAAGCAACATTTAGCGCTCTGTTAACACTAGGCAGCGGCACAAGCAAGAAGTCTCTTTGTGGTTACAATGTGACTTCATTTAGCTGAGATCTGAGCAAAGAAACCACCAAGTCTGGACAGTTTCTTTATGAGCAAACAGGAAGCAGAAAGAGCTATGGCATGGTCTCCTTTAAGAAGTTGGTGAGTCACTGTGGATGCCTCGCTGGTAGAATTTGCAGGGACAATACGGATGTACCCAAATTTAAATATCAATAGAGCGATCTGGGAGGGGGCATGTGTTATTGGTTGATGGGGGAAAGCAAGCCTGCAAAATAATGTCCCACCCTTTCAACACCTTCTCGACATGTCTCACAGTCTTGCTTTCCACAGCTTTCTCTAATGTCTTTTTATGAAAGTTTAATAAACAACTGCCATGTCAAGCCTTTGTTGAAAATTATTGAATATGCACCACTTTTGGAGAATTTGCCTGGGGAAATGGCTGCTCTCCACGCTTTGACCATTGTTACTTTTCAGAAAGGCCTGTTTGTGGATCTCTGACGGTTTCAAATCTGTCATCCACAAACCAGGAAGGAGAGGGACCAACTACACTCTGCTGGTTTGGAATTTCATGGACAACTGACTGGATAATGTTGATAATTGTGTTTGCTACAAAGACGAATACCCAACTAATTAGGGGAAGCGGTTGCGTACGTCCATCTTTCTCCGTGGAATCTACCAGAGCCCCACTGGGGCTTCTGCAGGCTGTTCATCTGGATCTAGCATTCTCTTCTCTCTAGAGTGACCTCCTCTTTTCAGGCTCCTCTTTCCACCAATTTGAGTAAGGCCTGGGGACGTTCTACTTCTTTGTTTCATTTCATTATCTCTGAGCTTTTAACAAAAAATCCTGAAAACGTGCTTATCCAGTACAGATTCAGGGCTAACTCTCAGCAAAATTAGAAGGAGTTTTCTATCATGGGTCCCTCTCTGTGCTTATGGCTTCCTAACTCCCCACACGAGGGGCCAGATTCCCCATGCTGCTTCCATCTTCCCCTCTTAGTAAGCCCCTCAGATCTCTTGTTTACACTAAGACAGAGTTTCTCCACCTCAGCACTGGATAATTACAGATAAATACATCGGGACTGGATAATTCCTAGCTGTAGGGGCCGCCCTGTGCACCACAGGATGCTGAGCAGCATTCCTGACCTCAACTCATTAGATGCTAGTAGCGCCTTATCTCTCCAGTTATAACAATTAAAATTGACTGCAGACTTTGATAAATGTCCCCTCGAGGACACCAGCACTCCAGGTTGATAACTATTTCACTCAAAGGGACTTCGGCAGTGACGTCTTCCCAGGGAACTGGGAATAAGCTATAGAGACTGTCTTATAGATATAGAATTTCAGGCATTCACCACTTTAATGACCTTCTGGGAGACCCTGAAGTCACTTGATGATGGTAGCCCCTTCCTAAGGTTAAGGTAGCCCAGGTAGTCATTAGTTGGTTTATCAGAATTATGTAATTGAGACCCATAATAAACCAATCACAAGCATTTGGCCCAAAGCAGTAGCAGTGTCAGGTGTGAAACCTCCTATTCATTGGACTTCAGAGCCAGTGCACTCCCTTAAGATCCTAGAATGACTCTCAAGTAGGCAGGAGGGATGCTCTCCATTCCTCAAATGATGAATTTTCAAGCTCAGAATATATGGCTATAAAACTCAGCACTTAGGAGCCAGTATCTGCATGCACAGTCTCACACAATTTACAGCCCTAACCAGAAGGTGATGTCATCAACTGAGGCACATATTCCACACCTCGTTTTCCCGTGGTAGGATTTACACTTTCTTGGAGAATGTTGAGCTGGCAAAGAGTGTCGAAAGTGAGCAACGAAGACCCAGGGCAGGCACAAACTATTCTTTAAGAGTAAAGCCCTATTCCTGTGTGGTTTGTGATCAGCCAAAATGTGAATGCTTCAGCACATTTTGTGCAGTGTAAAATCATTTACCATCGTATGAGTGAGGGTTGCTTTAAATAGAATGAGAGAAAATTACTATTGCAGTGAGGAAGCTGGCTAATGAGCCTTAGCTTGTGGCAGAGTCCTTTTGGGGATCTGGCAAACTCTAGCAAGTGACTGAAACTCAATCTTAGGTCTACCGATTGGCTTGGATGACTCAAATCACAGCAAACAAGATGTGAGCTTAGATTCTGAGTCTAGGAACTCATGTGAAGTTAAGACAAATATTCTACCTTCTTCTCTCTGAAAAAAATTGTCTCCTAATGAAAATGAAAAGGACTTTACCGCAAATTTTTAAGAAGAATTATATTTATATATTTGGCAAATTATTGGTATTTATAGAACATTTATAATCCATTCATTTGGACTTTTTAAATTTTCAGGTCTATTGAATTTGTATAGCAAATCCCTGACATTCACATTGATTCCATTGTTACTAATGAAATTAAAAACGTTGAATGATGTATCCTAAATCTTCAGAGGTTATTAACTTCCAATGTGGATTTAATTTTCTTAAACTCAACCTCAACGGTACACACCACTTATTAATATCTGTAAAGACATTTTTTCCCCGCTTTAAGGACAGCTCATAGAATCACAAAACAAAGCTTTAACCTGGCACTCAACAACTCCAAAGGCACTTCATTCTTCTGGCAATGTCATCTTCCTGCTAAAAAAAAATTAACTCGTGGTATGATTTTTGCAAGTCTATGGCTTTGGGATTAGTGCCTATGCAACTGAGTTGGAGGCAGCACATTCTTTCTTGGCCATGTGAGCTGCAGATTAATCATAGAGAGTGGAGTTTATGCAAGACCAAAACATGAGCCAAAGCTCAATGCTTCTTACCAAGGAGAGAAGTACATCATGGAAGACGTAACATCATATGCTGTTGCTTGAATTTAAAAAAAAAAGTGTTATGTCTGAGGGGAAATGGGCAGTCAGTAGCTCAAGTCTTTGAGGCATGGCCATTAGACAGTCTTGCATGTACCCAGCACACAGCACTATGCTTCCAGCCCATTCCCTCTTCTCTCAGCAACCCTTGTGACAGCGTTAACGAATGCAAATGAAAGTGTGGGACATAAGACCTCTTCTCAAAATTATTTAAATGTCATGTGTTTAAGGTGTTTTTTTCTTTCAAAAATGTAATAGCCAGAGTCTTGGATTCTTACTGGTTTGTGGGTGAGGGTGATCAACTCTGCTCTGAGCTCCTCAAATTTTCTGTGTTGCCCAAATACATCTTTCAATTCTGTTCACTGCTATGTTGCTAATATGCTTTTCTCTCCATCAATAATCTTCTTTCATCCTCAGCTCCTTGAGGAATTTATGTCAGGACTAGAATCAAGCAACAACTCCACTGGGAATCCATCCCTAGCCTCCCAGAGGGTGATAGTGGTTCTTTTTTCCCCTTTCCCCACCACACTGGACGTATCTCTGTGACAATGCTTCCCATGTTGTGCTGTGACTGTCCACGAGCATTTCATCTCCTCCTTTGATCCACAAGATCTTCCAGGGTTGCACTGTATCTTATCCATCCTGTGTCTGTAGGGCCAGGCACATAGTGATATTCTATACATTTCTGATAAAAGGATGAATGAATGAGTGACGAAATGAATGGGCATAAGAATCGCACCGACTACTTTCTGTCTGAAGTTCACAAGAATTTCAGGGACATCCACAAGATCTTCTACCTGTTAGATCAGAGGGCAATGGAAAACACTTGGCTTTGCTTGTCTCGTGGAAAAGGAGCATAGTAAGGACAAGGAGCTTAATCAAGTAAGAAACGTAAGATCTTGGAGAAGGACCTTGTGTTCCCCCACCCCCTCAATTGTAGTTCAACTCTTTTATTTTTCTAGTTTTAAAAAGATATTACTTTTGGTAATTTTCCAGGGAAAACTTGAATCAAGCACCACACATCAGAGAAATTTTTATCTAACTAGGGGGAGACAAGGTGAATACTCTCAGAAGGTTAGCAAACAACTCAAGGCAAAGGCTGGACATTGTGCCTCTTGGTTTGAGCAGCCTATGGAAATAACCCTTGAAATTCATTATTGTCCTGACCATTTTATAGATGTCATGGGAATAGTACTAATTAAATTACAGTGTGCTCTTTCTGAGGGGTTTCAGAAAGATGATTTTGTAACAGACATGCTTTTGATTTGGTTTTTCTTGAAGACACAGTACATCACATAACCAATCAGCTTTTCTTCGGCCATTGGTTCCTGGCAGGTATAGAATCCACGAAGCAGCTCAACTCTAGCAAGTGTTTCAGACTCATAATTTACATTTTTGTGTTGGTCTCATTCCTGCCCAAATTTATCTTTCTATCCTTGTATTTCTTTTTGCTTCTTTATTTATTTCTAATAGATGTTATCTTACTAGTTTATGGTTTTTTTAGAAAATGCCATAAATCCTTTTTGAAGTAAAGTAATGTAGTAGAAAAATTAAATATTTATATAAAAACAGAAGCTATAATCAAAATATTTAATAGCTACTATGGCATGGTCATTGACCAATCAGAAAAGTTCTGCCCATTAAAAGCAAAAGTGTCAAGCCTGTGCATACAGGCAGAACACCCCCTTACCGATAAATAAATGAAATTACACAGTCTCAGGTAGAAGACAGAGCACTTGACTTGGTTCTGGGGACCAGGAACAGCAGCATCAACGAGGATAAGAAGTACTACTGAACTGAAAGTCAAAAAGATCTGAGTTGGAAAGCTTGGCTCTGCCTCTTATTCACTTTCTGAGTTTCAAATTTCTCATATGCAAAAAAGAAAAAGAATGCTTGCCTACTTCACGGGGCTGGTAGAGAAAAGAAGTTTTATGAGTTTTCTGCAAAAAATACATTACTGTACTGATGTAGAAATGCCACACCCCATATGATTATTTGGACCTTTCAGTGAAATTTTTCAATGAGTCATACCATTTACTTCTGGTTTTATTTCATAGCAGGGAAACATGGTCACACATTACAAATGTGTCTACCTCGGCCTCCTTGGATAATCTTGCAGATTGCTACTCAAATTTGTGAGTTCCTCCATGGAGCAAAGTAGATACTCAAGGCTGCCAGGAGCTACCACCCTGTGCACAGAAGGCTACTCTACAGTGGCCTTGGGATTGAGCCACATGGCCACAGGAGCAGCTGGAAAGTAGGAAAGGGTGGGTGAGGCCAAAATCAAGCCAGGCATTTCAACTTCAGCCCTTAGCCAATGAGGTCATTTTCCATGTGTTCTCTGTTTCCACTAAATGCAATGTCTCTTAAATGTTGAACACAAAAAATCTGAAACCATACGATGAGCCATCCAGGCCAGCGCAATGATGCTGGCCAGCCTGGCACCGTCACCTGGAGCTGGAATTATTGTGAGTCCAAGAATCAAGCCTGGCCTTGAGTTTAGACTTTGTCCTCTACATCCATGAGCTGTTTTCTCCTCGTAGAAGATGGCCCCAGTCTCCGGAGCAGTCACTCCATCATATCTCTGAGAGGCAGAAGGGTATGGCGGTTCAGAGACTTATCTGGGTTACAATCCCAGCTCTGACATGGACTATCTGTGTGGCTTTGGGCTTCAGTTTCCTCATATATCAGATGGGAATAATCAGAGTACCTAACTCAGAATGGTAGCAAAGATTAAATAAAGTCATCCATATAAAGCACTTAGTTTCTGCTCATAGAAGCATTCCGTATGTGTAAAGGGTAATTATGATCCATGCCCCCACATGAGAAAAATACAATTTCAAGCTCATTATTGCATGGCTGCTAGTGATTATTCAGGCTCACTCCTACCTCCTCACAAAAATTCTTTGTTATAGCCACACCTAACACTTGTTTTTTCACACGAGCTCTGCTTTAGTTGTTCTGGTCCCTCTGCATGGATTGCTGTGATGTTGTGATATAATAAGAAATATATATTTGGCCTGTTCCTGGCACAGAGCTCCCAAAACTCTTGGAATTTCCTGAGTGATAGGGGTGAGCGGTGTGTCTTTTGTTATTCATAATAAGTCTCATTCAACCATACCTGAATTTATACTAATGAGATGACTTTTGAAAAGCTCCTAAGGATGGGGGGCTGGTTTCCAGGAGAACCAACCATGAGATTAGAGGGTTGTAACTTTCAGCCCCACTTCCCCCAACCTCCTCTAGGAGGGGAGAGGGGCTAGAGATTGAGTTCTATCACCAACGGCCAATGACTTAATCAATCAGGTATAAGTAATGAAACCTCCATAAAAACTCTAAACAACAAAGTTCAGAGGCTTCTGGATTGGTAAACACATTAAGGTGCTGGGATCATGGTATGAACAGAGAGGGCATGGAAGCTCTGCTTCCCTTCACCTTTGCCCTATGCATCTCTTCCATCTGGCGTTCCTGAGTCGTATACTTTCATAATAAACTGGCAATCTAGTAAGTAAACTGTTTTCTTGAGTTCTGTGAGCTAATTAAATTATCCAACTTGAAGAAGATTTGTGGGAACCCTCAATTTTTAGCCAGTGGGTCAGAAGTACAGGCGACAGTCTGGGACTTGCGATTGACATCTGAAGAGGGGGCAGTCTTGTGGGACTGAGCCCTTAACCTGTGGGTTCCATGCTAACTGCAGGCAGTGTCAGAAGTGAGTTAAATTGTAGGACACATAATCAGCATCTGCTAAGAATTAGAGAACTGCTTGGTGTGGAAAAACTCACACCTCTAGTATCAGAAGTGTTGGTGTGAGTGTAGAAAAAAATAATGTTTTTTCTTTTAACTGCCTTTACCGATTTTTACTTCTTGCTACATCCTTCAAGTAGTAATTCAAGGCCACCCCATCCAGGATGTCTTCTCATATATATCTCTCAGGATGAGATAGGTGCTCATTCCTTTCTGTCTTGCTTCTTGCATGAAAATCAAGACTGTTTCCCACCTGGATTATGAGCTATTTGAGGACAGGGCCTAAGATTCTCCATTTTGTTATCTCCCCTAGCATAACCTAAGAAAGAGCTGGTACTCATTAAATGCTGAATTAAATTATATATGAACAAATAAATTTAACATATTGAGATACTGGCATTGTGCACAAGCTTACGAGGTGTCTGCCAACACGGTATGATTTCATAGATGCGAGGAAAAATGTCTGATATCCTCAAATGCTCTTCTACCAGTGGGCTAATTTCTTATATCCCCATTCATCTGTTTATCCATGCATGGGCTCAACACTATGCTGGGTTCCAGGATTGTAAAACATAATCAGACCTGGCCCCTACTCCACAATAGTCTTCCTCTGAGCTGATGGTTTTAAACCCCTATTGAGGTCAGATAGTGTATGCACAGGAGGTCTTTCCCTAAATGTCATTTATGCCTTTGTAACATGAATGAAGGATCTCAGAAACCTTTTGGCTGGGATACCAAGGGAGAAAAGAGGAGAACCTGAAGGCTCTGGGAATCTGCTGAGGTCCATGGAAATAATGAGCACCACCAAGAAGGAAAGGAAACCACTAGAAGAGATCAAGTCAGAATGAGTCTGCCCAAGATACCTCTCTCAACGAGCTGGCCAAAGGAGAAGGCTTATTAATAACTGGACTTAGTGGGAAATGGATCTGAAAATAAGCATACTCTAAAATAAACATCTTGTAGTTAAATAGACCCAGTTTTGAATCTCATCTCTCCATTTAGTTGTTGTAAAAACAAGAGCAAATTCTCAAAGCCTATGATCTTCAGTTTCTTCATCTGTACAATGGAGATGGCCTTACAATATTTTTTGTGATGATTAAATAAAATATAATATCAAATGAACAGTTAGATTGTATGTGCTCAATAAATGATGTCACTCTTTTCTCTTCTCCTACTTAGGTACAAAGTAATCCCTATGTTTGGATGCACTTCTAATCCCTATGGCTCTGTAGATGTCAGAGAATCCATGGCCATTTGTTAAGAAACCTGTTCACATACGAATCAGGAGAGCAGGAGCTGCTGGCAAGGCAGAGTTACTCTACATATCTGACTCAGGGCAGGACATGGCTGGGGCTGCTTGGGTCCATACCAGGTAAGATGGCCTTTTTCATGAATACTCTATCTGGAACCAGGAGGCAGAAGAGACTTGGATGGATTTTTTTCAAGATGATCTCAGCCCTTCCTTACAGATGGAGCTTCTGGAAGCACTGTCATTGGCAGCTCCAGGCATCAGGAGGAGTGAATGGTGGAGCAGTGCTAACCCTGACTCCAGCTCCTACCACTTGGCAGCCAGAAACTGGTCCCACTGCTCTCCCAGAGTCTGGGCTGACACTGGGCAGGCACGTGGGGTGAGAGGCGTGGGTGGGGCTGTGCTTCCTTCAAATATGCAGCTTCAAAGGCTCTGCAGATGTCATTTGGCATGGAAGAGAGTCAGGGGCAACTGGAACTGTGGAATTTCCAATTATCAAAGGTCCCATTCAGAGCTGCATGCCCTGTTGCACAACGAGGGAACAAGGAGACATTTGATGGCACTAAAAGGCCTTGAGCTCAAAACAAAGGGACACAACTTTCTCTGCTTTGTCTTCTGAGCTTTAAGGCCTGTCCTGTGTGATGGTAGGTTATCAAAACAAGTGACAGCTTATCCCACTCTGCCTTGGCAGAAGGCTTGCTTCTGAGCACAGACTTAGAGGCAATGCCCTCTGACCTGGGTTTCCCCAGAAGCTCAAGCATACATTTAATCTGGACAGTGAAAGACCTGAATTAAAGACCCAATCATCCAACACAGAAGTATGAACTCTCTGAGACTCCTCTCTCTCCCTTATTGTGATAGCCTGTCCATTACCAAATCCCTAACTACTTCTTGCACCACTCCCATCTCCATCCCCATTGCTCTGTCTGTCAGTTTACTCCACAGGTTCTGAAGTCACCTGAGAGACACAATCACAGAGCCCATGTCTGGAAAAATTTCAGAACAGTCCAAAATCACAATGTCATCCTGAAGTGAACTTATATTTAACAAGTGATTCCAATTAGCTGGATGAACAAGAGCATCTCATATACATATCTATCTATATGTATATAGATATGTGTGTGTGTATATCTATAGGTTTATATGTGTATATATATATGATATCTATATGTGTATGTACATATATAGAGAGATATAGAGATATATACATCTTATTATTTATTCTTCAGAGCAAACTTACCAGATGAGGGCACAGAAACTCAGAGAAGTTGTTTAAGATCCAGTTTCAGTGAGCGGCAGAACTGTGAATTTTCATCCAACAGCACTATCGTGCTATTCTGCTTCAGCCCCTCACATACAGTGTTTGCCTATGTAGTACCCTTTCCACAAGAGTCCTCCGCCCCCAGTGGTGATAATGCAGAGGGCAGGAACCATGGTGGATATTGCTGGAATCCTCTGGAGTGCCTTAACAAGATCTTAGCACAGAGCTTTTGAAAAATTGATTTTATTCAATTATTTATAAATTTAAATAAATATTAAATAAATTGCATTATTTAAATACAATTATTTGTACCAAATGTATACATATTGATCAGTATCTGCATTTGTTAATTTCTCCATGCACCAGTTGCTTATATCCCATTTCTAATTTAGAAATTTCATAAAGCATAGTAAGTGTGCACCTTCCAAAGTATAACTATAAGCAGTACAATGTAGATTTTGAAGTGTGAAACATTTAAGTTTCAGGAACACAGTATCCCTGTGCAGAGAGAAAAGGTAATTACTTACATGCCAACTCACAACTGAGAAAATGAGGTCGCCACATGAACCTTCACAATGGAAATCTTGTGTTTCTGGTGCACATGTTCAGTCAAAGACACACAATTTTAAAGAATCTTCGTCTACAGGAATGATGCCAGCTCCTCTCTCCTGCACATCCTCTCTGTGGATTAATCATCAGGCCCCCAGTAACCACAATGTGACCACTATGTGAGGCGCCTTCTTCCCTGAAACAATGAAGTTCTGTCTGATTGTCTTTGGGAGGCATTACAGCTCGAGGACATTGCTCTGCTTTATTGAAAGTACTCAGCACTGGCTTCTTGGGACATGGCTGGAAGGGGCGTTGAGCTGGATTGGGCAATAACAGATGTTCCAATGGGACGCTGAGACATTCTTACTGTGTGGGGCACCCAGCAGGGACACGTTTTGAAAGATGAGGAAGGCAAGAGTGTGTTTCACAAAGCCCTGTGTGAGCACACTGACCCATCACTCTGATAAAGTCATGTGTCCTGATCTCAAGTCCTTAGTGGGGTCTTCCCCACAGGAAGGTTACTTGAACAGGAGGAACACAATTGCTGGAGCCTCAACTCTTTGTCTCAATAACTGACGGGATGAAACAGTTTCTATTCATCTGGCTGGGTAGAGCTCTGGAATGCGGTAGCCCTGCCTGAGGGGCCGTTGTGGAGTGTACAGAGCAACACTGTCATTCCCAGAAGAACGTGGCAGTCGCCTTACACAGTAGGCTGGCCCCCCTCCACCACCCCGTCTAAGGGCAGCAACTAAGAGTCCTTAAAATAATAAACAGCTGGCTGTGGGCTCCATACACAAACTCTAGAATTCCAGTACAATTCTACTTGACTGAACAGGTTTTAGACCACAGCACAGGAAACTCAGAGTCCAGAAACCTCCCACCCCCACTCACCGCGCCTGGGCATCCGTTAGAAGGATTGTCCTGAAGCTTTGTGTCTGGGAAAGCTTCTCCTAGGAAGCAGCCAAGTGCAGGGAGATTCCGTGTCTCGAATTGAGCAATCTTGTTCTCCATCTTTGGAACACACAAATGCAAAGGTGACTGGGGCCCTGGGTGCCGTGTGGGCATGATTGCATTTCCCCACATCTGAGTGGGCCCCTCTACTTAGGAAGTAGCTCACCAATCTCGCTCCCCGACCTCAGAGCTGGAAGCAAGAAGAGCATAGGATGGAAGATGAGGAAGGGCAAGAATCTTGATTAGGTTCCTAACAAAGGTTCCTTTGGCAACCCTGTTTTGAACTTCTAGAGTGATGTTGGGGCAAGGATGATAGTAGTAACTTATCTGCAGTCTAAAATAAACGGTAAACAACCAAAGATTGGGAATCAAAGACACCGGATTTTGTTTCTGGCTCTGCTACCTTCAGGTCGTGAGACTCTGGATAGATTAACTTTTCCAGGCCTCCGTTTTCCCATCTATAAAATGGGGATAATAACAAACCTGTCCTGGCACCATGCACACAGTAAATAACCAATAAGTATTATTTCATTAACTAGTGATTGAATGACTAGTACCTACCTCGAAGTTGTTGTGAGGATTAACTGAGATGGTACCTGTGATACTTCCCTCATAAATGATAAACGTGCACTACTTAGAAAGCGTGGTAAAGAAGTCCACCTCCCTAAGGAGCCCTGAGAAGGGTTCCCAAAATGTGAGGTGCGGGACACTAATTACGTGACATATTAACAGGTATTCTGTGGGAAAAAGGTTTCCTGGGGAAATATTCAGGAAATTCTGGGTTAAACAAAGTTAAATAGGCTTCTGTCCTGTAGGATTTCTCAGGGTGTGTTATAAATTTCAGAGAGATGTAAAAGGCAGCTTCTGAGCTCACCTGACCACTGAAACCTGTTACACAAGGTTCTCCAGAATCGTGTGTTCTCAAGGGTTGTATTAAAGAACACAGTTGGGGAAATAACTGCTTTAGACGTATCCCTGGGAAGAAGGAGGTTCCATGGAACCCCACTAGGAAATAAACTCTGGTTTTGGGGGCTAAACACATGCTTTCTTCCCTTGGCCAGGCATTTCACAGGGCTGCAACCACTGCAGGACATTTTAGGCCATCAGCATGCTACCTTTTAGGCTAAATTGTTTTTCATCTGTAAAATGGAAATAAATATTGATTAAAAGGATCCATCAGCCGGTGATTTGAGCTCCTATCTCACCAATATCTACCTTCTGGTGATGGCAGATGAGCCACACACGTTAACCCTTGAGCAGAAGCCACATCCACAGAGGTTCAAGTGAAGGATCCAGGTGACAAAAAAAGTCCCACAGCCTCCGCACTGAAGAGATGAGGCAAACGATCCCTATTGTTTTCTCAGGGGCTGAGACAGTAGGGGAGACACCAAAGGCGGCTGCAGGAGTCATGGGTATGCACCGGAGAAGAGCGTAGGGAGGCCAGAAAACAAAGGAGCCAGGACTGTCTTCTCCAGAATAACCCATACTCCTAGGTTAGTCCAGTGGTACTGAGAACCAGGGGCTGGTGACAGATCTTCATCCATGCTTGTCTTCATGTGTATGAAGAGAGATTTGCAATTAGCTCATGAAGGATTTTTGGAACCACTCACTGAGTGCCAAATGATATCTGGCATTGTGTTTCCTCAGCATCCTGGAAAAAGAGATTCTTTTTTGGAGTGATGAATTGATTTGTCTGGGGTTTGGGAGGTGTCAGAAAACCAGTTCCCCACCTCAAAAAGTTTCTTTTCCAGGAAGCTGGGACAACTCAGCGACAGGTTCAAAGAAGCCCCTTCCTGAGGAGCTCAAGGCACAAGTCCTGCCTGGGACCAGCAATTCTGAGCCTGTCCCTAGGCGGGTCCTATCACTCCACAGGCAACCCTCCTGGATTCACAGGCTCCAAGGTCATCCTCAGACTTGCCCTGCTAAGAAGCAAAAAGTAAAGGGCAAGAATGATACCCCCCAAAAAATACATAGTTCTTAATCTTCAAATGCTGAGTGTTTGAAAAAAAGCTTTCATTTTTTCTGTGACATGGACACCTTTGGGAGGGTCGTTTTTCTGGCTACCACACCATCCATGACCCTAGGTTTCTCCACCTACAAAATGGGTTGGCTCTCATGTCCAACCTGTCCAGCTCTGTCTACCAGTGGGTAGAAAATAGTTATCCAGAAACTAGAGTCTGGCCCGCCAGGTCTGAAGACTGCAATACGACTCTCCACTCTAGATGTGTCTAAACAATGCAAGTGGCCTTTGATTCCTAGTTTTCAGTATGACACAGAAAACCCCAGAACATACCCAGCTGCACAAGCTTCTGCCCACAGATCTGTAACCACCTGACCTGGTAGAGATCCTGGGAAGTTGACCCACCCACACCCGGAGCAAAGAGAAGTCAAAAGGAGATCCTCTTCCATTACTACCTTGAAAATCCTGTTCTAAAAGTCTTCAGGTCTCTAGGATAAAAGTCCTTTTTTTATATCACAATCTAATACATTTTTAACTACCCCCTCACCAAATTCATTTAGGAGTTAATTAAAACCCTACACAAATCATTACAGTAAAAGTGAGAGTAAATTAATGCTTAAAGTGCAAAATGAGACTAAGTCAACAATCATTTTCACTGGAAGATGCCTAATTTCCATTAGTCATGGGGGAGGACTAAATGAGAGAGGGAAATAGCATGGCCTGGTGGGAAAAAATAGAAATGAAAAACCCTAAAATGAGAGTCCGAAACTTTGGGTACCAGATTTCATGTGGCCTCCACGTTTACTGGGAGCAAGCCCATCTCTCTTCACGTTCTTGGTTACTCTTCTGTAAAAAAAGAGAGTTACTGGGTTGGCGCCCTTTGGCTCAGCATTCCAGAACTAGGGGGAGGGTGGGGAGAATATGGCTCCTAACAGTGATTTTTGGATGCATTTTTCTTTCTGTTTCTGTAGGTCAGAAGGAAACCAGTGATGTGAACTTTCTGGCGAACTCCTGAGATATAGTGTCTCCATCCATACAGGTCTAAGATGCTATCAGTGTAGAACTTTCCACCTTTACTAACATTTCTTATCTTCTGTCATCTGCACGGTGACTGTGAAAAATGCTCTCAGTGGGTGTTTCTGATTCATTTTTGTGATGGTCCCATGATGTCTGAAGAAGTTAAACTTTAAACTTTCTCCCTCCCCATTGGCCTTTACAGCTCTGTGGATTCTGCCACTAACAGGGCTGATTCCTAAGGCCTGAGTTTTCTAGAAAGGCAGATGGCCTGACCAGGGCAAGTGGCTATTATTTGTTGAGGAGAAAACTCACTCAGCTTTTAAATGGTTCTCTTATACAGCAGCAATAAATGTGAGCCAGCCTGTCAATGCCTCCATTCTCAGCTAGTGTTATGGAGATCTCTATCTAGGAATAAACTTCCTCAAAGATAAACCAACAGGCTTGAGCTGTGGAGACAATAGCAATATTGTCCCAGGAGTTTGAGACACTGCTCCTGCAGGCACTTAGAGAACACAGTGTACTCTTCTCATTGATCCTGACAATTTGTGTATTGTTCAGGAATGAGCCCCAAGCAAAGGCAGAGAAGAGTCAGTATTTGGGGTCCTTCAAAACATTAAAGTTGACCTGCAGTCTCCAGGGGATAGAGAGAATTTTTTTTTAATGTGATGTGTTGTGTCGGCCACACAGGCCAGGACTCAGGGTCCCTCCTGAGTCTCAGTCCCAGCTTCAAAGGCACCTGGAGTGCACGCAGGTGTGCACGTGCATGCAGCACACGTGTGTGCAGGTACCATCCTGTAGTGGACACGTGTGTCTGTGCCCGTGTGTGCACAGTGTGCCTGGCTGTGAGCATGGATTTGGGGGGTGCTAGTTTTGGGTGCAGGAGAGCCGACTGTCAGCACTCGCGGGTCCTGGGATGCACACGCATGCACAGGTGTGAGTGTGCAAGTGCATATGTGCATACTCAACTGTGTCAAGTGTCTTTTTGTGGATGGGGAAATGAGGTTTTATAGAAATGTATGACTGTGGATAGCCCACAGAATTATCAGTCTGCACTCAACTCAATGAAGATATCGCTGGTCCAGCCCAAACCCCAGTGGCTCTCAGACTCATTCATTCATTGCGGAGATTTTCCCGAATGCCTACCATGTGCAAAGTCCTGTGTCAGACACTGTAAAAAAGGTAGGAAAAAAAGAGAAGATGAGGTTTATGTCCTCAAAGAGTCACAATACAGTGTGAAAGACGAGGTGTATATACTTGGAAGGTAGAACACCGCCAAGCAGAAAGGAGCTGGTTAAGGCAGCCTTATCTGATTGTGGTGCTCAGATACCTGTCTGTTACCTCACTTGAGGATGTCTGAACTATAAAATTTATGGATGTAACAAAAAGGAACATTTTCAATGTGCTGAGTGAATTCTCTGAAATGTACTTGATGTTCTTTTTTATGTACAGTTAATTTAGATTTTGTCTTGCAAGACAAACTATAAATAATATACTTACCAGTTATAAGTGTGAGATTGGCTTTGGGTTTTTTCTCATTAAGAAACTGACAAGGATGTTGTAAAGATTAAATAAATGATGAAGATGATTGATGATGATGATGATGTTAATACTACAAGATTAATAATAGATATTTATTAAGTCCTTAAATATGCTGGGCATTGGATGAAGTGATTTACATAGATTTAAATGATGAGTTTGGATTGCATCTGTGTGCAATGGGAAACTCTGAAAAGAGACGCCATGAAGGAGAGGTCTGAAAGGAGACCCAGAGGGGAAATGGCAGAGAAAGTGGTGGGTGTGGGGACCTGGCTCTTGCCCATACGATCTTAGAGCCCTCCAGGGATCCTAAGCTTTGCGTTGAGCCCCAGCACTCTGTTCTTAATTGTGTAGGACTGAAGAGGAGGTCACTCCTCAGGGACTGGTAGTCATCCTTGTGGCCAAGACGGTTATTCAATGCCTACCTCTAGCCATTGCACTCCCAGACCACTGCTTTAGAAAAATGTGTCCTGAAACACAAACCCCACTATGTCCTATATATGCTTCTATAGGGGATAGCTTTCAAGATTTTAGATTGGCTACAGTATCTCTGTTAGTATCCAGACTAATAACCACATCTCTTCAAATATGTAGAGTTCTCTGTTGTTTATGTATAGTGCTTTCACATTCACAGTTTGATTAATCTGAACAGGAATCACCCTCTGAGGTAGGTATAATTAGTCAACCCAAGAGTATTCCAGAGCAGATCAACTCATGTGAAAATTACTATTAATTGCCAAAACATTGACATATTAGAAGTCATCTACTGTTTAGACCTGTCCAATAGCCAATACATGATCACACATTATATCTTCTAGATCACAGGAGCACCCAATTCCTTGATGGTAGCACACGTAGACCCTGGGGCAGACCATCACTCTGAACTGCCTTGCTCAAGTGGAGTGTAACTAAGGTGGTGGCTGAGGATTCTTACACCAAGAACCAAGGCCATGGGAGGGCCTACTCTAACATTCAGTCAATGGAGAGATCACTAAGAACCAAACTATAACAATAGTAAACTTTGGTTACTTGTATCAAGGGATTTACATATTGTTAATGTTCTGGCATTACTATACTTATTTTTATATCACTTCTGGTTAAAATGAGTCTAAAAGAGTTTTTTTTAACAATTCAAGTTTTTCCTGTATCCCAGGGACATGTTTCTGAGTATGAGTGCAAATGCTCATTGACCTAGACTTTTGACCTAGACAGGAATCTAGGATGAATCTACAGTGTCCGAAGTAAATTAAGCTGCATTTATGAGTTTGTTGATTATGTGTGGGCCTCTGAACTGAAGGTGTTGCCAGCTCAGTCATCTGTGTTATAGCTAGTTGGTTTCTAGTTAATTGAAATTGTGCTATGCAAATAAATTAAATCAAGTTGATGCTCGTTTATTTGACTATCTAGATGCTTTTTTTAAAATGTAACCTGTAGGGAATGTCATATAGGGAAAGGTAATTTATAAGCCATTTCCCACCCACTATTAATTTACTTTTCATTTCCACCCACTAAGTATTAATATATTTCCCTTCCTCCAGGGGTCATAGCTGGGCCTGTTTCTGCTTTGCAACTCTCTTGCCATCTTCCTGGCAAAAGCCATTTCTCAACTTGTCCCTTATTTTGGCCAACCAAGGCCAAGATTACTCTCAGCCTCAAAACCCAAATTGCTTGAGGAGTTTAAATTTGATCTCTTCTGTAGTGGAAGGCCACTGGATTTTCTTGAGTGAGGGAGTGGCATGGAGAAGGAGACATTTAACTCTGTTACTCTATGTTGCTGGGTGTGGAAAGAGAATATTATCTATAGAAAAGACCTCTAAATAATAACTGTGTGGGAGGGAGAGTGGTATGTAGAAAAAACTTTGGCTAGGAGTTAGCAGATAAAGAAAGTCTGATCTTCTAATAATTTCTCTGGCGCTGATTCACTGTGTTACTTTGGGCAGAGCACAACTTCTCTCTGGGCCTCTAATTTTCCTTCTATAAAATAAAGCTTTCTAAATATCCATCCAGGCTTGGCATACTATGGTGCTCCCGTTCTATTCCCAATTTGTACCGTATGATAAAATGACTTTTCTGTCCCCTGGTTTCTTCAACTGTCTAGTGTCAAAGAAGAGACAAGCCATTGTAGGAATCCTGAGGAAGCTCATGGGAACTCTTAACTGAAGTAGAAGCAATATTCAATGTAAATAGAAATCTGCATCTTAGGATCTCTCCTGTTAAAGCAGATGAGAGAACCTGACCAAAGTAGGAAGAAGGGAAGTCATTGAGTCAGTGGTCAGTAGGAAAACACTGAAGAATTTACAAACATATCCACTCTCTACCCCAACACTCCCAAATCTGTCAGTGAACTAAAGCAATATATATGCAACTTTTAAAACTTAGATATCACAAATACCCACAACTTAAAAGGATATAGCACATCTATGCTATTTGGGACATTAGAAAATATTAAGATAAATCTTCTCCTTCTTTTGTAAGGTTTTGAATATCCTGAAGGGAAAAGTTCTTGTTTGCCTTGGTGAAGCACTGCTGGGGCTTATTCACGGCTCAGCGATGAGGAAGGATGTCTCCATCTCATCCAGTGATTTACGAGGCTGACTCGAACATTTCCAAATGAGATTCTTTTAAAGAAATTTTGCCAGCTTATTTTTTTTCCTCTCCCTATTGGTAGCAACTGAGATCCCGAATTCAGTGAATATATGTTCGACACTGTTTACTTGAACTTTCTAAAACAAACTGTTCATCTTGGGTGTAACAGAAATGCTCTCTTTTTATATTACTGTTCCCATGCCTCTCCACAGAGACTCGCCAACACAAACACCTACTTACAGGGCTGCACTCCACCACCGTAAGCTCTTTGGTGACTCTGCCATTGGATTTCAGTCGATAAATTTGCATTTAGCGCTTAATTTGTTCAGTATGCCTTAATAATTTGGCAATATTTATTTTGGCCCAGAAAACATAAGGCAGCTAAATTCTTTTGTTATGTTTGGTGGGGTTTTTTTTTCATTTTCATAAAAGGGTTTGAGATATGAAAAAGTTACAATGTCATGGACAGGACTGGTTTCCTGTTTATGAGTCACCATAAATATGAAAGGTGCTGGGTGACATTTCTCAGCTGAGAGAGTCCATACAGCCCCGTGTAGAGAGCAAATCTTCAAGCTGGGTGGTCTTGAGGTGACTTGCTGACCTTTTATAACGTCAAGAGGAATTATTGTTCAAGTACAGTAGCCAGATACCACCCCCCAAACACACACACACACACAACTCAAATGATTTTTCTCACCCTTGCTATTATAGGACAAGAATTTTTTTGCAATATCTTTGTGTTCTCAAAACCAATCTTCATCTTTCAGGAAAAAGTTGCAGGAAGGGCATCCATTCATGTCTGTAGCTTTTTTGTTTGTTTGTTTGGTCTGTGCATCCTTTCACAAGGCTCTTCCACAGAAACAAACCATCCTCCACAGCACTGCACCCAGAAAATTCTCCTCTTAGATATGGGGCTGCAGTGCTGTGGCTCCTTCTCTTTCCCTCAAAGGAATGCTGCAGCTCGCTGGGCCCTGCACAGGCCGGGAAGTATCGGTATTAATCTCCGAGAACACAGTAGTTACCAGACTCCGACCTTCCCAAAACTTATGTGTTCAGGGAAGAGTGGCCCCCACGGTCTGGGTCTTACATTGCTTGCTGGAACATAGTGGCAAATAGAATGCTCCCGAGAGAGGAGGCTGTTCTCACTCAAAGACAAGTAGCTCTGATGCCTGACATCTTGTGAAAGTCTCAGAAGAATTGGGCTTATGGCATCAGACTACATCCATCCATCTCAGCTCTGGTCTCTTCCAACTCTCAACTCGCAAGCACTCAGAAGTTGGTCTGAGTTATTAGGACTGCACTTTTTGCAAAATGAATCAACTTGAATCATGAACAGCAGTGCTACCAAGGCTGTTATTTCTCCTCATACAGATAAAACATTGCCCATGAAACTCTGAAGACCCTTTCCAGATCATTGAATGCTACCCATTTCCTGAACATGCCATGGTTTTTGTTTTTAATACAGCTCCATACATTTGCCAAGCTATTCCACCTGCCCAGAATGCCGTGTCTAGCCTTCTCCGCCTAGAAAACTCATACCTACCCCGCAGTAGCCAGTTTCAATGTAACCACTTCTGTGATGCTTTTGACAACTTCCCAGGCAGAAAGTCCTTTCATTTATGCTTCCCTTGATCTTTGTACTTTCATTTGTTCTTTTTCTCATGCATGCCTTATTTCACTTATTCAAATAGTAGATATTTTAATGGCATCTGTATGCCAAACACCATGCAAGCCACTTTTCCTAGAATATTGCAATGTTTGTCTCTGAAAATTGTCTCTCTGACAACATTATAGGTCTTAGGAGATCAGGAACTTTGCCATTTATATCTTAAAATCCCAAGTGCCCAAGGCAAGGTCCATGGTTTCCTTGTTCAGAAATTTTATTTACAATAAACAAATTAATGCCTGCACTCTGTATATTCAACCCAAACTGATCATTGTTTATCAGATAATTGTTTACGTACTACTAGATAACAGGCCATATTAAGCCTAAGTAGTTATGCTTCCAAGTACTAAGCTTGAACGCAGGAAGCCTTGGATGTTTCATGGTGTATACCTTGGAAAAGTTAATGTCTCAATTTCTTTGTCTGTAAATAGAGATAAAAATGCTTACACTGTTAATGTGAGAATTAGATAAACTAATGTATAAAATTCCTTCTGCACTTACACCAATGTTCTATGAGTGGTAGTCATCAGTCTTAATGATCAATATGTTTAGGAATTATGTCATAATTATTATAAACTTTTAGCACAACACATAGTGGAAAATTTAGGGACATTTTCAGGGCGGGACTGAGTGGCTCTAATGCAATAAGTGGTGTCCACCTTGTGTGTCAACAAAGACCATTCTGCGGTCAGCTCAAAGAATCAAGAGGGTGTCATTATCATTCAGTTACTTAGATACAAAGTTTCTTGCAGATGTAAGGTTGAAAAAAGACCAAGATACCCAAAGGGAGTTCTAGTGCATGCAACTAATCAACTCTAATTCACTCACATCAGTAACAAGCACATGTGACCAAGCCCTTGCAGTCCTTAAGACACTGTTGCAGGATGTCCTCAAGGAATCAATATCTTCCCCAAGCACATGGACTGGCATCGTGGCAGTAGGAGTGAGATTTATGCCAGGACATTAGGCATAAATAGAAGTGTTCTAGGCAAACTGGGATGTGTGGTTGCTCCCTTATAAATTAACTTAAAGAATACAAATTTTACTAAAGAGAGGTTTTAGGTACTGTGGTGAAATAATGTGATTTATGCTTCTAGGAGCTCACTCTGACTGCTGTATGGAGAATGCACTGGAGGTCAATGACAGGTCCTAGGATGCAAGAAAAGCACTGGGGATGCTATTGCAGGAGATGAGGTAAGAGATGGTGATGTTGTAGACTAGGATGACTGCATCAGCTGAGAGATTCTATAGACTAGTGGGAAAAAGGGAGACATAAACTGACACTTTAAGTATAATTTAATAAAAGCCTTGCCTCATAGTAGACACTTTACAAATGTTTATGCATTCATCCATTTCTATATTCAACAAGTAGGAGCAATACTATAGACCAGGAACTGTCCTGAATGCTAAAACACATGTCCCTCCCCAATCTTCACAACCAACCACGGGCAGTATAGTATAACCTAGAGAAGAAGGCAGATATAATAAAAGATTTACAAACACACACACACACACACACACACACACATATATATATATAGAGAGAGAGAGAATATCATGAGAGCTTACTATGGAAAGATTTAGTGAATGAATGAATGAAATATTCACCAGAATAAATGAAAAAACTATAAGATAATGCTGTCTTGGAGGTCAGGCATTACATAAGTAGGTAACTGAAGAGTATCTTAAAGGATGCTTTAGAGTTTCTGAAGCGGAGAATGGAATTGGTGAGGCAACAAGCTTTCCATGCCAACAGGAGAGTATTAGCAAACCAAAAAGGCTTGGATAACCTGGTGTGTCTGCAGAATAGAAAGGGGTTTATTCTCGCTAAGCCCCTAGAGACTGAGTCAGAAAAAATCAATAAAGAAGAAAAAAATACATTAGTCCCTATTGTGGATAATGAGGTCTTAAATGACACTATTTTCCTACATCTTAAATTTCAGTAATTACACTACTTTTACTAGTGTCAAGATATTAACATAAACATTGATCTGGGATACATCAAAAGCTATACAATTAGTAAAAATATAGAAGATCTGAAGAGCGTGATTAGTAAGTTTGATAAAATAGAGATGTATGGAGTACTGAACACACCAAATATTAAAATACATTCTTTTCAAGCACACATGTTTAACTGGCATCTGTGGTAGGCAGAATTCTAAGATAGTACCCAAGGGCCTGGCGCCTGGGATACACATACTTTCTCCCAGTTATTCATCAAACACTGATCTAGGTCCTGCTGTAAAAGGTTTTATAGATGTAAGTAAGGCCTCAAATCAGTTGACCTGAAGACAGAGAAATTATCCAGGTGAGCTAGACCTAATTTCATGAGCCCTTTAAATCTGGGTCTAGAGGTGAGAGGCAGAGGAAGTCAGAGATTCAAAGCATGAGGGGGATTTGATCCAAGAGAAATTTTCTGTTGCTGGCTTTGAAGATGGAGGGGATAATAGGGCTTGGAATACAGGTGGCCTCTAGGAGCTTAGAGCAGTGGCCCAGCTGATAGCTGGCACAGAAACAGGAACCTCAGTCCTACACCCACAAGGAACTAAATTCTATCAACAATAAGAATGAGCTCAGAAGCAGATTCTTCTCCAGTGCCTCTAGACAAGAACTCAGCTCAGCTGACATGGTGATTTCAGCATTGTGAGAATCTGAGCAGAGAACCCAGCCACACTCTGGCAGACATTTGACCTACAGAACTGTGGGCTAATAAATGGGTGTCATTTTAAGTTTCTAAATTTGTGATGATTTGTTACAATGCAATAGAAAACTAATACACTATCAGTCCATAAGAAAATCCCAACAGATATCAAATAATTTATAAAACACAGACTACTATCTCTGACTAAAATTCAATAAAATTAGAAATGATAAAATATGCTCTCCAAAGTTCCATAAATTTAAATCGGAATTTAAAATTTAAATTTAATCTGGAATTTTAAAAAAAGCAATTCTAAACAGTACACGATTGAAAAGACAAATCATATTAGGAATTACAAATATTAAGAAATAAATGGCAAAGCTATATCATGTCCATGGATGAGAAAACTCAATAAAATATGTCCTTTCTTTATAATCTATTGATTCAATACAATTCCTTTAATACCTCCAGCAAGGTTTTTGTGATAAAAGTCAGTTGACCCTAATATTCACATGGAAAAATACTTTTCAGGTTTCTACTATTAAAAACCAAGTTGCAAAAAAACAACCTCGTGCATGTAAATTTGAGAACTTTTGCAAGAACATCAAAAGACAAATGACAAGTGATAAAAATTACTTGAAACACAGATTATTAAGGACTAATAACATATAGAGAACTCAAAAAAAAAGATAAAGTAAAAAATACAATAGAAAACTTAGTAAGAATTATGAATAGAAAGTTTATAAGAAAAGAAATTCAAATGAAAAACCTATGAAAGATGTTCAACTTCATTTATATCCAATGGAATGTAAATTAAAAATTACAAGGTACAGGGGCTGGCCCCGTGGCTTAGCAGTTAAGTGCGCACGCTACGCTGTTGGCAGCCTGGGTTTGGATCCCGGGCGCGCACTGATGCACCGCTTGTCAGACCATGCTGTGGTGGCGTCCCATATAAAGTGGAGGAAGACGGGTATGGATGTTAGCCCAGGGCCAGTCTTCCTCAGCAAAAAAAATAGGAGGATTGGCATGGATGTTTGCTCAGGGCTAATCTTCTTCACAAAAAAAATAAATAAATAAAAATAAATAAAACATAAAATAAAATTGATAGACCTTAAAAAAAAAAGATACAATCTGTCAATTTAGCCAATACTTTAGTCATTTTTGTTTGTTTGTTTTCTGTATATTATGATGTTTTAACATCTTAAAAAATATTTCTGTCTGGAAGAGAGTGTCCCTCTCAAGAGCTAACAAATTCTTAGGGATAGCAAAGGACTCAGCCAAGAACATGCCTTTTTTAAAATTATTTTTTGATTTTAGCTTTTTTGAGGTACAATTGACATAAAATGGTAAGATATTTAAAGTGTACGTTGTGATGATTTGACGCATGTTACATTGTGAAAGGATTCCCGCTATCTAGTTATTTAATACATCCATCACTGCACATGTTTATCTTTTTTTATTTTTTTCATGAGAACATTTAAGTCCCATTCTCTTAGCAAATTTCAATTATGGAATACAGTGTTATCAATTATAGTCACTATGTTTTACATTAGATCCTCAGACCTTATTCTTCTTATAACGGAAAGTTTGTACCCTTTTACCAACCTCTCCCTATTTCCTCCACCCCCACCCCCAGCCCCTGGCTCGCTTATTTCACTTACTATAATGTCCTCCAGGTTTATCCATATTGTCGCAAATGGCAGGATTTCCTTCTTTCTCATGGCTGAATAATATTCCATTGTTCAGGAAGGTGCCTTTTATATGCAAACTAACCAATCCAGAGCCAGACCTCCTCTATCTGACCTGTTCTTCCCAGGAAGCAATATTTCTCTGCTTTAATCATCCCAGGGCTAGGTACTAGGCAACTAGGGATCACTCTTGTAGTTTAGAGCCTGCCAAAAGTATTCAAACTAGCCAATCCTAAACTGTTTACCCTGCCCTGTCTTGCTTTTCCCACAAGATAGTTTCTGGCCTAAATCTATCTCTTGCTCCTATGATCTGGTGTTTGTCCTGTGGCCCTGGGTGTCAAGCTGTGCCTCTGATTTCTAGGGAGAACTGTGAATGAAATTAAACTGTCCTTTCAACAGCACTGACCTCTCCATGTCATCACTCAGTCACCTTTACAAATTAAGACCCAGGCACAGAACACGCATCTGCCCAGTCAATACTTCTGCTGAAATTACACCTTGCCTAAAATTGATATTTCTATCTATATTTTTCAAAGTTTAATCAGGAAGCAGAACTTTAATCTGAGTAGCATGGGATCAAGAATTTATGGCAGGAATTAAGTCTTTATATAATTATAGAAGAACCTGGGGAAGTAAGGGATTGGCAAGAGGAACAGAAGAGCAGGAAAAAGGCACTAACCAGAAGCCACTAACCACTAACTTGCCAGAAGCACTAGCTTGGGTAGAAAAGCCGCAGCTTGCGAGGAAA
This sequence comes from Ceratotherium simum simum, assembly GCF_057802395.1. Classification (NCBI taxonomy): domain Eukaryota; kingdom Metazoa; phylum Chordata; class Mammalia; order Perissodactyla; family Rhinocerotidae; genus Ceratotherium; species Ceratotherium simum. The sequence continues at coordinate 60,536,516 of NC_141910.1, read as the reverse complement.
TCTGGAAGGCCAGGAACGTCAAGCTGCCAGAGTGGGGCCGTGAAGGGTAGCTGGTGGAAAAGTATACGGAAAATTAAATCCTCTGCTTAACTACCTCTTCTGTAGTTCTACCACCAAGCTTCTGGTGATGGGTCTGGAGAAGCTACTGGTCACCCCGGCCAGCAGTCAGGAAAATCCATGGATGGGATGGGGAGGTGGTGAGAACAAGCTGGAACCCTCTAGCGCCTCCACCTCTGTCTTCCTTTCCATGTAAGCACATTGACCTTCAGAGAGTAGCGGCTCAGTTCTGCCTGGCAAATATCAAGCGAATTCCTTTTTTACCTTACTCTAACCTGGAACCACAGAGAGAAGGTGAGGCTGGAAAACCATTCTCAAGTAACCAAGTAAACACAGCACCGATATCCATCTCTCCTTATCTTTGCATTCACCAGACACATCTTTGCCCGTCTTACTATTCTGAAATTTCCGTGTTATTTTGCTTCAAGCTTGTCACTTATGAAGAGTAGACATTTGTTTCACTAACGTTAATTTTGCTCTCCAAAGAAAGTTGTCTTTTAATGAGGATGTTAAACCATTTGTCTTTATTTTCAAAATTAATTTGTGTTATTTTCCTGTCATCTTTTTTCGTTGTTTGTATTTCTCATCTAAATTTTATATTTCTTTTGTTTTTCAACTTTGAGATCTTTGCTTTTATCTCTTCTCGTGCTTTAATAGGTACACATCTGTTTTTAGTTATTTTAATGATTACTTTTAAGATTTTCAAAAATATTCTTAAACATGTATCTATCTAGCCTGAGAGGTCAAGAAAAAATATGGAGGTATAACTGAAAAAGCATTAACTAGGAGAGTAATCCAATCTCAATTTAAAACCAGCTTCTGCTGCTGGTAGCCATGGAAAGTCACTGTGTCTATTTCTTCTGCTCACCTTGAAGGATTGTTTTGTGGTCCAGTAGTAACACAGCAACAGGACCTCAAATATTATTATTATTACTACCGATTTTAAATGCCAGCTATGTGCCAGGCTATGCATACTCCATGAATTACCTCATTTAATTCTCACAACACCCCTCCAAAATAGGTATTATCATTCTCTCTCTCTCTCTTTTTTTTTTTTTTTGGTGAGGAAGATTAGCCCTGAGCTAACATCTGTTGCCAATCTTCCTCTTTTTGCTGAGGAAGATTGACCCTGAGCTAACATCTGTGCCCAACTTCCTCTATTTTATGTGGGATGCCTGCCACAGCATGGCTTGATAAGCGATACACAGGTCCGCCCCAGGATCCGATCCTGCGAATCCCGGGTCGCCTAAGCAGAGCATGTGAACTTAACCACTAAGCCACCAGGCAGGCCCCCTATCATTCTCATTTTATAGCTCAGTAAACTGAGGTTCGTAAAAGGTAAATGACTCGTCAAGGTCGTGTAACTAGTAAGGATCAGAATGAGAGTCGATCCCCATTCTTTTTTTCCTCAAATCAATCCTCTTAACCACTAATAAAAATATACATATACTCTTTGCTAAGTTTTCTAAGCTCTGAATCATACCAACTTACAAGCATGTCTTAGGAAAGGAATCATTTTAGGTATATACTCAATAAATTGCAATTATTACTGTAACTGTCATCTTTGACTCTCCCACACGTAAAACGTTTAATACACTTTTCCTTACTCCTCCTCCTTGCCCTCCTCTGTTACCATATCCATACTCACCCACGCCGCCGCCCCACCCACAGCATCCTGGTTACTTCAAACACTAACCCCTATAAAACAGAGGAGCCTTAAGTCCTGCTAAAGATCTGATAAGTCTGAATTGATTGGCAGACGGCAGAAAAAGGAAATTATCTTTTTCCTTGCTTAGTGGGAGTGGGTTTTCACTGCTCTTAGCAACCTCACGTGAGCAGGCCTCAGATGACGTTTTTCCACACAGACTCATGGTCTTGCAGTTGTGGAAGTGACCCCCAGTTCTGGATAAAGGGTGGATGTCAGTCCTCAACATTGGTGGAGGTGTGAGTTTTCATCTTCTCCCATTCTCCATGGGAATTTTAGAGGAAATTTAAAAGATCTTATTGGATCTTGATTTTGAGATGCTTGACATTAAAAAAAAAAAAAAAGTCTTGACCAAATCCATTGAGTCAAATCTAGGCTCTTCAGCTATACAACTGAAAAGGGTAAAACCATGTGGGTCAGTGTTACAGAGGCAGAATGTTATACAGGCACAACATTGGTAGTGTAATAGCAAGAGCAAAAGTATTGGCACCAGACACACACGGGTTTGAATGCTGGCTTCACCAGCTATTAGATGGGAGGCCTTGGGCATATCACTCAGCCTTTCTGTACCTCCCTTAACTCATCTGTAAAATGGGGATAACAATGCCTACCTTGTCAAGTACAATGAGGAGGATGAAAAGTTACCAGCACATAGCAAATATTAAATGGGGTGAGGTATCATTTCTGTTATCACTCTCACATGACTTTCTTTTCCTTCCGGGTAATGGTGGTGATCGCACAGCAAAGACAAACTCAGATCAAGTCCCACGGCACTGTTCTGCATGAGCTTTGCTAACTGTATACATAGATTATGAACTACTTAGTTGATTTACACATTTCTGCAGCTGAAGAAAAATATTTACTGGGCAGATTAAATTGAATTAAAACAATCAGATTAAAAGGAGCCTGGAGGCTGCCCCTCAACTCAACAAGGGACGAGTTGCCTTGCTCTGGGTAGCAAACACATGCCAGCAGCTTGACTAATTTAAGAGGAACATGAGGAGGTGTAACTAGAACTGCAAACGGGACTGAAATGCTCGAGAAGGAGGGTTTTTCTCTTCTCACTGTATTCACATCACACCTCTGGGGATAGGCTCACCTCACTAATTCAGACCAAGACAGATAAGGAATGCAAAGTCTGAATGAGAGAACATCAGCTTAAACATCTATGACGTAGGACAGTTAAGTTTCCATTACAGGTAGCGCCATCTTATAAATAAGTCATTTTTGGAAAAGTGAAATGGTAAATTAGCCCTTTATAATTCAGAGCAGATTTTCTCATAAATGTAAATTTATATTCAGTGATCAGGTGATCAGCCTCCCAGGTTGGCCACACAAGTATTTCTAATCCAAAGAGCATAATGTGGCAGGTGCCACACCCAAACAACATTAAGCCCAATAAAGTAGTGTTCTGTAGCCAAATTATTTGCTTGCTTGTTTTTTAGGCAGTCCCTATAAGGTTGAATTCTCTTCAGAAACTGTTTTTAAAACAGTACTTAATGGCTATTAAGAATATTATTAAAACAATATAGGTTGCTTCTGTGAATCTTCTAGCACCTTCTAGTTTAAATTATACTGGCTGCTTTAGCTTAGTTTTGTCCCAGGAAATACTGCTTAACCCAAAATTTACCAACCTGTGTTCCATAGCTCAATATTTCAGGAGATTTTAATAGTTCTAGAAAAAGAAAGAAAAGTTACTTTGTAAAGTAAATTTGGGAAATGCAGCACACAAAAACCCCCTCTTGGAGATTCACAATGCATATTCAGTCATTAAAGATTCTCAGGCAAAGAAACTTTTTAAACTTCATGTCATCAGCTGCCATTAAAATTAATTTCAATACATAACAAGTGTTTATTTCATATCACTCTAATTAAAATCCTGAGAATAGTGTTCAGTGAGACACTAGATTGGAAAATGCCAATAGACTTATTTCCACCCAATAGTGTATAATACTCACAGTAGAATAACAGACCAATGAGTGTACTTTCAGCTGAATTCAGTACTATAATAATAAAAACAATATTCTATATCATAAATAACTTGAATTTTTACAGACTGTCCTGAGAAGGTAATGATCATATGTAACATAGAATTCAGGGGAAAATAAAATTTAAGTTTCTGTGGGAAGGGACTGTAACTCCTCTTACTTCTATCTCTGGAGTTTCAACCATGACTTCCAGGATAGTGTCTTCCCCAATGACTAGGCACCCCCAGGAGAATTTGCTCACAGAGAAGCTTGGGTTCAGTGTTAGCTCATTAGCAGGGGAGTATTGATTACCCTGTACTCCTGCTGCTGAAAATACTCTTTTCAATATGTAGACAAATTGGCTGCTTCTAGTATGTTCAATATTATTTTCTTTCTTCTTTTCCCAAGAAAATAATTAGTCTAGTCCCCTTGTAACCTTTCTTATTCTGAAAATGTATGTAAAAAACCTTGTCCCCATATAAGAGTATAAAAGTAAGCTTGAGTTAAAGTCCCAAGCCCTGAGGGAGAGGGTCCTGAATGAATGAGATTTCATACTTTGCTGATGGTAGAACATGTTAGACAGTGAAGAGTCCTATCTTTTCTTGTGCTGGAAGTATGTACTCCGGCTGAGCAAGGCCAGGAAATTCTAGGGGGAATTCACTGAGCAACATGGATTCCCAGCACGCACTATTGATCTGACCCAGAAAGGCCCAAGCCCAGCGCTCATTTGTAGTTCTGACAGGACTGCTGGAGACCAGCAGCTTGCTTTGGCTTTTTAATTACCTCCCTATCCGGCAAAGTTCATGCTGCTTTCTGTGGCACTTGAGAACTGCCGACACCAAAGGGTTTGGTTTCATGTACTTGAACTTGAGTGACACAAATATTTCAGTGGTGAATCAGTCCTGGAAAGGGGAGGTGGGTAAGGTAGGGAGTGTTTATAGAAGACATTTCATCACCACTAGTCAAACATGTCTCATTGTTGGTTCAGGAGGCGCTGGTATTTTCCTCTTTGAAGGGGATGCTCAGGGAGCCAAGAGCTTCCAGCTTGGAGCTCAGCTCCAGGGAAGGGCAATGGCCATTTGCAGGCAGGAAACCCACAGGACTAGTTGCTTTGGAATGTTGACAATCTTAGGGAAATGGTTTTACGTCTTTCACCAGGGGAGAAAAAAAAAAAAGTTGGTCGAACTATGTAAAGAAAGCTTGAGGCTGCCTTGGGGCTGCTGCAGAGAACTTGTCCTTCTGCTTGGCTTCCTTATAAAGGCTTCCCCAGTTGCAGAACCCCAAAGATGAGGTCAAGAAAATTATAATTTCAGAAAATCAGTACTACTGATATCAATGGTAAAGAAGGTTGGTTGGAAAATGAGAATATGGGATTTCTTTGGCTTGGGTACGTTACTTGGACCATAAGTAAAAGAGACCCAGACCCTACACAGCAGTGTCCCCTGTGAGCTCTCACCCTTCAGGTAAAGAGGACCACTCATCATGGTCCTGAGTGCCTTCCAAGCCTTGGGAAGTAGAAGTCATCTAAACAGCCTGCCATCATTCTGGGGGTGTGGCATTATGAATGGCAAGGGGGTCCGAGGAAGATTGCATTTAGAAAAACCAGAGCTGGACCATGCCAAGAAACACAAACCAAAAGGAAATATTTTAAGAAAATAAACAAAGCTACTGAGTCAAACATACAAAGCAGGGAAGCGGAACAAAAGATTATTTGAGGCCTGAGGTTTGAACATTTTGAAGCCACACATGTGATGGGCCAGCCCAAGAACATGAGGAGACTTACAGCTGTGTAAGCGTTGAGGCAGCCTGCTCCCATCAGGGGCTCCCCAGCCTGTGGGGCTCCAGGCAGGCCCACCGAGCTAGCTGACTGTGCTGACTTGAGCTCAGCCTTGAGCTATGCAGAAATGGGGCTCCTCCATTGGAAGGTCACACAGACAGGGCAGAGAGGACTGATCCCACCAACTGAGTAGCTCCTGTTGTATGTGTTTAAGTGCCTTCCAGTCCTACATTCGTTGTACAGGAACCCTAAAGGATATTAGTGTTATAACACGTAACAGTTTTATAACTGTGTATATATATTGAGTTTTACAAGTTTGGCTATCAGAATTTCTAACCAAGAACCTATCACATCCATATCACACTGTCTTCAGAATCCCAGAATTCTGGAACTGAATTTATTGGGCTGAATCATTTAAGTTCCCAAGAATTTAAACTCTGTGAAATAAGATACAAGTTGGACACACTTCAGGTTCAAGCATATGTTCTAATGAACAGAGCGAGGTTCCAGTGCTGAACAGCCTCTATCAGAGTAGCATCTCAGTGGGACTGAATTCTGAACACATTTTCATCTTTGGTGTAACCAGAGGTCTTTTTGAACCAATCACCTTAGCCACAGCAGAATGCCTTTCAACAAGATGTGCTATAATGCCGTGCCTTTGGCTTTTATGAGAGGGTCAATAAAGCACATGCTGTATGAAAATGGCTCTGAATTTGTTGTAAAACTACTGTCAAGAATATAACCATATCTGATTGCAAGTTATTTTCATGATTAAAGTCCAGAAAATGTGTGTCTCTTGAGGAATGAGTATTTTTCCTCTGTTCTGTTGATGAAGCTCATCAGGTTTTCCTTGCTGCTGTGGTTGCCAGAAAACTCATTGCTAAATATCATAATCATAACTCCATAACTTCTCATGATCACTACAGTTTTGGCCTCCTCCTTTCTTTAGTCCTACTTTTTTTTCAGACACACACACACACAAACACACACACACACACACACACACATATATATATATATATATATCTCCTTTCCAGAAATGAGGACACAAAGATCAGGAAGTGTGATTCTAGGTTAGTAAAGCAAAAATTCTCATAAATACATGGTCTTGGCCATCTGCAGATACTATTCCAGAAGGAACATCCACTATCCACCCATCTCCCAGTTTGGGAGAGATAATTTGTTTCACTGAAGGAGGGGTGGCATAATTCATATCATGGAGGCAACAACCCTCTGCCCTGGTCCTTGTTCCTGGAAGAGATTGGTTGGGAAAAGAGAAAAAGCATAACCCTCACAGTTGTTTAGCTGAGCACATTAATGCGTTTCTGGATAAGTACAGAGAGGTCAAGAACAGAGTCTAGGTTCGGGGCAGGGGAATGCTGAGTGGGCTCTGCATGACAAAGTGGGAAGTGTTGTGGAGAAGTTGCTGGAGTGTTGTGACTTTGGGGAAGGGGTGGAGAAAGGAGAGGAAAATGCAGCAGGAAGCTGGAGTCTCAGCTGGCAGAAATGACAAAGGGATTTTTTTGGAATAGGAACTTGTATATTCCATTGAAATTATTTAATCAACAGAGCTGTAAGGTGATCTGGTTTATCATTATTTTATTACCAAAATTTCATATTTTGATTAGTACATCAGGGAAGGAGCTGCTGGAGAAGGCAGAGAGGTGACAGAATTTAGAGAATGTTATCAGGGAGAAAGGATTGGGTGGTCCTCTGTTTAGCTGAATAATAAAATGACATAAAAGGGAAAAACATGGTCAAGGAAGTGTGGAAAAGAAAATTCAGTGAAAGCAGGCACTTGGAGTGAGAGCTCATTGGCAGAAACCTGAGGCCTTGAGAATCTGAAACACATGTGGAGAGGCACTATACTCCGTGGTACACGGATTGAGGGGGGTGTTCATGGTGATAGTGTCTATGTCTCAGGGACAGGAGGAAGATTCTGCTAGTCTATGTTCGCAAATATTTTACTATTTCAGGTCTCTTGGGGAGGCATCAGCCTAAAATGTTAGGGACATTCCCTAAAATGTTTCAAGCTTCCTTTTCACAGATCTAGGTGGGTCATAGCACGTGCACATCCCTAGTAATACAGGAAGCGGCATAGGGCAGGTGTGCTCAGTGCCCAAGGAGACACTTCAGATACTCAAAAGAGAGATTTCAGTAAGCTAGAAGGAACAGAACAGGCTTTATGTAGGATGTAGATTAGGAGCAGACCTGGAAGGGTCACAATTTCTCTACCCTTATTTGTTGACTAGTAAATGGATGAATGCATGAATAGTTAGACTGACAGTACTCTAAAAATGGACTTCGTATAGCTTTAATAAAAGCTATGACAACATGAGAAATGTAATCTGAAGTACTTAATAGCTTGGGCCCAGATGTAGGAACAGAGTAGAATAACTAGGAAGTTATTTAATTTCACTCTATATGTGTGATTTATTCGTGAGTTACTGTCAAGGAAATAAATTACCAGCGTATTACTATTTTGGAAAACATAAGTACACATCTGACTCCAGAGAGAATAATTTCTAAGCATCAAAGGGGACTAATTAGCTATCATATTTTGGATCATTCATACGAGAAGAGTTAAGTTGTAAGATGTTTTATCACTGGAACTTTGAACTCAAGAAACAAAGACAGCTATGGTCTAAAATTTGGTTAAAACACCTAATATCAAGTGATAAATTTCTCAGTTTAAGAAGAAAAATAAAAAAGTCTACATTCTATCATTCCGTGTATTTTTATTGGGTTTTACTAATAATTTTAATGAATCATTTATATCCTGCCTATTTCCAAGAAAAAAATGATTCGATATAATAGTGAAAAAGAAAATAAACTGAATACCAGAAAGCACATACAGAAAAGGCTGTGATAAAGTCTTTAAAAGGTGGTGCCTTGAAATAATTCTTAGATAGACGGGATAAGATTGAAACTTCATAGAAGCTTTCACACACCAAGTTCTTCATTCCTTCTACCTGAATGCATTCACAAGTATTCACCCTTTGATGTCACCTAGTTGAATATTTGATTTGCTCAGCATATGTTCTAAATGTGCTAATTTGGTTAGACTATAAAAGCCTAAAGGATTTACGTAACTCTTCCTACAAATTGGTACTTTAAAATAATAATCAGTGATGTGTATGTAGTGCTATATGGTCTACAAAATACATTCACATACATCTCGTTATATCAGACTCCAAACACTTGGAAACTGGAACTTTCATATGCTATGTTCTAACACTGTGCCTACTTTTTAAAGTGTTTTCCCTACTATTCTCATTTTACCCTCAGACTATGAAGTAGTAAAGAATTTCTCATTGCCAGTTTATAGATGAAGAAACTAAAATGCTGCCACAAACTTGACTCATGATTTAGAATGATCATTAAGAAAACTTATAAATAAATATCCCTGCCCATAAATTCATTTACCTCTACTCTTTAATTTAGAGATCTTATTTTTATTTTTCAGAAAGTTCGATATTAGTGTTGCATTATTTCTCCCCTCGGTACAAA